>NC_092338.1:375825000-377025000 GCF_046630445.1 Rutidosis leptorrhynchoides
TAGAAAACATCAGAGTAAGCTTGTAGTCAAACATGTCTTCTAACCCATCCTAAGCAACAGTACCTAAACCTGCAAGGGGTGGAAATGTGGGGGAATTAGCACAACTGCTAAGTGAATGGATACTATCTAACAGATTAAGCATAAGCAACTGAACATGCAAATGCCACAGATATGCTAACGTCCTGAACTAGCATATAACAACAACTGACAATATGAGGATCGGCGGCTTGTACGAGCACACGACTTAGTTGATAAGCTACAGTCTACCGATAGTCCACTTTACTGGCTCCACTGCATAACCGTCCAGACGCAACACATGCGTCCTTCTATGGTATACTGAACAATCAGTAACACCATGACCCGACCAGGCTACCACATGAAATGTCCCGTTCATATTGATTATAAACGTTCCATATTAATTGATTTTGTCGCGAGGTTTTGACCTCTATATGAGATGTTTTTCAAAGACTGCATTCATTTTTAAAACAACCATAACTTTTATTTTATCGATAAAGGTTTAAAAAGCATTACGTAGATTATCAAATAATGATAATCTAAAATATACCGTTTACACACGACCATTACATAATGGTTTACAATAAGAATATATTACATCAAAAATAAGTTTCTTGAATGCAGTTTTTACATAATATCATACAAGCATGGGCTCCAAATCTTGTCCTTATTTTAGTATGCAACAGCGGAAGCTCTTAATAATCACCTGAGAATAAACATGCTTAAAACGTCAACAAAAATGTTGGTGAGTTATAGGTTTAACTTATATATTATCAAATCATAATAATAGACCACAAGATTTCATATTTCAATATACATCCCATACATAGAGATAAAAATCATTCATATGGTGAACACCTGGTAACCGACATTAACAAGATGCATATAAGAATATCCCCTATCATTCCGGGAAATCCTTCGGACATGATAAAAACAACATCGAAGTACTAAAGCATCCGGTACTTTGTATGGGGTTCGTTAGGCCTAATAGATCTATCTTTAGGATTCGTGTCAATTAGTAGATCGGTTTACTAATTCTTAGGTTACATAGCAAAAGGGGCATATTCGTCTTCAATAATTCACCCATATAATGTTGTTTCATTTACTTGTGTCTATTTCGTAAAACATTTATAAAACTGCATGTATTCTCATTCCAAAATATTAGTTTTTAAAAGTGGGACTATAACTCACTTTCACATATTTTTACTTCGTCGGGAAGTAAGACTTGGCCACTGGTCGATTCACGAACCTATAACAAATATGTACATATATATCAAAGTATGTTCAAAATATATTTACAACACTTTTTGATACATTTTGATGTTTTAAGTTTATTAAGTCAGCTGTCCTCGTTAGTAACCTACAACTAGTTGTCCACAGTTAGATGTACAGAAATAAATCGATATATATTATCTTGAATCAATCCACGACCCAGTGTATACACGTCTCAGGCTAGATCACAACTCAAAGTATATATATTTTTGGAATCAACCTCAACCCTGTATAGCTAACTCCAACATTACTGCATATAGAGTGTCTATGGTTGTTCCAAATAATATATATACATGGGTCGATATGATATGTCAAAACATTTGCATACGTGTCTATGGTATCCCAAGATTACATAATATATTATAATACATGTATAATACAATAATTTTTCCGTAGCTACAAAAATAAATAAAAATCCAATCTTGTTTTACCCATAACTTCTTCATTTTAAATCCGTTTTGAGTGAATCAAATTACTATGGTTTCATATTTAACTCTATTTTATGAATATAAACATAAAAAGTATAGGTTTATAGTCAGAAATATAAGTTACAAGTCATTTTTGTAAGAGGTAGTCATTTCAGTCGAAAGAACGACGTCTTGATGACCATTTTGAAAAACATACTTCCACTTTGAGTTTAACCATGATTTTTGGATATAGTTTCATGTTCATAAGAAAAATAATTTTCCCAGAATAACAACTTTTAAATCAAAGTTTATTATAGTTTTTAATTATCAATCCCAAAACAGCCCGCGGTGTTACTACAACGGCGTATGTCCAGTTTTACGGTGTTTTTCGTGTTTTCAGGTTTTAAATCATTAAGTTAGCATATCATATAGATATAGAACATGTGTTTAGTTGATTTTAAAAGTCAAGTTAGAAGGATTAACTTTTGTTTGCGAACAAGTTTAGAATTAACTAAACTATGTTCTAGTGATTTCAAGTTTAAACCTTCGAATAAGATAGCTTTATATGTATGAATCGAATGATGTTATGAACATAATTACTACCTCAAGTTTTGTGGATAAACCTACTGGAAAATAGACAAATGGATCTAGCTTCAAAGGATCTTGGATGGCTTGAAAGTTCTTGAAGTAGAATCATGACACGAAAACAAGTTCAAGTAAGATTTCCACTCGAAATAAGATTGTTATAGTTATAGAAATTGAATCAAGTTTGAATATGAGTATTATCTTGTATTAGAAAGATATCTTACTGTAAATAAGAAAGATTTCTTGAGGTTGGATGATCACTCTACAAGATTGGAAGTAAGCTAGCAAACTTGGAAGTATTCTTGATTTTATGAAACTAGAACTTGTAGAATTTATGAAGAACACTTAGAACTTGAAGATAGAACTTGAGAGAGATCAATTAGATGAAGAAAATTGAAGAATGAAAGTGTTTGTAGGTATTTTTGGTCGTTGGTGTATGGATTAGATATAAAGGATATGTAATTTTGTTTTCATGTAAATAAGTCATGAATGATTACTCATATTTTTGTAATTTTATGAGATATTTCATGCTAGTTGCCAAATGATGGTTCCCACATGTGTTAGGTGACTCACATGGGCTGCTAAGAGCTGATCATTGGAGTGTATATACCAATAGTACATACATCTAAAAGCTGTGTATTGTACGAGTACGTATACGGGTGCATACGAGTAGAATTGTTGATGAAACTGAACGAGGATGTAATTGTAAGCATTTTTGTTAAGTAGAAGTATTTTGATAAGTGTCTTGAAGTCTTTCAAAAGTGTATGAATACATATTAAAACACTACATGTATATACATTTTAACTGAGTCGTTAAGTCATCGTTAGTCGTTACATGTAAGTGTTGTTTTGAAACCTTTAGGTTAACGATCTTGTTAAATGTTGTTAACCCAATGTTTATAATATCAAATGAGATTTTAAATTATTATATTATCATGAAATTGTGATGTATGAATATCTATTAATATGATATATATACATTAAATGTCGTTA
Organism: Rutidosis leptorrhynchoides; assembly: GCF_046630445.1. Taxonomy (NCBI): domain Eukaryota; kingdom Viridiplantae; phylum Streptophyta; class Magnoliopsida; order Asterales; family Asteraceae; genus Rutidosis; species Rutidosis leptorrhynchoides. The sequence continues at coordinate 375,828,273 of NC_092338.1, forward strand.
CAACGATAATCGTTACATATATGTCTCGTTTCAAAATCATTAAGTTAGTCGTCTTGTTTTAACATATGTAGTTCATTGTTAATATACTTAATGATATGTTTACTTATAATAATATCATATTAACTATATATATATATATATATATATATATATATATATATATATATATATATATATATATCCATATATATGTCATCATATAGTTTTTACAAGTTTTAACGTTCGTGAATCACCGGTCAACTTGGGTGGTCAATTGTCTATATGAAACCTATTTCAATTAATCAAGTCTTAACAAGTTTGATTGCTTAATATGTTGGAAACACTTAATCATGTAAATAATAATTTCATTTAATATATATATAAACATGGAAAAGTTCGGGTCACTACAGTACCTACCCGTTAAATAAATTTCGTCCCGAAATTTTAAGCAGTTGGAGGTGTTGACGTATCTTCTGAAAATAAATGCGGGTATTTCTTCTTCATCTGATATTCTCGTTCCCAGGTGAACTCAGGTCCTCTACGAGCATTTCATCGAACCTTAACAATTGGTATCTTGTTTTGCTTAAGTCTTTTAACCTCACGATCCATTATTTCGACGGGTTCTTCGATGAATTGAAGTTTTTCGTTGATTTGGATTTCATCTAACGGAATAGTGAGATCTTCTTTAGCAAAACATTTCTTCAAATTCGATACGTGGAAAGTGTTATGTACAGCCGCGAGTTGTTGAGGTAACTCAAGTCGGTAAGCTACTGGTCCGACACGATCAATAATCTTGAATGGTCCAATATACCTTGGATTTAATTTCCCTCGTTTACCAAATCGAACAACGCCTTTCCAAGGTGCAACTTTAAGCATGACCATCTCTCCAATTTCAAATTCTATATCTTTTCTTTTAATGCCAGCGTAGCTCTTTTGTCGACTTTGGACGATTTTCAACCGTGGTTGAATTTGTATGATCTTCTCGGTAGTTTCTTGTATTATCTCTGGACCCGTAATCTGTCTATCCCCCACTTCACTCCAACAAATTGAAGACCTGCACTTTCTACAATAAAGTGCTTCAAACGGCGCCATCTCAATGCTTGAATGGTAGCTGTTGTTGTAGGAAAATTCTACTAACGGTAGATGTCGATCCCAACTGTTTCCGAAATCAATAACACATGCTCGTAGCATATCTTTAAGTGTTTGTATCGTCCTTTCTCTCTGCCCATCAGTTTGTGGATGATAGGCAGTACTCATGTCTAGACGAGTTCCTAATGCTTGCTGTAATGTCTGCCAGAATTTTGAAATAAATCTGCCATCCCTATCAGAGATAATAGAGATTGGTATTCCATGTCTGGAGACGACTTCCTTCAAATACATTCGTGCTAACTTCTCCATCTTATCATCTTCTCTTATTGGCAGGAAGTGTGCTGATTTGGTGAGACGATCAACTATTACCCAAATAGTATCAAAACCACTTGCAGTCCTTGGCAATTTATTGATGAAATCTACGGTAATGTTTTCTCATTTCCATTCCGGGATTTCGGGTTGTTGAAGTAGACCTGATGGTTTCTGATGCTCAGCTTTGACCTTAGAATACGTCAAACATTCTCCTACGTATTTAGCAACATCGGCTTTCATACCCAGCCACCAAAAATGTTTCTTGAGATCCTTGTACATCTTCCCCGTTCCGGGATCTATTGAGTATCTGATTTTATGAGCTTCGCTAAGTACCATTTCTCTCATATCTCCAAATTTTGGTACCCAAATCCTTTCAGCCCTATACCGGGTTCCGTCTTCCCGAATATTAAGATGCTTCTCCGATCCTTTGGGTATTTCATCCTTTAAATTTCCCTCTTTTAAAACTCCTTGTTGCGCCACTTTTATTTGAGTAGTAAGGTTATTGTGAATCATTATATTCATAGATTTTACTCGAATGGGTTCTCTGTCCTTCCTGCTCAAGGCTTCGGCTACCACATTTGCCTTCCCCGGGTGGTAACGAATCTCAAAGTCGTAATCATTCAACAATTCAATCCACCTACGCTGCCTCATATTCAGTTGTTTCTGATTAAATATGTGTTGAAGACTTTTGTGGTCAGTATATATAATACTTTTGACCCCATATAAGTAGTGCCTCCAAGTCTTTAATGCAAAAACAACCGCGCCTAATTCCAAATCATGCGTCGTATAATTTTGTTCGTAAATCTTCAATTGTCTAGACGCATAAGCAATTACTTTTGTTCATTGTATTAATACACAACCGAGACCTTGCTTTGAAGTGTCACAATATATCACAAAATCATCATTCCCTTCAGGTAATGACAATATAGGTGCCGTAGTTAACTTTTTCTTTAATAACTAAAACGCTTTCTCTTGTTCATCCTTCCATTCAAATTTCTTTCCTTTATGCGTTAATGCAGTCAAGGGTTTTGCTATTCTGGAAAAGTCTCGGATGAACCTTCTGTAGTAACCAGCTAGTCCTAAAAACTGGCGTATGTGTTTCGGAGTTTTCGGGGTTTCCCACTTTTCAACAGTTTCAATCTTTGCTGGATCTACCTGAATACCTTATTTGTTCACTATGTGACCGAGGAATTGAACTTCTTCCAACCAAAATGCACACTTTGAAAACTTAGCGTACAGTTTTTCTTTCCTTAACAACTCTAGCACTTTTCTCAAGTGTTCTTCGTGCTCTTGATCATTCTTCGAGTAAATAAGTATGTCATCGATGAAAACAATGACAAACTTGTCAAGATATGGCCCACACACTCAGTTCATGAGGTCCATGAACACAACTGGTGCGTTAGTCAATCCAAATGGCATAACCATAAACTCGTAATGACCGTAATGCGTCCTAAAAGCAGTCTTTGGAATATCATCCTCCTTCACCCGCATTTGATGATATCCGGAACGTAAATCGATCTTCGAATAAACATACGAGCCTTGTAGTTGATCAAATAAGTCGTCGATTCTCGATAGTGGATAGCGGTTCTTGATGGTAAGTTTGTTCAACTCTCGGTTGTCGATACACAACCTGAATGTACCATCTTTCTTCTTGACAAACAAAACAGGAGCTCCCCACGGTGATGTGCTTGGTTGAATGAAACCACGCTCTAAAAGTTCTTGTAATTGGCTCTGAAGTTCCTTCATTTCGCTAGGTGCGAGTCTGTATGGAGCACGAGCTATTGGTGCAGCTCCCGGTACAAGGTCTATTTGAAATTCAACGGATCGGTGTGGAGGTAGTCCCGGTAATTCTTTCGGAAATACATCGGGAAATTCTTTTACGACGGGAATATCATTGATGTTCTTTTCTTTGGAATTGACTTTCTTGACGTATGCTAGCACAGCATAGCAACCTTTTCTTATTAGTTTTTGTGCCTTCAAGTTACTAATAAGATTTAACTTTGCGTTGCTCTTTTCTCCGTACACCATTAAGGGTTTTCCTTTTTCTCGTATAATGCGGATTGCATTTTTGTAACAAAAGATATCTGCTTTCACTTCTTTCAACCAGTCCATACCGATTATCATATCAAAACTCCCTAACTCTACTGGTATCAAGTCAATCTTAAATGTTTTGCTAACCAGTTTAATTTCTCGATTCCGACATATATTATCTGCTGAAATTAATTTACCATTTGCTAATTCGAGTAAAAATTTACTATCCAAAGGCGTCAATGGGTAACTTAATTTAGCACAAAATTCTCTACTCATATAGCTTCTATCCGCACCCGAATCAGATAAAACATAAGCAGATTTATCGTCAATAAGAAACGTACCCGTAACAAGCTCCGGGTCTTCCTGTGCTTCTGCCGCATTAATATTGAAAACTCTTCCAGGGCTCTGCCCATTAGTATTCCCCTGATTCGGGCAATTTCTAATAATGTGGCCCGGTTTTCCACATTTATAACAAACAGCGTTGGTATTACTTGCTCCGACACTATTCGTTTCGGCATTACTTGTTCCGGCATTATTTGCTCCCTTAGTTCTGTTAAACTTTGGTCCGTAGACCTCACACTTTGTCGCGCTATGACCATTTCTTTTACACCTGTTGCAAAATGTCATGCAAAACCCCTGGTGATTTTCTTCACATATTTGACATGGCTTTTTTTGGTTTTTATTGCCGTTGTTGTTATTGATGTTGTTGTTGGGATTGTTATTGTTGTTGAAACGGTTGTTGTAGTTGTTGCTGTTGTTGGGATGTTTGTTGTAGTTATTGTTGGGATTGCGGTTATTGTTGCGATTGTTGTTGCGGTTGTTGGGATAATTGTTGCGATTGTGGTTGTAATTGTTATTGTTGTTGTACTGGTGACTCTTGTCACCGTTTTCCTCCCACTTCCTCTTGAGTTGTTTCGTGTTGGCTTCTTCGGCCGCCTGCTCTTTAATTCTTCCCTCAATCTGATTTATGAGTTTATGAGCCATTCGACTTGCCTTCTGTATAGAAGCGGGCTCGTGTGAACTTACATCTTCTTGAATCCTTACTGGTAACCCTTTTACAAATGCGTCGATCTTCTCTTCTTCATCTTTGAATGCTCTTGGGAACAATAGGCACAACTCGGTGAATCGTCGTTCATATGTGGTAACGTCGAACCCTTGTGTTCGTAACTCTCTAAGTTCTGCCTTGAGTTTATTGACTTCATTTCTAGGACGGTACTGCTCGTTCATCAATTGCTTGAATGCCGACCACGGTAGTGCGTAAGCAGCATTTTGTCCTACCTGTTCAAGATAGGTGTTCCACCACGTTAACGCAGTACCTGTGAAGGTATGCGCAGCGTACTTAACTTTGTCCTCTTCAGTACACTTACTTATGGCAAACATCGATTCGACTTTCTCGGTCCACCATTTCAATCCAATTGGTCCTTCGATTCCATAAAATTCCAAAGGTTTGCAGGCAGTGAATTCTTTGTAGGTGCATCATACACGATTTCTTGCTCTGTTAGCTGCATTGCTAGATTCAGCGTTATTGTAGGTATGTAGTGCAGCCTGTACTGCGGCTATGTTTGCAGCAAGAAAGGTACAAAATTCCTCTTAGTTCATATTCATGGTGTGTCGAGTAGTCGATGCCATTTCCTTCAAAATAGACAACTGAATCGAGTTAATCATACAGAATATTAAGAGTAGTCAATAGTATTTCGTAGCATAATATGAGCTCATTTATAAAAGCTTTTTCTTCATATTAGCGTTTTATAAGTTTAAATTCGGGTACTACCTACCCGTTAAGTTCATACTTATTAGCTAATATACAATTCAACTACTACAATTCCATATGAAAAACTGATTATAATAATATATCACATACAAATATTCTTCAAACTTACAACTTCGCTATATTACATATAACATGAAATATAGTACACTATGATACATGACAGTTTTGAAGATAAATCTAGTTAATACGCAAGTTGTTCAGCAAAGGAAATAAAGACACATAATTCATAAGTCCAGAAACAAGTCATGCATTCTGATTTTACTAAGACGACTTCCCATCCTTGGTCTTGTGGAAAATAACCGTTACGACCATTGGCTAGGCAGCATGTTGTAACATCGTCAAAAGGACGAGGGTTTCGTAATGTCCAACAGCCCCGTAATAATCTAAAAACCTTGTTTCTCACCCCAACTACTGAATCCGTCACTTGTGGGAAGGTTTTATTTAAAAGTTGCAATCCGATATTCTTTTTCTCACTTTGGTAAGAAGCGAACATCACTAACCCGTAAGCATAACATGCTTCTTTATGTTGTATGTTAGAAGCTCTTTCTAATTCACGAAATCCTATGTTGGGATATGTTGAGTCAAAATAGGTTCTTAACCCGTAGCGTAAAATTGCATTTGGGTTTCCCGCATTTAATGCTTTAAAGAAAACACGGCGTAACTTACGGTCTCCCCAATGTGATATACCCCACCTATCAAAGGAAAGCCTTTTACAAACTAAGGCATTTTCGGAAAGTCTTTCAAATGTTTGACAAGTTAATTTCACCATAACTAAATGTGCTGATGAATTCTGACCGACTCTAGACAAGATTTCCTCAATCATATCCTCTGGTAGGTCTTCTAAAATATTCGGTTGTCTACCCTTAACGTCCATTTTGTTTTTATACTGTAAAATAGACAAGGATTAGATTTGTAATAATAAACAATACAAACAATTTTTACATAGAACATAAAAGTACAAGCACACTACAATACATTTATTACACAACATGCTCACACCCCTTTAATCTGAATCACTGGTTTCTTCTTCTTAAGACTTGGTTCTTTTTCCTAATCTTCTAGGGATATATGATGTTCCTCTAATACGAGGCGTCGTTTTCCACATTGGTTTAGAAAAACCTGGTGGTTTAGAGGTTCCCGGGTTATTGTCACGATATTGAAAATACGGGTGTTGACGGTACATATAAAGTTCATCGGGGTCGGAATCAGATTTCTTCAACAATTACCTTTATTTTATCGATAAAGGTTTAAAAAGCATTACGTAGATTATCAAATAATGATAATCTAAAATATACCGTTTACACACGACCATTACATAATGGTTTACAATAAGAATATATTACATCAAAAATAAGTTTCTTGAATGCAGTTTTTACATAATATCATACAAGCATGGACTCCAAATCTTGTCCTTATTTTAGTATGCAACAGCGGAAGCTCTTAATAATCACCTGTGAATAAACATGCTTAAAACGTCAACAAAAATGTTGGTGAGTTATAGGTTTAACCTATATATCATCAAATCATAATAATAGACCACAAGATTTCATATTTCAATATACATCCCATACATAGAGATAAAATTCATTCATATGGTGAACACCTGGTAACCGACATTAACAAGATGCATATAAGAATATCCCCTATCATTCCAGGAAATCCTTCGGACATGATAAAAACAACATCGAAGTACTAAAGCATCCGGTACTTTGGATGGGGTTCGTTAGGCCCAATAGATCTATCTTTAGGATTCGCGTCAATTAGTATATCGGTTTACTAATTCTTAGGTTACCAAGCAAAAGGGGCATATTCGGCTTCGATAATTCACCCATATAATGTTGTTTCATTTACTTGTGTCTATTTCGTAAAACATTTATAAAACTGCATGTATTCTCATCCCAAAATATTAGTTTTTAAAAGTGGGACTATAACTCACTTTCACATATTTTTACTTCGTCGGGAAGTAAGACTTGGCCACTGGTCGATTCACGAACCTATAACAAATATGTACATATATATCAAAGTATGTTCAAAATATATTTACAACACTTTTTGATACATTTTGATGTTTTAAGTTTATTAAGTCAGCTGTCCTCGTTAGTAACCTACAACTAGTTGTCCACAGTTAGATGTACAGAAATAAATCGATATATATTATCTTGAATCAATCCACGACCCAGTGTATATACGTCTCAGGCTAGATCACAACTCAAAGTATATATATTTTTGGAATCAACCTCAACCCTGTATAGCTAACTCCAACATTACTGCATATAGAGTGTCTATGGTTGTTCCAAATAATATATATACATGGGTCGATATGATATGTCAAAACATTTGCATACGTGTCTATGGTATAATATATTATAATACATGTATAATACAATATAAGTTAGCTAGGATATGATTTGTATAGAATTGTTAATATTTCCCGTAGCTACAAAAATAAAAAAAATCCAATCTTGTTTTACCCATAACTTCTTCATTTTAAATCCGTTTTGAGTGAATCAAATTGCTATGGTTTCATATTGAATTCTTTTTATGAATCTAAATAGAAAAAGTATAGGTTTATAGTCTGAAATATAAGTTACAAGTTGTTTTTGTAAGAGGTAGTCATTTCAGTTGAAAGAACGACGTCTTGATGACCATTTTGAAAAACATACTTCCACTTTGAGTTTAACCATGATTTTTGGATATAGTTTCATGTTCATAAGAAAAATCATTTTCCCAGAAGAACAACTTTTAAATCAAAGTTTATCATAGTTTTTAATTATCAAACCCAAAACAGCCCGCGGTGTTACTACAACGGCGTATGTCCAGTTTTACGGTGTTTTTCGTGTTTCCAGGTTTTAAATCATTAAGTTAGCATATCATATAGATATAGAACATGTGTTTAGTTGATTTTAAAAGTCAATTTAGAAGGATTAACTTTTGTTTGCGAACAAGTTTAGAATTAACTAAACTATGTTCTAGTGATTTCAAGTTTAAACCTTCGAATAAGATAGCTTTATATGTATGAATCGAATGATGTTATGAACATCATTACTACCTCAAGTTTTGTGGATAAACCTACTGGAAAAGAGACAAATGGATCTAGCTTCAAAGGATCTTGGATGGCTTGAAAGTTCTTGAAGTAGAATCATGACACGAAAACAAGTTCAAGTAAGATTTCCACTCGAAATAAGATTGTTATAGTTATAGAAATTGAATCAAAGTTTGAATATGAGTATTATCTTGTATTAGAAAGATATCTTACTGTAAATAAGAAAGATTTCTTGAGGTTGGATGATCACTCTACAAGATTGGAAGTAAGCTAGCAAACTTGGAAGTATTCTTGATTTTATGAAACTAGAACTTGTAGAATTTATGAAGAACACTTAGAACTTGAAGATAGAACTTGAGAGAGATCAATTAGATGAATAAAATTGAAGAATGAAAGTGTTTTTAGGTATTTTTGGTCGTTGGTGTATGGATTAGATATAAAGGATATGTAATTTTGTTTTCATGTAAATAAGTCATGAATGATTACTCATATTTTTGTAATTTTATGAGATATTTCATGCTAGTTGCCAAATGATGGTTCCCACATGTGTTAGGTGACTCACATGGGCTGCTAAGAGCTGATCATTGGAGTGTATATACCAATAGTACATACATCTAAAAGCTGTGTATTGTACGAGTACAAATACGGGTGCATACGAGTAGAATTGTTGATGAAACTGAACGAGGATGTAATTGTAAGCATTTTTGTTAAGTAGAAGTATTTTGATAAGTGTCTTTAAGTCTTTCAAAAGTGTATGAATACATATTAAAACACTACATGTATATACATTTTAACTGAGTCGTTAAGTCATCGTTAGTCGTTACATGTAAGTGTTGTTTTGAAACCTTTAGGTTAACGATCTTGTTAAATGTTGTTAACCCAATGTTTATAATATCAAATGAGATTTTAAATTATTATATTATCATGAAATTATGATGTATGAATATCTATTAATATGATATATATACATTAAATGTCGTTACAACGATAATCGTTACATATATGTCTCGTTTCAAAATCATTAAGTTAGTAGTCTTGTTTTTACATATGTAGTTCATTGTTAATATACTTAATGATATGTTTACTTATCATAATATCATGTTAAATATATATATATATATCCATATATATGTCATCATATAGTTTTTACAAGTTTTAACGTTCGTGAATCACCGGTCAACTTGGGTGGTCAATTGTCTATATGAAACCTATTTTAATTAATCAAGTCTTAACAAGTTTGATTGCTTAACATGTTGGAAACACTTAATCATGTAAATAACAATTTCATTTAATATATATATAAACATGAAAAAGTTCGGGTCACTACACCATAGTCGACCTCACATCAACCCTACCTTGCCGCCTCGGTGGGTTCCCAACCTTGCCGCCTCGGTTGGTGTCCAACTAACAGTGCGCACATAATTTCACAGATATTCAGTCATGCAATCGTCCTAACTAGCATGACAATATCTAACTACACATGACAATCATACAAGGCATAAACATAATAATAAAGAGTCTGAACAATTAGCGTGTCAGCTACTTAATACTCTATCCGGAGATAGACCCACTCACCGAATACCAGCAACTCGCTCAGATAATTTATCACTGAGCGGCTTCCTTATTCTTATCACCTGAACATAAGGCAAATCAAGTTAGTTTATGTCTGTTAACACAAAACAGAACAGTACCGTAAATCAGTCGCAAAAAGCGCCGCTAAAAGTCCATCTAACACTTATGCATGTTCAGAATTTACATCATGATCATCATAAGTCATGCGGACAGCATAACGGCTAGAAAACAACTAAATTACACAATACTGCATCACTGATCTACATCCGTACGGTTGCACATGCATCCGTACGGTTGCAAGTCCATCTGTACGGTTGCATAGTGCATCCGTACGGTTTCACACTTTCTACCCGGTTGCACCACACCACTGCATCCGTACGGTTGCACATGCACCCGTACGGTTGCACCGTGTACCCGTGAGGTTGCAAGCTGCAACCGTACGGTTCTGTTCATCGAGTTGCAGCAGCAGAAAACCGATGGGTTTCATCCCCAATTCACCAAATCTCGATTTTGGACTCGTTTTTTTTTTTTTACCTTGAAAATGGTTACATCTCTTGCACAAAACCTTTTGGGACTTAAACCCACAAATTTCATACTCAAACAACATCAAATTAGACCAATTTGACATCAAAACCTACTTTAATAAAAACTTAACTTCAAAAGCCATTTTGACACAGATTCAAGCACGATTTGGAACGATTAATACCTTGTTAGAACACTAGAAATCACTAGACACTGATCTCCAACTAAATTAAACATCAACAACAAGTTTTGGTGAATCTAGGGTTTGAAAGTAGAAGAGAAGTAGGTACGGTGTGTGTAGAAGATTCAAGAAAAAAGTGAGAAAAGGCTGGTTCCTTGCTTATATATTTATGTTAGAACACAATACACCATCACACACGGGTATTTACCAGTTATCTGATAACTTTCGTACTTAATTTGACTGCTCTAACGGAGTCCAAATTAAATAAACGAACGTGTTTTGTGACCCTTGTCACAAACTTGTCTTAACCAAATAATAAAATAGCACCAAACATTTAATTAAAATAAAAGCATAATTAACCACACAATTATGCCTAAGGGCAAAAAAGTCATCTTACATCTAGGCCCGATCTGAGGATGCTATATATATATATATATATATATATATATATATATATATATATATATATATATATATATATATATTGCTGCAAATGTATCCGTTAAAATTAAAAACATAGTCGTTGCACACGTCCTCGAATATGCTACGCGATGAAATTAGTCAGGGCGATGGTGTGCAGGGCGGCCGAGGGCGGCACCATTGCCAACGGCGCCCTCGCATGACAAAGTTGATGACACTCCCCAGCACTTGCCGCTAGGAGTGGTCTAAATATACAATCAACTGGTAGATTGAAAAGAAAACCCCTGTTGTGACAGAACAGCTACAATTCGGAGTTATGTCTAACAACAATGATCAAATTGTTATAATTCAGTAGGCTTATAACTACCTTTAGTGGTTCTTGACTGTAGAAGGTATATAGAGATAGAGATACTGTAAAACGGAGAAAACAAAGGTTAAACAAAAGGTATGAGTAATTGGTTTTTTATTTATAGAAAAATATACAATGAGAGTTTGGTGGCATTTGGAATCTAGAGAGAGAGAGTGTTTTTGTTAACCAAAAAATACATCCCATAAACTCTAACTCAACACACCTATTTATACTCAAAAAATATACTATGCAATATCTATAATAATAATAAAATTATCATCCAATTATTACTTTTATAACACTCCCCCTTGGATGATAATTTTATTAGTGAATAACTAGTACTGCCTCGTTAAAAACCTTGCTAAAGAAAACCCTTTGGGATAAAACTTTAGCTAAGGGAAAAAGAGTGCAGCATAGAGTTGACTCCCCCTCAAGTAGGCAACGCCTGAGTTGTTACATCTTCTGAACATGCCTCATGCCAATATTATGAACGTGTGTTCTGAAAATAGCAGTTGGAAGTGCTTTGGTGAAAAGGTCAGCAGAGTTTTTGCTGGACTGAACATATCTCATTTCAATCTGGTTGTCCTTAATGAGATTTTGAGTGTATGAGAAGAATCTAGGGGGTATGTGTTTTGTTCGGTCACTTTTGATATACCCTTCTTTCATCTGTGTTATGCAAGCAACATTATCTTCATAGATAGTTGTTGAACTTTTATTGCGTTCTAGTCCACAAGAATCAGTAATGAGTTGTGTCATTGATCTCAACCAAAAACATTCCCGACTGGCTTCATGTAATGCAATTACTTCGGCATGATTTGATGATGTTGCAACAAGTGTTTGTTTTTGAGAACGCCATGATATTGCGGTACCTCCATTTAGGAATACATATCCATTTTGAGATTTAGCTTTATGTGGATCAGATAAATAACCTGCATCTGCATAACCAACCAAATCTTGTTTTGATTCGTTAGAATAAAATAATCCTAAATCAGTAGTTCCTCGAAGGTATCGAAATATGTGTTTGATCCCATTCCAATGTCTTTTGGTAGGGGCTGAGCTGAACCTTGTCAACAAATTAACTGCAAAAGAAATGTCAGATCTTGTATAATCTATAAGATACATAAGAACCTCAATTGCACTAAAATATAGAACTTTCGATCTGTTAAAATTTTCATGATCTTCGCAGGGATGAAATAGATCAGTGTCAATATTGAGTGATCTAACAACAATGAGTTTGTCTTTAAAAAAAATGTTTTAAAATCTTTTCGGTATAAGTTGTTTGATGTACAAGTAAACCATTAGGCATATGCTCAATTTGCAATCCAAGGTAATACTTGGTTTTTTCAAGATCTTTCATTTCAAAATAATTCTTTAGAAGTTGAATGATTTCATAGATCTCTTTATTTGTTCATATGATGTTAAGAACATTGACATAAACAACTACGATCTCATATCCGAATATTGTTTTTATAAAACATACGTGCAAAATAAGTTTATATTTATACCCTTTTTTTTATCAAGTAGTCATTTAATCCGTTATACTATTGTATCAACCTATATAAAAATCTTTGTGATTCAATGGAATACATTTCTTTAGGTTTTGCGTTAGATGTTTCTGATACCTTAAACCCTTCAGGTATATTCATATATATCACTATCAAGTGATCCATATAGATAAGTAGTAACAACATCCATGAGATGCATTTAAGTAACTACCAGGTTGATTAAGTATCTAATAAGTAATTGTATCCATTACATAAGGATAAGTTTTCCTCATAATTCATTTCTGGTCTTTGTGGGAAACCTTGAGTTACAAGTCTAGTTTTGCCTTGTATCTTCATTTGCACATTTCTTTTTCGGATAAAAATTCATTTATATCCCATACGTTTCACATCTTTAAAAGTGATAACGATTGATCCGAAAACTTTTCTTTTATTGAGTGATTCTATTTCAGCTCGTATTGCTCCTTTCTGTTGAGCTCAATCATGTCTATTTTGATATTCAATGACAGATTTTGGTTCCAGATCATCATCTTTATTCATGATGTCATTGTAACATTATATGAAAATATCTCATCAAGATTTTTCATTTCATTTCGGTTCCATAATATTGCATAATTTATTGCAATTTATGTATTTACATTTATCAATATCCTCTGCAGAAGGAATATTGATTTGTGGTTCTTCTTGAACACTTTCTCTTACCTCATTATCAGCTGATTTTCTTTTCGAGGATTTTTATCTTCGGAACCAATTGATCTTCCACGTTTGATGCGTGGCAAAGACTCAACAGTGACATTATTGCCAGCTTTTGGAATTTCAGTTCGAGCTGGAGCATTTATCGCTGGTATATATGATTTAGTCACTTTTTTATATCTGTAAATGCATAAAGTAATTAATTTGCAAGTTCTTGCATATGCATTATTTTTGAACTTTCTTTTCATATTCTTTTGTGCGAGTTCAATATACCTTAATTGATGTTCACATCATGAAGCATCATTTTATTTTTTATTTTTATTTCTCCCCCTAATCTAGGGAACAATGTTTTATTAAAATGACAATCAGCAAAACGTGCTGTAAAAACATCACCCATCATGGGTTCAATATATCTTATGATTGAAGATGTTTTATATCCAAAATATATTATCATCTTTCTTTGAAGAACCATTTTATTGTGTTGTGGTGATACAATTGGAACATACACTGCACAACCAATGTTTTAAGGTAGAAAATATTTGGCTCTTGGCCAAAATCAAGTATTAAGTGAAAATATTTACGACTTCCACATGGTATAATGCGAATTAATGTCGCAGCATGTAAATTTACATGTCCACATATAAATATTGAGAGATTTGTACTCATTATCAATTGTCTAGTTATTAGCTATAAGCGTTTATCTATTGATTCAGCTAAACCAATTTTGTGTATGCACATGAGCAACTGGATGTTCAACAACAATCCCTGTAGATATATAATGATCATTAAATGCTTGAGATGTTAACTCACCAGCATTATCAAGTCTCATCCTTTTAATGGTGTAATCAGAATAATGTGTTCTCAATTTAATAATTTGTGCAAGAAACTTTGCAAATGCCATATTACGGCTTGATAACATACAAATATGAGACCATCCGCTAGATGCGTCTATTAGAATCATGAAATATCAAAATGGTCCACATGATGGATGAATTGGTCCATATATATTCCCTTGAATTCTTTCAAGAAATATTGGTGATTCTTTCTCAATGTGCTTTTCATTAATCACCATATGTGATTTTCATTAATCACCATATGTGTTTTTCGTTAATCACTATATGTGCTTTTCATTAATCACTATATGTGCTTTTCATTAATCACCATATGTGATTTTCATTAATCACCATATGTGCTTTTCGTCATATATCATTTTCACCATATGCGCTTTTAATCATATGTGCTGCGCTTTTCGTCATATGCACTTTTCATTATATGCGCTTTTAATTATATGCGATGCGCTTTTCATCATATGCGCTTTTTATCATATGCGCTTTTAATCATATGCGCTTTTTATCATATGCGCTTTTAATCCTTTGCGCTTTTCGGTGCTACATAGATATTTCTCATTTTCGATTATCATTGACTGATAATCATATCCACTATGATATATATCAGAGAAACTTAACAAATTTCTCTTTGATTTGGGAGAAAACAAGACATTGTTTACCAAAAAATTCGTACCATTTGGTAATATGAAATTTTGCCTTTTTCGTTTCTTATATCAAGTTTGCAAGAGCTGGTATAGTATTTATAATTCCTTCATTTGATTTAAATCAATGAAATATTTCTTAGATTTGATCATAGTGTGTATGTTACTACTATCTGCAATACATAGGTCTTTACCATTTAATTGATGTTGTATTTCTGCAGGATTCATACTAAAACTTCAAATAAGATAAGCAAATAATGAGTTATATTTCAGCAAGATAATCAAATTATATTACCTGCAAACAAGTTATAATCTGAAGTACATAAAAGATAACACTTAATAAAACATATGCGTTATGGTCTAAAACTATTTATTTATGAGTGATACATAAAAAAAAACTAGGCATCTTAGAAAATTCAAACCATTCAAGTCTCAAGGTAGCTCAGGGTTAATTTAATCAAGATTTGTCAACAGATTCACTCTCGTTTTCTTTTCTTTTGGGACTTATTTGTAGAGCTAAACAAGATGTTCATGTATTCAAGAAATACTAGACTGATGATCCACGTTACCAGATCATTAATAAGAATCTCCGGAATTCTTATAAGAGCGTTTACTAATATCTTTAATTTTATTCTTTCATGGATCACCGTTATTATTATTATTATTATTATTTTTTGATAATTATTAACGTATCTATCTTTGAGTATTTTCCATAATACACTTGGATTTTCGATCATATAATATGTAGATTCTAAGGACTCGTCAATATGTTTGCTAAGAAAAATACTTACTATTGCTTTCTCTTGTTCGGAATAATTGTTATTTTCATTCAGGGTTTCTAAAATACCGTTTGATTCGAGATGTTTTTCTACATTCATAACCCATGTTAAGTAGTTGTTCCCACTTGTTCTAAATGAGCAAATTTAAGCCTTTTCAAATTCGACATTTTCTATTATAAAAAAGATGAATAACATAAATTATAATCATAATCAACTTCTATTCATAGACAAATAATAAAATGAAATTAGAATCATTTTAAATTCATAAGTAGCAAACAACAGAATAATGGTATGATTACAAATAATAAAACCACAAGGGCAGGATAGAATATAGGTTCACCCGGTGGTATATTAGCAACAATGATGATAGTTAATATGACCAATACAATAGGAAAAATCATCCTTGTGTGAATCATTTTTACAAAAACCTTTTGAGAGTAGTAATCTGAAAAATAAAGATTGATTTGTGAAAATGTGAAAACGGAGATGTTTATTTTATATTTGAAAAATATAGTTGTTGTAACGTCGTCAGTTGACGTTAACAACCGTTATGTATATATGACCGTTGTAACGTCATTAGTTGACGTTAACGAATAAAGTCACTATATCAAAACGCGTATGAGTAATATAAAGGACAAGATTTTTTTTCTTATTTTAACTTTTAAGATTTACTTTTAATAAAAATACAAACTACTTTTTCTTATTTTATCTTTTAAGATTTACTTTTAATAAAAATACAAACTACTTTTTCTTATTTTAACTTTTAAGATTTATACTTTTAATAAAAATACAAACTACTTTTTCTTATTTTAACTTTTAAGATTTACTTTTAATAAAAATACAAACTACTTTTTGTATTTTAACTTTTAAGATTTACTTTTAATAAAAGTACAAACTACTTTTTCTTATTTTAACTTTTAAGATTTATTTTTAATAAAAATACAAACTATTTTTTTATTTTAACTTTTAAAATTATAAATTTAAGAATAAACATTAGTATGCATGAAATAAATAATGATTAATTGCATAAGTAATCATAAATGTTAGATAACATATAAAGACCCCCGTCGTATTCGTATTGATCGGAATTAATCTCGACCCATGGTACCGTGTTGTCAAATGACGTGTTGCGTACATAAAGTACCGTGTTGTCAAATGACGTGTTGCGTACAATCATGAGGTCTTATTAACATAAATATAAATGTTAGTGAAGTTAATAAGAGTTAGATTACAGAAAATATAATTCAGGTGGTATAACCGACCATATATAACTTAAATAACATAAATATAAATGTTAGTGAAGTTAGTAAAAGTTAGATTACAGAAATATAATTCAGGTGGTATAACCGACCATATATAACTTAAATAACATAAATATAAATGTTAGTGAAGTTAGTAAAAGTTAGATTACAGAAATATAATTCAGGTGGTATAACCGATCATATATAACTTAAATAACATAAATATAAATGTTAGTGAAGTTAGTAAAAGTTAGATTACAGAAATATAATTCAGGTGGTATAACCGACCATATATAACTTAAATAACATAAATATAAATGTTAGTAGTCCAAAATTTGATATATTCGAGTCTGAAAATTATTAATAATTTCATACCTTGATTAGTGATTCGTGATCGTTTGAGATATCTTTTAATTACACTAAGCTTTTCGTGCTGATAACGTGTTATAATTCAGTAGGCTTATAACTACCTTTAGTGGTTCTTGACTGTAGAAGGTATATAGAGATAGAGATACTGTAAAACGGAGAAAACAAAGGTTAAACAAAAGGTATGAGTAATTGGTTTTTTATTTATAGAAAAATGTACAATGAGAGTTTGGTGGCATTTGGAATCTAGAGAGAGAGAGTGTTTTTGTTAACCAAAAAATACATCCCATAAACTCTAACTCAACACACCTATTTATACTCAAAAAAATATACTATGCAATATCTATAATAATAATAAAATTATCATCCAATTATTACTTTTATAACACAAATGTATTTTAGTTGTAAGCGATACCCGGGTACGCCCCACCTGTGAAAAAATTTATGTAGTATTCTATACATTAATTTTTATATGTAAACCTCTTTCCATATTATTCGCCCTCAAGTTATTATTTTCGCTCTCATGTTACGATCTTGAAGCTCCGTCACTGGCAGCAATAAGGCTGCTATATTTACCATTTGTGTTTTCTAGAAAAAAAAAAAAAAAATGTAGCTTATTCAATAGAATTCATTAGAGCTCAAATGCACAAGTTAAATATTTTTTCCCAATGCAAGAATGGGCGAATCTAAATGCTATATTATGTAACAATCAAGACTTGTACATTGTTTTATAGATTCGGCCAATTACAGATGGAAAAAATCTTCCATACAAAAATAAATAAAATCATAAGTCTAAAAACTATGCATTATATCACCAAAAAACTGTCTGAAAAACTTATAAAAACCAGGAACACTGCTTCATTAAACGACCAAGATATCATCAACTACTTCGTTGATCAACGAATCAAGCAATCGAGCCTCGATCTCCACTCCAATTTCAAACGCTTCAACATCATAATCGAGCCATTTGTTATAATTACGACCGCTCATATCTTTATCAACGAGTTCATCCACCATACTGTCTTTCATATCTTCCCACCCCGTTATCTCGTTGTACACTTCGTTAGCTAACGAGTTCGGTTTCTTAACGATCGTCAACCCTTTTCCCCAAACCCTGCATTTCGATTCCATACACTCGCTTACGCAATTGAACATGAGCTCGCGCCTTAGCTTACTCACTTCATCATTCGGTTTACCAAATTCTAACCGATCAAACACTCGCGGGTTCACGAGCTTTCGAGTTTTACCAATCGTGAAATCATCGAACATGGTCTCAATATCTGCAAGTACGCTTTTCACGTAATCGGGTTCCCATTTGGTGGCAACGCTTGTAACCGAAGATGCCGAGTCTAGTAACTCGGTATCAACCTCCATTAGAGTCAAGTTTGTTGAAAAACTTGTAGCGATTAGTTGTTGGGCTTGAACAGAAGCTGAATTTTGCTTGAACATATTGGCGGGGTCCGATGAGTTACAACTTTCGGAGATGAAAGATGGTTCGAGAACCGAGGTTGGGCTAGGTTCTTGACCATTGAGGATTTTTCGGTACTCGTACTCACGAGATATCCGTTGTTGACGATCATTGGAAGAAAACGCGTAAGTTAAATCTTCACCCTAACAACACAAGATCACATTAATCATTTATAAACTACAAAAACTGTTAAAATACTTGCTTTTTGTTTGTTACGTACCAAATCGAGTATGTGATTCTTCTTCACGAGTTCCATAGGATTATTTGTTGAAAACTCGTAACTCGAATCCTGATCCTAAAGCAATAAACGACGTTAGGTTATTACATTAATCACAAGCAATTATTATGCAACAGATGGAACTCAGTAGCAACTAGCAACATACCATATCTACTATATCGAGCTTGTGCTGTTTTTTCATAAGTTCAGAAGGATCATTTGAAGATAACGCGTAACTTGAATCATCACAATCCTATTACAAATCAGATAATTCACAGGTATAAACTATAAGAAATTAAAAACAGTACATAAACTTCAATTTTAAGCAACCACCTTCCAAAGTTAATATAATTTAGGTAATTTAACCAGTAATCAGCTAAAATCATGGTGTATCATAATTCATAATTAAAAAAGTTTGAAACTTGGATGGTTTCTTGTGGCTTAAGAGAAGTTGGTTGGCTCAAAACAAAAGTGAGACCAGAAATGAACTACATAGTTATAGTTTATATAGTTATACTATGTATACTATTAGTCGAATAAAAGGCATATATTGCGCACCTGATCAGGCATGCTATGTTTTTGTGCAAGGTGTAGAGGATCATATGATGAAATTGCATAACTTGAATCATCGTCTCTCATGTCATTTTCGGTTGCTGCTGAATCGTCTCTCATGTCACTTTCGGTTGCAGCCATTGAATCTTGAGATACAGATGTATCGGTCAGTTCCCTTAGTTTTTGCTCCAAAAGCGTACTTAAAGCATCACCTCCAATAACATTGTAGCTCAACAACGATGGATTCGAAGCATTAACAATGTTCTTACTTCGATTAACAAGTGGTGATGTAAATGTAAAAGAAACGATATCGTTTTTATTACTTCTAGAGCTTCTACCTTGAACGAAATTCTTCTCGGGATGATTATTATTGTTACGATCAGTGTCTTCCATAGAACGTTTTCTTCGAGTTACAGAGTATGGTTCCTTTTTATGGCTCGTTTTCTGGGAAACTGGTTTTCTTGATTGTGGACCGATGACAGAGGATGAAGATTTTGGAGTTGACTTTCCGCGGTCAACTAAGTTATTTTGTTTCTGATTGTTCTGCCTTAAAACCTTCGAAGGAATGGGATTCTTCGGTTGGTTTTTTTCGGGATTTGACTGAGTTTTGACTGACTGCGCTCGATGAGTCATCCCTTCGCGTTTTTGAACATTAGCCTTAGCTTGAAGTGCTAAAGATATTGACTTTTTCGGTTCTAAAGATTGTTGACTTTTGAGATTCTTGACCGTGTTTGACTCCGATGGTTTTCTGGCAGCCTCGGGAATCTTCGGTTTTCTAGTATGTTCCATTTTCTCCCGCAAAACTCGAGCTTTGAAAGGAACCGATGATGATGATGTCAGCGAAGGAGATGGTGATGATGACCCAACAAGAGGTATCTTAGATGCAGCTTCCATTATACGGTCAGGATTATTACAAGACACATATTTTGAGTTCTTAATAGGAGATAAGAGCTTGTGATGAGTGATCGGGATCGATTTAGCAGATTTTGGAGGTAAGGTTTCAGTTCGAAATTTCTCAATTGCCCTAAAATCTTTACGTTTGACTATTAGGGGTGTATGAACGGGCTCCATTTGACAATCAATTGGGTCAAATGCAGGGTCTTTTCTGATATAATTTGTAGATTCTCTTAACGACTGCGAGTCAAAAGATGCGTTTGAGTACGTATCGGAAAAATTTGTAGTCGGTAATGAATCCAACCCCATAAGCCTTGCAACGACCCCTGGAGCTTTCGTACCGTAACCATCTTCGTCGGTTACTGAAGTTGCGCAGCTATAATCACTACTTCCTTTGAAACTCAAGCCACCTATCATGTCATCTTCATCCATCTGTGAGGTTTAAAAAAAAATTAAGTTTAAACAGTTCTTTGACATATAGGTAAAAACTACTACAATATAGCATTGTTAAGTACATACCGTATTGAATCGAGTCATAGGCATGTTGCTTTCAAATCTCTTTGACTGCTTCGGTTGTTCTGAATTCACATGAGTTAACATTGAACCGTTAGCTTAGATATGGGTCATAATGGTTATGTTTTATCTCTAATGGGTCAAATGGTTAAATGGCCAAAAAAGTGTTTCAAAACAAACTATTCTAGTATAACTTGAAATCATATTTCACACACAAATTACTTGCAGCAAAATTAATAATTTGAAAAGTGAATCAGGTCAACACACTCAAATTGCTCAGTTTGCCACTTTTAATTAAAATGTGGACCAGAAAGTTCAATTATACCTGGTGATTCCGACTTGCTTGAAAACAACTTCTTTCGAGATTTTGCATTCCAATCAAATAAATTAAGAAAGCCGCCAACGTAACCACCTCCACCCTTCGACCCATGTTTGTGAGCGCCCATATCTTTAAGTAGGATGTTAAACGACTACCACCGAGATTTCGTCCGAGAACCAAAATTCATCTGCGAATTTCAACAATATGATTCAACTTCCTAGCATTTAAAGTATCTTAGACAATGAATAACCATTAAAAATTAAAAACTAATAATTATAAACAGACCACAACAATAGATACTAAAACACAAGAAAAGGGATATCAACCAATCAACAAAATAAACACATCCAACTTAATACAATCAGATCATCAGTTTTTACAAAACCCTTAATTCTACACAGTTAATGTCTTCACCCTTCACAAAGACAACCAATTGATCACTATCCATCTATATATCCCAAATTAAAACAAAAACCCTAAAAATAAAATTCAGTAAACCTGTATAATTAAAACCGGAATAATCATACACAGAATCAAGACTTAACATAAACCCTAAATCACACATGATAAAAGTATTCACCTTTGACTTCATAATCCACAAAAAGGTACTCAATGATTCAAATTGTGACTCCATATCAAGAACCGGAACAAGAAAGGAACAACGTTATTAAAAATAAAAATAAAAAAGACTTGATTAAAACATCACCATCCATGATCATATACAAATCACATTCTCATATTAACACTTAAATCTACCATAAAGAAGCATAATAACCAAAAAAACAAAAAAGGGTTATCAAATAATTAATCAAATTCAGAAGAAAAAAAAACCCTAGGTTTTATGAAAATAATAATAAAAAAGTTTACCTAAAATGAATTGCCCAAAATCAGCAATTGGGTTTCACCGTTTTAGCTCCGAGGCTTCCAAAATTATACTGTAAAAAAGATTTGAACTTTACAGGTAATTTGAGAGAAATTGTAACGTTATTGAAGAGAGAGAAAGTGAACCCTGAACCTGAATCTTGTGTTTTTAAATGGGGATGTCAAAATGCTGGTTTTGTTTTAAAATGTTTTTTATTTAATGCAATTAATTAATTATTAATTATTTAAGTGAAATTTTGATTTAAAGAAATATAAACATAGAAAATGCCAAAAAAGTTATAACGTCTCTTTAGGAGATGGAGAGATTTCAAATTACAAATGGGGCTTTAAAAAGTAGTTATCCAGTGTGTTTACGGTACATGGTATGGCTGATGCCTCCATAACATTTAAATTGTATGGTTGTAAAACTTATGAGTCAGGCTTTTTGGGCCTGAACTTATTAACGTTTGCATTTTATAGGACATTATGATTATTTATGAAATGATAATGATGATAAGAATAAGAATGATGAGACGATAAGATAAAATGTTAAAAGATGTTAGTCATAAAATATAGTCCGTAATGTTTACCCGTTAAATAGTTTGGAATTTGAATAATAGAAGTTTAATAAACTAAATTATGAACGATAATAAACTATTTAATAATCATTCATGATAAATTTTATAAACTTTAATTTTTTAATTGACAAATAATCGATAACACATCAAACTGAGCCCATAAAAAGTTAATTTAAACATGATCGTCAATAGTAGTTTATATATACATCTCTAATTGTATATGTATTTAGTACACACTAATTTAATTATGTCAAAATCTCAAACGAAAACTTATCTATGCTACTAAGCATGCATTAACAAAACTCATAATATTAGACCATTTCTAACCGTGCTTGTTGAAATGCCCCGTTCATATACAATATAAACGATTCACAATAGTTGATTACATCGCGAGGTAATTGACCTCTATATGATACATTTTACAAACATTGCATTCGTTTTTAAAAGACAAACTTTCTTTACATCGAAAGTTGACGGCAAGCATACTATTTCATAATACCTCCAACTATAATTGACTTAATAATAATCTTGATGAACTCGACGACTCGAATGCAACGTCTTTTGAAATATGTCATGAATGACTCCAAGTAATATCTCTAATATGAACAAATGTACAGCGGAAGATTTCTTTCATACATGAGAATAAACATGCTTTCAAGTGTCAACCAAAAGGTTGGTGAGTTCATAGGTTTATCATAAAACAATAAAGTTCATCATTTTGATAGACCACAAGATTTAAATCCTGCATGGTACAAATGGGTCCGAATCCTATACCCACCTGTAATGTACATGCGATATCTTTTAAATACAGTACACCTTTCTCGTGTACGAAATCATCTTTCATAAATCTTAGTAACCGTACACATATCTTGTGCACAAAAATAACATACACATAACCTGTGTATAAAATCATTCTCTCGATACATAACATTCACTTTTCATTGCTTTCATAGCTTGACTTGATAACCGACCTTAACATATAATGCGCATAATAATATCCCCAAAACAGAACATCTCGTCTGTATAATAATCATATAAACTTTGAAGTATTAAACACCACGCCCACTAGCCCTTCCGTCTAGTGAACATTCTGGGTGGGGGAGTTAAACCCGGTAGCTACCTTTAGGATTCGCGTCAATTAGGCGTGCACTAATTCTCAAAATTAGTGATGTTCCCTAATTCTTAGGTTACCAAGCAATAATAATCAGGGGAAAAATATTCATATCAATTGTGGCAATTATCACATCCACATAATTCAATGGTGACAATTATCACGTCCACATAATTCATTCGAGGAATGTTTTGCTTGTGTCTATCTCGTCAAACATTTATAAAAGCATTTCATGTATTCGCAGTTCAAAATGTATTTCAAAAGCATTTAATAAAGCAGTTGTAAAAGTAGCGCATGTATTCTCAGTTCCAAAAATGTAAAGAGTAAAAGGGAATCAAATGAACTCACCATACTGTATTTTGTAGTAAAAATACATATGAAGGCATTGAACAACTGAACAATGTAGGGTTGGTCTCGGATTCACGAACCTATATCATTTGTATATTTATTAATACATATAATCGTATTCGAATGAATATATATATATATATATATATATATATATATATATATATATATATATATATATATACATATATTAATTACATTATTTTTATATTAATAACATATATTTTTAATTTGTATATACATTCAGATGATTAATATTTTTATTTTTATATTAGTGTATATGTATATCTGTTTCGTGTTATATTAAAATACATAAATTGTTATATATATGAATATCTCTAAAATAATTCATTAATATAGTTAATATATACTTATAATCCTAATGATATTTTTTTTAAGAACTTTTTTTTATATTCTTAATACTTTTAATAATAATGATATTGGTCATAATACTTTTTGTTTTAATGATAATTTTAAATAAATTGTTAGTAATGATAATAGGTTTTAATAATAATAACACTGATAATAATAATCTTAATAATAAAAATGATAGGATAAAATGATAGTTTTTATAAACATATTATTTTTAACAAAAAAATGGTAGATTTAATAAACATGAAACTTTTTATAGAAATTTTACTAGTCATCATACTAATAATATTAATATTAATAAAAATGATACTATTAATTATAATTCTATCAATAATAATATTTATTTTTGATGTCAAAGCTAAGGGGTATAAAATACTATTAAATTTTAGCAGGAAATACTATTAAATACGATACAATTTTACACAAGATATTTATTTATTTATAGAATGGATATACTTAAACCTTGCTACAACACTTATAGGCAGTGTACCTAATCGTACAGTAGTGTAGTTTTTAGTAAGTCCGGTTCGTTCCACAGGGAAATCTTTAAACAAAGCTCAACGCTATATTAGTTTACTTTTATAAAAATACAATTATATATATAAGTAATATTATTATTATAAAGGGGGGTTTTTACCGTTTAATGACCGGTTTGTCGATTTTAAAACTTTAGTCGCAGTTAAAACCTAATGTAAAATATAAAATAAATACAAGACTTTAAATTAAAGCGTAAAGTAAATAACGATAATGAAATTGCGAATAATAAAAATGCGATAAAATAAAATTGCGATAATTAAAAAGTACGATAATTAAAAGTGCGATAAAATAAAATAAATAAAAGTGCGATAATTAGAAGTGCAATTAAATATAAAATAAAGGAAATTAAATATGAAATAAAAGAATTATGCTTATTTAAACTTCCGTAATCATGATGTTTGACGTGTTGATTTTAGTTTTATGCCCATGGGTTAATTGTCCTTTGTCCTGGATTATTCAATATGTCCGTCTGGTTTTTGTCCATAACAGTCCATCAGTCATAAATATAAATTGCAAGTGTCCTTGTCAAATTATTATTATACCCGAAGTTAAATATTCCAACTAATTGGGGATTCGAATTGTAACAAGGTTTTAATACTTTGTTTAATGAATACACCAGGTTATCGACTGCGTGTAAACCAAGGTTTTACTACTTTGTTAACAATTACACCAATTACCCTTGAATGTAATTTCACCCCTGTTTTAATTATTCTAGTGGCTATTAATCCATTCCCGTGTCCGGTTAAATGAACGATTATTCGTACATATAAATACCCCGCCCATCGTGTCCGATCGAGTGTATATGGTAATTTATAGGGACGCCCAATTGTAAATCTTTATATTAACATTAACAAACTTTCATTTAGTTAAACAAATATAAAGCCCATTAATAGCCCATAGTCTAGTTTCCACAAGTGTCGTTCTTTTGTCCAAACCCCAATTATGGTACAAAGCCCAATTACCCAATTTTAGTAATTAGCCCAACATCATGATTACTTCGTTTTAAATAAGCATAATAATAACTTAGCTACGAGACATTAATGTAAAAAGGTTGAACATAACTTACAATGATTAAAAATAGCGTAGCGTTACACGGACAGAATTTCGACTTACACCTTTACAACATTCGCTAACATACCCTTATTATTAGGATTTAAAATTAAAATTAAAATTAAAATATAAATTATATATATTACGTATATATTGAGAGAGAGATTGAGAAATAAGATATGAAATTTGATCAGAATTCGGTTTGCTTTATAGCCAGAAGTGAAATTTGGGGCTCCGCGACTCGCGGCAAAATGCCCTTAAAACTCCGCGAGTCGCGGAGGATGTATTTACAGCTCACACCCTTGGAGTTTCTCTGCCGACGGTTTTATATATATAAATATAATATATATATAATTAATATAATTAATTATATATTATATTATATTTATATACATAGTTAACTTGTAATTTTTAGTCCGTTGCGTCGAGCGTTAAGAGTTGACTCTAGTCCCGGTTCCGGATTTTCGAACGTCCTTGCGTACAATTTTATATTTTGTACTTTGCGTTTTGAATCTTGTACTCTTGTGATTTCGAGACGTTTCTTATCAATAATTGGAACCTTTTCGATTGTCTTTTGTACTTTTGAGCTTTTTGGTCGTTTGCGTCTTCAATTCGTCGAATCTGTCTTTTGTCTTCACCTTTTATTATTTAAACGAATATCACTTGTAAATAGAACAATTGCAACTAAAAGCTTGTCTTTCTTGAGGAATAATGCTATGAAATATATGTTCGTTTTTAGCATTATCAAATATTCCCACACTTGAGCGTTGCTTGTCCTCAAGCAATATCGTCTTGAAATACTAGAATCACTTCTTTATTCTTCACACTTTGTACATCAGTGATTTCTATACGGCGGTATAAACAATGGTAGTAACGATATGGTTTACAGTCCCACATGACTATAAAAATTTAGATCCATTAAGGAAATTGGATCTTTATGAAAACATTTGATCTTTTGAAATCTAGTTTTTACCCTAGATTAGTTTTCCGGAATAACCCTTTACCGGTGTTTGCAAAATATTTTTGTGGGTTTGGTGGGTTTCAGATTTGAAAATTTTAGCTCAAAACTTGCGGTTTTGTGTCACCCACTTGCTAACCTTGTATTTGGAAAGCAACACGTCCAGTTTACTTGTCCCGTATATTACCTTTCGGCAAACTACCGTCCGGTTGTAAAGGAAAGCGTTGAACAAGCAACTGTTTAAGGCAATGTCCCGTGACATGCTTTTGATTATGGTCTATAACGTGTCGGACGCAATTACTATTCTTGGTAGGAGCAATAGTAAAGCTCACCCTTATAATTTTTCGGTCTGGCACAAGGTCCTGTCTTTGACCATGCTATGCAACCACCGTTCTTACGGTTGACACCCGATTTAGTTCAGGTGACCTAATGAATTCCAGGTGAATTCCTAGGATTTTACGTTCAATGGTAATGAACGCATTGAAAATGGGTTTTCAGAAAACAAATCGGTTTATAATTTTGATCAAAATATTTTCTCGTTTAAGCTCGAGTTTAGATATCATCGAATTCCATGAGTTTGAATTCTCAATCTTTAAGGTCAATCTCTAGGATTGAGTAATATCAGTCTTAAAAGCTGATTTTTAATCTTTAAGGAGATTATCCTTTCTGGGGATCTGATTCATTAGTCTTATCCAGCTAATTTGCATGGTGCCCCCCCATTGTACGAGATAAATCCTTCTCATGGTTAGGATAAATCTGACCACATGGCGACCCTGTTTAATGCTGAGGTCCGTGGATTTCCTGCTGATTTTAGTGATGACTTTTCTAGATTTTTCGTCAACCTACAGCTGGTCTGGACGACAACTTCATGACCTAAATCAAGAAGCGCGTTTCTTTTTCGGAAGACTTTACTTCCTTTTAATGATGGAATTGATTCATCGTGTAGATCCATCTCTTCTTTTCTTTCATCGGGTAAAACAGTTTAGTTTAGTTCAAAGCAAAAGTATTTTCGGTTATTTGTTACAGATATATGTGACATATGTTTAAAATAATTTGGTAAATTTTCCCACACTTGGCTTTTATTTTCCTTTTTATCGTCCTCTATTCCATTTTAAATGAATTTTAACATTTTAGTTTGTTTCTCAATTTATGTCCTTTCCGAGGTAACAATAATTTCGGTGTTAAAACCTAGTTTTATCGTTCATAAATATGTATAAACATGATTTTGAATTCATTTAATTGAAAATTTTGAAAAATTTTACTAGAATTGGGTAGTCAGTATATAAGACTAGGGCTGTTCTTTTTTATCAGAGAGCACTAGATTCTAATACAACTACTGCTTTACTAGTATTTTTAATGGTAAAAAAAAAGTTCCTTAATATTCTCGGAATGCCCCCCATAACCAAGTGTTTAATATAAAAATTTTAAAATCCGAAAGAATTTAATCCCTTCCCACACTTAAGATCTTGCAATGCCCTCATTTGCAAGAAATCAGTAACAATTTAAATTATTGAGGGTGATTTGTGTGAAAATGATTAAATTTTTACCAAAGTTTCCAAATATATTGGCGTTTGTTTGCTGAATGATAAATGGTGCACATCATTTGTTCATTCCGTCTTGTTGTTATTTCACATGTATTTTGCATCTTGTCGTCAAAATTAGTTGCTTTTGCTGAACTTAATGCCAGTCTTTGAAAATGCGTTGTTTTACCCTGTTGTGTACATAAGATAAACTGCAAACATATATACATATTTTTGAAGTTTGGTATATTACCCCACATTCAAAAATTATTAAAATCTAAGAATAAAAGTTAGATAATTATAAAAATGATTACAATATTAACAAAAATATTAAATGTATCAATAATTACAAATTACAAAATAATAAAAAATAATAAGTAAACTAAGGATGATATTGGTACCAATAGGGGTTCCACGCATAACCATAAGTGCTATAGAATGCTTCGGCAGGGTCATACGTAGGATATGGTGGCTGCATCTCTATCGACCAAGGAGGGAAGACGGGTTTCGGTGTAGGAATATAGTTTCTACCTATATGTTGGCAATGCGCTATGATCTGGTTCTGATGAACTTGCCAATCTTCAAATGCTCTCTGTCTAGCATTTTCGTATTCCTGAGAAGCTATAAACCTATGCATTTCTTGCATCTCATTCCCCCCTCCTACATTACCTTGCTGCTGGTTTCTCTCTACCTGTGGATGTCTACCATTGTATCGTATTGCGGCGTTATTTCGCCGCTTCAAAACTTTCGCACCATGGTATACATTTAAACCTATAGTGTCGCGGGGTTCCGGCTCTTCTACTAATAATCCCCCCCGACTTATATCCACACCGAGATATTCACCAATCAAAGTAATAAAAATACCATCTCCTATTATGCTATGTGGACGCATCCCCCGAACCATAGCTGATAAATAATAACCCACACAATATGGTATACTTACAGCGCTGTGTGGGTCTCGAATACACATATGGTAAAACAAATCTTGTTCATTTACCTTTTCTTTGGTCTTACCCCTTTGTGTAATCGAATTGGCTAAAAACCTATGTATCACTCTTAATTCGGCTCTATCTATATCCAAATAAGAGTAGTTTCCCCCTTTGAAACGGTGATGGCTTGTCATTTGACTCCACACACCGTGTGTATCAAAATTCTCATCTATCTTTCTACCGTTTAGTATCAATCCTCTACAATCGGCAGACGCTAATTCCTCAGGCGTATATATACGTAAAGCCTGAGCCATGTCCAGTAAAGACATGTGGCGCATCGAACCGCCTAACAAAAATCTAATAAAATAACGATCGGTTAAACTAGCTACCCGATCATTCAACTCTATACTACATAACAACTCTTCACACCATACTTTATATACAGGTCTGCGTATGGTGAATAAACATATCCAGTCATTAAAAGAAGAATTACCATACCTCTGTACAAGTAATTCCCTAATTGGCCCGGCCAATTCTACAGCTTCCAAGGGTCCCCATTCTATGACCCTCGGTACCTCAACAACCTTGGAATGAAGAGTATGCAAACCCCGTTGATATTTTGGATAATCTATCCAAAGTCTGTCAAATCTCAGGTTCGGGTGCAACTCTTCCAAATGCATATCGGAAAAGGTCATGACTGGATGAGGTACATCCTGCTTGTAGTAGTTATCTACCTCCTGTTGTTCCAAGTTCTCAGCAGGAGCATGGCGGGCTTGGGATGAAGATTCACCCCTTTCATTCTGCAAAACACAGCAAACACAAATTTTGTGCATCCAAATAAGCATTAGTGTCAGCAAAATCATCAATCAAAATAATTACAATGACATTATCAATTTATATCAAACTTAAGCTCATTTTCACATTTTTATCAAATCTATACTTTTTCAAATAAGCATATACGAAAATTTTCGCCAAGTTCATAAGCATTCAACTCAAATAACATGTCAAAATAATCATTACTAGCAAATAAACAAGTCTCAAATGGCATTATCTTTCAAAAATCAAGTTCATGAATTTTGGACTTGAAAAAGTCCACTTTAATTCTCAAAATCATGTTTAGGCTCAAAGTTTGGATCATTTAACTACCTAGACATGTTACACTACTCAATTTAGCAACAATTCATGACAAAAATCGGCCATAACCTGTTTATATCAAAAAGCCCCAAATTGCTCAAGAACACAAACCCTAGATTATTCAAAATTTGAAGTTTAAGGCTTCTAATCATGTTAAACAGCATCAATCTAGGTTATACAAGTATAATACATAAACAATTTAAGTCTAATTACACTAAAAAGCATCAAAATCAAATTGGGAAAAAAATAGCTCAAGAACACCTAATTTCGAATTAATGGTGTTTAGGTGTAGAAATTTACCGTTTTTCTTGAGTAATTCTTAGATATCATCCTTCTCAACATGATTTTAGCAAAAAATTTGGTGATTAACGGTTAAAAATTGAGATTTTTGGGGGTGATTTTCGGTGGTTTTCGGGTGCAGTTTCGAGTGTTTATGCAGTGTGTTTGTGTGTGGGGGAATGAAACTGATCAGTTTTTGCGTTTTATTTTTTTTCTGAGTTTTGGTCCCTCCGCGAGTCGCGGAGGTTTTGCACTGCAAACTCCGCGAGTCGCGGAGTTTGGTATTTTTTTTTTTTTTTTTTTTTTTTTTTTTATAATCTTTAACTTATAAATCAATTAAGTATTTAATTTTAAAATTTTGTTTCCCTTGTTATTTAGGACGAGGTCGTTTCGGATCGATGTCCTAGTCCGTCCTTCGACAAAATTTTAAAATTTGTCTTTTTGTAGCGATTGTTTTAAAAGCTAAGATTTTTGGGTTTTTTCAATGTTTTTGGCATACTTTAAATCAATAAGATTAAAAATAATGATAATAAAAGTTCTCGTCCCTCCCTCGGGTAAAGCAATTTCGGTTCAAAGACCTAGTCTTCAACTTACGACGAATTTTAAAAATCATATTCTTAACTTAATGATATAAAGTAAATTTTTGTTTTTAAATTCACACAACTTAAATATAAAATTCAAAATTAAAAATTAAAAATTAAAAATTCACACCAAACTTAAAATTTGAAATGCATAAAATTAAAATTTCATATTTTAAAAATTAAAAATTCACACCAAACTTAATTTAAAAATTCATAAATTCATACCAAACTTATATTAATTTTTCAAATATTTACAATTTTAAATATATTGTTTTTACAAAGTTTACAATATTAATTTAAGATTTAAATATTAATTTTAAAAACATGGTAAAAATAAAATTAAAAATCTTTTTGTCTTTTTATCCCACTTTAATTAATCAAATATTATCAAAAATATGCGCCCCTCTTTTCGGTAAAGTAATTTCGGTTCCAAGACCTAATTTAACTCATGACGAATTTTTGAAATATTTTGGGTTGATTGATTAAAGATATTTATACCTTAAGAATAAACGTTAAATTTCGCAGTGATGTAATAAATTTTTGAATGATATCAATAATTTCGGTCGCCAAACCTAATTTTATTTAATACCAATTTAATACTTTTTAGCGAACAAATTAGCGTTTATTATCAAAAGGTTAAAAAAAAAATAAAAATAAAAATAAAAACTGTACAGACATACCTGTGAAATAGATTTCTTAGTTATATGATCTATTATATTCATAAGATAGTCGGTTTAATTGGTTTTCCATGGCTGCATAGGCGTAACCTCGAGCATTCATTGTCTTTTCTTCTAAACATATGAACGGTCCGTCTCTGCATAAAGTAACAAATTCGGTATTTGAATAGGTTTGATTATTTGAACATTTACCTCCATGTGACCATTTTCCGCATTTGTGACATCTTTCTAGGTGTCGTGCTCTTCTTTTCGCTGCGGATTTTGATTTTCCTTTACCAAATTGTAACTTATTATCTTCGCATCTGGATCCTTTTCTAACTCCGTCCATTCTTTCTCTGATTACTGATACTAATTCACTCGGTAGTATGTCATTATTACGTTTAGTGATCAAAGCGTGTAGCATTAGACCATGGTTTAGTTCACAGGCAGTCTTCATTTCGTAAAAACCTAAAAAAAATAAAAATTCAGAATGGGGGGAGAAGACTAGTTCTTTAGGGTCTGCTAGGGAAAGACCATACGTGTTCCATTTTCGAGAACTACACGAAAACAGACAATCTAACTCTAACAGAAATACATATTATCCTTTAAAGACTTGATTCTCCCCACACTTAGTTAGCTGTGGGGTCGAAATTGTGATTAACTTCGTTGTCGACTTCCATCGGACCATGTATGTAATGTTTAACTCTGTGACCATTAACTTTAAATTCAATCCCATTTGAATTTATTAATTCTATCGTTCCGTATGGGAAAACTCTTTTGACTATGAATGGTCCAGACCATCTTGATTTCAATTTTCCAGGAAATAGCTTGAATCGTGAATTGAAAAGAAGAACTCTGTCTCCTTCTTTAAATTCTTTTGAACTTCTGATTCTTTTATCATGCCATTTCTTCGTTCTTTCTTTATAGATTAACGAATTTTCGTATGCTTCATGTCTTAATTCTTCTAATTCGTTTAGTTGACTTAATCGTAGACGTCCGGCTTCATGTAAATCAAGATTACATGTCTTCAAAGCCCAAAATGCTTTGTGTTCAATTTCTACTGGAAGATGACATGCTTTTCCATAAACAAGTCTAAAAGGTGTGGTTCCAATTGGAGTTTTGTAGGCTGTTCTAAAAGCCCAGAGTGCATCCTCCAATTTAATGGACCATTCCTTCGGATTTGATCCTACGGTTTTCTCTAGAATACGTTTTAAAGCTCGGTTGGTATTTTCAACTTGTCCACTTGTTTGTGGATGATAAGCGGTGGAGATTTTATGAGTTACTCCATATCTTTTAAGAACTTTCTCAAGTTGATTATTACAGAAATGAGTACCCCGATCACTTATTAAAGCTTTCGGTGTTCCAAACCTTGCAAAAAGACGTTTTACAAAGTTGACTACAACTCGTGCATCATTAGTTGGGAGAGCTTGTGCTTCCGCCCATTTAGATACATAATCAATGGCTACGAGTATATATAGATTATTATGAGATTTTGGAAATGGACCCATAAAGTCAATACCCCAAATGTCAAATACTTCACATACTTGGATGACATTTTGTGGCATTTCATCACGTTGACTTATTTTTCCGGCCCTTTGACATGCATCACAGGATTTGCAAAGAAGGTGTGCGTCTTTGTAAATTGTAGGCCAATAGAATCCAGCTTCATAAACTTTTCTTGCTGTTAGTTGAGGCCCATAATGCCCTCCTGTTGGTCCTGTGTGACAATGGTTTAAAATTTTACTAGCTTCATCTCCAAATACACATCGGCGTATTATTCCATCGGGACAACTTTTAAACAGATGTGGATCTTCCCAGAAATAGTGTTTTATATCACTGAAGAATTTCTTTCGTCTTTGGTACGATAATCCTTTTTCAAGGAATCCACAAACTAAGTAGTTTGCATAGTCTGCAAACCATGGGATTTCTTTATAATCTATCTTCAATAGATATTCATCAGGAAAGTTGTCTTGTATGGCCGATTCATTCAGAACTTCTAATTCGGGATTTTCAAGACGAGAAAGATGATCAGCGGCGAGATTTTCTGCTCCTCTTTTATCTCGGATTTCAATATCAAACTCTTGTAAGAGTAAGATCCAACGGATTAATCTTGGTTTAGCATCTTGTTTTGAAAATAGGTATCTAAGAGCAGAATGGTCGGTATAGACCACCGTTTTTGCTAGAACGAGATATGATCGAAATTTGTCAAAAGCAAAGACAATAGCAAGGAGTTCTTTTTCAGTAGTTGTATAGTTCGTTTGTGCTCCTTGTAATGTCTTACTAGCATAATATATAGGTTGAAATCGTTTTTCAATCCTTTGTCCTAAAACGGCTCCCATTGCAAAATCACTTGCATCGCACATTAGTTCAAATGGTAGATTCCAATTTGGTGTTATCATGATCGGTGCATTAGTGAGTTTTTCTTTAAGAATATTAAAAGATTTGATACATTCATCTGAAAAGATAAATGGCGCATCCTTTTCTAGGAGTTTATTCATAGGAGTGGCAATTTTAGAAAAATCTTTTATAAAACGTCGGTAAAAACCGGCATGCCCTAGAAAACTCCTAACTCCTCTAACATTGGTGGGATGTGGAAGTTTAGCAATTACATCTACTTTAGCTCTATCCACTTCAATTCCTTCTTTTGAAATTTTATGTCCAAGAACGATGCCTTCTTTAACCATGAAATGGCATTTCTCCCAATTAAGTACTAGATTTGATTTTTCGCATCTAATTAGCATTCGTTCCAGATTAACTAGACATGATTTAAATGTATCACCGAAGACTGAAAAGTCATCCATGAATACTTCAATGCATTCTTCTATCATGTCGTGAAAAATCGCCATCATACACCTTTGAAAGGTTGCAGGGGCGTTACAAAGTCCAAATGGCATGCGTTTGTAAGCAAAAGTACCATAAGGGCACGTGAATGTGGTTTTCTCTTGATCTTCGGGTGCTATTGGAATTTGAAAATATCCGGAAAATCCATCTAGAAAACAATAGTAACTATTTCCGGCTAATCTTTCCAACATTTGATCTATGAAAGGTAAGGGAAAGTGATCTTTTCTGGTAGCGTCATTTAATTTTCTATAATCAATACATACACGCCATCCTGTTACAGTCCTAGTAGGAATAAGCTCATTTTTCTCATTTGTAATGACAGTCATGCCACCCTTCTTAGGCACGCATTGAACTGGGCTTACCCATGGACTATCAGAGATTGGATAAATTAAACCTGCATCTAGCAGTTTAATAATCTCTTTCTTAACAACATCTTGCATATTAGGATTTAGTCTTCGTTGGCGTTGCACATACGTTTTATGACCTTCTTCCATAAGGATTTTATGTGTGCAATACGAAGGACTTATTCCTTTAATATCATGAATTTTCCATGCAATGGCTGGTTTATGAGCTTTCAACACAGAAATGAGCTGTGATTTCTCATTTTCAGTAAGAGAAGATGATATTATTACAGGTAATTCAGATTCACCATGTAAATAAGCATATTCCAAATGGTTTGGAAGTGGCTTTAACTCTAATTTTGGAGGTTCTTCTATCGATGATTTATATCGATATCTGTCTTCTTCTTTTAGCATTTGAATTTCTTCTGTTGTTGGTTCATATCCATTAGCTATAAGTGTAGCTAACATTTCAGCTTCATCAATTGGTTCATTACCTTCTCCTAAAGAACATTCTCCTGTTCCTTGTAATTCTGGAAATTCTTCTAATAATTCTGCATGTGCATCTATAGTTTGAATATAATAACATGTATCATCTGCAGATTGTGGTTGTTGCATTGCTCTATCAACTGAAAAGGTAACACTCTCATCCTCTATACTTAGGGTCAGTTTCTTACCGAACACGTCTATCATTGCTTTAGCCGTGTTTAAGAATGGTCTTCCTAATATGAGAGGAACTTGAGAATCTTCTTCCATGTCCAAAACAACAAAATCTACTGGAAATACTAAAGTACCAACTTTAACTAGCATGTTCTCCATTATCCCTCTAGGATATTTTATTGATCTATCGGCTAGTTGTATGCTTATTCTGGTTGGTTTCAATTCTCCAAGGTCTAGTTTAGCGTATAGTGAATACGGCATTAAATTTATACTAGCACCTAAGTCTGCCAATGCTTCTATTGAACTAAGACTACCCAGAAAACATGGAATTGTGAAACTTCCTGGATCAGATAATTTTTCTGGTATCTTATTCAACAGCACTGCTGAACAATTAACATTCATAGTAACAGCCGAGAGTTCTTCCATTTTCTTTCTATTCGTGATTAGATCTTTCAAGAATTTAGCATACCTTGGCATTCCTGAAATCACATCAATGAAAGGAAGATTTACATTTATCTGTTTAAACATATCCATAAATTTGGATTGCTCGGCTTCAAGTTTTTCTTTCTTCATTTTACTCGGGTAAGGAAGTGGTGGTTGGTATGGTTTAACATAAGGTTTATCCTTAACTGTGTTATCATTAACCTTTTCAACTACCGGTTCTTTTTCCTTATCTTGATCAGGTTGTGGTTCTTGTAGAGTAGGAATAGTTTCATCAGAAGTTACAGGTATTTCAGGTGGTTTAAGTGTTGTACCACTTCTTGTGGTAATAGCTTTAGCTGTTTCATTCCGGGGGTTAGCGTTTGTATCACTAGGTAGACTTCCCGGTTTTCTTTCACCTATTAACCTTGCTAGGTTACTTACTTCTTGTTCCAGATTTTGAATAGAAGCTTGTTGATTTCTAAATGCTTGAGCATTTTGTTCATTTGTTTGTTTTTGAGATGTGAAAAACTGCGTTTGAGTTTCAACTAGCTTCGTCATCATATCTTCTAAATTCGGCTTTTTATCATCGGTTTGTTGTGGTGGTTTGTTTTGAAAATTTGGTCTTTGCTGATTATAAGTATTATTGGATACTTGTTGATTGCTAGGACCTTGTTGGTTGTTGTATGGAATATTTCGGTTATAATTCTGGTTTTGATTGTAAATCGGTCTTGGCGGTTGATAATTATTCTGATAATTATTTCCAGGCCTTTGGTTTATGTATGAAATATTCTCTCTTTGTTCCATTGTTAATTCAATACTGAGACAATCTTTTGTCAAATGTGGTCCTCCACACTGCTCACAACTAATTCTTATAGCATGAATATCTTTAGTCATCTTTTCCATTCGTCTCTCGAAAGCATCTATCTTTGCCGAAATGGAATCTAAGTCATGGCTAGAATCGGCTCTAGCTGCTTTAGATGATCTAATGATATCTTTTTCTTGGTGCCACTCATGTGAGTGGGAAGCAGTGTTGTCAATAATTTTGTAAGCATCAGTTTCGGTTTTCTTCATAATAGAACCACCAGCTGCTATATCTATGTCTTTTCTTGTAGTGATGTCGCATCCTCGGTAGAATATTTGTACTATTTGACAGGTGTCTAAACCATGTTGCGGACATCCTCTTAATAACTTTCCATATCTTGTCCACGCCTCATATAGAGTTTCATTTGGCTTTTGTGTGAACGTAACAATTTCTGCTTGAAGTCTTACGGCTTTAGATGCAGGAAAAAATTGTTTAAGAAATTTGTCAATTAAAACGTCCCATGTATCGATCGCCCCTTCAGGTAACGATTCCAACCAATCTTTGGCTTCTCCCTTTAAAGTCCAGGGAAATAACATGAGATATATCTGTTCATCCTCCACTTCTCGGATTTTAAATAGTGTGCAGATCCTATTAAAGGTACGTAGATGTTCATTTGGATCTTCCTTCGGCGCACCACTAAATTGGCATTGATTAGTCACCATGTGTAGAATTTGTCCTTTGATTTCATAATCTGGCGCATTAATGTCTGGATGGGTAATTGCGTGACCTTGTCCAGTGCGTTTAGCTCTCATTCGGTCTTCCATACTTAAAGGTTCCAGATTCTCCATAATTGAATTTGTTGAATCGGTATCACTGAATGATTCTGATTTAATAGTTCGTTCCTCAACAATCTCTGTTTGAATGATTGGTGGTTCCGGAGGAAAGTTTAGTGGTTCAGGATCTACGAACCGTTCCTGAATATTCTCTGGATTCTCAATTGTGAGGTTGGGTTCAAAAAATGGATTATCGGAAATTTGAACTGAAGTACTTGGTCGACTGGATGACGATTCTAAAGAAAAATCAACGGCGGTTATATTTGTTAAACGATGTCTTGATCGAGTTACAGGTGGTGAACGTACAAAAGGTGATGAACGTCTTGTTCGGTGCATTCACTGAATATCCTATTAGTTTTTAAAAGGAAAGAAAAATTATAATAAGTTATCCAATCAATAGACTTTTCTGATTTTGCCCACGTTTCGAATAGCCAAAAGATGCAGCAGAGGGGCAGGATTCGTTTGGTCTCAATATAATTGAGGACTGTTTGGCTCCAATAACCCGGTCCACGTACAAATCCAACTATTACTACGAACCAGAAAATTTTGATGTCTATCAATTTAACTACTTAAAATAAATTTTCGTAATTTTAAGAAATTTAGATAAGAAGTAGAAAAAAAATTCGAAGTCCTAAAAACTTAGAATAGCGAGAAATAAGAGAGAAAAAGAGAGTTCGTCGAAAAAGGTCGAAAAAGAAAAAATGGTTGAAAAATAAAAGGTGACGGAAAAATAAAAGAAACTTATAAAAACTTAAAAATACTTTACTAACCTAACCTTATTACTACAACTAACTTAAAATTATAATCGCAAATTGAAATTACTAATTGGAATGATAATTGATACATAGTAAAAGGTCTAAAAATATTAAAGCTTACAGGAAAAACTAAATCCCAAATGGAAATAACTTAAAAAGAAACTAAAACTTAAAAAGGCGTCGCAAAATTCTAAAGCACCTAAATCTTTAGTCTAAAGAAAAAGCACTTAAGGAATTCTACGGCAAAGCCTAAAAATCTAGGAGTAAAAATTACTATAGCAAAAACTAAGATTAAAATTAAATATGAGCTAAAAAATACAAATATTACCCTACAACGATTAAAAAGGTACAAAATATAAAAATATATAAAAAGTTGTAAAAAGTACAATTTTTATAAAAATATTATTTTTATATTATTTATTTTATAAAACTATTAATTTTACAATTTTATTAAACTAATTTATACTAAATACATTAAATTAAATAAAAAGTAAAATTAAAAATAAAACTAATAATAATAATAATAATTAGGTTAAATAATAATAATAATAATAATTAATAACCCGTAATTAATGCAGTTTTAGGGCTTCTGTTCGCGTGTCAGAGTGGCTCCGCGAGTTGCGGTGATTAAAGAAGAAAACCCCGCGAGTCGCGGGGTTTAGAAATTCTGTTGACAGCTTTGAAATTTTTACGCGTTTTTCTTTATTTTTTTTTTATTTTATGTTTTCTGTTTTTTAAATAAATAAAAGATTTTAAAATAAAACTTATATTTTTATAAACTAAAATAGAAATAAAGAAACTTATAAAACTTAAATATTTAACAAAATCTTAAAAATACTAATATTTTTGTTTTTCTTTTTAT
Source organism: Rutidosis leptorrhynchoides (assembly GCF_046630445.1). Taxonomy (NCBI): domain Eukaryota; kingdom Viridiplantae; phylum Streptophyta; class Magnoliopsida; order Asterales; family Asteraceae; genus Rutidosis; species Rutidosis leptorrhynchoides. The sequence continues at coordinate 375,868,003 of NC_092338.1, forward strand.
ATTTTCGAATATTTAAAACGTATTTTTACAAAAACGACTTTTAATAAAAGTAACTAAAAATCTTTTTTTTTTATTTTTATATTAGCGTTGCGCTTCCGGCTTTTAAGATAAGTTCCCCGGCAGCGGCGCCAAAAATACTTGATGTCAAAGCTAAGGGGTATAAAATACTATTAAATTTTAGCAGGAAATACTATTAAATACGATACAATTTTACACAAGATATTTATTTATTTATAGAATGGATATACTTAAACCTTGCTACAACACTTATAGGCAGTGTACCTAATCGTACAGTAGTGTAGTTTTTAGTAAGTCCGGTTCGTTCCACAGGGAAATCTTTAAACAAAGCTCAACGCTATATTAGTTTACTTTTATAAAAATACAATTATATATATAAGTAATATTATTATTATAAAGGGGGGTTTTTACCGTTTAATGACCGGTTTGTCGATTTTAAAACTTTAGTCGCAGTTAAAACCTAATGTAAAATATAAAATAAATACAAGACTTTAAATTAAAGCATAAAGTAAATAACGATAATGAAATTGCGAATAATAAAAATGCGATAAAATAAAATTGCGATAATTAAAAAGTACGATAATTAAAAGTGCGATAAAATAAAATAAATAAAAGTGCGATAATTAGAAGTGCAATTAAATATAAAATAAAGGAAATTAAATATGAAATAAAAGAATTATGCTTATTTAAACTTCCGTAATCATGATGTTTGACGTGTTGATTTTAGTTTTATGCCCATGGGTTAATTGTCCTTTGTCCTGGATTATTCAATATGTCCGTCTGGTTTTTGTCCATAACAGTCCATCAGTCATAAATATAAATTGCAAGTGTCCTTGTCAAATTATTATTATACCCGAAGTTAAATATTCCAACTAATTGGGGATTCGAATTGTAACAAGGTTTTAATACTTTGTTTAATGAATACACCAGGTTATCGACTGCGTGTAAACCAAGGTTTTACTACTTTGTTAACAATTACACCAATTACCCTTGAATGTAATTTCACCCCTGTTTTAATTATTCTAGTGGCTATTAATCCATTCCCGTGTCCGGTTAAATGAACGATTATTCGTACATATAAATACCCCGCCCATCGTGTCCGATCGAGTGTATATGGTAATTTATAGGGACGCCCAATTGTAAATCTTTATATTAACATTAACAAACTTTCATTTAGTTAAACAAATATAAAGCCCATTAATAGCCCATAGTCTAGTTTCCACAAGTGTCGTTCTTTTGTCCAAACCCCAATTATGGTACAAAGCCCAATTACCCAATTTTAGTAATTAGCCCAACATCATGATTACTTCGTTTTAAATAAGCATAATAATAACTTAGCTACGAGACATTAATGTAAAAAGGTTGAACATAACTTACAATGATTAAAAATAGCGTAGCGTTACACGGACAGAATTTCGACTTACACCTTTACAACATTCGCTAACATACCCTTATTATTAGGATTTAAAATTAAAATTAAAATTAAAATATAAATTATATATATTACGTATATATTGAGAGAGAGATTGAGAAATAAGATATGAAATTTGATCAGAATTCGGTTTGCTTTATAGCCAGAAGTGAAATTTGGGGCTCCGCGACTCGCGGCAAAATGCCCTTAAAACTCCGCGAGTCGCGGAGGATGTATTTACAGCTCACACCCTTGGAGTTTCTCTGCCGACGGTTTTATATATATAAATATAATATATATATAATTAATATAATTAATTATATATTATATTATATTTATATACATAGTTAACTTGTAATTTTTAGTCCGTTGCGTCGAGCGTTAAGAGTTGACTCTAGTCCCGGTTCCGGATTTTCGAACGTCCTTGCGTACAATTTTATATTTTGTACTTTGCGTTTTGAATCTTGTACTCTTGTGATTTCGAGACGTTTCTTATCAATAATTGGAACCTTTTCGATTGTCTTTTGTACTTTTGAGCTTTTTGGTCGTTTGCGTCTTCAATTCGTCGAATCTGTCTTTTGTCTTCACCTTTTATTATTTAAACGAATATCACTTGTAAATAGAACAATTGCAACTAAAAGCTTGTCTTTCTTGAGGAATAATGCTATGAAATATATGTTCGTTTTTAGCATTATCAATTTTCAAGATTTCTATAATTATAATCTCAACAATATCATTAAAACTTTTATGTTCATAGTCATAATAATCAAAATCTTCGCGTTTAATTCTTAAACTAATGACTAGAGCTCCTATAACATCAATTCGTAAATTCTAATCATGATAATAATAATAATAGTGATACTTATACTCATAATAGTCTGATAAAATTAATAATAATGATAATAATAATATTATTTAATGATAATACTAGTAACGATAATGATAACATTATTGGTAATAATAATAATTATATTATAAATTTTGGTATATGTATTTATAATCACTTTTAGTTACTAATAATAACAACAACAACAATAATAATAATAATAATAATAATAATAATAATAATAATAATAACAACAACAACAACAACAACAACAACAATAATAATAATAATAATAATAATAATAATAATAATAATAATAATAATAATAATAATAATAATAATAATAATAATAATAATAATAATTTTAAACTTGAAACTACCTCAGTTAAGCTTTAAAAAAAAAAAAAAAACTGCCACACGCCGGGCTCGAACCCGAGACCTCTCGATAACCCGCTAACATCCTACACCATTGCTCCGTGACTGTCTTTCTGTTATAATCCCAATCGAATTAATTTATAACCCATTTATCCTGTCACCTATTTCTACTTCGTTTTCACAAACTTAAATCGACTCAGGATCAATTCAATCACACACCCACACATTGGATTTGTTTTTCTGTATTTATAAACTAAACAGAGCTGTATGAAATTTGCTGGTATTAATTAAAATAGCAGAAAGAATTTGTACAGCTCGCTGTAGCAGAAAAAATGGAAACGATGAACATAAATGGTGATTTAAAAATTGAGACCGTTTTAACCCATGATTTCTATACAGAATATTTCGCAAATCACTCTTAGAAACGTTCTTCATAATCAATTGAATCTAATTTGTAACACATAAATCGAATTTGTTCATAGAAACCAGTTTGATTTTTTTTTTTTTTTTGAAAAATAACTTTGACTCATGAAATTTGAATTTAATAGAACGAATTGGTTAATGAAAACTTGCAGATAGATTAAATGAAAGATTCTTAACACATCTGCAATTATAGATTTTTAAATTTTATACAAAATCGAGCTTTGGGTAATATGAGAGACGAACAGAGCATGGACTGCTCTTTTAAAAGAAAATTTGTTTAAATTCAAGTAAATAAAGGCTGTATTGATCTTATTTGATACTGATAATGACATACTGAATCCCTCTTCTCAAATATCTTGACTTAATTGGTTTATGGCAGAAGCAAATCGCCAAATATCAATTAATCGTACAAACAAATAATAAAAAATAAAAAGTGATATGGATTTCTAACTGAATCTGGATTAATCCTGTGTATAGATTCGTTTTTGTAGTAGATCCAGAGACAAGAACAAAATTTGTTACAGTGTGATGGGTATGTGCAACGGATCCAGCTTCTTATTCGCATGATCTCATATAATATATATACTGATTAATAGTTATATTTAATAATAATCAAAGTTTTATAATAATTATATAGATTTATATGATGTGGCTGTAATTATATGTATATATCAATTTATGTGTACATGTATATATATTCTGCATATATTTATTTGTATTCTTTTATATTGAATATGTAAATATATTAGTATATGAATTATATAAAGAAACATAATAATAATAATAATAATTATATTAATATTAAATATTAATTTTATTACTAATAATAATAATAATAATAAATATCAATAATATCAATAACAATACTTGTACACCTCAAGTTTTATATATTTTAGTATCTGATTCTAAATTTTTAATAAGTCACTAATACAAATATATTAATACTATTTATACTACTGAAAATAATATTGTTAATAATAATAATACTATTGATAAAGAGATTAATAATAATAATGATGTTGACAATGATACAATAATATTAGTAATTATATTAACTCAAATGTATAAGTCTTAATAATATTATTAATATTGAATGTAATGATGTAAAAAATATAATATACAATATTATATTATGTGATAACATTTATTTATATATTACAACTAATTATAAATTATATATATTTATATATATTCATTTTAATCACACTTATATACTTTGTATATTATTTTTACATAGTTAATTCTAATGATTTAATTGTAGTTTACTATCTAAATTTTATTATCATACTAGTATTTACATTTACACACATATATATATATATATATATATATATATATATATATATATATATATATATATATATACACACATAAATATTAGTTTACAATAATTGTTCGTGAATCGTCGGTAATGGTCAAAGTCAAATGTATTTATGATAAATAGTTCCAACATTTTGAGAGTCAGTTTAATAGACTTTGCTTATCGTGTCGAAACTATATAAGATTTAAGTTTAAATTTGGTCAAAAATTTCCGGGTCGTCACACTTGTGACGTCACGGACGTTTTGTGTGACGCCCCGTACAAAACCATCGTGTACGATTCGTCAACAACAGGATCTTTACACGGTCAAATACTATATGTTGTTTGAAAACTAGTTTGCATTCATAAAAAGATAGCGTTTTACAAAAGATAACGTGACACAAAGGTCATTACAAAGCCATTATTCAAATAACATAAGTTGCGAATGAAAAATAAAAGTTTCATGATTGAGACATCTCTAAGTAATGCGAAATCTAACACAGCAGGTCCTTAACAGCAAATCAATAACACCAAGACAGCAAGTCTAACAGCGGAAGCAACAAACCTCTAAGCACCTGAGAAAACATGCTTAAAAACGTCAACAATAATGTTGGTGAGCTATAGTTTAAGTTGTAACAGCAAGGTTGACCACGAGATTTCAATGTTTCAAAGTGGTAAGAAAAGTATATGTTTAACCGTGGGCACATGGTAACTAGACTTAACGTAAATATAAATATCACCCCCTAAAAGTACACCTGGCGAGTGCGTATGTCCTCAAAGTATTAAACACCCGTTAAATGCTAGCGCGACTAGCTCGAGTGGGGATGTCAAACCCTATGGATCCATATCTAAGATTCGCGTCTACCGGTTCAAAAACCAATAGTTAAACGTTACCGTGCTAAGGGGAAAGTTTATGCCGTTATATAACCCACACATATGTAAAGTTTAAGTACTCGTGTCAAATAAGTAAAACATAAAATGCGCATGTATTCTCAGTCCCAAAAATAGTAAAGTAAAAAGGGAAGCTATAACTCACAGTGATAAAAGCGGTAAAGTCGGTAATGAAAGTATGCAAGTAGTAAGTTGGTCCGAAAGGTCGTCAACCTAAATCAAAGGTTACTAGGTCAGTGTGTTGTCCTTATAAGTTCTAATAGTGCATAAAATAAGTTTAAGTGTCATCATCATCACCATTCATCATTGTAAAAACTAAGTAAGTTTAACAAGTATAGAGATCGAAACAATAGGCTGACTTGGATCAGATGCTACGACCACTAAGTAAATCGAAAAGATGCTTAGTTAATGGCTATGGCTCCGTATGTGAGTCCTCTAACTGCTGACCAATTTTCAGAACCTAACTCGTCTTCGTTTGACCGTGGCGATGGTTTAATTGCGAGTAGGTCAGAAATTTCAGCACAACGTTACAAGGGCGTAGTGACTTTCGGAGGGCCATAAATCCTAAACCATATATCGGATTAAGACGAGACCTAAACGAAAAGTCATCTACTCGAAAAGAAATAACTGAAAATCAATTTTCCAGAAGTTCAGGAATCTGATCAGATCCCGAAAAACAGTAAACAAGTGCTCCGGTGGGGTTCTTGGTGCTTGATGCTCATCACGGTTCTCATCCTTGATGCTTGTAGCTTCAAGTGTACAACTCGTTGATGGGTTAGCATCACCTTGACCAATATTATACCATCAACACACAATATTTTAAGACCAATTAAGAACACAACTCATTTAAGAGTCTTAGATGGATGATGAACCAAGGTTACATCATATCCTTAGTCTTAACACAAATACAAGTCCTATTTACAAACAAAGTTAAAAACTTTACTTCAATCAAACAAGTATTAACACAATCTAAATCAAATGAAGTGATGGAACCCTAAGCTAGAGAGCTTGGATCCTTTTCACACAAGTTATAAGGTCACAAAGCTAGAAAGCTTGAACCTTTAGTGTTCTTGAAGACCTTGAAGCATAAAGCTTAGATCTTTAAGTTACATGAAGACCATAAACACAAGTTTTGATCTTTATAACAAAATAATGAGATCATAAATTAGAAAACTTAGATTCAACAAAAGATATGAAGATTCAAGCTAGAAAGCTTGCATCTTGGTTGTTCTTGAATATCTTGAAGCATAAAGTTTGGATCTTTAAGATACATGAAGATTACAAACACAAGTTTGAATCTTTAAAACAGAATAACAAGATTAAAGTAAAAAGATTTAGATCTACAAAGTTGGTGAAGATTCAAAGCTAGAAAGCTTGAATCTTCCATGTTCTTGAAGGATTCAAATCCAAATTTGAATCTACAAGATGTAATCAAGATCAAAGCTAAAAAGCTAGATCTTTAAATGGTGATGATGAATTCGTGTAAGGTAAGGGAAGAAGAAGAAGAAAAATCAATTACTTACACTTTTTAGAGAGAGAAAGACTAGAGAAAGAATTAGAGAGTAAGTGTGTGTGAAATACAAATGAGAGCAAATGTAAAATGAATGGAATAAGGCTTGAATTTATAGGTGAATGGGGTGAGGGAGGGGGTACATGGCCGTTGGAATTAGGGGGGACAAGGGGGGATAAAAGTTTGCTTTTTAGTTAATGGTTGTCTAAAGTTGGTGCTTATGTTGTGATCCCATGCAACATTAAGGATAATACTTGACATAAATGCTAGTATGTTTCCTCTAATAAATGGGCATTTGTCTTACATATTAATGGGTCACTAGCTAATATTAATTGGGCTAATTAAATAGTCCACTAACTAGTGTAGGGTGGGTTAAGGCCCAACAAGGTAGAAAGTCCAACAAGACTAACTAGTAAGCATAAGTAAATTACTACGCGTAATTAAGCATCCAAAAACCCAAGTAATTATTATTATAAAATAATAATTAAGATTTCGTAGTCATAATATTCCGATTACGACAAAAGTTAAACGTATACGCAGTACACAGTTTGTTCGAAACGTCAAGTGACACTAACGGTCATAAAGGCTTCCGGGGATCAAGTTAAGTACCCTACGTACTTAAAGGCACGTTTTAACACATAAATGAAAGTAAGTCATGTGTATAAAGATTCCAGAGTATAAAATAGCACAGTACGCACAAATACGCAGTTTCGCAAAAATCACAAGGCACAAAAACAAGTCGAAAAAGTCGGGTCGTTACATTTTGTACACTTTTTGCATAAAAAGTGCAAACTGCCTGTGACTAGGCAGTGTCAGTTTTCGACTTTTTTTAACCATATGTGTCAATTTTTTGTGTCGGTTTTCAGTAGGATCCACTAGTTTTTTATTTTTACATTTTCTTATATATTTTAACACATTATTTAATAAAACTAATAATATAAAATGTATTAAAATAAAAAAATAATACAAACTACAAATGAAAAAAAAATACTTAAAATAAAATTAAAAAAATACAGATAACTTAAAAATATTACAAAAAAAATCACATAAAGAAACACTAATTCGTAGTACGAAAAGAAGCCGGAAGCTTATATGCTCGACTAAATCATCGGTAAGTTGGTTGTGCACTATCATATCCCTTATTTCTCTTCGGATAATGTCTTGATCTCGTCCTCTGTTCCTTACCCGTTGTGCACGATTCGACCTTTCCTCAGTTATAAATCTTTCTTCCCATTTACATAGCGCAAGATCATCGTCTTCTAATATCATATTATGTAAAATGAGACAACATTTCATTACTCTCCGCATCTTGTTTACTTTCATTATTCATGCAGGTAGACTTATAATATGAAACCGACCTTGAAGAACCCCAAAAGCCCGCTCTATGTCCTTTCAGACACTAGCTTGAAATCTTGTGAACATAATCCTTGGCTCATCTGTGGGATACGGCATTCCTTTGATAAGTGTAGCCCAATCAGGATATATACCATCGGCAAGGTAATAACCTTTGGTGTATTGATTACCATTTACCTCAAATGGTGCTGATGGAGCTGTTCCCGTCTTTAATGCAACAAAAAAAAATGAGATTGATTCAAAACATTTATGTCATTGTTGGAACCTGCCATCCCGAAAAAAGCATGCCATATCCACAAATCATATGAAGCCACAACTTCAAGCATAATTGTCGGTTTCTTGTTATCACCCCTAGTATATTGTCCTTTATACGCAACGGGTTAGAAATGAGGTATTTGTATACAAAAATTATATATTAAAAAAAGGTGTAACTGTATTATAGCCGTTTGACCAACGGCCTCCTTCCATCACTACTAATAGTAGGTTGCAACAATGGAGCCATTGATTAAGGTAAAGTATAATATTAGGATTTTTTTTACCTTTCAACAAAATGACCATTATTAATTTTTTTTATTTACTTTTCATTAGAAATCAATTATCAAGTACTCCATATTATTTTAAATATAATTTCCTATTCAAACTCTAATTCCTGTTAATGTCCCCTTAACTAGTAAAAGTGGCCCGCGCGATGCCGCGGGATCTTTCGGGTTGCATATTCATAGTTAACGTAGTGTTACGTATTTACATAAGTAAAAACGCTTTGCTATGGGTGTTTTTAGATACACATAGTTGGTACATAATATACCTAATGGTCTATGCGTTTTTAACGTCAGGAAGATTGCGTAAGAAAAAGAAACAGAAACATCGGTATCATGTAGGTAGTTTGAGTCATTTACTATAGATGTACGTATATGTATTGAAGATATCCCGAGATATTTAGCATTTTTTGAGAAGTGTCTGTTTCGCGTATAGTTAGTCCCGTTGTGTTCGTAAGATTTTTTTGAGTTGAACGGTGGGTTCGAAAAAATTGAACGCGGGGTGAGTAGGAAGATATGACCCGTTGAAAATTTGGGGGGAGTTTGATTAAGTTTTCTAATTAAAATATTAATTTTACATATTGTACCTCTGATTTGAGGGCTGAAATTGTGAGTTGATTAAAGTTTAGGGGGTGAATTTGTTTTGTGTTTGATGTTCTCGTTTGGAAAGCATGGGAGGGTCTAAACGACCAAATCTCCCATGCCATTTAGTATATAAGAGTAATAATAATTCTCGTTCTATTTATAAGTAATTACTATTTATTTTTATTATTATTATTATTATTATATAGTGGTAGGATCAATGGAAAAGTAATCAATTAGGGGGAAATGGGGGGAAGCACAATTTTTTTTCGTTTTTTGAAAAACTTTGTTCATGAACATTATAGATTATATGAAAATATGAACATTTTAAAAAGATACTTTGTGATAAATGTTTTTATTTTGACGGGAAAACACTCGAAGAAATAATATATAACAATTATCGTGTTTTTCGAGCGTATCTTGAGCGTTTAGAAATTATGGTTTAGATATTAGGGTTTAGAAATTTAGGGTTTAGATTTGAGATTTAGATTGAGTTTTTAACACGAATGGTTTAGAGTTTAGGGTTTAGGGTTTAGAGACTAAACCCAAAACACTAAACCCTAAACTCTAAATCGAGCTAAATTTTGACAAAAAGTACTTCACAAAACATGAAGAAAAAAAAGTTCGAAAATTAACATTCTTCACGATCAATATTATCTTGAATGTTATTTTTGTTGATCATTTTTCCGCCTAAATAATAACATTCATCACGAATTGTCTTTTTTAAATGTTCATATTTCGTGTGATTTTGATGTCTGAATTTTTTTTTGCTTCCCCCCGTTTCTCCCCAATTGGTTACTTCCCCATTGATCCTACCCCTTATTATATAAATTACTAATAGTTTTTTTAGCCCGTGCGTTGCACGATAATTGTATAAATCGGAGTTCGATAACATTAGTATTGATATTGATATTTATCATATGTATAATACAATTACAGTGTAGAAACCATTTATTACCGAGATAATTTGTATCGAAAACATTAATATTGAATACCAATGCAAAGGTTATGAGCTCGTCCATTAAAACAATTTTAATATCAATTGACAAATAATCGATAAAGCACCAAACACGAGCCCGCAAAAAGTTTCTTTAAAACTGATTGTTAATAATAATATTGATGTATATCTCCAATTGTATATGCTTTTAGTACCAACTAATTACATTATGTCAAAATCTCAAACGATGTAGAGTAGGCATAGATCTAAATATCTATAAAGATCATCAAATAATCATTTTAACTTCAATTGATAAATAATCGATAACATCAAACATGAGCCCGTAAATGGTTGCTTTAAAACTGATCGTTAATAATAATATTTTATCTATATCTTTAATTGTATATGTTTTAATACAAACTAAGGTAATAAAAAAAATGTAATGTAATTAGTATCATATATAATCTTCTATCCGTATGAATATAAATTATTATTTTATTGTTATACTCCTATTAACTAAAAAGTATAGCTAACTGTAATTTTAGGCATAGATAGCAAAATTCGTTAGATTATACCGTGAATATAAATTAACAATACCCCTTTAATTTATAATTAACTATATAGATTATAAATATTGAAAGTATATAGACGATAAATTTATATTATTGTGTAAATTGTATTATATATTTATATTATTTTATTTATTTAGTTTGATATTTAAAGTAATTGTATTTTATTTAGTATATGAATACTTTCCTTATTTAAGAAAATCAATTATATAGATGGGAAGAACGATAAAATGACACGTGGCAAGAATAAAGAATGAGTAAATGATGAGTTGACACGTCAGCATAATGACACACATTTTATATAATGTATAGATAGATAGATAGATAGATAGATAGATAGATAGATAGATAGATAGATAGAAGATTATTATTACTATTACTATTACTATTACTATCACTATTAATTAATTACGGAGTATTATTATTATTACTATTATATTGATTAATTATTTTATTTGTTCGTTGTTTTTATGGGATGTATTTGAGATTGGTATATAGTCTTTGACTTGATCTAATTCGTAGCAATACATATAATATTTGTTATTTATTATGTTACTAGTTTTATGAGCCCGTGCATTTTACGAAAAGGTAAAAAGTTATTAATTCATCAATTTTAACAAATGTCTGCGAATGTGTTTTATGTGTGTTAGTATGATTTGACTTTGGTGTGTTATGTTCCATTTCTTCTAACAATATGTATCTCAACAAATTATAATAAATCTAGTTGAATATACATTATTAATTCATGGGCTATTTAATATAAGTTGGAATCTCACAAGATGAAAAGTTAAAAGTTTGAAGGTACCAAATAAAACATTCTTCAGTTCTAGTAAGATCATAGAGTATCAAGTAAAAAATTGAAATATAGTAATACGATCCAGCTACTATAGGTGCTGCAACACTTCCTTGTATAACGTTTTGTATTGTTTTTGATAATTCTTTATCCATGTTTAAAATCAGCACCTTCAGTCCCTTTCTATTAGTAACTCTAGACAGAACAATATAAAGTTGCCCGTGACTAAAAACTGGTTTTGGTAGAAATAAACCAACATGTTGTAAGGACTGTCCTTTACTTTTATTGATTGTCATCGCAGAACCACACAAACTTGTAGATTATATAAATACCTCATTCCGTCCCACCATAAGTGTCCACTATTAACGTTTCAAAATATTTCTTTGTCAACCTTGACTGTACATATTTTTATTTGTGATATATATTATTTTTATTAGTCAATATTGAATACTTATAGTGAAACGAAGATAGTATACAATATAACTAACAAAAAACACAACAACAAATAACTAAGAAATATATGCAAAACGGCTTATAAATAATAATAATAATAATAATAATAATAATAATAATAATAATAATAATAATAATAATAATAATAATAAATTATAAATAATAATAGAAATAATTATAATAACAATATTTATAGTTACTAATAACAATAATTATTTCCTAAATCATATTTATTACTCCGTATAAGTTAATTAGCTAAAAAATATTAATTAGAATTATTATGGATTATTAATTTAATTAGATAACATTAATAACAGTCGTGTTTATATGGTAAAGATAAAGGATACCAAATAATAAAATAATAAAGGATCACCCCCATCTAATTTTTTAAATAATAAATCATTCTTTATTTTTGTCTAATAAGCTGATGATAATACTCTGTATATATATGTATGTATGTTTTGGAATTGGAGTGATAAAAGGAAAAGGAAAGAAATAAAGAATCGTGAGATAATAACAATCAGCCATATTTTTTTATTAATTAGTTTAATATTTAATTTAGTTTAACAATAGGCTGACACGTAGGACAATTTAAATTAGATTAATTGAGGAGATAACACGTAAGCATAATGGCACGTGTTTTATAATAATAATAATTATTATTATAATAATAATGTATAGATAGATACTCACTGCTGTACAGAGTATATAATATTTGATTGAATTAATATTTGTTATTTAAAATTACATAGCTTTTAATGATTATTTAGTTCAATTTAATTAAAAAATAACATGTGAGATTAATTAGTTCAGTTTAATTAAGAAAATAACACGTAAAATCATTGTACGTACTTTATAATAGATATAACTTTTTAATCTAAATTTATTGTACGTACTTTATAATAATCTAAAATAGATATAAATTTTTAATTTAGTATTTGAAATAGATTATCATCATTAATCCTCTTAATGATAAAATAAAAAGTCCAACTAGTTTTATTCGATTTTTAAAATTCAAAATAATTTACATATTAACTAATAGACAAAAGTTATGAATAGCAATCAGGGGCCTTTTCGACTTTTCATCTTTTTTTTTAAATTTAAACTAAATTTCATTTTACCAACAACGCCCCCCACACTTTTTTGAAAAATTCAAATCGACCCCCCAAACAGGGGGTAAAGTGTCAATTAACCATTTTCATAAAAAATCTTAAATAAACTCCACCCAAATATTCAACGGGTCATATCTTCTCGCTCGCAACGAGTTAAATTTTTCCAACACCATCGTTAAACTCGAAATAATTTTAGGAACACAATGTCACTAGCTATACGCAAAACAGACGCTTTTTAAAAAACGCTAAATATTTGGGGTACTTTTCATACACGTTGATTTTGCGTTAAATTTTTAAAAGTCGACAATTCCATAGCGAAACGCGAAGATGCACATATATTGTTAATTTAAAATAACATTTAAACATCTCACGGGTTATACCTTTTAGTTCGACTCGAGTTGCGCTTCAACGACATCATCGTTAGCCACAAAATAATTTTACTAAACGCAATAAAATACATTGAAAACCGAACCCCCGGCGCGAAGCGAGGGTTCGATAACTAGTTAATCCTATTGGTATGGATATAATTTGATATTAAGCAAAATTTCAATAGTTTGACGGTTAATTTTCCTAGTCACAATATTACATTTTACAATAAGAGAGCTCCCAATGCTTCTATCTTGAAGCTCGCCCAACCCTTCGCCCAGGAGGGTGTCGCTGGCAGCGGTGCGCCCAACCGACCACCCAGCTAGTCGCCCTCCTCATCGTTCTCCTGCTCGTGCATTTTTGAAAGATTAATGGAAGGATATAAATGTGTATATATTAATTGTACCATTGGCATAAAAGCTTGTAACATCTTTAATTAAATAATCTAAGTGGGTCCCAATTCATTTGATGAAGTATGTCAATGTTGGTAGTGTCTAGTCTTGCGTTAGTCCTGGAAAGAAAGTTCTGATGTGGCGCTGATGTGGCGGCTAGTCCTGGGAAGGAAGTTGTGTCTTGATTGGGAGAATGATAATTATTAAGATAAAAAGTTACAAATTGGAGAAGAAACATCAAAGAAATGCAAGATAATAATGAAGAATTCGTAGTAATAAATACTATACTATATACTATATACTATTGTACGTTGTTATATAGTATTACTATTACTATACTATCTATTAGACAAAAGTAATGAATAGTACCGAGGGCATTTTCGCCTTTTCATTTTTTTTCTTTCAAAAAAGCCCCCATACTTTGTTCAAAAATTAAAATCGACCCCCTAAACATGGGGTAAAGTGCCAAATCAACATTTTCATAAAAAATCTTAAATAAACTCCACTCAAATATTCAACGAGTCATATCTTCTCGCCCGCAATGAGTTAAATTTTTCCGACATCATCGTTAAACTCGAAATAATTTTACGAACACAATGTCACTAACTATACTCAAAACGGATACTTTTTAAAAAACGCTAAATATTTGAGTCCACCTTTCATACACGTTGATTATTTTCTCACGGGCTCCGTAACTATTTTCATCTATTAACAACATATACATATACTCAGTGAATATTCTATTCTTAAATCATACGGAGTGTTAATATAAGCTAACGAGTTAATTGCGTTAAATTTTAAAAAGTCAACAACTCCATAGCGAAACGCGAAAATACACATATATTGTTAATTTAAGATAACATCTAAATCTTTGACGGGTTATACCTTTTCGTTCGACTCGAGTTGCGCTTCAACGACATCATCGTTAGCCACGAAATAATTTTGCAAAATAAACGTAAATTGGAAAAACTAGTTATATTAATTAATGAAAATGATAAACGTAGCCATAAGCATTTCATATGTAAATTAATTCCATATTTATAACCAACTGTTCCCATGAACAACACTAATACCAAAATTATATAAGAAAAATGGATATAAAAATAAATATTTATGCTTTTAATTCAATAGAGGTTTAAAACTTAAATATAATATGTTTAAACATAGTCATAAGGGCTACACTTAACATTGTCCATTAATTAAAAGGAATAACAAAATAAACAAGTATAGATATTGTATTAATTGAATGTAATTAAATCTTATGACTTTATTTCCTTATTTCTTGCATTTTTTAAATAATTTTGTAATTCTCTTAATTATAATATTTGATACTTGATTAACTGATTTGTTACATTTGAGATCAATGACAGCAGCGAGTAGTCGCAGCGGCATCTGGCAATGGCAGATGGTGACCAAAGGTATGACGGACGCACCGGGGAAAAAACTAAAGTCAGGCGATGAAAATGGTGGCCGTCGCTTGTTGCGCCGGAGATGGCGGCGACATGGCTGTCGCTGGAGGTGAAGAAGGTAGCCGTTGCTGGCGGTGAAGAAGGAGATCGTCGGTTGTTGCGCTAAAGTGACGAAAAAATGTGGCGAAGGATCTAAAAAAACGGAGAGCAACAGTTAATTATCACCAACAAATATCTAATATGCATAATGATGTAAATACCCTTTAATAATATTAAATTCATGTAAACAATGAATCGACAGTTTGTATTGATATATTTATAATGATATAACCAAGCAATATGTGATGTCGACACGTGGTAGACTTTTGTTTTAAAATGAGGCACAACATCAAAAGATAACATCATCAAGATAGTATTTTATTAATAATATAAATTTTAACTAAGAAAAATACACAACACATAAGTTAGGATGTTCACTAAATGGTTCTAATTAAAAAAATCAGTTTATCCAAATCACTTTACGCGAAGCGGATCTAGTTGCTACTTCGATTTAGGTTTAGTTTTTTGTGTCCCCGAAAGATAAAACGATTTTTTGGAATGAATTTGATTTCTAGAATCAAAATTCGGTTTCACCCCAAAGCCCAGATATATAGGGTATAAATACACTAATAGACAATGTCTAAAATGCCTCACCTTTCTACATGTATTATTAGAAGAATACCGTCTCTATAAAACAGAAGAAAAAGTTCGTGTGAAAGCACATACAGAATGAGAGGAAAATTCGAAAGGAGGGGAAAAGTCTATTGCTAATTCTTATTGAAACTTCTTTATGTTATATAACTTTCGCTTTTGAGTGGTTCTTTGTTCTCTTATTTCGATTGTATGGAAAAACTTCCCTTTCTTTCTATTTTTTTTCCTTCGACAAAATTAATCTATGACAAATGGTCCCCTAGCTGAATAGGCATAAGAAATGGATTATAAAGCAAAAAACATAAGTAAATCATCCATGCTTACAACATCACAATGCGTCATAAGCAGGACGCACCCATAACCCGTTAGCGCTATAAGTGGGAGCGCTCACTGAACTACCATTATTAGCGCTAAACTGGCATTGCCAAAAATCTTAACCAAGGACTTCAACGTACAGTTTACGAGCAATGCACAAACCAACGAAAGACACCACACGTGGTTAGCATAATTCCAAAACTGTACAATCAACAAAAAACATTGCAGTTTGCACGACGACTGTCTCAAACACCTGGCAGACTACGCAGGTGCCACTTGCACTTTTTCAGCTTTAACCGACCAAATAGTACGATTTAGCAAGGACATGTTCCCTTTTTCCAATTACGTGACACTAATGCACATAGATGTTCTGCTATAAATAGGGCATCAAACCCACATTACAACACGATCATCCACACATGTGTTCACACACACATTCACATCAGCAAACACTTTCACAGTACTGTGAGTTCATCGTATCATCACCTAGCAATCAACTCGCGCTAAGAAAATAGGACAACTTAAGACAACAAGAACGGACAAAAGAAGCCAAAATCTTAACAACTTTTTAAGCTCTATTCAACGGTTACAGATAACGTTTTATGAACACAAACCCTGACACCTTCCTTGAGCCATCAATACCGGCTATCCAGATGATGGTGGGTCGACGTTAAACCACCAATGTTGAGATCATCATCTCACATCGGGGTTATTCATGGTGCACGAGACCGGAGAGTTAAACTCGAATAATCCTTATGCCCCCTCTTTATGTTGGCAACGGGTGTTCTATTCGGTTTTGGCATGATCTTTGGTGTAGTAATTCTACTATTTCTTCACGTTTTAATAGATTACTACATTTATACACTAAAACGAATGACTTTGTTGTTGATAAATTCGTTAATGGTACATGGGTTTTTTCGTGGACTAGAGATAATATTGGTGGTCGTAATTAGCAACTAGTTAATTATCTTCTAGACGATATTGGGACGCCGGTTTTGCGTTATAGCCCAGATTCGTGGTCATGCACCATTTCGGATGATGGCATGTTCGCTGTTGAGGATCTAAGGTGCCATATCGATCGTATTCTTCTCAGCTCGTCTACATTTGAAACGTTATGGTACAAGTTTATCCCGAGGAATGTTAATGTTTTTCTTTGGCGTTTTCGGTTGGATTCTCTTCCTGTTCGTTGGAACCTATCCGCGAAAGGAATAGATATCACCACTATCATTTGTCCGGTTTGTAACAATGGGGTGGAAACTCAGGATCACTTGTTTTTTGAGTGTAACTTGACTCAAAATATTTGGCAAAAAGTTAGAGTTTGGCTTGATTGCGGTTTATCTCGTTTCTCTTCATGGGAATCGTTTATTGATTGGCTTGAGGGGGTTTGATTACAAAATTCTTTCAAGTCTCGGATTGTTGCGGTCACGATAACTACTTTGTGGGCTTTATGGCGATTTCGAAACGGCATTGTTTTTTCTGATTCTTTTCGGATTGTTTTATGGCTATTTGATGTAATTAGACTTTTTACTTTTCGTTGGGTTAAAAGTAGAAGCCATTTAGTTTAGAATTGGAACTTATAGCTTTCTACTCCTTTGTAATTATCCATTAGCGCCTTGCTAGGGATCATTATATATATATATATATATATATATATATATATATATATATATATATATATATATATATATATATATATATATATATATATATATATATATATATGCTTGATCAACATCCAAACCAAGGAAAAATATATATAGGATAACACTCGTTCGAACTCTTTGGACCCTAAATTGGTTTCAAGAGGCCCAATCAAATACGGCCCAATGGATATTATCACGAGTGTTTGAGGTTTTACGACTTTGCTCCCAGTGAAATTTTTTTTTTCAGTGTAAAATTTTTGGATTTTTTTGACATTGCCTCCAGTGAATTTTTTTTGCCCCAAAACCTACATATTTTGCCTCAAAACCTTCAAATTTTTGTCGAAATCTTTCATCTTTTTCCCCGAAACCTTCAAATTTTACCCAAAAACTTTCAACTTTTGCCCAAAACATTCATAATTTGCCTAAAAACTTCAGTTTTTTTGCTCCAAAACCTTTATACTTTGTCCAAAAAATTGCTACGATTTTAAATTTCTTTTACCCCGGTAAAAAAAATCCTAATTCCGCCACTGATCACACATAATTTTCATATTAAACATGAGCTTTTCATAAAAGTTAAAAACTAAAAATTACTAAAACTTTAAGCCAAACATACCCGAGATGTTAGACTACTTGTATCAATGGTAAGAAATGCCGTTTCTTGCCTAGTCATCATCAAGTGACACCAATTTTTCAAGTATTGAGGCGTTAATTTCGGGCATTTCTTGAGCGTGTGTTGAAAAGAGACGGATAAAGAAACGGATAAAGAAACATCCGTTTCCTATTTTTTTTTTATTTTAAAAATATTATTTTTATTCTTTTTAATACTTATCTCAATTATATTTTAACACATCATCACAATATGCCTAAGTAACACCAAAAAGAAAACACCACTAGTACTCTACTCAATAAAAAACACGTCATATTCATCCAAAAAATATAAAAAGGGCAATTAACACCACAAAAAACCTCTTATATCTCTTATCGTGCAATTTTGTACTCGTAGTACCTATCAAAATTTATCCCTCGGTTACTATAAATCTACGTGTGAGTAAGATCCAATTACCCGCCAAAGTTATCGTCCTTTTCAAGTGACACGTCTGCTATTACAACATAACACGTGTCATCTCCCACCTCTTTTTTTCCTTCGACTTTTTCTTAATCGAATTTAGAAACTAAAAAAAAAATCTCTTAACAAAACACACACAAGCGCGGTAGTACGGACACAAAAGTTGTTAGAAAATGGGACATAATTTGGAGACACGATCGTTGTTCGATGAATTGAAAAGTTACGATAGGAAAGGCGGGCTGTTTGATTTAGGTCATCCCCTTCTTAATCGTATGGCTGAAAGTTTCGTCAAGGCCGCCGGTGTACGTTTTTATTTTATTATTTATTCTTATCTTATTATTAATTTTATAATTACAGTATTAATCACGAGTATTATTTATATATATTATTTATATTTATTTATATATACATATGCAGATTGGGGCTGTGCAGGCAGTTTCACGAGAGGCGTATTTCACCGCTGTGGAAGGTGAGCTCCACGTGTTATTTCGAATTTTATTAATTTTTTGAGGTTTTGAAATGTCGAATTATTGTTGATTGTATTTATTGAAAATAGTTAAATAGGTAAGAAATTTTATATAGAATTAGCTGTATGCCCACGGATAGCAACATAGGACTATTTTGTTTACTGATTCAGCGGATTCGGAATGTGTTACATAATCTTTATATTAAAAATATGAAATTTTCAGCTGGTTCTGAATGTGTTATATATGCATCTTCATTTATAAGATAGTCTAGTGAGGTCTCAGGTTTTATTTTGGGTGGCCAATGGCAAGGGTTGAAAACGGCTATCGGATAACCCCGGTTAGGTTGCGTGTAGATGAGTAAAAATTCTTCGCTACCCCGGTAGCATGAATAGCGAAACCTTCCATCTTAGTATCTTTAAACCGTCTATTGAAAAACGTGCAACACATATTCGGTTACTGGTTAGAACAGGCGGAGTCTGGTTAGAACTTGAGTGTCAAAAGGGGAATGTTTAGGGATTGATTGTTTACTCTCTGGTCCAGTGGTCCAGTTACCGTGAATAACGCCTCAAGGAGTTAAGGTGGTTCACAATTAATATCAATCTATGAAGGTTTGACTAGGTAATGGACTCGTGAGTGAATACCAAGTCGAGTAGAGCGAGAGAATACTTACAGTAGTCTGTGAAATGACATTAGCATCATACAATTTATGTTTATAGGCAAGTACTAGGGTTTGTACTTTCATGAGCCTGACCATGTCGTGTCACTCTATGATGGGCTGACTAACATTGGGAATTGGGCCCAAGTCTTTTAGAGTTGACATGTCGGGCTTACGTGGCGCATTTATGATGTATGTGATGTATGCACACTGCTATGGGACTTACGTGTAAACACAACCGGATAGTGTCTTCCGTATTCCGGTTCCTAACCACTTGATGAGTTTGGTTTTGTTGTTGAAATATTTGACGGGGTCAGCATCCTTAAATACGTGTACTGTTTATCGTTTTGACTTCTTTTGAATAACCTACGTATACATCTTTTTAATAAGTTACATATACCGGATAGGGTATCCGGTATGCATATCATTAGTTAGCACTATCCACATGTATATGTATATGCTCAATATTATCAGAATGTTGTTTAGACTGAAGTGAAGATGGCAAGTATGATGGGAAATCTATCAAATTGGTATGGGTTGTCGAATGCATTACTATAATTTAGTTTTTGATTAATTTTCATAATGAGGTGCAGGTGGAGACTCCAGTTCCATACCCCCTGAAATTCCCCAGAAGAAACATCACCTCTCAGGACTTAGAGGTATATATGCATCTTAATATCTACTCGAATCGTATTTAATTATGGACCACGAATAATCTCATTTAATGTGTGAACTCCCTTACGATGGATTTATTTTCGATTTCAGGAGAAACAAACAGAAACTCCGTTGAAGCGTTGGTACGTTGTTGCCACCAATAAACCAATTTAAACAACAAACCATTCTATCTTTGTGCACATGTTCCTGTTTCTAGTATTGAAACGATTTAGAGGCACTCTTGACTCTCTTTAACTGATTTTCGTTGTTCTTACGAGGTTAAATCATTTTCAGGTCAAAAGCACAGGGAAAGAATCTCTACAATGGGGTAAACATGCGCACATTAGCTCATATATGGCCAAACCAATTGTATCAAAATTTCTATTGATGTATGCTAACGGTTGATATTCACAACCTCAGGTCTGGCTGCTGGGATGTATTCTGGTATAACCTATGGATTACGAGAGGCACGTGGAGTTCATGATTGGGTAACTGCTTAAAACTCTGTATTTTGATTTCGAGTGTTGCTAAATCTGCCCAAATTATAAACCTAATGACGCATTTAATTTTACTAAACAGTGTTTAGTAACGAGTTTGTTCCAATTTTTATGAACATAATTTGGCTTATATTTTAGGGACGTGAGATAATTTTCTTTTAAATTAGGTTAGATTTGGATAACTTGGTCTTAAGAGTTTTGAATTATTGTATCTGGTGGTGCAGAAAAGCAGTGCAATGGCAGGAGCGATAACTGGTGCGGCGTTAGCGCTAACGCTTGATGATTCTTGTCATGAAGATATTGTACAAGGTGCTATCACTGGTGCCGCTATATCTACGGCTGCTAATCTCCTCACTGGAATATTTTAGGCCGTCTTTAATTATCAGTATCGAGCTTCGCTTTGTTGCTTTTCAATATATTTTGTTCAAAATGAAATGTGCAACATTTCTACATAATCAGTTGGTTAAAATCTTCTTGCTTTTGGCTTCCTTTATTGTTAGTACCTTTCAGCATTTTGCATAATCAGTTGGTTAAGATGAGATGGTAACTTATTTGTTGGCTACACGTAATAAATAAGTGGACAATGTTTTTAACTCGAAAAGTAAATAAATTTCAAATTTTACTATTTGTTGGTGATTTTAATTGAAATAACAAGTAATTGCATATGTATTGATCGGTTTTATTGACAGATAAGAACTTGAATTGATACATAATGTGGTTACAAAGGACCCTTTATATACAAGATGTATTAAACGATTCTATATCCTAAACAAGGAAACGATTTCCTAATTGAGGAAAGCTAGCTATGAATATTTACTAGCCGTTGTAGCCTTGCTGTGAATTGCTGTGCTTTGCTGTCAAATAAGAGGGAGATGATGATTAAGTACTGATCCCCTTAACTCTAATTATTTTACTTTGATTATTAACACTCCCCCACAAGTTGAATAGTAGGATTTTCGATGTTCAACTTGGAGAGGATATCTTTGAAAAGTGTTCTGTTGACTGATTTTGTTAGGATATCTGCGAGTTGATCTTCATACCTGACAAATGGAAGGGAGATCACTTCTGCTTCGAGTTTCTCTTTGATGAAGTGTCGGTCTATTTCAATGTGTTTGGTTCGGTCATGTTGGACTGGATTTTCTGAGATTGCGATTGCAGCTTCATTGTCACATAAGATTTTGATGGGGTCTTGAGGAGGAAAGTCGATCTCTGTTAGAAGTTTCTTGATCCATAATGCCTCAGTTACACCTCTAGAGATTCCTCTAAATTCTGCTTCAACACTAGAGAGGGCAACTACCTTTTGCTTTTTACTTTTTCATGTGACTAAATTTCCTCCTAATAGGGCAAAGTACCATGAGGTTGATTTTCTATCTCCTTTTTCTCCCCCATAACATGCATCTGTAAATATTTGAGTTTTCAAGTGATCATTCTTTTTGAACATAACTCCATCCCCTGCAGTTCCTTTTAGATATTTGATAATTCTCCATACTGCATCCATATGATCTTTTTGAGGTTGATGCATGAATTGACTGACAACTCCTACAGCATGTGCTATATCAGGACGAGTGTGAGCAAGGTAGATGAGTTTTCTCACGATTCTTTGATACTGGTTCTGGTCAGCTGGTTCAGCATCATTTTCTATGTATAGCCTTTGATTTGGAATCATAGGAGTTTCAGCTGGTTTGCAATCTACCATTCCTGTTTCAGCAAGGATATCAAGAATGTATTTTTATTGACAAATAAAGATTCCCAGTTGGGATCGTACGACTTCAATCCCTAAAAAATATTTTAGCCTCCCTAGATCTTTCATTTCAAACTCTTTGAATAAATTAATTTTTAAGTTTAAAATTTCCTCTTGATCATTCCCGGCAATGATCATATCATCTACATATATAATAAGACATGTAATTAAATTATTTCTTTGTTTTAAAAATAATGTGTGATCGGAGTTACTTTGTTTAAAACCATATTTTTTCATTGCTACAGTAAAGCGCCCAAACCAAGCCCGAGGGGATTGTTTCAACCCATAAAGAGATTTTTTAAGATGACAAACTTCCCTTTCTTTAAAGTCTGATGTGAAACCGGGAGGTCCTTCCATGTAAACTTCTTCTTTGAGTTCTCCATGAAGGAAAGCGTTTTTAACGTCAAATTGATGAAGTGGCCAATCTTTGTTTGCAGCAACTGAAAACAGAACCCTGATGGTGTCGATTTTTGCCACTGGTGAAAAAAGTCTCAGAGTAGTCTATACCATGGGTTTGAGTGTATCCTTTGGCAACTAGACGAGCTTTGTATCTCTCAATAATCCCGTCGGCTCTGTGTTTGATTATGAAAATCCACTGACATCCCATAGGTTTCTTTGATTCTGGAAGGATACATTTTCCCATGTATTATTCGCCATGAGGGCTTTCATTTCGTTTTGTAACGACCCAACTCGTTAACCAACCGAAACACCAAGAATTTTTTTTTATACAGACCATCTGGACGGCGTCCACATATCTGGACGGCGTCCAGTAGTGAAGGGCAGGACGACGCCCAAGCTATTTGGACGGCGTCCAAATGAACTGCCAGGGGCTGTCCCCGGAGTCCAACTTAAGCGAGCGGAAAAATCGCTTCCCGGCACTTTTAGACGAAACCAATTATCAAGACACGTCATTATAAGTAAAACTAAGAATTTCCCACGATAAAACAAGTTTTACAACACCGGGCCCACATCGGCCGTTTTACGACTTTCGTACAAAATACAAGTTTTCGACCACGTGAGTTTTAACACAAAAATAAAGACCGAGCATGGTGATTGGGGATACGCTACCCAATCCTAATCAAATCCAAAAGCACGTCTTATAAGCAACTACGCAAGTCCACTAGTCCCCATGCTTACCCGAGACACCGCCTCCACGCAAATCTATAAAAATGTAAACAACGAGAGGGTAAGCTAATGCTTAGTGAGTGAGAATATACTACATACATACATATGCATAAAATGAATACGCATCGCCAACACACAAATAGTAAACACATACCGCATTTCGAGCATAACTAAGCAATGTTATACCTAACGTACCACCAAGCCAAATTCGCAAGATTAGCTACAACATACAAATAAGTATATATACGCATTCACAAATTAACCGAAACAACAAGGTTAACCCCTTAACCTCAATCATACGAAAGTTGGCCGAACAACCCGAGCCTTAGTGAATTCGCACAACCCGAGATTTACTTCTTCACCACTTCAACAACCGAGGTTGGCCGAACTACCTGTGCCTTAGTGAATTCGTACTACCCGAGATTCACTACCTCATCAATAAGATGACCGAACAACCCGAGTCATCATGAATCCGCACTACCCGAGATTCACTACCTCCTCAAAACCCACATCATCGGGGTTACTCATCCGTAACTCAATACTAATCCCACTACATTGGGATTATATAACTCCACATCACAAGTCCATATGATAAAGTACACACAAGTGTGCACCTCGCCAAAGGTGGTCAACCAAAATGCACAACCGTGCCTATTGGACCTATACACAAGTCCATCAAATCCACCTACATGTGAAGTGAGCTCTATAACCGAGAACCACTTCACCCGACCCGCACCCATCCTACACATACATATGCACATAGGATATTAACACTCACCTTGTCGTCTTGATGAATGCAACCGAACAAATCCGCAACACGTCAATGAAAAGTACCTATTCCATTATCACAATACAAACAACACAATTAGGGTGGATTTACAAACCAACCCAACTGACAATTAGCGCAATTTCGACCCAAATGCACTTCCAAGCACAAACCGCGCCCAAACTAACCAATAATCACTAACACAAGTGAAAATGGTCCTAATATGCCACTTAAACCCGAATATAAATGTTTAACACTTATCTTGCCCAAATTGACATACAAACCCTAATTTTGACCCATTTCAAAATTAATCAACCAAATACCCCCAAATGGGTTCCAACACTTCCAAAAGCACTAACACTAGTGATTATACCCAATTACAAGTCCTAAATCATGGCTAAGCCAGTTTCCAACCCAAACCCCGCCAACAACAACAATAAACCCGATTACTAGCATCACTAAACTCACTTCATGAGTTTAAATGGGTTTCTCAACATTTTAAGTTCAAACCCTAACTTTAAATCATCAACTCAAACAATGAAATTCGGAGTTAGAACTTACCAATACAACCACAACGTAGCCAAGAACGAGATGAACAACTTTAAAACCCGAGCTTTGGTGAGAATCCGACTCCTTCTCCAAATCAAGCTCTCTCTCTAAACTCTTTCTCTCTCTCTCTAGATATGGATGAGAGTGTTTGTGTGGGTGAATGAGATCCATAAATGGCCAATAGATCAGCTTTGAAGGCTCCAAACCGACACCCAAGTGAATTGACCAAAATGCCCTTTTTAAAACAAGTTACACAGCTGGCCCGTCAGTACATTTGGACGGCGTCCCAAAACTTGGACGACGTCCAACTCTTCTTTACTGGACGGCGTCCCAATCAACTAAACCAGACTGAAACTGAAACAGGGTCTTACACGTTTTCCATTGCTTTCGTCCAGACAGGTTATTTTAGGGCTTGTTCAACGGTTTTTGGAATTTCTTCAGAGTATATCGCGGAAGTAAATTTCTTTGCTTCTTGTGATAGATTTCCTCTTGCAATGTTTGCCATTGGATATCTTGATCTTGAAGTTTCTCTTTCGGGAGAGTACCTTTTTGGTGAGACTCCCCGATTAATTCTTGGAGGAAGGATATATTGTTCTTGTGGTGGTTGAGGTTGAGGTTCAGGTTCAGTTTGTTGACTTTCTTGGTCAGATTGACTTTGTTGTTGACTCTGCTGATCTGTTTGATCCTCAGTTTGACTTGTTCTTTCCTGTACTTGAGTACTCACTTCATGCTCAGGATTAGTAGTATTAGTTTCAAAAGACTCAGAACTGACCTCATGACGATCATTGTCGGTAGTACTGATAGGTGGTTTATGGGTCACCTCTTCGGAAGATGGTAAA
This sequence comes from Rutidosis leptorrhynchoides, assembly GCF_046630445.1. NCBI lineage: Eukaryota > Viridiplantae > Streptophyta > Magnoliopsida > Asterales > Asteraceae > Rutidosis > Rutidosis leptorrhynchoides. Next base: position 375,894,265 of record NC_092338.1, read on the forward strand.
TCTAGCCAACTCACAGTGTCATCAGATACAGACTCCCCCTGACTTGTGTGTTGGGTATAGATATATTCAGTTTCCAAGAAATCACAATTCATAGAAGTGAACATGTGTTTTCTTTTTGGACTGTAGCACCTATAACCCTTTTGATTAACCCCATAGCCGACAAAGACACATTTTTCAGCACACGGGTCGAGTTTAGTTCTTTTCCCTTTGGGAATGTGAACAAAGACAGTGCACCCAAATATTCGAGGTTTGAGAGTAAGGTTGGATGGGGGTTTCTAAAATTTGGCTAGGGTTTCAAGAGGGTTTTTAAGTTCTAAGGCTCTGGTCGAAAGTCTGTTAACGAGATAAGTTACTGTGGCAAGGGCTTCGGGCCAGAACGACTTTGGAACGTTTGACTCTATCATTAAGGCCCGAGTTATTTCTAAAAGGATTCGATTTTTCCTTTCGTAGACATCATTTTGTTGAGGTGTATGTGGGCAAGTAGTTTGGTGAATAATCCCTTTTATTTCACAAAAAAGTTTCATTTGGGAGTTGACAAATTCTCCGCCATTATCCGATCTTAGAATTTTTATTTTACTTTTGAATTGTGTTTCAACCATGGTATAAAAGTTGGTGAATTTATCGAAAGCCTCGGATTTATTTTGTAAAAAAAATGTCGACGTCATACGTGTACAATCATCAATAAATAATACGAAGTATCGAATGTCCCCCATTAACCCTTGCAGGCCCCCATACATCAGAATGAATCAAAGCAAAAGGACGTTCAGATCTGGTATTACTAGTTTTAAAAGAACTTTGGTGGCTTTTAGCCAAAATACATGTTTCACAATCAATAGCTTTATTTGAAGAAAAAAGACTAGGAAATAAAATTTTTAAATATCCAGCAGATGGGTGACCAAGACGTGTATGCCACAACCATGATTGTCTATTAGGAGTCCCGTGCGCTAGCATGATTGTACATTCTTGAGTGACTTCATCCACATAGTATAACCCATCCCGTTCAGTACCACGACCAATAATCTTTCCGGTTCTGATGTCCTGCAAGATAAAGAATGTTGGGTGTAATAATACAGTACAATTAAGTTCTTTGGTAACGTGACTGACAGATAATAATTTGTGTGATAGAGCGGGAACATAGAGACAATTTTTTAGCTTTAAAGTAGGTGAAATTTCTATTGTTCCCCATCCTTTAACTTGAACAGTTCCACCGTTAGCAGTTTTAATTTTTATTTTATTTGGTTTTGAGTCTAAATAGATATCCCTTTTTTCGAAAGTCATGGTGTCGGTGGCACCACAATCGATAATCCATTCTTGATTTTTGGCTTTATTTGAAACAATATTCGTATATGAAAAATTATTTTTTGACTAGGACTTATTTTGTAAATTATTTTTTTGGTTTAGTTTTAACCTTGTGGGACTATTCTGTAACTTTTGAGTGTTGGTCTGGTAAATAATTATTTACCAGGGGTTTGACTTTAATATCGGGGTCAACATTGGTCCCATTATGTGAATTTAAATCATATGGGGGACCATCTTGTAAATATTGAAAGGGATTTGGGGTTAAAAACCCTAACCCTTGAAATTGTCCCGTATATTGGTATATTGATCGGGTTTAGGGGTAAACCCTAACCCTAAATTACCTCCACCTTGGGAAGAAGAAGGTTCAGCATCCATGAGTCCGAATCCACCTTGGGCAGCAGTGGTGACGCCATACTGGTTGATCTCTTGATTGCATCCGGTAGTCGCCATGGCTGTTGTTATTGCCTTCTTCCCTTTCTTGTGACCATCGTTCCACCATTCAGGATATCCAACAATCTTGAAGCACTGTTCTTTGGTGTGTCGTTTTATCCCACATTCTGTGCATTTGAGGTTGTCTTTATCCTTTGATGTGTACTCTGAGCGACGGTGGTTTCTGGATACGAGTCCATGACCGTCTGAGTTACTGTGTTTCGATGATGGAGCAAGTAGCCCATATACAATGCCAGAATTATGATTGGTAACCTCTGTCTTATTGTTAAATATGTTTTGGTGGGCATTTTCTTTTCTGATTGCAGCATATGCTCCTTCAACGGTTGGTAAGGGTTCAATTCGGAGCAATTCCCTTTTGATGTTGTTGTGTTTATGATCAAGAGCATTTAGAAATTGAAAGAGTTTCTGCTCGGATCTAATATTGTTATATTTGACAATATCATTTGGGTGTTCCATTGGATTTGGATCCCTCATTTCAATTTCGCCCCATATTCCTTGTAATTTTAACCACAGCTCTTCAATTGTTTTACCTTCTTGCTTAATATTGTTTGCCTTGATGTGTAGGTCTAACGTTTGCAGTTTATCTTTGCCAGAGCTATGCATTGTAATAAGAGCATTCCAAAGTGATTTTGCTGTTGGGAATTGAGTAAGATTGCTTGCAATTTGTGGTTCGATATTTTGAATTATCCATGAGAATACCACCAGATCATCTTGGTTCCACTTCTGATTATTGCTCACTGGAGGGTCCTCTGTAAGATTGTAATGACCCGACTTTTTTGACTTACTTTTGCGCTTTGTGCTTTCACGAAACTGCGTATTTGTGCGTACTGAGCAAGTTTATGCTCTGGAATCTTATTTCATGATAATTACTTTGGTTAATATCTTACAACGTGCTATTAAGTGTGTAATCACTTAACTTGATCCCCAGATGCTTTTATGACCGTTGGTGTCACTTGACGTTTGAAACGAGCTATGTACTTGGTACATGTTTACTTTGGTCATAATCGGAATATTATGACTACGTAATACTAATTGTTATTTTATAATAACAATTACTTGGGTTTTTGGATGCTTCATTACGCTTAGTAATTTACTAGAGCACACTAGCTAGTCTTGTTGGACTTTCTACCTTGTTGGACTTTAGCATACCCTACACTAGCTAGTGGACTATTTAATTAGCCCAATTTAAATAAGTTAGTGACCCATATTAATGAAAGACAAATGCCCATTTATTAGAGGGAACATACTAGCATTTTTGTTAAGCATTATCCTTAATGTTGCATGAGATCCTAACATAAGCACCAACTTTAGACAACCATTAACCAAAAAGTAAAAAGGTGTCCCCCTTGTCCCCCACCATAACCCACGGCCTAAACACCCCTCCCACCTCCTCACCACCTATAAATACAAGCCTTATGTCACTCATTTCACACTTGATCTCATTTGCAATTTACACACACTCACTCTCTAATTCTCTCTAGTCTTTCTCACTCTAAAAAGTGTAAGTTTTTGATTTTTTTTTCTTCTTCTTCTTCCCTTCATCTACACGACATCATCATCATCATTTTATGAATCTAGCTTTTAGTTTTTGATCTTGTTATATCTTAAAGATTCAAACTTGGGTTTGAATCCTTCAAGAACATGGAAGATTCAAGCTTTCTACCTTTGAATCTTCACTTATTTTTTAGATCTAAATCTTTTTAGATTTAATCTTGTTATTTTGTTATAAAGATTCAAACTTGTGTTTGTAATCTTCATGTATCTTAAAGATCCAAGCTTTATGCTTCAAGATCTTCAAGAACACTAAAGATCCAAGCTTTATAGCTTAGGGTTTCATTATTATGTTAAAGATCTTAGCTTTTTAGCTTATGGTCTCATTACTTTCATTATTTTGTTAAAGATCTTAGCTTTTTAGCTTATGGTCTCATTACTTTCATTATTTTGTTAAAGATCTTACCTTTCTAGCTCATGGTCTCATTAATCTTGTAAAGATCTAAGCTTTCTAGCTTAGGGTTTTCTTAATACTTGAGATCTAAGTTATTATTGTAGATCTCACTTACTTGGAACCTTTTTGTGTTTTTTGTGATGATAAAGATCAAGTCTTCATCATCACATATGATATAGATGCATGAACTTGTGTAAAATGGACAAAGGTTGAAGCTTTATTGGATTTATGCAATAAAGAGGCAATCTTGATGTTCAAAACTTGTAGAATGATAGATTTTACTCTTAGTGGTGTGTTGATGGTTGAACCTTGGTCAAAGTGATGCTAAAACATCAAAGAGTTGTACACTTGAAGCTTACAAGCATCAAGGATGAGAAACGAGATGAGCATCAAGCACCAAGAACCTCACCGGAGAAATTGTTTGCTGTTTTTTGGGGTCTGATCAGACTCCTGGGCTTCTAGAAAACTAATTTTTAGATAGTTCGTTTCGAGTATATGACTTTTTGTTTAGGCCTCGACTTAATCCGATATACGGTTTAGGATTTATGGCCTTCCGAAAGTCACTACGCTCTTGTAACGTTGTGCTGAAATTTATGACCTACTCGCACAAAAACCATTGCCACGGTCAAACGAAGACGAGTTAGGTTCTGAAAATTGGTCAGCAGTTAGAGGACTCACATACGGAGCCATAGCCACTGACTACGCGTCTTTTCGATTTGTATAGAGGTCGTAACAGCTGTCCGAATTTGGCCTTTTGTTTCGATCTCTATTCTTGTTAAACTTACCTTAGTGTTGATGAATGATGATGATAATGATGATGTTGATGATGACAGTTAAACTTAATTTATTCACTTTTAACCTTTTGGGACAACATACTGACCTAGTGACCTTTGACTTAGGTTGACGACCTTTCGGACCGACTTACTACCTGAATACGTTTCGTATCGACTTTTACTGCTTATTCACTGTGAGTTATAGCTTCCCTCTTTATTTATACTATTTTTGGGACTGAGAATACATGCGCTTTTTATGTTTTACTTACTAAACATGAGTACTTAAACTTTACATATGTGTGGGTTATATAACGGCATAAAGATTTCCCTTAGCACGGTAACGTTTAATCATTGGTTTTGAACCGGTGAACGCGAATATTAGATATGGATCCATAGGGTTTGACATCCCCAATCGGGCTAGTCGCGCTAGCATTTAACGGGTGTTTGATACTTTGAGGACATACGCACTCGTCAAGTGTACTTTTAGGGGGTATTACTATTACGTTAAGTTAGTTACCGGGTGCCCACGGATAAGCATATACTTTTCATACTGTTTGAATACGATAACTCGTGGTCTACATTACTGTACTGCTTACAAACTATAGCTCACCAACATTCTTGTTGACTTTTAAAGCATGTATTTCTTAGGTGCTTAGACACTGTTGCTTCCGCTGTTAGACTTGTTGTCTTGGTGTTATAGACATGCTGTTATGGACCTGTTGAAATGTCCCGTTCTTATTGATTAAAAACGTTCCATATTAATTGATTTCGTTGCGAGGTTTTGACCTCTATATGAGACGTTTTTCAAAGACTGCATTCATTTTAAAACAACCCATAACCTTTATTTCATCAATAAAGGTTTAAAAAGCTTTACGTAGATTATCAAATAATGATAATCTAAAATATCCCGTTTACACACGACCATTACATAATGGTTTACAATACAAATATGTTACAACAAAATAAGTTTCTTGAATGCAGTTTTTACACAATATCATACAAGCATGGACTCCAAATCTCGTCCTTATTTAAGTATGCGACAGCAGAAGCTCTTAATAATCACCTGAGAATAAACATGCTTAAAACGTCAACAAAAATGTTGGTGAGTTATAGGTTTAACCTATATATATCAAATCATAATAATAGACCACAAGATTTCATATTTCAATACACATCCCATACATAGAGATAAAAAATCATTCATATGGTGAACACCTGGTAACCGACATTAACAAGATGCATATATAAGAATATCCCCATCAATCCGGGACACCCTTCGGATATGATATAAATTTCGAAGTACTAAAGCATCCGGTACTTTGGATGGGGTTTGTTAGGCCCAATAGATCTATCTTTAGGATTCGCGTCAATTAGGGTGTCTGTTCCCTAATTCTTAGATTACCAGACTTAATAAAAAGGGGCATATTCGATTTCGATAATTCAACCATAGAATGTAGTTTCACGTACTTGTGTCTATTTTGTAAATCATTTATAAAACATGCATGTATTCTCATCCCAAAAATATTAGATTTTAAAAGTGGGACTATAACTCACTTTCACAGATTTTTTTACTTCGTCGGGAAGTAAGACTTGGCCACTGGTTGATTCACGAACCTATAACAATATATACATATATATCAAAGTATGTTTAAAATATATTTACAACACTTTTAATATATTTTGATGTTTTAAGTTTATTAAGTCAGCTGTCCTCGTTAGTAACCTACAACTAGTTGTCCACAGTTAGATGTACAGAAATAAATCGATAAATATTATCTTGAATCAATCCACGACCCAGTGTATACGTATCTCAGTATTGATCACAACTCAAACTATATATATTTTGGAATCAACCTCAACCCTGTATAGCTAACTCCAACATTCACATATAGAGTGTCTATGGTTGTTCCGAAATATATATATAGATGTGTCGACATGATAGGTCGAAACATTGTATACATGTCTATGGTATCTCAAGATTACATAATATACAATACAAGTTGATTAAGTTATGGTTGGAATAGATTTGTTACCAATTTTCACGTAGCTAAAATGAGAAAAATTATCCAATCTTGTTTTACCCATAACTTCTTCATTTTAAATCCGTTTTGAGTGAATCAAATTGCTATGGTTTCATATTGAACTCTATTTTATGAATCTAAATAGAAAAAGTATAGGTTTATAGTCGGAAAAATAAGTTACAAGTCGTTTTTGTAAAGGTAGTCATTTCAGTCGAAAGAACGACGTCTAGATGACCATTTTAGAAAACATACTTCCACTTTGAGTTTAACCATAATTTTTGGATATAGTTTCATGTTCATAATAAAAATCATTTTCTCAGAATAACAACTTTTAAATCAAAGTTTATCATATTTTTTAATTAACTAACCCAAAACAGCCCGCGGTGTTACTACGACGGCGTAAATCCGGTTTTACGGTGTTTTTCGTGTTTCCAGGTTTTAAATCATTAAGTTAGCATATCATATAGATATAGAACATGTGTGTAGTTAATTTTAAAAGTCAAGTTAGAAGGATTAACTTTTGTTTGCGAACAAGTTTAGAATTAACTAAACTATGTTCTAGTGATTACGAGTTTAAACCTTCGAATAAGATAGTTTTATATATATATATGAATCGAATGATGTTATGAACATCATTACTACCTCAAGTTTAGTAGGTAAACCTACTGGAAGTGACAAGAAATGATCTAGCTTCAAAGGATCTTGGATGGCTTGAAAGTTCTTGAAGTAGGATCATGACACAAAAACAAGTTCAAATAAGATTTTTACTCGAATTAAGATAGTTTATAGTTATAGAAATTGAATCAAAGTTTGAATATGAATATTACCTTGAATAAGAAAGATAACCTAATGTATATAACAAAGGTTTCTTGATCTTAGATGATTACTTGGAATGGATTAGAAAGCTTGGAAGTAAATTAGTAAACTTGAAGGGATTTTTGAAGTGTTCTTGAAGTGTTCTTCCTATGATGATTATAGCTTGATTCTTGAAGTGATTTTTGATGAAGATGATGATTAAATACTGGAAAAATACGTTCATAATAGTGTGTGTGTGTTGAGAGAGAATTAGAAATAGAATTGGAAGTGAAATGGAGTGAATGATGAGTGGTAATTGGTGAGTGGAGTTAAAAGGAGTTCTAGTTAGTTGACTAGCTCATGGTAGAAGTTAAAATTGATTAGTCATACATGACATAATCAAGAGTGGAATCCCATGCTAGTTCCTATTGGTATATACTCATAGTAAGTACGTTTTGAAGCTGTGTATAATACGGGTAAGAATACGACTAGAATTCTTGATGAAAGAAAAGAATGGAAAAGTAACTGTAACCATTTTCGTTAAGTATGAATGTTTTGATATATGTCTTGAAGTCTTCTAAAAGTATTTTAATACATCTAAATACACTACATGTATATACATTTTAACTGGGTCGTTAAGTCATCGTTAGTCGTTACATGTAAGTGTTGTTTTGAAACCTTTAAGTTAACGATCTCAATTAATGTTGTTAACCCATTGTTTATTATATCTAATGAGATGTTAAATTATTATATTATCATGATATTATGATATATTAATATATCTTAATATTATATATATACATTTAAATGTCGTTACAACGATAATCGTTACATATATGTCTCGTTTCGAAATCCTTAAGTTAGTAGTCTTGTTTATATGTATATAACTCATTGTTAATATACTTATGGAGATACTTACTTATCATAATCTCATGTTAACCATATGTATATCCATATATATATCGTCATGTCGTTTTTACAAGTTTTAACGTTCGTGAATCGCCGGTCAACTTGGGTGGTCAATTGTCTATATGAAACATATTTCAATTAATCAAGTCTTAACAAGTTTGATTGCTTAACATGTTCGAAACATTTAATCATGTAAATATCAATCTCAATTAATATATATAAACATGGAAAAGTTCGGGTCACTACAGTACCTACCCGTTAAATAAATTTCGTCCCGAAATTTTAAGCTGTTGAAGGTGTTGACGAATCTTCTGGAAATAGATGCGGGTATTTCTTCTTCATCTGATCTTCACGATCCCAGGTGAACTCGGGTCCTCTACGAGCATTCCATCGAACCTTAACAATTGGTATCTTGTTTTGCTTAAGTCTTTTAACCTCACGATCCATTATTTCGACGGGTTCTTCGATGAATTGGAGTTTTTCGTTGATTTGGATTTCATCTAACGGAATAGTGAGATCTTCTTTAGCAAAACATTTCTTCAAATTCGATACGTGGAAAGTGTTATGTACAGCTGCGAGTTGTTGAGGTAACTCAAGTCGGTAAGCTACTGGTCCGACACGATCAATAATCTTGAATGGTCCAATATACCTTGGATTTAATTTCCCTCGTTTACCAAATCGAACAACGCCTTTCCAAGGTGCAACTTTAAGCATGACCATCTCTCCAATTTCAAATTCTATATCTTTTCTTTTAATGTCAGCGTAGCTCTTTTGTCGACTTTGGGCGGTTTTCAACCGTTGTTGAATTTGGATGATCTTCTCGGTAGTTTCTTGTATAATCTCCGGACCCGTAATCTATCTATCCCCCACTTCACTCTAACAAATCGGAGACCTGCACTTTCTACCATAAAGTGCTTCAAACGGCGCCATCTCAATGCTTGAATGGTAGCTGTTGTTGTAGGAAAATTCTGCTAATGGTAGATGTCGATCCCAACTGTTTCCGAAATCAATAACACATGCTCGTAGCATGTCTTCAAGCATTTGTATCGTCCTTTCGCTCTGCCCATCAGTTTGTGGATGATAGGCAGTACTCATGTCTAGACGAGTTCCTAATGCTTGCTGTAATGTCTGCCAGAATCTTGAAATAAATCTGCCATCCCTATCAGAGATAATAGAGATTGGTATTCTATGTCTGGAGACGACTTCCTTCAAATACAGTCGTGCTAACATCTCCATCTTGTCATCTTCTCTTATTGGCAGGAAATGTGCTGATTTGGTGAGACGATCAACTATTACCCAAATAGTATCAAAACCACTTGCAGTCCTTGGCAATTTAGTGATGAAATCCATGGTAATGTTTTCCCATTTCCATTCCGGGATTTCGGGTTGTTGAAGTAGACCTGATGGTTTCTGATGCTCAGCTTTGACCTTAGAACACGTCAAACATTCTCCTACGTATTTAGCAACATCGGCTTTCATACCCGGCCACCAAAAATGTTTCTTGAGATCCTTGTACATCTTCCCCGTTCCAGGATGTATTGAGTATCTGGTTTTATGAGCTTCTCTAAGTACCATTTCTCTCATATCTCCAAATTTTGGTACCCAAATCCTTTCAGCCCTATACCGGGTTCCGTCTTCCCGAATATTAAGATGCTTCTCCGATCCTTTGGGTATTTCATCCTTTAAATTTCCCTCTTTTAAAACTCCTTGTTGCGCCTCCTTTATTTGAGTAGTAAGGTTATTATGAATCATTATATTCATAGATTTTACTCGAATGGGTTCTCTATCCTTCCTGCTCAAGGCATCGGCTACCACATTTGCCTTCCCCGGGTGGTAACGAATCTCAAAGTCGTAATCATTCAATAATTCAATCCACCTACGCTGCCTCATATTCAGTTGTTTCTGATTAAATATGTGTTGAAGACTTTTGTGGTCGGTATATATAATACTTTTAACCCCATAGAAGTAGTGCCTCCAAGTCTTTAATGCAAAAACAACCGCGCCTAATTCCAAATCATGCGTCGTATAATTTTGTTCGTGAATCTTCAATTGTCTAGACGCATAAGCAATCACCTTCGTTCGTTGCATTAATACACAACCGAGACCTTGCTTTGATGCGTCACAATAAATCACAAAATCATCATTCCCTTCAGGCAATGACAATATAGGTGCCGTAGTTAGCTTTTTCTTCAATAACTGAAACGCTTTCTCTTGTTCATCATTCCATTCAAATTTTTTCCCTTTATGCGTTAATGCAGTCAAGGGTTTTGCTATTCTGGAAAAGTCTTGGATGAACCTTCTGTAGTAACCAGCTAGTCCTAAAAACTGGCGTATGTGTTTCGGAGTTTTCGGGGTTTCCCACTTTTCAACAGTTTCTATCTTTGCCGGATCCACCTTAATACCTTCTTTGTTCATTATGTGACAGAGGAATTGAACTTCTTCCAACCAAAATGCACACTTTGAAAACTTAGCGTACAATTCTTCCTTCCTCAATACTTCTAACACCTTTCTCAAATGTTCACCGTGTTCTTGGTCATTCTTTGAGTAAATAAGTATGTCATCAATGAAAACAATGACAAACTTGTCAAGGTATGGTCCACACACTCGGTTCATAAGGTCCATGAACACAGCTGGTGCATTAGTTAAACCAAATGGCATGACCATAAACTTGTAATGACCGTAACGTGTTCTGAAAGCAGTCTTTGGAATATCATCTTCTTTCACTCGCATTTGATGATACCCGGGACGTAAGTCAATCTTTGAATAAACAGATGAGCCTTGTAGTTGATCAAATAAGTCGTCGATTCTCGGTAGTGGGTAGCGGTTCTTGATGGTAAGTTTGTTCAACTCTCGGTAGTCGATACACAAACTGAATGTAACATCTTTCTTCTTGACAAACAAAACAGGAGCTCCCCACGGTGATGTGCTTGGTCGAATGAAACCACGCTCTAAAAGTTCTTGTAATTAGCTTTGCAGTTCTTTCATCTCACTGGGTGCGAGTCTGTAAGGAGCACGAGCTATTGGTGCAGCTCCTGGTACAAGATCTATTTGAAATTCAACGGATCGCTGTGGGGGTAATCCCGATAATTCTTTCGGAAATACATCGGGAAATTCTTTTGCAATGGGAACATCATTGATGCTCTTTTCTTCAGTTTGTACTTTCTCGACGTGTGCTAGAACAGCATAGCAACCTTTTCTTATTAGTTTTTGTGCCTTCAAATTACTAATAATATGTAGCTTCGTGTTTCCCTTTTCTCCGTACACCATTAAGGGTTTTCCTTTTTCTCGTATAATGCGAATTGCATTTTTGTAACAAACGATCTCTGCTTTCACTTCTTTCAACCAGTCCATACCGATTATCACATCAAAACTCCCTAACTCTACTGGTATCAAATCAATCTTAAATGTTTCGCTAACCAGTGTAATTTCTCGATTCCGACATATATTATCTGCTGAAATTAATTTACCATTTGCTAATTCGAGTAAAAATTTACTATCCAAAGGCGTCAATGGACAACTTAATTTAGCACAAAAATCTCTACTCATATAGCTTCTATCCGCACCCGAATCAAATAAAACGTAAGCAGGTTTATTGTCAATAAGAAACGTACCCGTAACAAGCTCCGGGTCTTCCTGTGCCTCTGCCGCATTAATATTGAAAACTCTTCCGTGGCCTTGTCCATTCGTGTTCTCCTGGTTCGGGCAATTTCTAATAATGTGGCCCGGTTTTCCACATTTATAACAAACTACATTGGCATAACTTGCTCCGACACTACTTGCTCCGCCATTACTCGTTCCGACACCATTTGTTCCTTTCGTTCTATTAACCCCTGGTCCGTAGACCTCACACTTCGCCGCGCTATGACCATTTCTTTTACACTTGTTGCAAAATTTGGTGCAGAACCCCGAGTGATACTTTTCACACCTTTTGCATAGCTGCTTCTGATTGTTGTTGTTGTTGCGGTTATTATTGTTGTTGGGATGATTGTTGTAGTTGTTGTTGTTGTTGTTGGGCCGTTTGTTGTAGTTGCGATTGATGTTGCGATTGTTGGGATAATTGTTGCGATTATTGTTGTAATTGCTGTTGTTGTTGTATTGGTGATTCTTATCACCGTTTTCCTCCCACTTTCTTTTGACTTGCTTCACATTGGCCTCTTCAGCAGTCTGTTCTTTAATTCTTTCTTCAATCTGGTTCACTAGTTTGTGAGCCATTCTACATGCCTGTTGTATGGAGGCGGGCTCATGTGAACTTATATCTTCTTGGATTCTTTCCGGTAATCCTTTCACAAACGCGTCAATCTTCTCTTCCTCATCTTCGAATGTTCCCGGACACAATAGGCACAATTCTGTGAATCGTCTTTCGTACGTAGTAATATCAAATTCTTGGGTTCGTAACCCTCTAAGTTCTGTCTTGAGCTTATTGACCTCGGTTCTGGGACGGTACTTCTCGTTCATCAAGTGCTTGAATGCTGACCACGGTAGTGCGTACGCATCATCTTGTCCCACTTGCTCTAGATAGGTATTCCACCATGTTAACGCAGAACCTGTGAAGGTATGCGTAGCGTACTTCACTTTGTCCTCTTCAGTACACTTACTTATGGCAAACACCGATTCGACCTTCTCGGTCCACCGTTTCAATCCGATCGGTCCTTCGGTTCCATCAAATTCCAAAGGTTTGCAGGCAGTGAATTCTTTGTAGGTGCATCCTACACGATTTCCTGTACTGCCAGATCCAAGGTTGTTGTTGGTATGTAGCGCAGCCTGTACTGCGGCTATGTTTGAAGCCAGAAAAGTACGGAATTCCTCTTCATTCATATTCACGGTGTGTCGAGTAGTCGGTGCCATTTCCTTCAAAATAGTCAAATGGAACAAGTTAATCATACAGAATATTAAGAGTAGTTAATAGTATTTCGTAGCATAATATGAACTCATTTATAAAAGCTTTTTCTTCATATTAGCGTTTTATAAGTTTAAATTCGGGTAGTACCTACCCGTTAAGTTCATACTTAGTAGCTAATATACAATTCAACTACTACAATTCTATATGAAAAACTGATTGTAATAATATTTCGCGTTCAAACTTTTATACAATATTTTACAAACTTACAATACCGCTTATTTTACATATAGCATGAAATATAGCACACAATAAATTAGTTACAAGATGGTTGTGAAGATAATTCTAGCTAGTACACAAGTCGTTCAGTAAAGGCAATAAAGACACGTAATTCATACGTCCAGAAACAAGTCATGCATTCTGGTTTTACTAGGATTACTTCCCATCCTTGGTCTTGTGGAACATAATCGTTATGGCCGTTGATAAGACAGCGTGTTTTAACGTCGTCAAAGGGACGAGGGTTACGTAATGTCCAACAGTCCCGTAACAATCTAAAAACCTCATTTCTTACCCCAATTACCGACTCCGTCACTTGTGGGAACGTTTTGTTTAATAGTTGTAGCCCGATGTTCTTGTTCTCACTTTGGTGAGAAGCGAACATTACTAACCCGTAAGCATAACATGCTTCTTTATGTTGCATGTTAGCCGCTTTTTCTAAATCACGAAGTCCTATATTCGGATATACTGAGTCAAAATAATTTCTTAACCCGTTGCGTAAAATAGCATTTGGGTTCCCCGCAATATATGCGTCAAAGTAAACACATCGTAACTTATGGATTTCCCAATGTGATATCCCCCATCTTTCGAACGAAAGCCTTTTATAAACCAAGGCATTCTTGGAACGTTCTTCGAATGTCTTACAAACTGATCTCGCCTTAAATAGTTGTGCCGAGGAATTCTGACCGACCCTAGACAAGATTTCATCAATCATGTCTCCGGGTAGGTCTCTTAAAATATTGGGTTGTCTATCCATTTTGTGTTTTTATACTGTAAAATAGACAAGAGTTAGATTCATAAAAAAAATACTTATTAATACAAGCAATTTTTATATATATCATAAAGCATAAGCACACTATATTACATATATTACACCACACGAATACAACTATCTTATTCCGACTCGCTCGTTTCTTCTTGTTCGGTTTTGGTTCGTTTTGCCAAGTTTCTAGGGATATATGATGTTCCCCTAATACGAGCCGTCGTTGTCCACATTGGTTTAGAAAAACCTGGTGGTTTAGAGGTTCCCGGGTCATTGTTACAACTTAAGGACTTCGGGGGTTGACGATACATATAAAGTTCATCGGGGTTGGAATTAGGTTTCTCTATTTTTATCCCCTTTCCCTTATTATTTTCTTTTGCCTTTTTAAATTCAGTTGGGGTAATTTCTATAACATCATCGGAATTCTCGTCGGAATCCGATTCATCGAAGAATTGGTAATCCTCCCAATATTTTTCTTCCTTGGCGGAAACACCATTGACCATAATTAACCTTGGTCGGTTGGTTGAGGATTCTCTGTTACTTAACCGTTTTATTATTTCCCCCACCGGTTCTATTTCTTCTTCCGGTTCCGATTCTTCTTCCGGTTCCGACTCTTCTTCCGGTTCCTCTTCGGGAACTTGTGAATCAGTCCACGAATCATTCCAATTTACATTTGACTCTTCATTATTATTAGGTGAGTCAATGGGACTTGTTCTAGAGGTAGACATCTATCACATAATATCAAACATGTTAAGAGATTAATATATCACATAATATTCATATGTTAAAAATATATAGTTTCCAACAAAAATTTTAAGCAATCATTTTTAAAGAAAACACGGTCGAAGTCCAGACTCACTAATGCATCCTAACAAACTCGATAAGACACACTAATGCAAATTTTCTGGTTCTCTAAGACCAACGCTCGGATACCAACTGAAATGTCCCGTTCTTATTGATTAAAAACGTTCCATATTAATTGATTTCGTTGCGAGGTTTTGACCTCTATATGAGACGTTTTTCAAAGACTGCATTCATTTTAAAACAACCCATAACCTTTATTTCATCAATAAAGGTTTAAAAAGCTTTACGTAGATTATCAAATAATGATAATCTAAAATATCCCGTTTACACACGACCATTACATAATGGTTTACAATATAAATATGTTACAACAAAATAAGTTTCTTGAATGCAGTTTTTACACAATATCATACAAGTATGGACTCCAAATCTCGTCCTTATTTAAGTATGCGACAGTGGAAGCTCTTAATAATCACCTGAGAATAAACATGCTTAAAACGTCAACAAAAATGTTGGTGAGTTATAGGTTTAACCTATATATATCAAATCATAATAATAGACCACAAGATTTCATATTTCAATACACATCCCATACATAGAGATAAAAAATCATTCATATGGTGAACACCTGGTAACTGACATTAACAAGATGCATATATAAGAATATCCCCATCATTCCGGGACACCCTTCGGATATGATATAAATTTCGAAGTACTAAAGCATCCGGTACTTTGGATGGGGTTTGTTAGGCCCAATAGATCTATCTTTAGGATTCGCGTCAATTAGGGTGTCTGTTCCCTAATTCTTAGATTACCAGACTTAATAAAAAGGGGCATATTCGATTTCGATAATTCAACCATAGAATGTAGTTTCACGTACTTGTGTCTATTTTGTAAATCATTTATAAAACCTGCATGTATTCTCATCCCAAAAATATTAGATTTTAAAAGTGGGACTATAACTCACTTTCACATATTTTTTTACTTCGTCGGGAAGTAAGACTTGGCCACTGGTTGATTCACGAACCTATAACAATATATACATATATATCAAAGTATGTTTAAAATATATTTACAACACTTTTAATATATTTTGATGTTTTAAGTTTATTAAGTCAGCTGTCCTCGTTAGTAACCTACAACTAGTTGTCCACAGTTAGATGTACAGAAATAAATCGATAAATATTATCTTGAATCAATCCACGACCCAGTGTATACGTATCTCAGTATTGATCACAACTCAAACTATATATATTTTAGAATCAACCTCAACCCTGTATAGCTAACTCCAACATTCACATATAGAGTGTCTATGGTTGTTCCGAAATATATATAGATGTGTCGACATGATAGGTCGAAACATTGTATACGTGTCTATGGTATCTCAAGATTACATAATATACAATACAAGTTGATTAAGTTATGGTTGGAATAGATTTGTTACCAATTTTCACGTAGCTAAAATGAGAAAAATTATCCAATCTTGTTTTACCCATAACTTCTTCATTTTAAATCCGTTTTGAGTGAATCAAATTGCTATGGTTTCATATTGAACTCTATTTTATGAATCTAAACAGAAAAAGTATAGGTTTATAGTCGGAAAAATAAGTTACAAGTCGTTTTTGTAAAGGTAGTCATTTCAGTCGAAAGAACGACGTCTAGATGACCATTTTAGAAAACATACTTCCACTTTGAGTTTAACCATAATTTTTGGATATAGTTTCATGTTCATAATAAAAATCATTTTCACAGAATAACAACTTTTAAATCAAAGTTTATCATAGTTTTTAATTAACTAACCCAAAACAGCCCGCGGTGTTACTACGACGGCGTAAATCCGGTTTTACGGTGTTTTTCGTGTTTTCAGGTTTTAAATCATTAAGTTAGAATATCATATAGATATAGAACATGTGTGTAGTTAATTTTAAAAGTCAAGTTAGAAGGATTAACTTTTGTTTGCGAACAAGTTTAGAATTAACTAAACTATGTTCTAGTGATTACGAGTTTAAACCTTCGAATAAGATAGTTTTATATATATATATGAATTGAATGATGTTATGAACATCATTACTACCTCAAGTTTAGTAGGTAAACCTACTGGAAGTGACAAGAAATGATCTAGCTTCAAAGGATCTTGGATGGCTTGAAAGTTCTTGAAGTAGGATCATGACACAAAAACAAGTTCAAGTAAGATTTTTACTCGAATTAAGATATTTTATAGTTATAGAAATTGAATCAAAGTTTGAATATGAATATTACCTTGAATAAGAAAGATAACCTACTATATATAACAAAGGTTTCTTGATCTTAGATGATTACCTGGAATGGATTAGAAAGCTTGGAAGTAAATTAGTAAACTTGAAGGGATTTTTGAAGTGTTCTTGAAGTGTTCTTCCTATGATGATTATAGCTTGATTCTTGAAGTGATTTTTGATGAAGATGATGATTAACTACTGGAAAAATACGTTCATAATAGTGTGTGTGTGTTGAGAGAGAATTAGAAATAGAATTGAAAGTGAAATGGAGTGAATGATGAGTGGTAATTGGTGAGTGGGGTTAAAAGGAGTTCTAGTTAGTTGACTAGCTCATGGTAGAAGTTAAAATTGATTAGTCATACATGACATAATCAAGAGTGGAATCCCATGCTAGTTCCTATTGGTATATACTCATAGTAAGCAAATTTTGAAGCTGTGTATAATACGGGTAAGAATACGACTAGAATTCTTGATGAAAGAAAAGAATGGAAAAGTAACTGTAACCATTTTCGTTAAGTATGAGTGTTTTGATATATGTCTTGAAGTCTTCCAAAAGTATTTTAATACATCTAAATACACTACATGTATATACATTTTAACTGGGTCGTTAAGTCATCGTTAGTCGTTACATGTAAGTGTTGTTTTGAAACCTTTAAGTTAACGATCTCAATTAATGTTGTTAACCCATTGTTTATTATATCTAATGAGATGTTAAATTATTATATTATCATGATATTATGATATATTAATATATCTTAATATAATATATATACATTTAAATGTCGTTACAACGATAATAGTTACATATATGTCTCGTTTCGAAATCCTTAAGTTAGTAGTCTTGTTTATATGTATATAACTCATTGTTAATATACTTATGGAGATACTTACTTATCATAATCTCATGTTAACCATATGTATATCCATATATATATATATCGTCATGTCGTTTTTACAAGTTTTAACGTTCGTGAATCGCCGGTCAACTTGGGTGGTCAATTGTCTATATGAAACATATTTCAATTAATCAAGTCTTAACAAGTTTGATTGCTTAACATGTTGGAAACATTTAATCATGTAAATATCAATCTCAATTAATATATATAAACATGGAAAAGTTCGGGTCACTACACCTGTCGTGTTAGATTTTCGCTGCATTACTTAGAGATGTCTTAATCATGAAACTTTTATCTTGCATTCGTAACTTATGTTATTTTCAAATAATGGCTTTGTAACGACCTTTGGGTCACATACTTATGTTAACGCTTCTAGTAAGCATGTTATCTTTTGTAAACACTATCTTTTTATGAATGCAAAACTGGTTTTCAAACAGCATGTAGTGTTTGACCGTGTAAAGATCCTGTTGTTGACGAATCGTACACGATGGTTTTGTACGGGGTGTCACATTTGGTATCAGAGCATTGGTTATAGGGAATTAGGTTGCATTAGTGTGTCTTGACCGAGTCGAGTAGGATTCACTAATATGACTAATCTACAACTTGCTCGTTTATTTGTTTCTGCGAAACTGCTGCATGCTACTGTTAGATCTTACTGCATGTTACTTCTTATAACTACTGCATGCTACTGCTTATTTTACTGCTATATGAACTTGCTGCATGCTACTGCATACTTTTACTACTATGTGAACTTGTTGTATGCTATTGCTTATTCTCGCTACTGCATGCTACTATCTGCTTTTGCATGATACTTCTGTTTAATACTGTTATTATTGCCATGCTATGTACTGCTGTAGACGATCTAGGCTGCCGTAGTTATTATGCCTGATTACGTTCTCGCTACATGTCTGCTATTCGCTGTACCGACTTGGAAAATTTATCTTTCCTAGTTCAGATGTTTTTCTGTACCTTTTTCCCACTAGTCTAACTCTAAGGACTAATAATTTAATCCCCCTGTTACTACCGTTCCATCATTTCAGAGATCGAGGCATTACTTCACGCAATCTAGGAGGAGTACCCCTCGGATTACACGCCCACTAAAGTTGATCCCCAGAGGAGGAGATATGTGAGGACTTGTCAGAGTAACCGCACCCAGAGCTCACTCTAATTAGCCATGTACAACATATGAACATTAGAAGGGTGTTCAGTTTCCGCAAGTTGACTCGTATCCCGTACGCTTTCATGACCGTCACTTATCTCTTCCTTTCTCCACCACTACTCGATGATCTAACGACACTTCTAGACTAAGGTCCCTAACACTCTTAGGCATTGGAGAAGTCGGGAGGACATCTCCTTTCACAAGGTCAGAGTTCCTTCTACTGATGTGTAAGACCCTAATATTTATGGCACACAGAGTTTTAAATGATGTACGTATAGTGGATGAAGCTTAGTGTAAAAGTTAAAAGGTCAGAATCTGCCCAGACATGAGTGCGCGCCCCGCACATGCCCAGCGACAAAATTCTGCCTTTTTCTATTTTAAGTTTAATGAAGGGCTTTTTGGTCTTTTCACTTGAGGCCGGATCTCAGGCCTTATCAGCTAGTTTGGATCCACTTTTGGATCATTTTCACATCCATTCATCACTCTCAACTATTCTAGAAAGAGAGAGAATTCTAGAGAGAGATTTGGGGGTTTGGAGAAGAAGAAGCTTGGTTTGATCAAAAGCTCAAGTGTTTAAGTTGTTCACCTCGTTCCTAGCTACGTTTTGGTTGTTGTTGTAAGTTCTAACTCCGAATTTCATTGTTGATTTTGACATTCAAAGTTAGGGTTTGAACTTGATTTGTAGAGAAACCCATTTAAAATCTTGAAGTGAGTTTGTTGATGCTAGTAATCGGGTTTATTATTATTGATGGTGGATTTTGGGTTGGTGAACAAATTGGTTATGATTAAGACTTGTAATTGGGTTTAATCACTAGGTTTAGTGATTATGGAAGTATTGGAATCCATTTTGTGTGTTTGAAAGACTAATTTTGGAATTGAGTCAAAATTAGGGTTTTTGGGTGATTTTGATATTGATAAGTGTTTAACACTTATGATTAGGTTAAATTGGCATATTAGGACCATTGTCACTAGTGTTAGTGATTACTGGTTAGTTTGGGCGTGGATTGTGCTTGTAAGTGCAATTGGTCGAATTTGCACTAAGTGTCGAATTGAGTTGGTTTGTAAATCAACTCTAAGTGTGTTGTTGTAATTGTGATAATGGAATAGGTACTTTCCATTGACGAGTTGCGAATTACTTGGAAGCATTCATCAAGGCGAAAAGGTGAGTGTTAATATCCTATGTGCATATGTATGTATAGGATGGGTGCGGGTCGGGTGAAGTGGTTCTCGGTTATAGAGCTCACTTCACATATAGGTGGATTTTTATGGACTTGTGTAATAGGTCCAATTGGCATGGTTGTGCGTTTTGGTTGACCACCGTTGGCGAGTTGCACACTTGTGTGTACGATATCACTTGGATTGTGATTTGGAGTTATAACCCCGACGGCGTGGGTTATGGTGTGGGAAATGAATATCGGTTTGCTCGTATTCATAATATTTTGGGTAGTGAATCTCGGGTAGTGCGGATTCATGATGACTCGGGTTGTTCAGTCATCTTGTGATGAGGTAGTGAATCTCGGATTGTGCAAATTCACTAAGGCTCGGGTAGTTCGGCCAACCTCGGTTGTTGAATTGGTGAAGAAGTGAATATTGGGTTGTGCGAATTCACTAAGGCACGGGTTGTTCGGTCAATCTTCATTGTGGTGTTTGGTATTCGGTAATGGGTTAAGGGGTTAAACTTATTCTTTTATATATATTGTTATATATATATTGTTTTATTGTCGTGATGTAGCTAACCCTCCGGGTGTAGCTTCTTGGCATTGTTCACATCGTCGTTGGTGAACTTATGTTTGTTGATTCATATTTTGCTTGTTGCTTAGTGATCGTACGGTATGCTTAGATTAGCTTGCCTTTATGCTTGGATGCTCCGGTATGCGGTATTTGATTATTTGTGTGGCGTGTCCATTTTATGCATATATATGTATGTAGTATATTTTCACTTACTAAGCGTTAGCTTACCCTCTCGTTGTTTACATTTTTATAGATTGCATGGATGCGGTGGCTCGGGTAAGCGGGAACTAGTGGACTCACATAGTTGCTTTAGAAGATCTTGCTTTTGGATTGATTAGGATTGGGTAGCGTATCCCTAATCGCCATGCTCGGTCTTTATTTTGTGTTAAAAATCATGTGGTCGAAAACTTGTAGTTTGTACGAAAGTCGTAAAACGGCCGATGTGGGCCCAGTCTCGTAAAACTCATTTTATTATTGGAACGTGTTAGTTTTAACTAATGTAAATTGTTGTGAAGAGCGTTTGGTCTAAAAGTGTCGGGAAGCAAGAGATCTTTTTGCGAAAATTGGAAAAAGTGGACAGCGGGCTTCCAGGCCCTGTGCGCGCCGCACACCCCATCTGGACAGCTCAGTTTTAATTTTTTTTTATGCTGCGTTTTTGGTCGGTTAACCGGTTGGGTCGTTACAAGTGGTATCAGAGCATGGTCTAAGGGATTTAGGTGACTTGAGATAGGTGCCTAGACTTAGACTTTTGTGTGTGCTTAATTTGTTACGGGACTTGTAGGAGTACGGGTCGGAATAGGTTATAGTTAGTGCCTTGTTGTAGGTGGACTAACGTTTATATTAGTAATGCGGATATTATTAATATATTATTGTGTTGTGGTGTAATTCTCTCGTGTGTTTATATCGTGTAGAATTTTGTTTGTGTTTGTTTATATCATCGAGCGAAGCGGTCGTTGTACTAACGAGTTGATACGGCGTGCGTGCGTAATAAGGACTTGCAAACCTTATTACGGGTGCAAATCGTGTCTAATAAGTAATGTACGACGAGTGTTTAGCAAGATGGGGCGGTGTGGTGCGTATGGTTTTATACGTTCGTGGACTAATCGTTTTTCATTCTTTAGAATGGCGATGCGAAACGAGATCGAGACGAATGATGAGGAGCTTAATACTAGAGTTACGGTCACCGTTGCGGAGCACATGGGTGCGTTGGAAGAAAGAATGGATAGGAGGTATTCCGAATTTCGGAGTAGTAGTGAAATGGAGCGTTGTCTTAAGAGCTTCATGAGGACTAAACCTCTGATGTACGATGGGAAACCGGATCCCTTGGTAAGCACCACTTGGATCTCGGATTTCGAAGGGTGTTTTCGCACGATTGAATGTCCTCCCGAGAAGAGGACAAGACTCGCTACTAGTTTGTTGCGAGGTAGAGCAAAGGATTGGTTGAATGGTATGATTGACCTTGTCGGTGGTGAACTGTTTATGGCTTTATCATGGGACGAGTTTAAGAGGGAATTCTTCAAGGAGTTCCGGACTTCAGCCGATTTGTCGGAAATGCGGAATGAGTTGCGAAATTTGCAACAGGGGTCGATGGACTTGAATACTCTAAAGACGACCTTTATGTCGAAGGCTCGTTTTTGCCCGGAGTATATTGGGAATGATCGGATGTTGATGGAAGATTTCTATCGGACTTTGAATGATGATTTACAGGGCAAAATTAGCATTGGCCAAGTGAACTCATTTGCAGAGTTATTTAACATGGCTAGGGGTTTCGAATCACATTCGCGATCGAAAGCTAGGGAGCTTTCAAGTAAAAGAAGGGTTGATTCGTATGGTGCTCCAAGTAAGAAAACTAAGGGCGCAGGTGCGAGTATGGGTAATGTGGAGAAAGGTTCGACGAGTTCTCGTGCGCCTAGATGTTTCAATTGTGGTGTTAGGGGCCACAAGTTGTGGGAATGCACAATGCCGAAGAGTGATGACGGAATGTGCTACTATTGTCATAAAGAGGGACATCGCAAGCCGGATTGTCCCGAGTTGGCGGCGGCGAATGCCGCAAGGAGACGTTGAGGTACGTATCATTTTAATAAATATGCCCTTTTGGATATTTATTATGTGTCGTTGTGTACGAATTTGTTGAAAGCATTTGTGTTGTGCATATTTTGTTATGGGTGACGTTCCTAGTGGAACTACCCTATGGTGACGTTTTGATTAATGGGCGAAGGGCGTAAGACTTGGTGTAACCAAGCATTCCTTAGTATTGAGAAATGTTCTACCAAGCCTTGGAAATGGGCTTTGGTGTTCGGATGTAGAGCGTGTTCGCTCTCGTGTTGAAATTGATGAACCGTGAGGTTCATCGGGTGGTTGGAACCTTTGAGATCGAGTGTTTTGGATCTCGATGTATATTGGTAAAGGAGTCTACGTGACGCGACATTAGGTGCCTCTTTTATACCTACTAGCGGGGTGTTCGACTCCGATTATGTTGTGGTTACATTGTACTTAGGGTACCGAAGTGAAACCCTTAGGTACATGAGTGACTAGGTGGAAGTTGACAAACTATAGCAATTGGATAATTGCGAGAGTAAAGTTTGTGTAGTTTGTGATGAACTTTTCGTTTGAAGTGTTTAAGGATTGGTTAAAATCCTTCGTGTGCTCAAGGTTGGAGCAAAATTTGGTGATGGGTCGTGTGAACCCAAATTGTGGGTAAAGTCTACCTTTGGTAGCATTGTACGGTTGTACGAGTTGTGGATATGGAACGTAGTTCCAAGTGGGGGAGTTACACTCCCGCACGAGGAGACCTTAGGGTGAGAATTCAGATAATGCTTATGGTAGATCCGAAACTTGTGTTGGGACCTAGTTTTGGTCGATTTGTGGTAGAGTACAATTTCGGTTAAATTGTACTTATGATTTTGGATATAAATTATCACCGAGGTGATAATGTGGTAATCTCGTTGAGAGATAATGGGCGTGTTTGGCGAGCAAGGTGAAATCCCTCGGTTAAGGGATGTGCGTGGTGGATTCTCTTGTAGAGAATTATTGTTTTGTGCCTATGTTCGATATAGGTGGTTCTCGCTCGATTGTGTGGATGGTTAGTGGTATCTGTTAGGGTTCACTATAGTGTAGCAGAGCGCAATGTTTCACTACTCGTTGTTTGAGGCCAAAAGTGCGTATGATATTGGTGAAGCATGACCTTCGGGGTCCGCTGACTTCATCATGGTATTGAGATTGGTGAAGCATGACCTTCGGGGTCCGCTGACTTCATCATGGTATTGTTGATTGGTGAAGCATGATCTTCGGGATCCGCTGACTTCATCATGGTATTGTTGATTGGTGGAGCATAACCTTCGGGGTCCGCTGACTTCATCATGGGTTTAGTGTTATATCGGTATGGTATAACGTTATCGAAATGGGAGTACCATTCACGTGTTGTGTTGTGGGACGTGAATATCGGGTTGTTCGTATTCACAATATTTCGGGTAGTACGATTGTCCCTGTTGGTTGGACTCATAGTTTGAGGTAGTGAATGTCGGGTAGTTCGGATTCACTAAGGCTCGGGTTGTACGGCCATCCTCGGTTATACTATGTGGCGGAGGTAGTGAATATCGGTTTGCGCATATTCACAATGACTCGGGTTGTGCGGTCATTTCGTTTTGGGATATATGGATTGGGTTGGTGAATTTCGGGTTGTGCGAATTCACTAAGGTTCGGGCTGTTTCGACCATCCTCCATATGTGTTTAGGCTCGGGTTGTTTCGGCCATGTTGTGTTGTGTGATCTATCGGTTGTTTTATACACCGATGGTGGGGTCGTAAGGACCGTGTGGTGTGATCTATCGGTTGTTTTATACGCCGATGGTGGGGTCGTGAGGACCATGTTGTGAGATTAGTGATGCGATAGCTGTGTTTCGCTCACATGTTGTTACGGGCGTGACAATAGTCGATTTTGTACACCTTGGATTTAGCGTTGCCTTAGTCGTTTCGGGCGCTATCAGTTTTAGGCGTTGTTATGATGTTACGGTAGTTGCATATTGGTCGTGCTGCACACTACAAGGGATGTTTCATGATTGGTGTTATCCTTAAGGTTTCGTTTGGTTCGGTCTTCATCGTTTCGGGTTGTTGACCTAAGGTTGAGACTTGGTTGCTTTTAGCCTTGTACTTGGTAAGGGTACGCTAAGGGATTGATATCTCGGTAAGAGATTGGATGAGTTTTTCCGATATGAGGGAATAAGCAAGTGTTAGTGCTCGGATTTGCGGATTTGATAAATCGCGGGTGACGATTTAATTGTTGAAGGCGATTCATTGGGAAGAATGGCTTAGGAAAGTCGGATTGGGACTTATGTTTGAGGACCGTGGAGTGTGGTTCGTTTGGTTAAGTAATGAGGATCACGAGGACGTGATCGATTCTAAGTGGGGGAGAGTTGTAAGACCCCAATATTTATGGCACACAGAGTTTTAAATGATGTACGTATAGTGGATGAAGCTTAGTGTAAAAGTTAAAAGGTCAGAATCTGCCCAGACATGGGTGCGCGCCGTGCACCATAAGGTGTGCGCGCCGCGCACATGCCCAGCGACAGAATTCTGCCTTTTTCTATTTTAAGTTTAATGAAGGGCTTTTTGGTCTTTTCACTTAAGGCCGGATCTCAGGCCTTATCAGCTGGTTTGGATCCACTTTTGGATCATTTTCACATCCATTCATCACTCTCAACTATTCTAGAGAGAGAGGGAGAATTCTAGAGAGAGATTTGGGGGTTTGGAGAAGAAGAAGCTTGGTTTGATCAAAAGCTCAAGTGTTTAAGTTGTTCACCTCGTTCCTAGCTACGTTTTGGTTGTTGTGGTAAGTTCTAACTCCGAATTTCATTGTTGATTTTGACATTCAAAGTTAGGGTTTGAACTTGATTTGTAGAGAAACCCATTTAAACTCTTGAAGTGAGTTTGTTGATGCTAGTAATCGGGTTTATTGTTATTGATGGTGGATTTTGGGTTGGTGAACAAATTGGTTATGATTAGGACTTGTAATTGAGTTTAATCACTAGGTTTAGTGATTATGGAAGTATTGGAACCCTTTTTGTGTGTTTGAAAGACTAATTTTGGAATTGAGTCAAAATTAGGGTTTTTGGGTGATTTTGAGATTGATAAGTGTTTAACACTTATGATGGGTTAAATTGGCATATTAGGACCATTGTCACTAGTGTTAGTGATTATTGGTTAGTTTGGGCGCGAATTGTGCTTGTAAGTGCAATTGGTCGAATTTGCACTAAGTGTCGAATTGAGTTGGTTTGTAAATCAACTCTAAGTGTGTTGTTGTAATTGTGATAATGGAATAGGTACTTTCCATTGACGAGTTGCGGATTACTTGGAAGCATTCATCAAGGCGATAAGGTGAGTGTTAATATCCTATGTGCATATGTATGTGTAGGATGGGTGCGGGTCGGGTGAAGTGGTTCTCGGTTATAGAGCTCACTTCACATATAGGTGGATTTTTATGGACTTGTGTAATAGGTCCAATTGGCACGGTTGTGCGTTTTGGTTGACCACCGTTGACGAGTTGCACACTTGTGTGTACGATATCACTTGGATTGTGATTTGGAGTTATAACCTCGACGGCGTGGGTTATGGTGTGGGAAATGAATATCAGTTTTCTCGTATTCATAATATTTTGGGTAGTGAATCTCGGGTAGTGCGGATTCATGATGACTCGGGTTGTTCGGTCATCTTGTGATGAGGTAGTGAATCTCGGGTTGTGCAAATTCACTAAGGCTCGGGTAGTTCGGCCAACCTCGGTTGTTGAATTGGTGAAGAAGTGAATATCGGGTTGTGCGAATTCACTAAGGCACGAGTTGTTCGGCCAATCTTCATTGTGGTGTTTGGTATTCGGTAATGGGTTAAGGGGTTAACCTTATTCGTTTATATATATTGTTATATATATATATTGTTTTATTGTCGTGATGTAGCTAACCCTCCGGGTGTAGCTTCTTGGCGTTGTTCACATCGTCGTTGGTGAACTTATGTTTGTTGATGCATATTTTGCTTGTTGCTTAGTGATCATACGGTATGCTTAAATTAGCTTGCCTTTATGCTTGGATGCTCTGGTATGCGGTATTTGATTATTTGTGTGGCGTGTCCATTTTATGCATATATATGTATGTAGTATATTTTCACTCACTAAGCGTTAGCTTACCCTCTCGTTGTTTACATTTTTATAGATTGCGTGGATGCGGTGGCTCGGGTAAGCGGGAACTAGTGGACTCGCATAGTTGCTTTAGAAGATATTGCTTTTGGATTGGGTAGTGTATCTCCAATCGCCATGCTCGGTCTTTATTTTGTGTTAAAAATCATGTGGTCGAAAACTTGTAGTTTGTACGAAAGTCGTAAAACGGACGATGTTGGCCCGGTCTCGTAAAACTCATTTTATTATTGGAACGTGTTAGTTTTAACTCATGTAAATTGTTGTGAAGAGCGTTTGGTCTAAAAGTGTCGGGAAGCAAGAGATCTTTTTACGAAAATTGGAAAAAGTGGACAGCGGGCTTCCAGGCCCTGTGCGCGCCGCGCACCCCATCTGGACAGCTCAGTTTTAATTTTTTTTTTATGCTGCGTTTTTGGTCGGTTAACGGGTTAGGTCGTTACATGATGCTCAGCGATACCCGAAGACTTGGGAGTCGCCTCAAAACATATCGTATTACTACTTGCTACACGTACAACTCGACACGAGACCCAGATTAAATTTCTAGAAAGGAACCTAACGACATTACCTGAACCCGAACATTTTGAAGAAATTTCGGGACATTTAACCATTGATGCATGATCTACGGAACCTACGCACCCACACCGAGAAACCATGAGATTAATTATGTAGAATTTGTTTTGAGATAGCATAGATAAAGCACCGTTAGATGAAATTGAGTAGAACTGGAAGTGATCACGTTACATTGACCATATGGAGTGATATTGGAATGGATGTATGATTTAGTACAATATAATGACGCCATGCCAGCGTGATTATATTGAAGTAAATTATGCAGAACTCCCAATGTTACTATATAAGGAATATGAAGCGATTCAAAGGAAATTTTGGTAGGAACCACTTGAGTATACGCATTATGGTCTGGATAGGATAACCACGTAGCCCAGATACTGTACAAGGAGGGCCTTGGTTGCAGAATTGATAACCCAAAAATTTGTTATATAAATAGACACCCTGGACACTTAAGGAAAAAGTTCTCAAATAGGAAAAACTTTGGACTTACTTGCGGTAGAGCAATCATTATCTCAGCTATGGAGACTCGCATGGATCGTGATTTTAGTTAGGGTACGTTTCGTCACAACGTTTTATTGTCTCGGAGTTGTTTAATACTAGAGCGATAGAAACCTTATATCTAAGAACCTTAGTGTTATGACTAATAAGCCATTAACAACCATGAGAGTTAAGTATTCTTTAGGACAAGCTAATGGTAAGCTGGCAGAGATAGAGGAATAATTTGAGGTAGTACCTTAAAATTAACAGGTGGGTCATTTGGAGATGACCTTATGTCAACAAAACTTGGAAGTTTTAAAGTAGTGGTTGGAAAGGATTAGTTACCTACGCACAAGCTGATGTTATTTGAGAAGTTTGATAGAATTTTCCACGGTAGTTTAATAAGATTTAGTTGGAATGAACCTTAAGATTAACCTAACACCCATCCATTTGAAAAGCTTGATGTAATAGCTGGAATGGACTTTAGGATTAACCTAATACTCATCAAGTTAGGAAGCTTTGATGAAATAGTTGGAACGGATTGGCTTTCAAGGATGAAAGTGAAAGTTATTTATGGTGAGAAGATTATTTATATACATCGCGAGAATGGCGAACCATTAATAGTTTACGAGGAGAGAAGTAGCCGAAGCTAAACCTTATTAGTTGCATGAAGGCACAAAAGGTCAAAGACGAATACCAAAAACCATCTGGGTTACTTCAACAGCCCGAAATCCCACAATGGAAATGGGAATGAATAACAATGGATTTCATCACAAAGCTACCGAAAATGGTAGGCGGTTAGGACACTATCTGGGTTATTATTGACCATCTCACCAAATCTGCTTACTTTCTAGCCATGAAAGGAACCGATACAATGGATAAACTTGCACAACGATACATAAAGGAAATTGTATCCCGTCACTTCAGCGATTCAAATTCTATATTAAGGACTACCCAAGAATCTTATTTGATACTCATACTTACGCGACTCTGAATCCTAACTTATTCCAAGAGATTTCTTATTTGATGATAATCACACCATCATCTTTCTTACTTCGATATTAGTCATATAAATTCGAATTTTCCAAAATCAATGGGTAGTTAATTCCCATCCTCATACTCTCCCTTTCGTATCTCACTTATAAGCAACAACTTTACACTTAAGCATTTTTGGTCGAAGGACTTATGCCCTATTAATAGTCATCAACCACATTTAAATTCAACAGTTTTCATTACCTCGTAACATTTTTGCTCACATATCACCCGAAAATTTTCAAAAATCTTTTACTCATGAATCTTTTTCCAACATGTAACTTCCGAAATATGAAAATTTTGTTTGTCAAAATTTTACTGTACGATCCCCTCAAAGCTTTATAAAAGTAAATTCATTTTATTTGCCATTCGTACAAATTTTTGAAATCGTATATGCTATATAAAATAAAGCAAATGATTACTTATTTTTGACAAATACATATGAAATTTTACTTTCACTTTTACAAACCAAATCTTTTATTCAAAAGATATTTTACTTTGAATGGTACGTGTTGTACATAACTCTAGTTTACTAAGAACTTCGTTTCTTTTCTTACATTGCCACCTTAAACAATTTCTATAAAATTTTCGTTGCTTATTATATAAAATTTTTCGTTGCTTATTCGTATCCAAATCATCATGAAGACTTGACCGTCGAAATCGAGAGATTCATGCGTGTTTGTATGTGTCGAAGGCACTACCGCCACGTCATGCAGAGCCTTCGGGTATCCACTAACACTTAAACCATTCAAAATTATTGCATTACCCCAAGGATCTTATTCGCAACACCTGTTGGAACGATGCTCTTTCTTACATAACTCTAAGTCCTGACTTATTCCAGGGGATTCTCATTTAGTGATACTAACACCATCAGTATTCCGACTTTAGTATTAATCATAACCTGTTTGACATTTTGCAAAGTCAAGAAGCGACTAACTTCTCATCCTCATGCTCTATCATTCATACCTCACTTTTTAGCAATGGCTTCACACGTGAACATTTTTTGCCCAAAGACTTATGTCCTGATAATTATCAAAACTACATTTAATTCATTAGTTTTCATTACTTAGTAACATGTCACTCGAAAATTCAAGAATTTTTCACTGGATATTTTTCAACTCGTAACCTCTGAAATACGAAAAACTATGTTTATCAAAAAATTTACACGATGTTTATTTGTGCAGTCTTCACGAGATTTATGGACAAATGAAAATAATAAAATTTTTCTGTCACTTATGCGATTTATAAAATCATATATGTATGTATGTATATAATTAAGTTAACAAGTTTACCTTTACTTATTATGGTTGGTACATACTAAGTGATACCTTCACACTCTTCAAAAATCGCTCCTTTGATGAGTTGTTTAACTTAAGACAAATGGTTTTGTGCAAAATAGTACACGTTGTACATAATTCTAAATTTACTAAGAACTTCGTTCCTTTATGTTGACTCATCAAACGTTTAAAGGTTTTTCAAAACTTCCTTGGTTGATTTTACTAAAGATTTTCGTATTAGACTACACCATGTATGGATCACACTTCTTCTCGCCCTCCATTGGGGATGAAGCTTACTATTAAGATCTTTGTTAAAAACTCTTGAGCCACTTTGAATGGAAGTTTTATAAAATTTGTTAAGAAGTCTTTGCGCTCATGAAGTGTTCCTTTTAAGGTTAGACTTGGCAAAAACGCAGGCCGATAAATCAGTTTTCTGAGGTACACTGTAGTGACCCGAACTTTTCCATGTTTATATATATATTAAATGAAATTGTTATTTACATGATTAAGTGTTTCCAACATGTTAAGCAATCAAACTTGTTAAGACTTGATTAATTGAAATAGGTTTAATATAGACAATTGACCACCCAAGTTGACCGGTGATTCACGAACGTTAAAACTTGTAAAAACTATACGATGACATATATATGGTTATATATATAGTTAACATGATTTTATTATAAGTATGTATCTCATTAGGTATTTTAACAATGAGTTATATACATAAAAATGAGACTATTAATTTAAGAAACTCGAAAACGATATATATAACGATTATCGTTATAACAACGTCTTACTAGGTACATATGAATCATATTAAGATATTGATACACTTGGTTAATTATTTTAAATGATAAGTAAATATATTATTAAGTGTATTAACAATGAAATACATATGTAAAAATAAGACTACTAACTTAATGATTTCGAAACGAGACGTATATGTAACGATTATCGTTGTAACGACATTTAACTGTATATATATCATACTAAGATATATTATATATCATAATATCATGATAATATAACAATTTAACATCTCATTTGTTATAATAAACAATGGGTTAACAACATTCAACAAGATCGTTAACCTAAAGGTTTCAAAACAACATTTACATGTAACGACTAACGATGACTTAACGACTCAGTTAAAATGTATATACATGTAGTGTTTTAATATGTATTCATATACTTTTTAAAGACTTTAAGACACTTATCAAAATACTTCTACTTAACAAAAATGCTTACAATTACATCCTCGTTCAGTTTCATCAACAATTCTACTCGTATGCACCCGTATTCGTACTCGTACAATACACAGCTTTTAGATGTATGTACTATTGGTATATACACTCTAATGATCAGCTCTTAGTAGCCCATGTGAGTCACCTAACACATGTGGGAACCATCATTTGGAAACTAGCATGAAATATCTCATAAAATTACAAAAATATGAGTAATCATTCATGACTTATTTACATGAAAACAAAATTACATATCCTTTATATCTAATCCATACACCAACGACTAAAAACACCTACAAACACTTTCATTCTTCAATTTTATTCATATAATTGATCTCTCTCAGGTTCTATCTTCAAGTTCTAAGTGTTCTTCATAAATTCTAAAAGTTCTAGTTTCATAAAATCAAGAATACTTCCAAGATTGCAAGTTTACTTCCAAGTTTTCTAAATCAATTTCAAGTAATCATCCAAGATCAAGAAACCTTTGTTACTTACAGTAGTTTATCTTTCTAATACAAGGTAATAATCATATTCAAACTTTAATTCAATTTCTATAACTATAACAATCTTATTTCGAGTGGAAATCTTACTTGAAATTGTTTTTGTGTCATGATTCTGCTTCAAGAACTTTCAAGCCATCCAAGGATCCTTTGAAACTAGATCTATTTTTCTCATTTCCAGTAGGTTTATCCAAGGAACTTGAGGTAGTAATGATGTTCATAACATCATTCTATTCATACATATAAAGCTATCTTATTCGAAGGTTTAAACTTGTAATCACTAGAACATAGTTTAGTTAATTCTAAACTTGTTCGCAAATAAAAGTTAATCCTTCTAACTTGACTTTTAAAATCAAATAAACACATGTTCTATATCTATATGATATGCTAACTTAATGATTTAAAACCTGGAAACACGAAAAACACCGTAAAACTGGATTTACGCCGTCGTAGTAACACCGCGGGCTGTTTTGGGTTAGTTAATTAAAAACTATGATAAACTTTGATTTAAAAGTTTTTATTCTGAGAAAATGATTTTTATTATGAACATGAAACTATATCCAAAAATTATGGTTAAACTCAAAGTGGAAGTATGTTTTCTAAAATGGTCATCTAGACGTCGTTCTTTCGACTGAAATGACTACCTTTACAAAAATGACTTGTAACTTATTTTTCCGACTATAAACCTATACTTTTTCTGTTTAGATTCATAAAATAGAGTTCAATATGAAACCATAGCAATTTGATTCACTCAAAACGGATTTAAAATGAAGAAGTTATGGGTAAAACAAGATTGGATAATTTTTCCCATTTTAGCTACGTGAAAATTGGTAACAAATCTATTCCAACCATAACTTAATCAACTTGTATTGTATATTATGTAATCTTGAGATACCATAGACACGTATACAATGTTTCGACCTATCATGTCGACACATCTATATATATTTCGGAACAACCATAGACACTCTATATGTGAATGTTGGAGTTAGCTATACAGGGTTGAGGTTGATTCCAAAATATATATAGTTTGAGTTGTGATCAATACTGAGATACGTATACACTGGGTCGTGGATTGATTCAAGATAATATTTATCGATTTATTTCTGTACATCTAACTGTGGACAACTAGTTGTAGGTTACTAACGAGGACAGCTGACTTAATAAACTTAAAACATCAAAATATATTTAAAGTGTTGTAAATATATTTTGAACATACTTTGATATATATATGTATATATTGTTATAGGTTCGTGAATCAACCAGTGGTCAAGTCTTACTTCCCGACGAAGTAAAAATCTGTGAAAGTGAGTTATAGTCCCACTTTTAAAATCTAATATTTTTGGGATGAGAATACATGCAGGTTTTATAAATGATTTACAAAATAGACACAAGTACGTGAAACTACATTCTATGGTTGAAATATCGAAATCGAATATGTCCCTTTTTATTAAGTCTGGTAATCTAAGAATTAGGGAACAGACACCCTAATTGACGCGAATCCTAAAGATAGATCTATTAGGCCTAACAAACCCCATCCAAAGTACCGGATGCTTTAGTACTTCGAAATTTATATCATATCCGAAGGGTTTCCCGGAATGATGGGGATATTCTTATATATGCATCTTGTTAATGTCAGTTACCAAGTGTTCACCATATGAATGATTTTTATCTCTATGTATGGGATGTGTATTGAAATATAAAATCTTGTGGTCTATTGTTACGATTTGATATATATAGGTTAAACCTATAACTCACCAACATTTTTGTTGACGTTTAAAGCATGTTTATTCTCAGGTGAATACTAAGAGCTTCCGCTGTTGCATACTAAAATAAGGACAAGATTTGGAGTCCATGTTTGTATGATATTGTGTAAAAACTGCATTCAAGAAACTGATTTCGATGTAACATATTTGTATTGTAAACCATTATGTAATGGTCGTGTGTAAACAGGATATTTTAGATTATCATTATTTGATAATCTACGTAAAGCTTTTTAAACCTTTATTTATGAAATAAAGGTTATGGTTTGTTTTAAAAATAAATGCAGTCTTTGAAAAACGTCTCATATAGAGGTCAAAACCTCGCAAAGAAATCAATTAATATGGAACGTTTTTAATCAATAAGAACGGGACATTTCAGTTGGTATCCGAGCGTTGGTCTTAGAGAACCAGAAAATTTGCATTAGTGTGTCTTATCGAGTTTGTTAGGATGCATTAGTGAGTCTGGACTTCGACCGTGTTTTCTTTAAAAATGATTGTTTAACATTTTTGTTGGAAACTATATATTATTAACATGTATATATTATGTGATATATTAATCTCTTAACATGTTTGATATTGTGTGATAGATGTCTACCTCTAGCATAAATCCCATTGACTCACCTAATAATAACGAAGAGTCGAATATATATTGGACTGATTCACAAGTTCCCGAAGAAGAACCGGAAGAAGAATCAGAACCGGAAGAGGAGGAACCGGAGGAGGAAATAGAACCAGTGGGGGGAAATAATAAAACGGTTAAGTAAAAGAAAATCCTCAACCAACCGACCAAGGTTAATTATGGTCAATGGTGTTTCCGCCAAGGAAGCAAAATATTGGGA
Organism: Rutidosis leptorrhynchoides; assembly: GCF_046630445.1. Lineage (NCBI taxonomy): Eukaryota > Viridiplantae > Streptophyta > Magnoliopsida > Asterales > Asteraceae > Rutidosis > Rutidosis leptorrhynchoides. Next base: position 375,929,056 of record NC_092338.1, read on the forward strand.
GGATTACCAATTCTCCGATGAATCGGATTCCGACGAGAATTCCGATGATGTTATAGAAATTACCCAACTGAATTTAAAAAGGCAAAAGAAAATAATAAGGGAAAGGGCATAAAAATAGAGAAATCTAATTCCAACCCCGATGAACTTTATATGTATCGTCAACCCCCGAAGCCCTTAAGTTGTAACAATGACCCGGGAACCTCTAAACCACCAGGTTTTTCTAAACCAATGTGGAAAACGACGGCTCGTATTAGGGGAACATCATATATCCCTAGAAACTTGGCAAAACGAACCAAAACTGAAGAAGAAGAAACGAGTGAGTCGGAATAAGATAGTTGTATTCGTGTGGTGTAATATATGTAATATAGTGTGCTTATGCTTTATGATATATGTAAAAATTGCTTGTATTAATAAGTAATTTTTTTATGAATCTAACTCTTGTCTATTTTACAGTTTAAAAACACAAAATGGATAGACAACCCAATATTTTAAGAGACCTACCCGGAGACATGATTGATGAAATCTTGTCTAGAGTCGGTCAGAATTCTTCGGCATAACTATTTACGGCGAAATCAGTTTGTAAGACATTCGAAGAACGTTCCAAGAATGCCTTGGTTTATAAGAGACTTTCGTTTGAAAGATGGGGGATATCACATTGGGAAACCCATAAGCTACGATGTGTTTACTTTGACGCATATATTGCGAGGAACCCAAGTGCTATTTTACGCAACGGGTTAAGAAATTATTTTGACTCAATGTATCCGAACATAGGACTTCATGATTTAGAAAAAGTGGCTAACATGCAACATAAAGAAGCATGTTATGCTTACGGGTTAGTAATGTTCGCTTCTCACCAAAGTGAGAACAAGAACATCGGGCTACAACTATTAAACAAAACATTTTCACAAGTAACAGACTCAGTAGTTGGGGTGAGAAACAAGGTTTTTAGATTGTTACGGGACTGTTGGACATTACGTAACCCTCGTCCCTTTGACGACGTTACAACACGCTGTCTTATCAACGGCCATAAAGGTTATGTTCCACAAGACCAAGGATGGGAAGTAGTTCTAGTAAAACCAGAATGCATGACTTGTTTCTGGACGTATGAATTACGTATCTTTATTGCCTTTGCTGAACGACTTGTGTACTAGCTAGAATTATCTTCACAACTATCTTGCATCAAAGTTATTGTGTGCTATATTTCATGCTTTATGTAAAATAAGCGGTAGTGTAAGTTTGTAAAATATTGTATAAAAGTTTGAACGCAAAATATTATTATAATCAGTTTTTCATATAGAATTGTAGTAGTTGAATTGTATATTAGCTACTAAGTATGAACTTAACGGGTAGGTACTACCCGAATTTAAACTTATAAAACGCTAATATGAAGAAAAAGCTTTTATAAATGAGTTCATATTATGCTACGAAATACTATTAACTACTCTTAATATTCTGTATGATTAACTTGTTCCATTTGACTATTTTGAAGGAAATGGCACCGACTACTCGACATACCGTGAATATGAATGAAGAGGAATTCTGTACTTTTCTAGCTTCAAACATAGCCGCAGTACAGGCTGCGCTACATACCAACAATAACCTTGGATCTAGCAGTACAGGAAATCGTGTAGGATGCACCTACAAAGAATTCACTGCCTGCAAACCTTTGGAATTTGATGGAACCGAAGGAACGATCGGATTGAAACGGTGGACCGAGAAGGTCGAATCGGTGTTTGCCATAAGTAAGTGTACTGAAGAGGACAAAGTGAAGTATGCTACGCATACCTTCACAAGTTCTGCGTTAACATGGTGGAATACCTATCTAGAACAAGTGGGACAAGATGATGCTTACGCACTACCGTGGTCAGCATTCAAGCACTTGATGAACGAGAAGTACCGTCCCATAACCGAGGTCAATAAGCTCAAGACAGAACTTAGAGGGTTACGAACCCAAGGATTTGATATTACAACGTATGAAAGATGATTCACAGAATTATGCCTATTGTGTCCGGGAGTGTTCGAAGATGAGGAAGAGAAGATCGACGCGTTTGTGAAAGGATTATCGGAAAGAATCCAAGAAGATATAAGTTCACACGAGCCCGCCTCCATACAACAGGCATGTAGAATGGCTCACAAACTAGTGAACCAGATTGAAGAAAGAATTAAAGAACAGACTGCTGAAGAGGCCAATGTGAAGCAAGTCAAAAGAAAGTGGGAGGAAAACAGTGATAAGAATCACCAATACAACAACAACAGCAATTACAACAATAATCGCAACAATTATCCCAACAATCGCAACATCAATCAAAACTACAACAAACGGCCCAACAACAACAACAACAACAACAACAACAACAACAACAACAACAACAACAACAACAACAACAACAACAACAACAGCAACTACAACAATCATCCCAACAACAATAATAACCGCAACAACAACAACAATCAGAAGCAGCTATGCCAAAGGTGTGAAAAGTATCACTCGGGGTTCTGCACTAAATTTTGCAACAAGTGTAAAAGAAATGGTCATAGTGTGGCGAAGTGTGAGGTCTACGGACCTGGGGTTAACAGAACGAAAGGAACAAATGGTGTCGGAACGAGTAATGGCGGAGCAAGTAGTGTCGGAGCAAGTTATGCCAATGTAGTTTGTTATAAATGTGGAAAACCGGGCCACATTATTAGAAATTGCCCGAACCAGGAGAACACGAATGGACAAGGCCGCGGAAGAGTTTTCAATATTAATGCGGCAGAGGCACAGGAAGACCCGGAGCTTGTTACGGGTACGTTTCTTATTGACAATAAATCTGATACGTTTTATTTGATTCGGATGCCGATAGAAGCTATATGAGTAGAGATTTTTGTGCTAAATTAAGTTGTCCATTGATGCCGTTGGATAGTAAATTTTTACTCGAATTAGCAAACGGTAAATTAATTTCAGCAGATAATATATGCCGGAATCGAGAAATTAAACTAGGTAGCGAAATATTTAAGATTGATTTGATACCAGTAGAGTTAGGGAGTTTTGATGTAATAGTTGGCATGGACTGGCTGAAGAAGGTGAAAGCAGAGATCGTATGTTATAAAAATGCAATTCGCATTGTACGAGAAGAAGGAGAACCCTTAATGGTGTACGGAGAAAAGGGCAACATGAAGCTACATCTTATTAGTAATTTGAAGGCACAAAAACTAATAAGAAAAGGTTGCTATGCTGTTCTAGCACACGTCAAGAAAGTACAAACTGAAGAAAAGAGCATCAATGATGTTCCCGTCGCAAAAGAATTTCCCGATGTATTTCCGAAAGAATTACCGGGACTACCTCCACATCGATCTATTGAATTTCAAATAGATCTTGTACCAGGAGCTGCACCAATAGCTCGTGCTCCTTATAGACTCGCACCCAGCGAGATGAAAGAACTGCAAAGCCAACTACAAGAACTATTAGAACGTGGTTTCATTCGACCAAGCACATCACCATGGGGAGCTCCTGTTTTGTTTGTCAAGAAGAAGGATGGTACATTTAGGTTGTGTATTGACTACAGAGAGTTGAACAAACTTACCATCAAAAACCGTTATCTACTGCCGAGAATTGACGACTTGTTTGATCAACTACAAGGCTCATCGATTTATTCGAAGATCGATTTACGTTCTGGATATCATCAAATGCGAGTAAAGGAGGATGATATTCCAAAAACTGCTTTTAGGACGCGTTATGGTCATTACGAGTTTATGGTTATGCCGTTTGGATTGACTAACGCACCAGCTGTGTTCATGGACCTTATGAACCAAGTGTGTGGGCCATATCTTGACAAGTTTGTCATTGTTTTCATCGATGACATACTTATTTACTCAAAGAATGATCAAGAGCACGAAGAACATTTGAGAAAAGTGCTAGAAGTATTGAGGAAAGAAAAACTGTACGCTAAGTTTTCAAAGTGTGCATTTTGGTTGGAAGAAGTTCAATTCCTCGGTCACATAGTGAACAAAGAAGGTATCCAGGTGGACCCGGCAAAGATCGAAACAGTTGAAAAGTGGGAAACCCCAAAAACTCTGAAGCATATACGTCAATTTTTAGGATTGGCTGGTTACTACAGAAGATTCATCCAAGATTTCTCCAAAATAGCAAAACCCTTGACTGCGTTAACGCATAAAGGGAAGAAATTTGAATGGAAGGATTAACAAGAGAAGGCGTTTCAATTATTTAAGAAAAAGCTAACTACGGCACCTATATTGTCATTGCCTGAAGGGAATGATGATTTTGTGATTTATTGTGATGCATCAAAGCAAGGTCTCGGTTGTGTATTAATGCAACGGACGAAGGTGATTGCTTATGCGTCTAGACAATTGAAGATTCACGAGCAAAATTATACAACGCATGATTTGGAATTAGGCGCGGTTGTTTTTGCATTAAAGACTTGGAGGCACTACTTATATGGGGTCAAAAGTATTATATATACCGACCACAAAAGTCTTCAGCACATATTTAATCAGAAACAACTGAATATGAGGCAGCGTAGGTGGATTGAATTGTTGAATGATTACGACTTTGAGATTCGTTACAACCCGGGGAAGGCAAATGTGGTAGCCGATGCCTTGAGCAGGAAGGACAGAGAACCCATTCGAGTAAAATCTATGAATATAATGATTTACAATAACCTTACTACTCAAATAAAGGAGGTGCAACAAGGAGTTTTAAAAGAGGGAAATTTAAAGGATGAAATACCCAAAGGATCGCAGAAGCATCTTAATATTCGGGAAGACGGAACCCGGTATAGGGCTGAAAGAATTTGGGTACTAAAATTTGGAGATATGAGAGAAATGGTACTTAGAGAAGCTCATAAAACCAGATACTCAATACATCCTGGAACGGGGAAGATGTACAAGGATCTTAAGAAACATTTTTGGTGGCCAGGTATGAAAGCCGATATTGCTAAATATGTAGGAGAATGTTTGACGTGTTCTAAGGTCAAAGCTGAACATCAGAAACCATCAGGTCTACTACAACAACCTGAAATCCCGGAATGGAAATGGGAAAACATTACCATGGATTTCATCACTAAATTGCCAAGGACTGCAAGTGGTTTTGATACTATTTGGGTAATAGTTGATCGTCTCACCAAATCAGCACACTTCCTGCCAATAAGAGAAGATGACAAGATGGAGAAGTTAGCACGACTGTATTTGAAGGAAGTCGTCTCCAGACATGGAATACCGATCTCTATTATCTCTGATAGGGATGGCAGATTTATTTCAAGATTCTGGCAGACATTACAGCAAGCATTAGGAACTCGTCTAGACATGAGTACTGCCTATCACCCACAAAATGATGGGCAAAGCGAAAGGACGATACAAACGCTTGAAGACATGCTACGAGCATGTGTTATTGATTTCGGAAACAGTTGGGATCGACATCTACCATTAGCAGAATTTTCCTACAACAACAGCTACCATTCAAGCATTGAGATGGCGCCATTTGAAGCACTTTATGGTAGAAAGTGCAGGTCTCCGATTTGTTGGAGTGAAGTGGGGGATAGACAGATTACGGGTCCGGAGATAATACAAGAAACTACCGAGAAGGTCATCCAAATTCAACAACGGTTGAAAACCGCCCAAAGTCGACAAAAGAGCTACGCTGACATTAAAAGAAAAGATATAGAATTTGAAATTGGAGAGATGGTCATGCTTAAAGTTGCACCTTGGAAAGGCGTTGTTCGATTTGGTAAACGAGGGAAATTAAATCCAAGGTATATTGGACCATTCAAGATTATTGATCGTGTCGGACCAGTAGCTTACCGACTTGAGTTACCTCAACAACTCGCGACTGTACATAACACTTTCCACGTCTCGAATTTGAAGAAATGTTTTGCTAAAGAAGATCTCACTATTCCGTTAGATGAAATCCAAATCAACGAAAAACTTCAATTTATCGAAGAACCCGTCGAAATAATGGATCGTGAGGTTAAGAGACTTAAACAAAACAAGATACCGATCGTTAAGGTTTGATGGAATGCTCGTAGAGGACCCAAGTTCACCTGGGAGCGTGAAGATCAGATGAAGAAGAAATACCCGCATTTATTTCCAGAAGATACGTCAACACCTCCAACTGCTTAAAATTTCGGGACGAAATTTATTTAACGGGTAGGTACTGTAGTGACCCGAACTTTTCCATGTTTATATATATATTAAATGAAATTGTTATTTACATGATTAAGTGTTTCCAACATGTTAAGCAATCAAACTTATTAAGACTTGATTAATTGAAATAGGTTTGATATAGACAATTGACCACCCAAGTTGACCGGTGATTCACGAACGTTAAAACTTGTAAAAACTATACGATGACATATATATGGTTATATATATAGTTAACATGATTTTATTATAAGTATGTATCTCATTAGGTATTTTAACAATGAGTTATATACATAAAAATGAGACTATTAATTTAAGAAACTCGAAAACGATATATATAACGATTATCGTTATAACAACGTCTTACTAGGTACATATGAATCATATTAAGATATTGATACACTTGGTTAATTATGTTAAATGATAAGTAAATATATTATTAAGTGTATTAGCAATGAAATACATATGTAAAAATAAGACTACTAACTTAATGATTTCGAAACGAGACGTATATGTAACGATTATCGTTGTAACGACATTTAACTGTATATATATCATACTAAGATATATTATATATCATAATATCATGATAATATAACAATTTAACATCTCATTTGTTATAATAAACAATGGGTTAACAACATTCAACAAGATCGTTAACCTAAAGGTTTCAAAACAACATTTACATGTAACGACTAACGATGACTTAACGACTCAGTTAAAATGTATATACATGTAGTGTTTTAATATGTATTCATACACTTTTTAAAGACTTCAAGACACTTATCAAAATAATTCTACTTAACAAAAATGCTTACAATTACATCCTCGTTCAGTTTCATCAATAATTCTACTCGTATGCACCCGTATTCGTACTCGTACAATACACAGCTTTTAGATGTATGTACTATTGGTATATACACTCTAATGATCAGCTCTTAGCAGCCCATGTGAGTCACCTAACACATGTGGGAACCATCATTTGGCAACTAGCATAAAATATCTCATAAAATTACAAAAATATGAGTAATCATTCATGACTTATTTACATGAAAACAAAATTACATATCCTTTATATCTAATCCATACACCAACGACTAAAAACACCTACAAACACTTTCATTCTTCAATTTTATTCATCTAATTGATCTCTCTCAGGTTCTATCTTCAAGTTCTAAGTGTTCTTCATAAATTCCAAAAGTTCTAGTTTCATAAAATCAAGAATACTTCCAAGATTGCAAGTTTACTTCCAAGTTTTCTAAATCCATTCCAAGTAATCATCCAAGATCAAGAAACCTTTGTTACTTACAGTAGTTTATCTTTCTAATACAAGGTAATAATCATATTCAAACTTTAATTCAATTTCTATAACTATAACAATCTTATTTCGAGTGGAAATCTTACTTGAAATTGTTTTCGTGTCATGATTCTGCTTCAAGAACTTTCAAGCCATCCAAGGATCCTTTGAAGCTAGATCTATTTTTCTCATTTCCAGTAGGTTTATCCAAGGAACTTGAGGTAGTAATGATGTTCATAACATCATTCTATTCATACATATAAAGCTATCTTATTCGAAGGTTTAAACTTGTAATCACTAGAACATAGTTTAGTTAATTCTAAACTTGTTCGCAAATAAAAGTTAATCCTTCTAACTTGACTTTTAAAATCAACTAAACACATGTTCTATATCTATATGATATGCTAACTTAATGATTTAAAACCTGGAAACACAAAAAACACCGTAAAACTGGATTTACGCCGTCGTAGTAACACCGCGGGCTGTTTTGGGTTAGTTAATTAAAAACTATGATAAACTTTGATTTAAAAGTTGTTATTCTGAGAAAATGATTTTTATTATGAACATGAAACTATATCCAAAAATTATGGTTAAACTCAAAGTGGAAGTATGTTTTCTAAAATGATCATCTAGACGTCGTTCTTTCGACTGAAATGACTACCTTTACAAAAACGACTTGTAACTTATTTTTCCGACTATAAACCTATACTTTTTCTATTTAGATTCATAAAATAGAGTTCAATATGAAACCATAGCAATTTGATTCACTCAAAACAGATTTAAAATGAAGAAGTTATGGGTAAAACAAGATTGGATAATTTTTCCCATTTTAGCTACGTGAAAATTGGTAACAAATCTATTCCAACCATAACTTAATCAACTTGTATTGTATATTATGTAATCTTGAGATACCATAGACACGTATACAATATTTCGACCTATCATGTCGACACATCTATATATATTTCGGAACAACCATAAACACTCTATATGTGAATGTTGGAGTTAGCTATACAGGGTTGAGGTTGATTCCAAAATATATATAGTTTGAGTTGTGATCAATACTGAGATACGTATACACTGGGTCGTGGATTGATTCAAGATAATATTTATCGATTTATTTCTGTACATCTAACTTTGGACAACTAGTTGTAGGTTACTAACGAGGACAGCTGACTTAATAAACTTAAAACATCAAAATATATTAAAAGTGTTGTAAATATATTTTGAACATACTTTGATATATATGTATATATTGTTATAGGTTCGTGAATCAACCAGTGGCCAAGTCTTACTTCCCGACGAAGTAAAAATCTGTGAAAGTGAGTTATAGTCCCACTTTTAAAATCTAATATTTTTGGGATGAGAATACATGCAAGTTTTATAAATGATTTACAAAATAGACACAAGTACGTGAAACTACATTCTATGGTTGAAATATCGAAATCGAATATGCCCCTTTTTATTAAGTCTGGTAATCTAAGAATTAGGGAACAGACACCCTAATTGACGCGAATCCTAAAGATAGATCTATTGGGCCTAACAAACCCCATCCAAAGTACCGGATGCTTTAGTACTTCGAAATTTATATCATATCCGAAGGGTGTCCCGGAATGATGGGGATATTCTTATATATGCATCTTGTTAATGTCGGTTACCAAGTGTTCACCATATGAATGATTTTTATCTCTATGTATGGGATGTGTATTGAAATATGAAATCTTGTGGTCTATTGTTACGATTTGATATATATAGGTTAAACCTATAACTCACCAACATTTTTGTTGACGTTTAAAGCATGTTTATTCTCAGGTGAATACTAAGAGCTTCCGTTGTTGCATACTAAAATAAGGACAAGATTTGGAGTCCATGTTTGTATGATATTGTGTAAAAACTGCATTCAAGAAACTGATTTCGATGTAACATATTTGTATTGTAAACCATTATGTAATGGTCGTGTGTAAACAGGATATTTTAGATTATCATTATTTGATAATCTACGTAAAGCTTTTTAAACCTTTATTTATGAAATAAAGGTTATGGTTTGTTTTAAAAATGAATGCAGTCTTTGAAAAACGTCTCATATAGAGGTCAAAACCTCGCAAAAAAATCAATTAATATGGAACGTTTTTAATCAATAAGAACGGGACATTTCATACACTTAGTGGTCACCCTATCGTAGGAAAGGCACTAGGTGGATTTCTACTCTTAATGTTTCACAACTAATCGCAACACCCTCGTAAACACCATCTCTATGAACCAGTATATTAAGGTACAAGGAATCATTTTTGGAGATTCTTTTCACGTAGAGTAAAACATTCTGTAGGACTAAGAGTTCACGTATCTTCTCATCCACGCATCCCCTTAAGTATAAGGACAAATTCAGGACGAACCGCTCGGAGAGTTCACTCTCGTTCAAAGATCACACCTTTCGTGCGATTTTCTTTCGGAAATGTAATATAAGATACTTTGAGAATCTATGAAACTTGTTATCCTCTTGGAAGGGGTCTGCTTAAGGCATCTATAACACTGATGTGGTTACTCTACACATTCCTTCCTTCGTTGGTTGCAACTATATGTTGCTCTAGTTAATGTTAACCCTAACTTCAACATGTAACTGAAAGAATAAAGTTACATTATGGAACTGTGCTTTCATTCAAGGATAAGATCACATGCATCATGGAAAACTGGGGGATATCCTTCATTGTTCGTTCAGACCGTCCTGAAGACGCTATAAATAGTTATGGCTTGCATTGCATGTAAGTCTGATTAGTCACTTTCAACAATTTTTTTTAATTCATTTATTCAAATGAAACGTTTCTTAAATATCGGGTTCTTTATGCCTATGGTCTCCTTCCGAAATCAAGGGATTAGTAAAATCCGTGGCTAACACTATCCAGACATCAAATCGCATGGTTGTGATCACCATGTATTCCATTCTACCGGTCAGCCTTGTATTGCGACATAAGCGCTCAATGTTTTGGATGATATTAGTAACATTCATGATGTATTTCATGCATCCAGCTTACTGAAGATGCATGTAGGGCTAAAAACATCATCCTTCCTTTTGTGGTAAATAGCTCACTTCTGAGCCACGAGTCTCTCGGAACTTTGATACGCACCCCCTTCTTCAAATTCGGTACCATTGTTGGTCACTCCTCAAAAATTTCGGGACGAAATTTTCTTTAACAGGTGGGTAATGTAACGACCCGGATTTTTCGACTTACTTTTGCGCTTTGTGCTTTCACGAAACTGTGTATTTGTGCGTACTGAGCAAGTTTATGCTCTGGGATCTTATTTTATGATAATTACTTTGGTTAATATCTTACAATGTGCTATTAAGTGTGTAATCACTTAACTTGATCCCCAGATGCTTTTACGACCGTTGGTGTCACTTGACGTTTAAAACGAGCTATGTACTTGGTACACGTTTAACTTTAGTCATAATCAGAATATTATGACTACGTAATACTAATTGTTATTTTATAATAACAATTACTTGGGTTTTTGGATACTTAATTACGCTTAGTAATTTACTAGAGCACACTAGCTAGTCTTGTTGGACTTTCTACCTTGTAGGACTTTAGCCCACCCTACACTAGCTAGTGGACTATTTAATTAGCCCAATTTAAATAAGTTAGTGACCCATATTAATGAAAGACAAATGCCCATTTATTAGAGGGAACATATTAGCATTTTTGTTAAGCATTATCCTTAATGTTGCATGAGATCCTAACATAAGTACCAACTTTAGACAACCATTAACCAAAAAGCAAAAAGGTGTCCCCCTTGTCCCCCACCATAACCCACGGCCTAAACACCCCTCCCACCTCCTCACCACCTATAAATACAAGCCTTATTTCACTCATTGCACACTTGATCTCATTTGAAATTTACACACACTTACTCTCTAATTCTCTCTTTAGTCTTTCTCACTCTTAAAAGTGTAAGTTTTTGATTTTTTTTTCTTCTTCTTCTTCCCTTCATCTACACGACATCATCATCATCATTTTATGGATCTAGCTTTTAGTTTTTGATCTTGTTATATCTTAAAGATTCAAACTTGGGTTTGAATCCTTCAAGAACATGGAAGATTCAAGCTTTCTAGCTTTGAATCTTCACTTATTTTGTAGATCTAAATCTTTTTAGCTTTAATCTTGTTATTTTGTTATAAAGATTCAAACTTGTGTATGTAATCTTCATGTATCTTAAAGATCCAAGCTTTATGCTTCAAGATCTTCAAGAACACTAAAGATCCAAGCTTTTTAGCTTAGGGTTTCATTATTATGTTAAAGATCTTAGCTTTTTAGCTTATGGTCTCATTACTTTCATTATTTATTTAAAGATCTTACCTTTCTAGCTTATGGTCTCATTAATCTTGTAAAGATCCAAGCTTTCTAGCTTAGGGTTTTCTTAATACTTGAGATCTAAGTTATTATTATAGATCTCACTTACTTGGAACCTTTTTGTGTTTTTTGTGATGATAAAGATCAAGTCTTCATCATCACATATGATATAGATGCATGAACTTGTGTAAAATGGACAAAGGTTGAAGCTTTATTGGATTTATGCAATAAAGAGGCAATCTTGATGTTCAAAACTTGTAGAATGATAGATTTTACTCTTAGTGGTGTGTTGATGGTTGAACCTTGGTCAAAGTGATGCTAAAACATCAAAGAGTTGTACACTTGAAGCTTACAAGCATCAAGGATGAGAAACGAGATGAGCATCAAGCACCAAGAACCTCACCGGAGAAATTGTTTGCTGTTTTTTGGGGTCTGATCAGACTACTGGGCTTCTGGAAAACTAATTTTCAGATATTTCGTTTCGAGTAGATGACTTTTCATTTATGCCTTGACTTAATCCGATATACGGTTTAGGATTTATGGCCTTCCGAAAGTCACTACGCCCTTGTAACGTTGTGCTGAAATTTCCGACCTACTCGCACTAAAACCGTCGCCACGGTCAAACGAAGACGAGTTAGGTTCTGAAAATTGTTCAGCGGTTAGAGGACTCACATACGGAGCCATAGCCACTGACTACGCGTCTTTTCGATTTGTATAGAGGTCGTAACAGCTGTCCGAAGTCATCCTTGTGTTTCGATCTCTATTCTTGTTAAACTTACCTTAGTGTTGATGAATGATGATGATAATGATGATGTCGATGATGACACTTAAACTTAATTTATTCACTTTTAACCTTTTGGGACAACATACTGACCTAGTGACCTTTGACTTATGTTGACGACCTTTCGGACCGACTTACTACCTGAATACATTTCGTATCGACTTTTACTGCTTATTCACTGTGAGTTATAGCTTCCCTCTTTATTTATACTATTTTTGGGACTGAGAATACATGCGCTTTTTATGTTTTACTTACTAAACATGAGTACTTAAACTTTACATATGTGTGGGTTATATAACGGCATAAAGATTCCCCTTAGCACGGTAACGTTTAATCATTGGTTTTGAACCGGTGAACGCGAATATTAGATATGGATCCATAGGGTTTGACATCCCCACTCGGGCTAGTCGCGCTAGCATTTAACTGGTGTTTGATACTTCGAGGACATACGCACTCGCCAAGTGTACTTTTAGGGGGTATTACTATTACGTTAAGTTAGTTACCGGGTGCCCACGGATAAGCATATACTTTTCATACTGTTTTGAATACGATAACTTGTGGTCTACATTACTGTACTGATTACAAACTATAGCTCACCAACATTCGTGTTGACTTTTAAAGCGTGTATTTCTCAGGTGCTTAGACGTTGTTGCTTCCGCTGTTAGACTTGCTGTCTTGGTGTTATAGACATGCTGTTATGGACCTGCTGTGTTAGATTTTCGCTGCATTACTTAGAGATGTCTCAATCATGAAACTTTTATCTTGCATTCGTAACTTATGTTATTTTCAAATAATGGCTTTGTAACGACCTTTGTGTCACATACTTATGTTAACGCTTCTAGTAAGCATGTTATCTTTTGTAAACAATATCTTTTTATGAATGAAACAGCATGTAGTGTTTGACCATGTAAAGATCCTGTTTTTGACGAATCGTACACGATGGTTTTGTACGGGACGTCACAAAGATGATTAAGGAGGGTCTCGGATTTACCTCCGATGGCAACCTTAATCATCCTGGACCATAGGGAAAAATTGGAGTTATTGAGATTAACACTGATTTTTAACGAATCAGGTAATCTTTGTGATTGGTTATCATTGTTGGTTTGAAGTAATCTAGCCAACTGACTAGTTAATTTTGTGATGAGTTGGTTGTTCTGATTATGGCTGTCGTCTTCTCCAGACATGATGGCCAATCAGAGAGAAAAAAATTTGGTAAATGATGAGGAAAAAAAACGTGTTTGCCAGGAACATCAATCACTGCTCTGATGCCATCATTTTAATTGAAATAACAAGTAATTGCATATGTATTGATCGGTTTTATTGAGAGATAAGAACTTGAATTGATACATAATGTGATTACAAAGGACCCTTTATATACAAGATGTATTAAACGGTTCTATATCCTAAACAAGGAAACGATTTCCTAATTGAGGAAAGCTAGCTGTGAATATTTACTAGCCGTTGTAGCCTTGCTGTGAATTGCTGTGCTTTGTTGTCAAATAAGAGGGAGATGATGAATAAGTTCTGATCCCCTTAACTCTAATTATTTTACTTTGATTCTTAACAGTTGGCTTTGTTTTCGACGGTGCAATCACCATATGTTGTGGGTTAAAACTATGTTCCATGAACAAATTTTTACCCATTATAAATGCAAGTCATAGTAGATATTAGAGATGTCATGTACTATGGTAATATTGTTACATGACTATAAAAAGCAAGGATCTAAATCTTTTGTAATATGATAGTTCAAGTCTACATAAGATGCTATTTGAAGAATATAAAACATATATTTTCATGTAAGTTATCTATTTTATTTTGCCATTAAGGGCAAGTTATCTTTTATTCTTCTCTTGTCTTATTTGTTACACTTGCAACCTAATAAAAATGGTAGATTTAGATTTAGTTCTTTACAAAAGACACGAACATGGACTTAGATATTCATGGATCGCATAGTCGAGCTTCGAAAGAGATCGTACTAGATGAACAATTTGTGAATCTTGTTTCATCCATCAAGAAGAAAATGGCGAACGTAACTGAATCTGGTCGTATATGCAAAGTTCCCGAGCGTTTTTATTTGGAGAATGAACGGAAATATTTTCCGCAAGTGGTCTCTATTGGCCCTTATCATCATGGCAATGAGAAGTTAAAGGCCACGGAAGAAAGAAAATGGCAATATTTCAACACACTTCTCTCGCGTGCCATAAATGTGGAAACACGCTTACAAAAGTGTGTTGAGGTTTTAAAACAAGGGGAGGATCGAGCGCGAAACTGCTATGGGGAAGAAATTCATATGAACAGTGACGAGTTCGTTGAAATGATGTTGATCGATGGTTGTTTCGTTATTGAGCTTTTTTACAAATCTTGTTGTAAAGGTATTCGACGAAGAGGGGACCCATATCTCGGTACATACCACGTGTTTTCTCAATTAAGGCGCGACTTGATTTTACTTGAAAATCAAATCCCTTTTTTCGTTCTTCAACATTTGTTCAACCTTACGCCTACGCCTAAGCAATGTGGTGATTACTCGTTGGTCGAACTGTCTTTTCGTTTTTTCAAAAAGACAGTTCCCGACGACTTGCACAATGTTCAAGACAAATACGGGCAAGAAATCCACCATCTACTTGATCTAGTTCACCAATCGTTTATACCTAAAACGCACATCTTCCAACCACAACTAGAACTACGGTCCCAAAACATGCCAACCGCAACTCAACTTGATAAGCGAGGAACCGAGATCAAGAAAAGCAACTCTCGAAGCGTCTTAGAAGTAAAGTTTAACAATGGTATACTAATAATCCCGGCTTTAACACATCATGATCTCATGGAAATTGGGTTGAGAAACCTTGTTGCAATGGAGAATTGTTGTTATGATGCAATGAAGTATATATCGTCGTACGTGTTCCTAATGAAACGCTTGATCCATACGATTGATGACGCGAAAATTCTTCGTAAGAAGGGAATTATTGACAAAGATGAAGAATTTGTGACTTTGTTCAGTAAAATACCAGTGGATGTTGAAGCAAAAGATTTCTACTATGGAGACTTGTGTGAAGAACTCAGTAATTTTACTAAAGTTGGCCAAAGTATTTGGTATGCAAGAAAAGTTAGAAATTGTGTCACCAAATTCTTACGAGAATTGTAAGTTTAATAAATACGTGATGTTCGTCCTATAGCAAAACGTGTTTTATATTATCCATTTAGTAAGTTAGGAATTGCTATAACATATGTTTGATTGTTAGCTTTTCTTTTCAAGTTATGGATGCTAAACTCTATTAATTTACTCTGTTTCGTGATGCAAACAATGGCTATTCGAGTAGCTAATTTATATCTTATCGAACCTCCTTTGTAATCTGTTCGTATTTTTGGATTCTTATCAGTTCTACCTTCGATTATTTGTTATTCATGTTGCTTTTGTGATGTTATGTCTATTCATAGTTAATCGAAGTTATCTGTAGACAATTGTTCGATCAAACCAACTTCTTGCAAGTGTATTACTATGATGATAATAAATTTGATAGACTTGTCATATTATGCTGGCTGATTACTATGAGAATCTAAACACCATTGAATAAATCGATAACATTGTTTATATCTATGACAGAATTAAGCTGTATTTAAATGTTACCATGTTTTTAAAATTGTGTTGCAATAAGCTAGTAATGTTTCCTTCCAAGAAAGTTGATCATGGTAAACATGCAGATGATGAACATTCTTCTGACTTTTTGGGACCCAATTGCTCTGATAACGGGTCAAGGCTCGATTTTGATAATCTTTATGTCGATTTTTCTTCTGCACTTTATCGGGGCATCATAAAGTGTACAAAAGATTCATCTTGTGATAACGTATCAAGTAAAGTTGATGACGAAACGGTTCATGTTTCAAGCTGCAATATTAAAACCGTTAAGGTAAAAGATAAAACATTATCAACAAATGCAAGAATCGAGTTGGCGAGTCAGTTGTTTATCGAATATTATTCTTCAAAAATCGATGAAATCGCTGACCTGGCGCATCCGTTTGCTGTGTTTGCATCTGGGCAATCATATGATGAAGCTAAAGATATTGAACTACTAATTACTCTTCTAGCTTCAGTTGAAAAAACCAGTCAACTCCAGTTTGACAGTGCAAGTCAACTCATTGAAACATGTAATAACATGTCTTCTGATGAAGGTAACCCTGTTGAAAGATTAGTTTATTATTTTTCTGCAGCGATTTGTGAAAAAATAAACAAGGAGACAGGTAAAGTGTCGTGTAACGTATCTGAAATTAAAGAAATGATCGATCTTCATGAAGCTTCGATGAGCGTCGATAAATGCGTTTTATCGTTTCATCAGAACGTTCCATTGTTGGGAATTTGTCTGTACGGTGCAGTTTATTCGATAATTGAAAAGATAAAAGGATCTAGACAAGTTCATTTAATTGATCTTGATATAAGGTGTGGTTTGAAATACAAAGTAATGTTGCAAAATCTTGCGAATCAAGAATGGGATCTGGATCTATTTAAGATAACTGCTGTTTGTACAAGAGCCGAATCGAAGATCAAAGATACCGGTTAGTCCTAATCTTGAGTTAACCAACAATTTCTTCTCACAAAAAGTGTAAATAGTTTTTCCAATTATCATAAATTAATGTTCTTTGAAATGGGTCATCTTTAGAGGGTGTCAAAATGGGCTGGGGTTGAATTGGCGTGCAAAAGTTGTATTACTAGATATATGAATATCAAAGTGCACTTTTTAGCATTGTAGATAATTGTGTGGCGAGTAAATTAAACCAATAGTCGTCGTGGTTATCAACCATCCTTATCTTTTGAAAATTACATCGATAGTCAGTGGCGGTACTTCATTGCTCGGGGCACCCGCCCCATCCGAATTTAGGGAAAAAAATTTACACTAATTATTTTTATTTTAATAAAAATAAGAATTTTTATTGTTTAACCCTGTTAATGATTTTTTCTAGGTTCTGTAATCCGGTTCAAGTTTCGCCACTGTCTATAGTCCCTCTAGTTTTCATGGAATTACACCAATCGTTCTTTTCTTTTAAAAATTACGATAATTACACTGATCTTTCCCGACTTACCTAAAAGTCTGCGTTGATGGTCCCTCCTATAAATGCACATTTATAATAAGTCAGGACCATCAACGTACACTTCTATATAAGTCAGGGATGATCAGTGTAATTCTTGAAAGATAAGGATGATTGGTGTAATTTTATTAAAACCACAAAGTTGGTGTGATTTCATGGAAACCAAAAGGACTATTGATATAATTGTCTCTTGTGTGGCCAATTAGTTGGTGTGATTTCATCTAAACCAAAAGGACTATTGATATAATTGTCTCTTGTGTGGCCAACTAGTTGGTGTGATTTCATCTAAACCAAAAAAACTCTTGATATAATTTGGGAGGCAAATCAGTGTTTCCAGTAATCTACATCTTAAAAGTTCTTTTTTTTACAGGGACGAGTCTTGCCGAGTTTGCAAAGTCGATGAACATCCCATTTAGTTACAAGGTAGTTATGGTAGCCGATATACTCGATTTCAACACAAAGCTTCTAGAACTTAATGAAGACGAAAAGGTAGCCGTTTGTGCACCATTCTTTTTCTCAACTCTAATCTCAAAACCAAATAGCCTCGAATACCTAATGAGTGTAATACGAAAAATTAATCCATGTATAACTGTGATGATTGAGATAGAAGCAAACCATACAACACCAACATTTGAAAACCGTTTCACCGAAGCTATGTTCTTCTATGGTGCACTTTTTGACTGTATGTCATATTGTATGGCCGATGATGATCGATACAGAAAGGTATGTGAGTCGATATATTTTGGCCAATCAATACGTAATATTGTGGCAGCTGATGGAGATGAGAGGACAGTTAGACACATTGGTGTTGATGTTTGGAGATTGTTTTTTGCTCGATTTGGTATGGTGGAGATTGAAGTAAGCGATGAGTCAGTTTCTGAAGCGAAATCGCTTATTACTAGCTCTGATTGTGGGAATGCGTGTTCGATTCGTGTTGATGGTGGTTGTTTGCTTATTGATTGGAAAGATATACCAGTTTTCTCTGTTTCTTCTTGGAAATCGGTATGATGTTTTAATCTAGCATTCTAACATTGTAATGTAATAATAGTGTTCATTCATTTTGGATTAGAAATGTGCCCCTGCTGAATAAAGAACCAGTGAACATGTATGCAAAGTGCTACTTTTTTATTATTTGTTTGCGAAGAAATTGAATTTAAATGAATAGATCAAGATGTAATTGAGTTACTACTTAAGATTTTGACACGTCTGATTGACCAGATTCAATGATCTATTTGAACTATCTTTGAACAATATACCGAGGTATGTAAAGTGCTATACTTATGTGTTTGTCGGAGGTCTTTATAAAGTAGTCCCTCAACTCTTTAGTAGAGGGTATGACACTCAACATTCTACCTCCTCATACTTTGTCCTTGACCGATTTAGGTAATGTTAGTGTTCGATGTTTTATGTGAACATGAATGCGAACACGTACTTTCAAAAAATAGCTTTCTTTAAAAAAAACTTGTATTTAACCGCATAGTAATAAATCAATTTTACCATCAATTATCGATTATTACTTTTAAAAACTCATCAAATATGTATATTTACTAAAAAAAATATTATTAAGGGAAGATAATAGTGGCTACAGTGTTAATTTAAGAGTTATGGTCAAATTAGTAAGCAACTTCATTTGTGGTTGCAAACGACATTCTTATTTCTAATGTAGTTATGAGATTGTGGATGTGGAGATATGATGAGACGACAAAGAGACAATGGACTCTAAGCCTTATACAGTGTTAGATATTGGCAGATTGGGTATCAATATCAAATATAGTATGTTAGATAATGAAAATCTCAGCGGTACAATGAAACCCTAACTTAACACAAACGATTTCTAACCACCGAGTAGGGATGAAAAAATAACCCGCACCCGATGGGCAACTCGAAACCCGTTATAATTGGGTCGGGTCTGACCTGAGTCCGTCGGGTTATGGGACGGGTATGGGGATGGTTAAAAAAAAAAATTCGGGGTTCGGGTATGGTTTTGGATACAAACCCGTTTACCCGACCCGCATACCCGTATACCCAGCTCGAGGAATTTTAATAATAATTTTTATGTAAAATTTTAGTACTAGTATTATATTGTTAATGTACGAAAGATTTCTCTTATTTGTTTTGAAAACGAGTATAATTTTATTCAATATAATCATATACAACAAGTTTTCAAGATGTGATATTTTACATAGGGTTAAAGTCAAAAATAGGCTACAAACTTACACAAATGTACCGATGTCGCCCACAAACCCATTTTCGTCCTACTATCGCCTACAAATTTTCAAAAAATGTGCTAATATCAACATTTTATAGTTTTGACCTGTTACATACTAATTTTGACCTGATATATATATATATATATATATATATATATATATATATATATATATATATATATATATATATATTTAAGAATTAAGATTCAATCTACGAACGACACGTGTTGATTTTAACCAGTTTAGCCGGTAGCAAGTCATTTTTGTTTACATTGGTACACTTTTTGAAAGTTTTTGTTTACAATGGTACACTTTTTGAAAGTTTGTAGGCGACAGTATGACGAAAATGGGTTTGTGGGCGACATCGGTACATTTGTGTAAGTTTGTAGCCTATTTTTGGCTTAGCCCTTTTATATACTTTGTGTATTTGAGTATTTTAGAAACTTTTCAATCAACTTTTTGTATGTGATATTTTGTAATACTTTAAACATGAAGCAGTTAAGTTTTTTTTCGATATTTTGATTTGGTAACTTATTGAAAAATAAATACAGAATGAATAATTGGGTATACCCGTTTACCCGTGGGGAAACCCGAAACCCGATAGTATGCAAGTAAATGGGGACCTTGAAATGTCCCGTTCTTATTGATTAAAAACGTTCCATATTAATTGATTTCGTTGCGAGGTTTTGACCTCTATATGAGACGTTTTTCAAAGACTGCATTCATTTTTAAAACAAACCATAACCTTTATTTCATAAATAAAGGTTTAAAAAGCTTTACGTAGATTATCAAATAATGATAATCTAAAATATCCTGTTTACACACGACCATTACATAATGGTTTACAATACAAATATGTTACATCGAAATCAGTTTCTGGAATGCAGTTTTTACACAATATCATACAAACATGGACTCCAAATCTTGTCCTTATTTTAGTATGCAACAGCGGAAGCTCTTAGTATTCACCTGAGAATAAACATGCTTTAAACGTCAACTAAAATGTTGGTGAGTTATAGGTTTAACCTATATATATCAAATCGTAACAATAGACCACAAGATTTCATATTTCAATACACATCCCATACATAGAGATAAAAATCATTCATATGGTGAACACCTGGTAACCGACATTAACAAGATGCATATATAAGAATATCCCCATCATTCCGGGACACCCTTCGGATATGATATAAATTTCGAAGTACTAAAGCATCCGGTACTTTGGATGGGGCTTGTTGGGCCCGATAGATCTATCTTTAGGATTCGCGTCAATTAGGGTGTCTGTTCCCTAATTCTTAGATTACCAGACTTAATAAAAAGGGGCATATTCGATTTCGATAATTCAACCATAGAATGTAGTTTCACGTACTTGTGTCTATTTTGTAAATCATTTATAAAACCTGCATGTATTCTCATCCCAAAAATATTAGATTTTAAAAGTGGGACTATAACTCACTTTCACAGATTTTTACTTCGTCGGGAAGTAAGACTTGGCCACTGGTTGATTCACGAACCTATAACAATATATACATATATATCAAAGTATGTTCAAAATATATTTACAACACTTTTAATATATTTTGATGTTTTAAGTTTATTAAGTCAGCTGTCCTCGTTAGTAACCTACAACTAGTTGTCCACAATTAGATGTACAGAAATAAATCGATAAATATTATCTTGAATCAATCCACGACCCAGTGTATACGTATCTCAGTATTGATCACAACTCAAACTATATATATTTTGGAACCAACCTCAACCCTGTATAGCTAACTCCAACATTCACATATAGAGTGTCTATGGTTGTTCCGAAATATATATAGATGTGTCGACATGATAGGTCGAAACATTGTATACGTGTCTATGGTATCTCAAGATTACATAATATACAATACAAGTTGATTAAGTTATGGTTGGAATAGATTTGTTACCAATTTTCACGTAGCTAAAATGAGAAAAATTATCCAATCTTGTTTTACCCATAACTTCTTCATTTTAAATCCGTTTTGAGTGAATCAAATTGCTATGGTTTCATATTGAACTCTATTTTATGAATCTAAACAGAAAAAGTATAGGTTTATAGTCGGAAAAATAAGTTACAAGTCATTTTTGTAAAGGTAGTCATTTCAGTCGAAAGAACGACGTCTAGATGACCATTTTAGAAACCATACTTCCACTTTGAGTTTAACCATAATTTTTGGATATAGTTTCATGTTCATAATAACAATCATTTTCTCAGAATAACAACTTTTAAATCAAAGTTTATCATAGTTTTTAATTAACTAACCCAAAACAGCCCGCGGTGTTACTACGACGGCGTAAATCCGGTTTTACGGTGTTTTTTGTGTTTCCAGGTTTTAAATCATTAAGTTAGCATATCATATAGATATAGAACATGTGTTTAGTTGATTTTAAAAGTCAAGTTAGAAGGATTAACTTTTGTTTGCGAACAAGTTTAGAATTAACTAAACTATGTTCTAGTGATTACAAGTTTAAACCTTCGAATAAGATAGCTTTATATGTATGAATCGAATGATGTTATGAACATCATTACTACCTTAAGTTCCTTGGATAAACCTACTGGAAAAGAGAAAAATGGATCTAGCTTCAACGGATCCTTGGATGGCTCGAAGTTCTTGAAGCAGAATCATGACACGAAAACAAGTTCAAGTAAGATCATCACTTGAAATAAGATTGTTATAGTTATAGAAATTGAACCAAAGTTTGAATATGATTATTACCTTGTATTAGAATGATAACCTACTGTAAGAAACAAAGATTTCTTGAGGTTGGATGATCACCTTACAAGATTGGAAATGAGCTAGCAAACTTGAAAGTATTCTTGATTTTATGTAACTAGAACTTGTAGAATATATGAAGAACACTTAGAACTTGAAGATAGAACTTGAGAGAGATCAATTAGATGAAGAAAATTGAAGAATGAAAGTGTTTGTAGGTGTTTTTGGTCGTTGGTGTATGGATTAGATATAAAGGATATGAAATTTTGTTTTCATGTAAATAAGTCATGAATGATTACTCATATTTTTGTAATTTTATGAGATATTTCTTGCTAGTTGCCAAATGATGGTTCCCACATGTGTTAGATGACTCACATGGGCTGCTAAGAGCTGATCATTGGAGTGTATATACCAATAGTACATACATCTAAAAGCTGTGTATTGTACGAGTACGAATACGGGTGCATACGAGTAGAATTGTTGATGAAACTGAACGAGGATGTAATTGTAAGCATTTTTGTTAAGTAGAAGTATTTTGATAAGTGTATTTAAGTCTTCCAAAAGTGTATAAATACATATTAAAACACTACATGTATATACATTTTAACTGATTCGTTAAGTCATCGTTAGTCGTTACATGTAAGTGTTGTTTTGAAACCTTTAGGTTAACGATCTTGTTAAATGTTGTTAACCCAATGTTTATAATATCAAATGAGATTTTAAATTATTATATTATCATGATATTATCATGTATGAATATCTCTTAATATGATATATATACATTAAACGTCTTTACAACGATAATCGTTACATATATGTCTCGTTTAAAAATCATTAAGTTAGTAGTCTTGTTTTTACATATGTAGTTCATTGTTAATATACTTAATGATATGTTTACTTATCATAGTATCATGTTAACTATATATATATCCATATATATGTCATCATATAGTTTTTACAAGTTTTAACGTTCGTGAATCACCGGTCAACTTGGGTGGTCAATTGTCTATATGAAACATATTTCAATTAATCAAGTCTTAACAAGTTTGATTGCTTAACATGTTGGAAACATTTAATCATGTAAACATCAATCTCAATTAATGTATATAAACATGGAAAAGTTCGGGTCACTACAGTACCTACCCGTTAAATAAATTTCGTCCCGAAATTTTAAGCTGTTGAAGGTGTTGACAAATCTTCTGGAAATAGATGCGGGTATTTCTTCTTCATCTGATCTTCACGCTCCCAGGTGAACTCGGGTCCTCTACGAGCATTCCATCGAACCTTAACAATTGGTATCTTGTTTTGCTTAAGTCTTTTAACCTCACGATCCATTATTTCGACGGGTTCTTCGATGAATTGAAGTTTTTCGTTGATTTGGATTTCATCTAACGGAATAGTGAGATCTTCTTTAGCAAAACATTTCTTTAAATTCGAGACGTGGAAAGTGTTATGTACAGCCGCGAGTTGTTGAGGTAACTCTAGTCGGTAAGCTACTGGTCCGACACGATCAATAATCTTGAATGGTCCAATATACCTTGGATTTAATTTCCCTCGTTTACCAAATCGAACAACGCCTTTCCAAGGTGCAACTTTAAGCATGACCATCTCTCCAATTTCAAATTCTATATCTTTTCTTTTAATGTCAGCGTAGCTCTTTTGTCGACTTTGGGCGGTTTTCAACCGTTGTTGAATTTGGATGATCTTCTCGGTAGTTTCTTGTATAGTCTCCGGACCCGTAATCTGTCTATCCCCCACTTCACTCCAACAAATCGGAGACCTGCACTTTCTACCATAAAGTGCTTCAAACGGCGCCATCTCAATGCTTGAATGGTAGCTGTTGTTGTAGGAAAATTCTGCTAACGGTAGATGTCGATCCCAACTGTTTCCGAAATCAATAACACATGCTCGTAGCATATCTTCAAGCGTTTGTATCGTCCTTTCGCTCTGCCCATCAGTTTGTGGATGATAGGCAGTACTCATGTCTAGACGAGTTCCTAATGCTTGCTGTAATGTCTGCCAGAATCTTGAAATAAATCTGCCATCCCTATCAGAGATAATAGAGATTGGTATTCCATGTCTGGAGACGACTTCCTTCAAATACAGTCGTGCTAACTTCTCCATCTTGTCATCTTCTCTTATTGGCAGGAAGTGTGCTGATTTGGTGAGACGATCAACTATTACCCAAATAGTATCAAAACCACTTGCAGTCCTTGGCAATTTAGTGATGAAATCCATGATAATGTTTTCCCATTTCCATTCCGGGATTTCGGGTTGTTGAAGTAGACCTGATGGTTTCTGATGCTCAGCTTTGACCTTAGAACACGTCAAACATTCTCCTACATATTTAGCAACATCGGCTTTCATACCCGGCCACCAAAAATGTTTCTTGAGATCCTTGTACATCTTCCCCGTTCCAGGATGTATTGAGTATCTGGTTTTATGAGCTTCTCTAAGTACCATTTCTCTCATATCTCCAAATTTTGGTACCCAAATCCTTTCAGCCCTATACCGGGTTCCGTCTTCCCGAATATTAAGATGCTTCTCCGATCCTTTGGGTATTTCATCCTTTAAATTTCCCTCTTTTAAAACTCCTTGTTGCGCCTCCTTTATTTGAGTAGTAATGTTATTATGAATCATTATATTCATAGATTTTACTCGAATGGGTTCTCTGTCCTTCCTGCTCAAGGCATCGGCTACCACATTTGCCTTCCCCGGGTGGTAACGAATCTCAAAGTCGTAATCATTCAATAATTCAATCCACCTACGCTGCCTCATATTCAGTTGTTTCTGATTAAATATGTGTTGAAGACTTTTGTGGTCGGTATATATAATACTTTTGACCCCATATAAGTAGTGCCTCCAAGTCTTTAATGCAAAAACAACCGCGCCTAATTCC
Source organism: Rutidosis leptorrhynchoides (assembly GCF_046630445.1). Lineage (NCBI taxonomy): Eukaryota > Viridiplantae > Streptophyta > Magnoliopsida > Asterales > Asteraceae > Rutidosis > Rutidosis leptorrhynchoides. Next base: position 375,954,544 of record NC_092338.1, read on the forward strand.
AAATCATGCGTCGTATAATTTTGTTCGTGAATCTTCAATTGTCTAGACGCATAAGCAATCACCTTCGTTCGTTGCATTAATACACAACCGAGACCTTGCTTTGATGCATCACAATAAATCACAAAATCATCATTCCCTTCAGGCAATGACAATATAGGTGCCGTAGTTAGCTTTTTCTTCAATAACTGAAACGCTTTCTCTTGTTCATCATTCCATTCAAATTTCTTCCCTTTATGCGTTAATGCAGTCAAGGGTTTTGCTATTCTGGAAAAGTCTTGGATGAACCTTCTGTAGTAACCAGCTAGTCCTAAAAACTGGCGTATGTGTTTCGGAGTTTTCGGGGTTTCCCACTTTTCAACAGTTTCTATCTTTGCCGGATCCACCTTAATACCTTCTTTGTTCACTATGTGACCGAGGAATTGAACTTCTTCCAACCAAAATGCACACTTTGAAAACTTAGCGTACAATTCTTCCTTCCTCAATACTTCTAACACCTTTCTCAAATGTTCACCGTGTTCTTGGTCATTCTTTGAGTAAATAAGTATGTCATCAATGAAAACAATGACAAACTTGTCAAGGTATGGTCCACACACTCGGTTCATAAGGTCCATGAACACAGCTGGTGCATTAGTTAAACCAAACGGCATGACCATAAACTCGTAATGACCGTAACGTGTTCTGAAAGCAGTCTTTGGAATATCATCTTCTTTCACCCGCATTTGATGATACCCGGAACGTAAGTCAATCTTTGAATAAACAGACGAGCCTTGTAGTTGATCAAATAAGTCGTCGATTCTCGGTAGTGGGTAGCGGTTCTTGATGGTAAGTTTGTTCAACTCTCGGTAGTCGATACACAACCTGAATGTACCATCTTTCTTCTTGACAAACAAAACAGGAGCTCCCCACGGTGATGTGCTTGGTCGAATGAAACCATGCTCTAAAAGTTCTTGTAATTGGCTTTGCAGTTCTTTCATCTCGCTGGGTGCGAGTCTGTAAGGAGCACGAGCTATTGGTGCAGCTCCTGGTACAAGATCTATTTGAAATTCAACGGATCGATGTGGGGGTAATCCCGGTAATTCTTTCGGAAATACATCGGGAAATTCTTTTGCAATGGGAACATCATTGATACTCTTTTCTTCAGTTTGTACTTTCTCGACGTGTGCTAGAACAGCATAGCAACCTTTTCTTATTAGTTTTTGTGCCTTCAAATTACTAATAAGATGTAGCTTCGTGTTGCCCTTTTCTCCGTACACCATTAAGGGTTTTCCTTTTTCTCGTATAATGCGAATTGCATTTTTGTAACAAACGATCTCCGCTTTCACTTCTTTCAACCAGTCCATACCGATTATCACATCAAAACTCCCTAACTCTACTGGTATCAAATCAATCTTAAATGTTTCGCTAACCAGTTTAATTTCTCGATTCCGACATATATTATCTGCTGAAATTAATTTACCATTTGCTAATTCGAGTAAAAATTTACTATCCAAAGGCGTCAATGGACAACTTAATTTAGCACAAAAATCTCTACTCATATAGCTTCTATCCGCACCCGAATCAAATAAAACGTAAGCAGATTTATTGTCAATAAGAAACGTACCCGTAACAAGCTCCGGGTCTTCCTGTGCCTCTACCGCATTAATATTGAAAACTCTTCCACGGCCTTGTCCATTCGTGTTCTCCTGGTTCGGGCAATTTCTAATAATGTGGCCTGGTTTTCCACATTTATAACAAACTACATTGGCATAACTTGCTCCGACACTACTTGCTCCGCCATTACTCGTTCCGACACCATTTGTTCCTTTCGTTCTATTAACCCCTGGTCCGTAAACCTCACACTTCGCCGCGCTATGACCATTTCTTTTACACTTGTTGCAAAATTTGGTGCAGAACCCCGAGTGATTCTTTTCACACCTTTGGCATAGCTGCTTCTGATTGTTGTTGTTGTTGCAGTTATTATTGTTGTTGGGATGATTGTTGTAGTTGCTGTTGTTGTTGTTGTTGTTGTTGTTGTTGGGCCGTTTGTTGTAGTTGCGATTGATGTTGCGATTGTTGGGATAATTGTTGCGATTATTGTTGTAATTGCTGTTGTTGTTGTATTGGTGATTCTTATCACCGTTTTCCTCCCACTTTCTTTTGACTTGCTTCACATTGGCCTTTTCAGCAGTCTGTTCTTTAATTCTTTCTTCAATCTGGTTCACTAGTTTGTGAGCCATTCTACATGCCTGTTGTATGGAGGCGGGCTCGTGTGAACTTATATCTTCTTGGATTCTTTCCGGTAATCCTTTCACAAACGCATCGATCTTCTCTTCCTCATCTTCGAATGCTCCCGGACACAATAGGCACAATTCTGTGAATCGTCTTTCGTACGTGGTAATATCAAATCCTTGGGTTCGTAACCCTCTAAGTTCTGTCTTGAGCTTATTGACCTCGGTTCTGGGACGGTACTTCTCGTTCATCAAGTGCTTGAATGCTGACCACGGTAGTGCGTACGCATCATCTTGTCCCACTTGCTCTAGATAGGTATTCCACCATGTTAACGCAGAACCTGTGAAGGTATGCGTAGCGTACTTCACTTTGTCCTCTTCAGTACACTTACTTATGGCAAACACCGATTCAACCTTCTCGGTCCACCGTTTCAATCCGATCGGTCCTTCGGTTCCATCAAATTCCAAAGGTTTGCAGGCAGTGAATTCTTTGTAGGTGCATCCTACACGATTTCCTGTACTGCTAGATCCAAGGTTATTGTTGGTATGTAGCGCAGCCTGTACTGCGGCTATGTTTGAAGCTAGAAAAGTACGGAATTCCTCTTCATTCATATTCACGGTGTGTCGAGTAGTCGGTGCCATTTCCTTCAAAATAGTTAAATGGAACAAGTTAATCATACAGAATATTAAGAGTAGTTAATAGTATTTCGTAGCATAATATGAACTCATTTATAAAAGCTTTTTCTTCATATTAGCATTTTATAAGTTTAAATTCGGGTAGTACCTACCCGTTAAGTTCATACTTAGTAGCTAATATACAATTCAACTACTACAATTCTATATGAAAAACTGATTGTAATAATATTTCGCGTTCAAACTTTTATACAATATATTACAAACTTACAATACCGCTTATTTTACATAAAGCATGAAATATAGCACACAATAACTTTGATACAAGATAGTTGTGAAGACAATTCTAGCTAGTACACAAGTCGTTCGGCAAAGGCAATAAAGACACGTAATTCATACGTCCAGAAACAAGTCATGCATTCTGGTTTTACTAGGACTACTTCCCATCCTTGGTCTTGTGCAACATAACCGTTATGGCCGTTGATAAGACAGCGTGTTGTAACGTCATCAAAGGGACGAGGGTTACGTAATGTCCAACAGTCCCGTAATAATCTAAAAACCTCATTTCTTACCCCAATTACCGACTCCGTCACTTGTGGAAACGTTTTGTTTAATAGTTGTAGCCCGATGTTCTTGTTCTCACTTTGGTGAGAAGCGAACATTACTAACCCGTAAGCATAGCATGCTTCTTTATGTTGCATGTTAGCCGCTTTTTCTAAATCATGAAGTCCTATATTCGGATACATTGAGTCAAAATAATTTCTTAACCCGTTGCTTAAAATAGCATTTGGGTTCCCCGCAATATATGCATCAAAGTAAACACATCGTAACTTATGGGTTTCCCAATGTGATATCCCCCATCTTTCAAACGAAAGTCTCTTATAAACCAAGACATTCTTGGAACATTCTTCGAATATCTTACAAACTGATCTCGCCTTAAATACTTGTGCCGAGGAATTCTGACCGACTCTAGACAAGATTTCATCAATCATGTCTCCGGGTAGGTCTCTTAAAATATTGGGTTGTCTATCCATTTTGTGTTTTTAAACTGTAAAATAGACAAGAGTTAGATTCATAAAAAATACTTATTAATACAAGCAATTTTTACATATATCATAAAGCATAAGCACACTATATTACATATATTACACCACACGAATACAACTATCTTATTCCGACTCGCTCGTTTCTTCTTCTTCGGTTTTGGTTCGTTTTGTCAAGTTTCTAGGGATATATGATGTTCCCCTAATACGAGCCGTCGTGATCCACATTGGTTTATAAAAACCTGGTGGTTTAGAGGTTCCCGGGTCATTGTTACAACTTAAGGACTTCGGGGGTTGACGATACATATAAAGTTCATCGGGGTTGGAATTAGATTTCTCTATTTTTATGCCCTTTCCCTTATTATTTTCTTTTGCCTTTTTAAATTCAGTTGGGGTAATTTCTATAACATCATCGGAATTCTCGTCGGAATCCGATTCATCGGAGAATTGGTAATCCTCCCAATATTTTGCTTCCTTGGCGGAAACACCATTGACCATAATTAACCTTGGTCGGTTGGTTGAGGATTTTCTTTTACTTAACCGTTTTATTATTTCCCCCACCGGTTCTATTTCTTCATCCGGTTCCGATTCTTCTTCCGGTTCCGACTCTTCTTCCGGTTCCTCTTCGGGAACTTGTGAATCAGTCCACGAATCATTCCAATTTACATTTGACTCTTCATTATTATTAGGTGAGTCAATGGGACTTGTTCTAGAGGTAGACATCTATCACATAATATCAAACGCGTTAAGAGATTAATATATCACATAATATTCACATGTTAAAAATATATAGTTTCCAACAAAATTTGTTAAGCAATCATTTTTCAAGTAAACACGGTCGAAGTCCAGACTCACTAATGCATCCTAACAAACTCGATAAGACACACTAATGCAAAATTCTGGTTCTCTAAGACCAACGCTCGGATACCAACTGAAATGTCCCGTTCTTATTGATTAAAAACGTTCCATATTAATTGATTTCGTTGCGAGGTTTTGACCTCTATATGAGACGTTTTTCAAAGACTGCATTCATTTTTAAAACAAACCATAACCTTTATTTCATAAATAAAGGTTTAAAAAGCTTTACGTAGATTATCAAATAATGATAATCTAAAATATCCTGTTTACACACGACCATTACATAATGGTTTACAATACAAATATGTTACATCGAAATCAGTTTCTGGAATGCAGTTTTTACACAATATCATACAAACATGGACTCCAAATCTTGTCCTTATTTTAGTATGCAACAGCGGAAGCTCTTAGTATTCACCTGAGAATAAACATGCTTTAAACGTCAACTAAAATGTTGGTGAGTTATAGGTTTAACCTATATATATCAAATCGTAACAATAGACCACAAGATTTCATATTTCAATACACATCCCATACATAGAGATAAAAATCATTCATATGGTGAACACCTGGTAACCGACATTAACAAGATGCATATATAAGAATATCCCCATCATTCCGGGACACCCTTCGGATATGATATAAATTTCGAAGTACTAAAGCATCCGGTACTTTGGATGGGGCTTGTTGGGCCCGATAGATCTATCTTTAGGATTCGCGTCAATTAGGGTGTCTGTTCCCTAATTCTTAGATTACCAGACTTAATAAAAAGGGGCATATTCGATTTCGATAATTCAACCATAGAATGTAGTTTCACGTACTTGTGTCTATTTTGTAAATCATTTATAAAACCTGCATGTATTCTCATCCCAAAAATATTAGATTTTAAAAGTGGGACTATAACTCACTTTCACAGATTTTTACTTCGTCGGGAAGTAAGACTTGGCCACTGGTTGATTCACGAACCTATAACAATATATACATATATATCAAAGTATGTTCAAAATATATTTACAACACTTTTAATATATTTTGATGTTTTAAGTTTATTAAGTCAGCTGTCCTCGTTAGTAACCTACAACTAGTTGTCCACAATTAGATGTACAGAAATAAATCGATAAATATTATCTTGAATCAATCCACGACCCAGTGTATACGTATCTCAGTATTGATCACAACTCAAACTATATATATTTTGGAACCAACCTCAACCCTGTATAGCTAACTCCAACATTCACATATAGAGTGTCTATGGTTGTTCCGAAATATATATAGATGTGTCGACATGATAGGTCGAAACATTGTATACGTGTCTATGGTATCTCAAGATTACATAATATACAATACAAGTTGATTAAGTTATGGTTGGAATAGATTTGTTACCAATTTTCACGTAGCTAAAATGAGAAAAATTATCCAATCTTGTTTTACCCATAACTTCTTCATTTTAAATCCGTTTTGAGTGAATCAAATTGCTATGGTTTCATATTGAACTCTATTTTATGAATCTAAACAGAAAAAGTATAGGTTTATAGTCGGAAAAATAAGTTACAAGTCATTTTTGTAAAGGTAGTCATTTCAGTCGAAAGAACGACGTCTAGATGACCATTTTAGAAACCATACTTCCACTTTGAGTTTAACCATAATTTTTGGATATAGTTTCATGTTCATAATAACAATCATTTTCTCAGAATAACAACTTTTAAATCAAAGTTTATCATAGTTTTTAATTAACTAACCCAAAACAGCCCGCGGTGTTACTACGACGGCGTAAATCCGGTTTTACGGTGTTTTTTGTGTTTCCAGGTTTTAAATCATTAAGTTAGCATATCATATAGATATAGAACATGTGTTTAGTTGATTTTAAAAGTCAAGTTAGAAGGATTAACTTTTGTTTGCGAACAAGTTTAGAATTAACTAAACTATGTTCTAGTGATTACAAGTTTAAACCTTCGAATAAGATAGCTTTATATGTATGAATCGAATGATGTTATGAACATCATTACTACCTTAAGTTCCTTGGATAAACCTACTGGAAAAGAGAAAAATGGATCTAGCTTCAACGGATCCTTGGATGGCTCGAAGTTCTTGAAGCAGAATCATGACACGAAAACAAGTTCAAGTAAGATCATCACTTGAAATAAGATTGTTATAGTTATAGAAATTGAACCAAAGTTTGAATATGATTATTACCTTGTATTAGAATGATAACCTACTGTAAGAAACAAAGATTTCTTGAGGTTGGATGATCACCTTACAAGATTGGAAATGAGCTAGCAAACTTGAAAGTATTCTTGATTTTATGTAACTAGAACTTGTAGAATATATGAAGAACACTTAGAACTTGAAGATAGAACTTGAGAGAGATCAATTAGATGAAGAAAATTGAAGAATGAAAGTGTTTGTAGGTGTTTTTGGTCGTTGGTGTATGGATTAGATATAAAGGATATGTAATTTTGTTTTCATGTAAATAAGTCATGAATGATTACTCATATTTTTGTAATTTTATGAGATATTTCTTGCTAGTTGCCAAATGATGGTTCCCACATGTGTTAGATGACTCACATGGGCTGCTAAGAGCTGATCATTGGAGTGTATATACCAATAGTACATACATCTAAAAGCTGTGTATTGTACGAGTACGAATACGGGTGCATACGAGTAGAATTGTTGATGAAACTGAACGAGGATGTAATTGTAAGCATTTTTGTTAAGTAGAAGTATTTTGATAAGTGTATTTAAGTCTTCCAAAAGTGTATAAATACATATTAAAACACTACATGTATATACATTTTAACTGATTCGTTAAGTCATCGTTAGTCGTTACATGTAAGTGTTGTTTTGAAACCTTTAGGTTAACGATCTTGTTAAATGTTGTTAACCCAATGTTTATAATATCAAATGAGATTTTAAATTATTATATTATCATGATATTATCATGTATGAATATCTCTTAATATGATATATATACATTAAACGTCTTTACAACGATAATCGTTACATATATGTCTCGTTTAAAAATCATTAAGTTAGTAGTCTTGTTTTTACATATGTAGTTCATTGTTAATATACTTAATGATATGTTTACTTATCATAGTATCATGTTAACTATATATATATCCATATATATGTCATCATATAGTTTTTACAAGTTTTAACGTTCGTGAATCACCGGTCAACTTGGGTGGTCAATTGTCTATATGAAACATATTTCAATTAATCAAGTCTTAACAAGTTTGATTGCTTAACATGTTGGAAACATTTAATCATGTAAACATCAATCTCAATTAATGTATATAAACATGGAAAAGTTCGGGTCACTACAGACCTGACGGGTTTCGGGCCGGGTTTGGGGTGGGGTTTCTTAATCGGGTTCGGGTCCGGGATTACCTAAATCTGACCCAAACCCGACCCGATGCTATCCCTACCACCGAGGCATTGTGTAACACCCCGTTTTTCAGTTACGCGTTGTTTTGGACGTCATTCGAATTACGAGGCATGTAAGCGTATATTTGAATCCCAAATAAAGTTAGAGTTGATGTTCTAAAACCTCACCATTGGATAGTAAATCTCATTACGTTTTCAACGATGTTTGATTCATCAAAAACGGAGTTACGGTTTGAAAGTTACGACCAAAACAAAGTGATGTTTCAGTCCCAGTGCATTTGGACGCCGTCCAGCCATTTTGGACGCCGTCCAAATGGCCTGACGGGCCAGCTGTTGTAATTTGACTTAATTAAAAGGGGTACTTTAGTCTTTTCACTTATGGACGTGTTTTATACCCCAAAACTGATCTAGAACTTATTCTTATCCTCTTTTCCACCAACCAAACCCTAGAGAGAGAGAGGAGTTCTAGAAAGAGGAAGCTTGGGTTAGTGATGAAGATGGTGATTTTTGCCCAAATTGAAAGCGGGTTTTGGTTCTCCTTGATGTTTCTTGTTACTAGCTCGGTTTTGGAGTTGAGGTAAAACTCTAGATTCGATTTAATTACTTTGATTTTGATTTGGGGTTAGGGTTTGTGCAAGTTAGGGTTATAAACCCATTTATTGTGAAATTTGGGAGTTTTGGGTAAGATTCATGTAAGTAAGCCTAAATTGGTGACTTAGGGTTTTGATTGATGAAATTGTAAGTTTGGGTCTTGCATGGATTGGTTGAACCTTAGAACACTTGTGTAATAGTTATTTTGGTGTTGTGTTGACTTGATTTTGGGTGTAAACCCTAATTTGAGTCAAAATGGGTTTTGTGTTGAAATGGATTAAGTGTTCTTGATTTTTGGTGTCATATGATGATTTTGAGACGCCATCACTAGTTATTAATGATTGTAGGTGTTTTGGTTGTAATTTGACAAGTCGAAGTGAGTTAAACCTAATTTTGAATTAATTGGGTGATAAGCACTTTTGTTAAGTGTTAAAGGGCATTTGAAATGATTACTACCTAAGTAGTAATTTAGTGTTAAGGCATAGGTTGATTTAAATGGCGTCAAGTATAATTTAGGTTAAATTGTACTTGTTTGATGGGTCGAAATTACCACCCGTAGTGGTAATTGGTGAAGTCCACTTTAGGTGTCTAAATGGGCGGTTTGTAGAGGTAGGTATAAACCCTTGGTTAAGGGTGTTGGAGCCGAATTCTCTTGTAGAGAATGTATGTTGATTGTGTGTATATCTATATGCGTATTATAGGTAAAAGCTTGCTCGGTTGCGTTTGGAGGCGATTTACATATATGACTTGTGCAGGCATCTCGAGGTGAGTAGAATAATTATGCGTGTACGTGTATAATGTATTTATTTGTGTAGCGTGAGATGTGAAGTGTCGACGTGTTAAGGCACCACGTTTCACGTGATGAGTGAAGTGTCGACGTGTTAAGACACCACTCGGGGTGAAGCATCGACGTGTTAAGATGCCATCCCAAGTAATTTGAAGAGTGAAGTGTCTACGTGTTAAGACACCACTCGGGGTGAAGCATCGACGTGTTAAGATGCCATCCAAAGTAATATGAAGAGTGAAGTGTCGACGTGTTAAGACACCACTCGGGGTGAAGCATCGACGTGTTAAGATGCCATCCCAAGTAATTTGAAGAGTGAAGTGTCGACATGTTAAGACACCACTCGGGGTGAAGCATCGACGTGTTAAGATGCCATCCCAAGTAATATGAAGAGTGAAGTGTCGACGTGTTAAGACACCACTCGGAGTGAAGTATCGACGTGTTAAGATGCCACTCTAATAAATGTCACGGGTGAAGTGTTGACGTGTTAAGACACCACCCGGGGTGAAGTATCAACGTGTTAAGATGCCACCCATGGGGTTAGTGTACGATGTGTTAAGTACTCTAATGGTTGTTATGAACACCGATGGGAAATTCGAGTATCATTCCCTTGTACTATTGGTTAACCATGGTTATGTGTTGTAGTGTAGCATATTATATTGTTCGAGTTATATATGCTATTGTTTATACTAGCTTGTGGTAATGGAGATTTAGCGTTATACGTTGCGATGGTATGCTATTTAAATTGCTAGCGTGTATGTGGTAATTGTGTAAGTGTTCGCAAGTAAGTAGATTATATATGTATATGTATAATTATTGCATTCACTAAGCTTTATGCTTACCCCTCTCGTTGTTTACCTTTTTACAGGTATTATGCTATGAGGCTAGCTAGTTGTTAGGCTAGATGCGTAGGAGCGCTTGGGCTCGATGGGGTAGCTTTTGGATGTTTGGACGCGGATTGGGGATTTGGTAGTCCCCGGGATTATGCTCTTGGTATTGGGTTGGGTTACTGAGTCTTAATCCATAGTTAGTGGTGTAAACACTTTTATTTAACGTTTTGTTGATGTAAAACTTGATTGGATTGTTACAAAGCGTTTAGGTGTAGGTTTGAAGTGTTAAAACATGTTTTGAAATGGAATGGGACTGATCAGGTGTGTTGGACGCCGTCTAGTATAACGTGGGTTGGGATTTTCTGGCACAGAACATTTTAGTTCAACTGGACGCCGTCCAATATTTGGGACGCCGTCCTGTCTTTTGTAACTGGACGCCGTCCAGATGGTCTGTTATAAAAAAATTTAATTAAGTCGTGTTTTTGGTTAAACGAAGTTGGGTCGTTACACATTGCCTGAGTGGTTTCGAAGCCTTAGTAGGGGGACTCGCGATTAGTTACCAAGCAAGCCGGGTTCAATTCCGATACGGGGAAGTTTTCTCCAATTTTTCCGCGATTAGTTGCCCAGCAACCCGGAACCCGCAATTAGTTGTCAAGCAACCCGGGTCAATCCTTAGAGTTTCCTACCTAACGTGTGTGGGTCGCAAATGAGATTATTTGATGTGAAAATTTTTCGTTAAAAAAAAACACAAACGATTTCTAAGCCTTTCAATCAGACTTAGGTTCATATAACATAATAAATTCTCTCCTAAGAGTTTTAGTATATTTCACTAAGAGCACTCTCAATCATACTACTTCTTTCCCATCACATAGTGTTACATGAGCGGCCCCTCACCGCTTTCTTCTCATCACTCACTCTTCACATTTCACTGCCATCCATCACACTTATTTACCATCACATTAACCTACCTTATTATTTGATTAAATCAATATGAAATTAATAATGCTAATTGTAAAAGTAAATATACCCACTCCCTGCCGAAGAAAATCTTATGGAGTGGTGTAGAGGATCACATACTCACATTGGCACAAGATTTGGCTTGATGGTGCCATTGGAGCCAATTTCAGCGTTGGCCTTTGACGTGTAACACTCCGAATCCGTTTATCCGAAAACGATAAAAAATTTTATATATAAAAAAAATTAAATATATCAAAACGCACGATCCGTTTAAAACTAGTTTTAATGTGCCCAATATACAATGAATCACATGTTCAAGATATGACCAAGTCCAATACATTCAACCCGACACCTTTCGACCTATTACACAACAAGTGGGTAATTACGACCCATTTACGCTACAAATAGGGTTAAGACTCAATAACTCAACCGGATACCAAGAGCATAATCCAAGGGATTTACCAAGTCCCCAAACCACGTCCGAATATCCAAAACCTACCCCCATCATAAGCTCAAGCGACGCTAAAGCGTCTAGTTTAACAACTAGAATCCTTCGCCTAATCAAATGGTACCTATAAAAAGGTAACAACAACGAGGGGTAAGCTTACACTTAGTGAATGCAATAATTATACATATACATATATAATCTACTTACTTGCAAACACTTACACAAATACCGCATACGAGCTAGCAAATCAATAACCATGCAATCACAATGCATAAAATAAATATCCACAATTCACAATGAGCTAGCATCACCAATAGCATATATTCATCACAATATAATATGCTAAATACAACAAACACACAACTATGGTCGACCATACACATGCTATGGTGCTATCTACACTGGATTTACACCATAACATAAATGATGGTGGGCTCGCACCTTACACATGCTATGGTACTATCTACAATGGATTCACATCATAACACAAACGAGGAAACGATACTCACAATGACCGCTAGTGTACATACGCCTTGTATCACTATCCCCTCAGTGGTGTCATACGCCTCGACTTAGAACCACCTGTCACGTAAAATGTGGTGTTATACGCCTCAACTTTAAATCCACATTTCACGTCGCAAACCCGATGTGGTGTCATACGCCTTGACTTTAACCCACACCGTGCTCACCCCACACAAGCAAACTATATACATACACGTATAATTATTCCACTCACCTTGGAATACCCGTGTAAGTAACTAGAGGGGGGGGGGGGTGAATAGTTACTTGATACGTTTTTAACACTTTTTTGATTGATCACCAAATTCGATTAACTTTGATCAACCAATTCAACTCAAACTTGATGTGTGTAGTGTATATGTTTAAAATGATAAATGAATTAATGTAAAGAACATAGACACAATGATTTATAGTGGTTCAGGTGGATGTTAACTAATTCACCTTAATCCACTCCCCGATTACACTAATCGGGATTTGTTGCTTCACTAAGCACTTTTCTCCAAACCCGGTGGAGATCCGATTTACAAGTCTTCAACTTCTTTGGTAGACAACAAACCTAATCTTTCTATCCCACTGAAAGATCAACTCCCACCTAGATCAACTTGTCTTCACCTTGGACAAGTATTAATCTCCAAATAAGATTAATCAACTTTCTAAGTCCCTTTAAGGAAGTAGATCACTAAGCTAGCCTATGCTTCTACTAATTGAAGTTACAAGACTTATACACTTTGTAATGATGATCCTAAGACAATACTAGGACATACATTACACTAAGTAAACTCACAAGATTAATGATTTTGATTAGTAAGTTTACAACAACCAAATTCTATATCTATAAGATCATAGAATCTTCTTTTGCTTGATCACATTTGAGTAGTAATTAGAGCCCTTGTGATCTCTAGAAATAAGCCTTTGAAATATGCAAGAGGGCCAGCTTCAAATGCTCTTAAATGTTTGCCTTTTATAGTGGGATTCAAAAAATAGCCGTTGACACACAGTTGCCTGCACGGTCGACCGTGGTGCGACAGCGTACTCCAGTCCAAATTTGGTATCCGTTGTATAGCCGTTTGACTCAAATTTAAACACTACATTTTGGCACCTTTACTCCTTCTAGTACCTGCAAAAGAAACCAAACATCCTATACAAGTACTATATGCATTAAGTGTGTAAGATTTGGCCTTATTGCATGAAAGTGACTTAACATTCCAAAAGTGGTAAACCCAACATTCTTGGAGAAGTGTCTTGATTGATATTTTGGGAAATCTCAGTTTGGTCAAGACTTAGTTAGTCACATTAATGCCTTTGGTTCAATTCTAAAGACTAGTCACTATGTCATTAACTTCCTAGTTTCAATTAATCACAAATCATGTTCCATTTGAGTTTGGGTAGAGATTAATTGAATAATGTCTTTATAAGATTGATAATGCTAAAAACGAACATATATTTCATAGCATTATTCCTCAAGAAAGACAAGCTTTTAGTTGCAATTGTTCTATTTACAAGTGATATTCGTTTAAATAATAAAAGGTGAAGACAAAAGACAGATTCGACGAATTGAAGACGCAAACGACCAAAAAGCTCAAAAGAACAAAAGACAATCAAAGAGGTTCCAATTATTGATAAGAAACGTCTCTAAATTACAAGAGTACAAGATTCAAAACGCAAAGTACAAAATATAAAATTGTACGCAAGGACGTTCGAAAATCCGGAACCGGGACCAGAGTCAACTCTCAACGCTCGACGCAACGGACTAAAAATTACAAGTTAACTAGGTATATAAATATAATATAATATATAATTAATTATATTAATTATATATATATATATTATATTTATAAATAAAAACCGTCGGCAGAGAAAGACTTTAAAGATGTGAGCTGTAATTTCATTCTCCGCGACTCGCGGAGTTTGAAGGCCAAAATGGCCGCGAGTCGCGGAGCCCCCAGTTTTGAAACTCCCTATAAAGCAAACCGAATTCTGATCATTTTCATCATCTTTTTTCTCCTCATTCATACGATATATTTATATTTATAATTTATATTTTAATTTTAATTTTAATTTTAATTATAATTCTAATAATAAGGGTATGTTAGCGAATATTGTAAGGGTGTAAGTCGAAATTCTGTCCGTGTAACGCTACGCTATTTTTAATCATTGTAAGTTATGTTCAACCTTTTTACATTAATGTCTCGTAGCTAAGTTATTATTATGCTTATTTAAAACGAGGTAATCATGATGTTGGGCTAATTACTAAAATTGGGTAATTGGGCTTTGTACCATAATTGGGGTTTGGACAAAAGAACGACACTTGTGGAAATTAGACTATGAGCTATTAATGGGCTTTATATTTGTTTAACTAAATGATAGTTTGTTAATGTTAATATAAAGATTTACAATTGGGCGTCCCTATAAATTACCATATACACTCAATCGGACACGATGGGCGGGGTATTTATATGTATGAATAATCGTTCATTTAACCGGACACGGGAATGGATTAATAGCCACTAGAATAATTAAAACAGGGGTGAAATTATGTACAAAGGACACTTGGTATAATTGATAACAAAATATTAAAACCTTGGGTTACACTCAGTCGACATCCTGGTGTAATTATTAAACAAAGTATTAAAATCTTGTTACAGTTTAAGTCCCCAATTAGTTGGAATATTTAACTTCGGGTATAAGGATAATTTGACGAGGACACTCGCACTTTATATTTATGACTGATGGACTGTTATGGACAAAAACCAGACGGACATATTAAATAATCCAGGACAAAGGACAATTAACCCATGGGCATAAAACTAAAATCAACACGTCAAACATCATGATTACGGAAGTTTAAATAAGCATAATTCTTTTATTTCATATTTAATTTCCTTTATTTTATATTTAATTGCACTTCTAATTATCGTACTTTTATTGTTATTGTATTTAATCGCACTTTTAATTATCGTACTTTTTAATTATCGCAAGTTTATTTTATCGCACTTTTATTATTCGCAATTTCATTTATCGTTATTTACTTCATGCTTTAATTTAAGTCTTGTATTTATTTTTAATATTTTACATTTGGTTTTAACTGCGACTAAAGTTTTAAAATCGACAAACCGGTCATTAAACGGTAAAAACCCCCTTTATAATAATAATATTACTTATATATATATTTGTATTTTTATAAAAGTAAACTAATATAGCGTTGAGCTTTGTTTAAAAAAGATTCCCTGTGGAACGAACCGGACTTACTAAAAACTACACTACTGTACGATTAGGTACACTGCCTATAAGTGTTGTAGCAAGGTTTAAGTATATCCATTCTATAAATAAATAAATATCTTGTGTAAAATTGTATCGTATTTAATAGTATTTCGCACTAAAAATAATACTATTTTGTATACACCCCCTACGACATCAAGTATTTTTGGCGCCGCTGCCGGGGAACTCTCTTAAAAGCCGGAAGCGCAACGCTAATATAAAAAAAAAAGATTTTTAGTTTACTTTTATTAAAATTCGTTTTTGTAAAAAAAAAAACGTTTTAAATATTCGAAAATATAAAAAGAAAAACAAAAATATAAATATTTTTAGGAGTTTGATAAATATTTAAGTTTTATAAAGTTTCTTTGTTTTTATAAAAACATAAGTTTTATTTAAGTATTTTGTTTTTATTTAAAAACATATAAATATAAAAAAAATATATATAAATCTAGTTTTAAGATTTTTATTTATAAAATTATAAAGTGATTCTATTTTTATTTAAGTTTTAAATATAAAGTTTTATTAATACACATATTTAAAAACAGAAAATAAAATAAATAAATAAATAAATAAAGAAAAACGCGTTGAAATTAAACCTGTCAGTTGAAATTCTGAACCCCGCGACTCGCGGGGTTTGATGCATTAAATACCGCAACTCGCGGAGGTATTCTGACACGCGACAGAAGCCCTAATCAGGCATTAATTACGGAGTTATTATTATTATTATTTATTAATTAAAACCCTAATTATGTTTTTAGTTTTTAATTAGTTTTTAGTTTTTATTATTATTTTGTATATTTTGTTTAAATTAGTTTAATTAATTTGTAAAATTAGTAGTTTTATTAAATAAATAATATAAAAATAATATTTTTATAAAAATTGTAATTTTTACAACTTTTTGTATATTTTTATATTTTGTCCCTTTTTAATCGCTTTAGCGTAACTTTTGTATTTTTAGCTCATATTTAGTTTTAAACTTAGTTTTTGCCATAGTTATTTTTACTCCTAGATTTTTAGGCTTTGCCGTAGAATTCCTTAAGTGCTTTTTCTTTAGACTAAGATTTAGGTACTTTAGAATTTTGCGACGCCTTTTTAAGTTTTAGTTTCTTTTTAAGTTATTTCCATTTGGGATTTAGTTTTTCTTGTAAGCTTTAATATTTTTAGACGACTTTTACCTATGTATCAATTATCATTCCAATTAGTAATCTCAATTTGCGATTATAATTTTAAGTTAGTTGTAGTAATAAGGTTAGGTTAGTCAAGTATTTTTAAGTTTTATAAGTTTCTTTTATTTTTCCGTCACCTTTTATTTTTCAACCATTTTTCTTTTTCGACCTTTTTCGACGAACTCTTTTTCTTTCTTATTTCTCGCTATTCTAGTTTTAGGACATAGATTTTTATTCTACTTCTTATCTAAATTTCTTAAAATTACGAAAATTTATTTTAAGTGGTTAAATTAATAGACATCAAAATTTTCTGGTTCGTAGTAATAGTTGGATTTGTACGTGGACCGGGTTATTGGAGCCAAACAGTCCTCAATTATATTGAGACCAAACGAATCCTGCCCCTCTGCTGCATCTTTTGGATATTCGAAACGTGGGCAAAATCAGAAAAGTCTATTGGTTGGATAACTTATTATAATTTTTCTTTCCTTTTTAAAACTAATAGGATATTCAGTGAATGCACCGAGCAAGACGTTCACCACCTTTTGTACGTTCACCACCTGTAACTAGATCAAGACATTTAGCAAATATAACCGCCGTTGATTTTTCTTTAGAATCGTCATCTAGTCGACCAAGTACTTCAGTTCAAATTTCCGATAATCCATTTTTTGAACCCGACCTCACAATTGAGAATTCGGAGAATATTCAGGAACGGTTCGTAGATCCTGAACCACTAAACTTTCCTCCGGAGCCACCAATCATTCAAACAGAGATTGTTGAGGAACGAACCATTAAATCAGAATCATCTAGTGATACCGATTCAACAAATTCAATTATGGAGAATCTGGAACCTTTAAGTATGGAAGACCGAATGAGAGCTAAACGCACTGGCCAAGGTCACGCAATTACTCATCCAGATATTAATGCGTCAGATTATGAAATCAAAGGACAAATTCTACACATGGTGACTAATCAATGTCAATTTAGTGGTGCGCCGAAGGAAGATCCAAATGAACATCTACGTACCTTTAATAGGATCTGCACACTATTTAAAATCCGAGAAGTGGAGGATGAACAGATATATCTCATGTTATTTCCCTGGACTTTAAAGGGAGAAGCCAAAGATTGGTTGGAATCGTTACCTGAAGGGGCGATTGATACATGGGATGTTTTAGTTGACAAATTTCTTAAACAATTCTTTCCTGCATCTAAAGCCGTAAGACTTCAAGCAGAAATTGTTACGTTCACACAAAAACCGAATGAAACTCTATATGAGGCATAGACAAGATATGGAAAGTTGTTAAGAGGATGTCCGCAACATGGTTTAGACACCTGTCAAATAGTACAAATATTCTACCAAGGATGCGACATCACTACAAGAAAAGACATAGATATAGCAGCTGGTGGTTCTATTATGAAGAAAACCGAAACTGATGCTTACAAAATTATTGATAACACTGCTTCCCACTCACATGAGTGGCACCAAGAAAAAGATATCATTAGATCATCTAACGCAGCTAGAGCCGATTCTAGCCATGACTTAGCTATAGATGCTGTGGAAAGACGAATGGTAAAGATGACTAAGGATATTCACTTAATACGAATTAGTTGTGAGCAGTGTGGAGGACCACATTTGACAAAAGATTGTCTCAGTATTGAATTAACAATGGAACAAAGAGAGAATATTTCATACATAAACCAAAGGCCCGGAAATAATTATCAGAATAATTATCAACCGCCAAGACCGATTTACAATCAAAACCAAAATTATAACCGAAATATTCCATACAACAACCAACAAGGTCCTAGCAATCAACAAGTATCCAATAATACTTACAATCAGCAAAGACCTAATTTTCAAAACAAACCACCACAACAAACCGATGATAAAAAGCCAAATTTAGAAGATATGATGACGAAGCTAGTTGAAACTCAAACGCAGTTTTTCACATCTCAGAAACAAACTAATGAACAAAATGCTCAAGCATTTAGAAATCAACAAGCTTCTATTCAAAATCTAGAACAAGAAGTGAGTAACCTAGCAAGGTTAATAGGTGAAAGAAAACCGGGAAGTCTACCTAGTGATACAAATGCTAACCCCCGGAATGAAATAGCTAAAGCTATTACCACAAGAAGTGGTACAACACTTAAACCACCTGAAATACCTGTAACTTCTGATGAAGCCATTCCTACTCCACAAGAACCACAACCTGATCAAGATAAGGAAAAAGAACCGGTAGTTGAAAAGATTAATGAAGATAACACAGCTAAGGCTAAACCTTATGTTAAACCATATCAACCACCACTTCCTTATCCGAGTAAAATGAAGAAAGAAAAACTTGAAGCCGAGCAATCCAAATTCTTGGATATGTTTAAACAGATAAATGTAAATCTTCCTTTCATTGATGTGATTTCAGGAATGCCTAGATATGCTAAATTCTTGAAAGATCTAATCTCAAATAGAAAGAAAATGGAAGAACTCTCGGCTGTTACTATGAATGCTAATTGTTCAGCAGTGCTGTTGAATAAGATACCAGAAAAACTATCTGATCCAGGAAGTTTCACAATTCCATGTTTTCTGGGTAGTCTTAATTCAATAGAAGCATTGGCAGACTTAGGTGCTAGTATAAATTTAATGCCGTATTCACTATACGCTAAACTAGACCTTGGAGAATTGAAACCAACCAGAATAAGCATACAACTAGCCGATAGATCAATAAAATATCCTAGAGGGATAATGGAGAACATGCTAGTTAAAGTTGGTACTTTAGTATTTCCAGTAGATTTTGTTGTTCTGGACATGGAAGAAGATTCTCAAGTTCCTCTCATATTAGGAAGACCATTCTTAAACACGGCTAAAGCAATGATAGACGTGTTCGGTAAGAAACTGACCCTAAGTATAGAGGATGAGAGTGTTACCTTTTCAGTTGATAGAGCAATGCAACAACCACAATCTACAGATGATACATGTTATTATATTCAAACTATAGATGCACATGCAGAATTATTAGAAGAATTTTCAGAATTACAAGGAACAGGAGAATGCTCTTTAGGAGAAGGTAATGAACCAATTGATGAAGCTGAAATGTTAGCTACACTTATAGCTAATGGATATGAACCAACAACAGAAGAAATTCAAATGCTAAAAGAAGAAGACAGATATCGATATAAATCATCGATAGAAGAACCTCCGAAATTAGAGTTAAAGCCACTTCCAAACCATTTGGAATACGCTTATTTACATGGTGAATCTGAATTACCTGTAATAATATCGTCTTCTCTTACTGAAAATGAGAAATCACAACTCATTTCTGTGTTGAAAGCTCATAAATCAGCCATTGCATGGAAGATTCATGATATTAAAGGAATAAGTCCTTCGTATTGCACACATAAAATCCTTATGGAAGAAGGTCATAAAACGTATGTGCAACGCCAACGAAGACTAAATCCTAATATGCAAGATGTAGTTAATAAAGAGATTATTAAACTGCTAGATGCAGGTTTAATTTATCCAATCTCTGATAGTACATGGGTAAGCCCAGTTCAATGCGTGCCTAAGAAGGGTGGCATGACTGTCATTACAAATGAGAAAAATGAGCTTATTCCTACTAGAACTGTAACAGGATGGCGTGTGTGTATTGATTATAGAAAATTAAATGACGCCACCAGAAAAGATCACTTTCCCTTACCTTTTATTGATCAAATGTTGGAAAGATTAGCCGGAAATAGTTACTATTGTTTTCTAGATGGATTTTCCGGATATTTTCAAATTCCAATAGCACCCGAGGACCAAGAGAAAACCACATTCACGTGCCCTTATGGTACTTTTGCTTACAAACGCATGCCATTTGGACTTTGCAACGCCCCTGCAACCTTTCAAAGGTGCATGATGGCGATTTTTCACGACATGATAGAAGAATGCATGGAAGTTTTCATGGATGACTTTTCAGTCTTCGGTGATACATTTGAATCATGTCTAGCTAATCTTGAACGAATGCTTCTTAGATGCGAACAATCAAATCTAGTACTTAATTGGGAGAAATGCCATTTCATGGTTAAAGAAGGCATCGTTCTTGGACATAAAATTTCAAAAGAAGGAATTGAGGTGGATAGAGCTAAAGTAGATGTAATTGCTAAACTTCCACATCCCACCAATGTTAGAGGAGTTAGGAGTTTTCTAGGGCATGCCGGTTTTTACCGACATTTCATAAAAGATTTTTCTAAAATTGCCACTCCTATGAATAAACTCCTAGAAAAGGATGCTCCATTCATCTTTTCAGATGAGTGTATCAAATCTTTTAATATTCTTAAAGAGAAACTCACTAATGCACCGATCATGATAACACCAAATTGGAATCTACCATTTGAACTAATGTGCGATGCAAGTGATTTTGCAATGGGAGCCGTTTTAGGACAAAGGATTGAAAAACGATTTCAACCTATATATTATGCTAGTAAGACGTTACAAGGAGCACAAACGAACTATACAACTACTGAAAAAGAACTCCTTGCTATTGTCTTTGCTTTTGACAAATTTCGATCATATCTCGTTCTAGTAAAAACAATAGTCTATACCGATCATTCTGCTCTTAGATACCTATTTTCGAAACAAGATGCCAAACCATGATTAATTCGTTGGATCTTACTCTTACAAGAGTTTGATATTGAAATTCGAGATAAAAGAGGAGCAGAAAATCTCGCCGCTGATCATCTTTCTCGTCTTGAAAATCCCGAATTAGAAGTTCTAAATGAATCAGCCATACAAGACAACTTTCCTGATGAATATCTATTGAAGATAGATTATAAAGAAATCCCATGGTTTGCAGACTATGAAAACTACTTGGTTTGTGGATTCCTTGAAAAAGGATTATCGTACCAAAGACGAAAGAAATTCTTCAGTGATATAAAACACTATTTTTGGGAAGATCCACATCTGTTTAAAAGTTGTCCCGATGGAATAATACGCCGATGTGTATTTGGAGATGAAGCTAGTAAAATATTAAACCATTGTCACACAGGACCAACAGGAGGGCATTATGGGCCTCAACTAACAGCAAGAAAAGTTTATGAAGCTGGATTCTATTGGCCTACAATTTACAAAGACGCACACCTTCTTTGCAAATCCTGTGATGCATGTCAAAGGGCCGGAAAAATAAGTCAACGTGATGAAATGCCACAAAATGTCATCCAAGTATGTGAAGTATTTGACATTTGGGGTATTGACTTTATGGGTCCATTTCCAAAATCTCATAATAATCTATATATACTCGTAGCCATTAATTATGTATCTAAATGGGCGGAAGCACAAGCTCTCCCAACTAACGATGCACGAGTTGTAGTCAATTTTTTAAAACGTCTTTTTGCAAGGTTTGGAACACCGAAAGCTTTAATAAGTGATCGGGGTACTCATTTCTGTAATAATCAACTTGAGAAAGTTCTTAAAAGATATGGAGTAACTCATAAAATCTCCACCGCATATCATCCACAAACAAGTGGACAAGTTGAAAATACCAACCGAGCCTTAAAACGTATTCTAGAGAAAACCGTAGGATCAAATCCGAAGGAATGGTCCATTAAATTGGAGGATGCACTCTGGGCTTTTAAACAGCCTACAAAACTCCAATTAGAACCACACCTTTTAGACTTGTTTATGGAAAAGCATGTCATCTTCCAGTAGAAATTGAACACAAAGCATTTTGGGCTTTGAAGACATGTAATCTTGATTTACATGAAGCCGGACGTCTACGATTAAGTCAACTAAACGAATTAGAAGAATTAAGACATGAAGCATACTATAATTCGTTAATCTATAAAGAAAGAACGAAGAAATGGCATGATAAAAGAATCAGAAGTCCAAAAGAATTTAAAGAAGGA
Source organism: Rutidosis leptorrhynchoides (assembly GCF_046630445.1). Taxonomy (NCBI): domain Eukaryota; kingdom Viridiplantae; phylum Streptophyta; class Magnoliopsida; order Asterales; family Asteraceae; genus Rutidosis; species Rutidosis leptorrhynchoides. Next base: position 375,977,096 of record NC_092338.1, read on the forward strand.
GACAGAGTTCTTCTTTTCAATTCACGATTCAAGCTATTTCCTGGAAAATTGAAATCAAGATGGTCTGGACCATTCATAGTCAAAAGAGTTTTCCCATACGGAACGATAGAATTAATAAATTCAAATGGGATTGAATTTAAAGTTAATGGTCACAGAGTTAAACATTACATACATGGTCCGATGGAAGTCGACAACGAAGTTAATCACAATTTCGACACCACAGCTAACTAAGTGTGGGGAGAATCAAGTCTTTAAAAGATAATATGTATTTCTGTTAGAGTTAGATTGTCTGTTTTCATGTAGTTCTCGAAAATGGAACCCGAATGGTCTTTCCCTAGCAGACCCTAAAGAACTAGTCTTCTCCCCCCATTCTGAATTTTTATTTTTTAGGTTTTTACGAAATGAAGACTGCCTGTGAACTAAACCATGGTCTAATGCTACACGCTTTGATCACTAAACGTAATAATGACATACTACCGAGTGAATTAGTAACAGTAATCAGAGAAAGAATGGACGGAGTTAGAAAAGAATCCAGATGCGAAGATAATAAGTTACAATTTGGTAAAGGAAAATCAAAATCCGCAGCGAAAAGAAGAGCACGACACCTAGAAAGATGTCACAAATGCGGAAAATGGTCACATGGAGGTAAATGTTCAAATAATCAAACCTATTCAAATACCGAATTTGTTACTTTATGCAGAGACGGACCGTTCATATGTTTAGAAGAAAAGACACTGAATGCTCGAGGTTACGCCTATGTAGCCATGGAAAACCAATTAAACCGACTATCTTATGAATGGGATAGATCATATAACTAAGAAATGTATTTCACAGGTATGTCTGTACAGTTTTTATTTTTATTTTTAACCTTTTGATAATAAACGCTAATTTGTTCGCTAAAAAGTATTAAATTGGTATTGAATAAAATTAGGTTTGGCGACCGAAATTATTGATATCATTCAAAAATTTATTACATCACTGCGAAATTTAACGTTTATTCTTAAGGTATAAATATCTTTAATCAATCAACACAAAATATTTCAAAAATTCGTCATGAGTTAAATTAGGTCTTGGAACCGAAATTACTTTACCGAAAAGAGGGGCGCATATTTTTGATAATATTTGATTGATTAAAGTGGGATAAAAAGACAAAAAGATTTTTAATTTTATTTTTACCATGTTTTTAAAATTAATATATAAATCTTAAATTAATATTGTAAACTTTGTAAAAACAATATTTTTAAAATTGTAAATATTTGAAAAATTAATATAAGTTTGGTATGAATTTATAATATGAATTTTTAAATTAAGTTTGGTGTGAATTTTTAATTTTTAAAATATGAATTTTTAATTTTATGCATTTCAAATTTTAAGTTTGGTGTGAAATTTTAATATTAATTTTGAATTTTATATTTAAGTTGTGTGAATTTAAAAACAAAAATTTACTTTATCTCATTAAGTTAAAATATGATTTTTAAAATTCGTCGTAAGTTGAAGACTAGGTCTTTGAACCGAAATTGCTTTACCCGAGGGAGGGACGAGAACTTTTATTATCATTATTTTTAATCTTATTGAATTAAAGTATGCCAAAAACATTAAAAAAACAAAAAAAATCTTAGCTTTTAAAACAATCGCTACAAAAAGACAAATTTTAAAATTTTGTCGAAGGACGGACTAGGACATCGATCCGAAACGACCTCGTCCTAAATAACAAGGGAAACAAAATTTTAAAAATTAAGTACTTAATTGTTTTATAAGTTAATGATTATATATAAAAAAAAAATAGCAAACTCCGCGACTCGCGGAGTTTGAAGGGTATTTCACCGCGAGTCGCAAGAGTACCGGATTACAGAAAAAAAATAAAGAGCTGCAACAGCTCAGTTTCACACTCCACAACTCAAACAAACTGCGAAAAAACCCACGAAAAACCCGAAAAATACACCCCAAAATCACAATTTTTAACCGTTAATCACCAAATCTTTTACTAAAATCATGTTGAGAAGGATGCTATCTAGGAATTACTCAAGAAAAACGGTAAATTTCTACACCTAAACACCATTTAATCCGAAATTAGTGTTCTTGAGCTATTTTTTCCCCAATTTGATTTTGATGCTTTTTAGTGTAATTATGCTTAAATTGTTTATGTATTATGCTTGTATAACCTAGATTGATGCTGTTTAACATGATTAGAAGCCTTAAACTTCAAATTTTGAGTAATCTAGGGTTTGTGTTCTTGAGCAAATTTGGGGCTTTTTGATATAAACAGGTTATGGCCGATTTTTGGCATGAATTGTTGCTAAAATAAGTAGTGTAACATGTTTAGGTAGTTAAATGATCCAAACTTTAAGCCTAAACATGATTTTGAGAATTAAAGTGGACTTTTTCAAGTCTAAAATTCATGAACTTGATTTTTGAAAGACAATGCCATTTGAAACTTGTTTAATTACTAGTAATGATTATTTTGACATGTTATTTGAGTTGAATGCTTATGAACTTGGCGAACATTTTCGTATATGCTTATTTGAAAAAGTGTAGATTTGATGAAAATATGAAAATGAGCTTAAGTTTGATATAAATTGATAATGTCATTGTAATTATTTTGATTGATGATTTTGCTGACACTAATGCATATTTGGATGCACAAAATTTGTGTTTGATGTGTTTTGCAGACTGAAAGGGGTGAATCTTCATCCCAAGCCCGCAATGCTCCTGCTGAGAATGTGGAACAACAGGAGGTGGATAACTACTACAAGCAGGATATACCTCATCCAGTCATGACCTTTTCTGATATGCACTTGGAAGAGTTGCACCCGAACCTGAGATTTGACAGACTTTGGATAGATTATCCAAAATATCAAAGGGGTTTGCATACTCTTCATTCTAAGGTTGTTGAGGTACCGAGGGTCATAGAATGGGGACCCTTAGAAGCTGTAGAATTGGCCGGGCCAATTAGGGAATTACTTGTATAGAGGTATGGTAATTCTACTTTTAATGACTGGGTATGTTTATTCACCATGCGTAGACCTGTATATAAAGTATGGTGTGAAGAATTGTTATGTAGTATAGAGTTGAATGATCGGGTAGCTAGTTTAACCGATCGTTCTTTTATTAGATTTTTGTTAGGCGGTTCGATGCGCCACATGTCTTTACTGGACATGGCTCAGGCTTTACGTATATATACGCCTGAGGAGTTAGCATCTGCCGATTGTAGAGGGTTGATACTAAACGGTAGAAAGATAGATGAAAATTTTGATACACACGGTGTGTGGAGTCAAATGACAAGCCATCACCGTTTCAAAGGGGGAAATTACTCTTATTTGGATATAGATAGAGCCGAATTAAGAGTGATTCATAGGTTTTTAGCTAATTCGATTACACAAAGGGGTAAAAACAAGGAAAAGGTAAATGAACAAGATTTGTTTTACCATATGTGTATTCGAGACCCACAAAGCGCTGTAAGTATACCATATTGTGTGGGTTATTATTTATCAGCTATGGTTCGGGGGATGCGACCGCATAGCATAATAGGAGGTGGTATTTTTATTACTTTGATTGGTGAATATCTCGGTGTGGATATAAGTCGGGGGGGGGGGGGATTATTAGTAGAAGAACCGGAACCCCGCGATACTATAGGTTTAAATGTATACCATGGTGCGAAAGTTTTGAAGAGGCGAAATAACGCCGCAGTACAATACCATGGTAGACATCCACAGGTGGAGAGAAACCAACAGCAAGGTAATGTAGGAGGGGGGAATGAGATGCAAGAAATGCAAAGGTTTATAGCTTCTTAGGAATACGAAAATGCTAGACAGAGAGCATTTGAAGATTGGCAAGTTCATCAGAACCAAATCATAGCTCATTGCCAACATATAGGTAGAAACTATATTCCTACACCGAAACCCATCTTCCCTCCTTGGTCTATAGAGATGCAGCCACCATATCCTACGTATAACCCTGCCGAAGCATTCTATAGCACCTATGGTTATGCCTGGAACCCCTATTGGTACCAGTATCATCCCTAGTATACTTAGTTTTATTTTTATTTTTTTGTAATTTGTAATTATTGATACGTTTAATGCTTTTGTTAATATTGTAATCATTTTTATAATTATCTAACTTTTATTCTTAGATTTTAATAATTTTTGAAAGTGGGGTAATATACCAAACTTCAAAAATATGTATATATGTTTGCAGTTTATCTTATGTACACAACAGGGTAAAAAAACGCATTTTCAAAGACTGTCATTAAGTTCAGCAAAAGCAACTAATTTTGACGACAAGATGCAAAATATATGTGAAATAACAACAAGACGGAATGAACAAATGATGTGCACCATTTATCATTCAGCAAACAAACGCCAATATATTTGGAAACTTTGGTAAAAATTTAATCATTTTCACACAAATCACCCTCAATAATTTAAATTGTTACTGATTTCTTGCAAATGAGGGCATTGCAAGATCTTAAGTGTGGGAAGGGGTTAAATTCTTTCGGATTTTAAAATTTTTATCTTAAACACTTGGTTACCATTAAAAATACTAGTAAATCAGTAGTTGTATTAGAATCTAGTGCTCTCTGATAATAAAGAATAGCCCTAGTCTTGTATACTGACTACCCAATTCTAGTAAAATTTTTCAAAATTTTCAATTAAATGAATTCAAAATCATGTTTATACATATTTATGAACGATAAAACTAGGTTTTAACACCGAAATTATTGTTACCTCGGAAAGGACATAAATTGAGAAACAAACTAAAATGTTAAAATTCATTTAAAATGGAATAGAGGACGATAAAAAGGAAAATAAAAGCCAAGTGTGGGAAAATTTACCAAGTTATCTTAAACATATGTCACATATATCTGTAACAAATAACTGAAAATACTTTTGCTTTGGACTAAACTAAACTGTTTTACCAAATGAAAGAAAAGAAAAGATGGATCTACACGATGAATCAATTCTATCATTAAAAGGAAGTAAAGTCTTCCGAAAAAGAAACGCGCTTCTTGATCTAGGTCATGAAGTTGTCGTCCAGGCCAGCTGTAGGTTGACGAAAAATCCAGAAAAGTCATCACTAAAATCAGCAGGAAATCCACGGACCTCAGCATCAAACAGGGTCGCCAAGTGGTTAGATTTATCCTAACCATGAGAAGGATTTATCTCGTACAATGGGGGGGCACCGTGCAAATTAGCTTGATAAGACTAATGAATCAGATCCCCAGAAAGAATAATCTCCTTAAAGATCAAAAATCAGCTTTTAAGCCAGATATTACTCAATCCTTGAGATTGACCTTAAAGATTGAGAATTACAAACTCATGGAATTCAATGATATCTAAACTCGAGCTTGAACGAGAAAATATTTTGATCAAAATTATAAACCGATTTGTTTTCTGAAAACCCATTTTCAATGCGTTCATTACCATTGAACGTAAAATCCTAGGAATTCACCTGGAATTCATTAGGTCACCTGAACTAAATCGGGTGTCAACCGTAAGAACGGTGGTTGCATAGTGGTCAAAGACAGGACCTTGTGCCATACCGAAAAATCATAAGGGTGAACTTTACTATTGCTCCTACCAAGGATAGTAATTGCGTCCGACACGTTATAGACCATAATTAAAAGCATGTCAGGGGACATTGCCTTAACAGTTGCTTGTTCAACGCTTTCCTTTACAACCGGAAGGTAGTTTACCGAAAGGTAATATACAGGACAAGTAAACTGGACGTGTTGCTTTCCAAATACAAGGTTAGCAAGTGGGTGACACAAAACCGCAAGTTTTGAGCTAAAATTTTCAAATCTGAAACCCACCAAACCCACAAAAATATTTTGCAAACACCGGTAAAGGGTTATTCCGGAAAACTTATCTAGGGTAAAAACTAGATTTAATTTTCAAAAGATCAAATGTTTTCATAAAGATCCAATTTCCTTAATGGATCTAAATTTTTATAGTCATGTGGGACTGTAAACCATATCGTTACTACCATTGTTTATACCGCCATATAGAAATCACTGATATACAAAGTGTGAAGAATAAAGAAGTGATTCTAGTATTTCAAGACGATATTGCTTGAGGACAAGCAACGCTCAAGTGTGGGAATATTTGATAATGCTAAAAATGAACATATATTTCATAGCATTATTCCTCAAGAAATACAAGCTTTTAGTTGCAATTGTTCTATTTACAAGTGATATTCGTTTAAATAATAAAAGGTGAAGACAAAAGACAGATTCGACGAATTGAAGACGCAAACGACCAAAAAGCTCAAAAGAACAAAAGACAATCAAAGAGGTTCCAATTATTGATAAGAAACGTCTCTAAATTACAAGAGTACAAGATTCAAAACGCAAAGTACAAAATATAAAATTGTACGCAAGGACGTTCGAAAATCCGGAACCGGGACCAGAGTCAACTCTCAACGCTCGACGCAACGGACTAAAAATTACAAGTTAACTAGGTATATAAATATAATATAATATATAATTAATTATATTAATTATATATATATTATATTTATAAATAAAAACCGTCGGCAGAGAAAGACTCCAAAGATGTGAGCTGTAATTTCATTCTCCACGACTCGCGGAGTTTGAAGGCCAAAATGGCCGCGAGTCGCGGAGCCCCCAGTTTTGAAACTCCCTATAAAGCAAACCGAATTCTGATCATTTTCATCATCTTTTTTCTCCTCATTCATACGATATATTTATATTTATAATTTATATTTTAATTTTAATTTTAATTATAATTCTAATAATAAGGGTATGTTAGCGAATATTGTAAGGGTGTAAGTCGAAATTCTGTCCGTGTAACGCTACGCTATTTTTAATCATTGTAAGTTATGTTCAACCTTTTTACATTAATGTCTCGTAGCTAAGTTATTATTATGCTTATTTAAAACGAGGTAATCATGATGTTGGGCTAATTACTAAAATTGGGTAATTGGGCTTTGTACCATAATTGGGGTTTGGACAAAAGAACGACACTTGTGGAAATTAGACTATGAGCTATTAATGGGCTTTATATTTGTTTAACTAAATGATAGTTTGTTAATGTTAATATAAAGATTTACAATTGGGCGTCCCTATAAATTACCATATACACTCAATCGGACACGATGGGCGGGGTATTTATATGTACGAATAATCGTTCATTTAACCGGACACGGGAATGGATTAATAGCCACTAGAATAATTAAAACAGGGGTGAAATTATGTACAAAGGACACTTGGTATAATTGATAACAAAATATTAAAACCTTGGGTTACACTCAGTCGACATCCTGGTGTAATTATTAAACAAAGTATTAAAATCTTGTTACAGTTTAAGTCCCCAATTAGTTGGAATATTTAACTTCGGGTATAAGGATAATTTGACGAGGACACTCGCACTTTATATTTATGACTGATGGACTGTTATGGACAAAAACCAGACGGACATATTAAATAATCCAGGACAAAGGACAATTAACCCATGGGCATAAAACTAAAATCAACACGTCAAACATCATGATTACGGAAGTTTAAATAAGCATAATTCTTTTATTTCATATTTAATTTCCTTTATTTTATATTTAATTGCACTTCTAATTATCGTACTTTTATTGTTATTGTATTTAATCGCACTTTTAATTATCGTACTTTTTAATTATCGCAAGTTTATTTTATCGCACTTTTATTATTCACAATTTCATTTATCGTTATTTACTTCATGCTTTAATTTAAGTCTTGTATTTATTTTTAATATTTTACATTTGGTTTTAACTGCGACTAAAGTTTTAAAATCGACAAACCGGTCATTAAACGGTAAAAACCCCCCTTTATAATAATAATATTACTTATATATATATTTGTATTTTTATAAAAGTAAACTAATATAGCGTTGAGCTTTGTTTAAAAAAGATTCCCTGTAGAACGAACCGGACTTACTAAAAACTACACTACTGTACGATTAGGTACACTGCCTATAAGTGTTGTAGCAAGGTTTAAGTATATCCATTCTATAAATAAATAAATATCTTGTGTAAAATTGTATCGTATTTAATAGTGTTTCGTTGTAAAATTTAATAGTATTATATACCACTCCGCTACCACTTCAAAGATAATCATGAGGTATGTAGAGACATTAAAGTTAAGTCATTCTTGAATAAGAAATCACACTTAGTTACTTATACTAGACTAAATAGACAATTGACTATAATTTCATTGTGAACCATTTACACTTAATTTATTGGAGTAGATTAGTTACTTGAATCCTAACTAGTAAGCACATAGCAAACATATTAATCAAGTTGACAAGTTTATGAGTATTAAGCATATTGGAAAGTAGCAAGTAATACTCACACATAGCAAGAGATAGTTATTCCAGGATCAATCATATAGATACTTGCACAACTTGTAATTCAAGCTTTTAACAAGTTTAATCGTAATATAACATATTGCTTGATTAATGTGTAAGCACACATTAATGTCCAACACATGCACAAGGGAAGAGCAATCTCTAGTTAGGACTTGGTGACCATCCTAAATGTATCTAAGTGTATTTTAGGATTACAAGTCATTATTAGTTATACTTGAGAGCATTGTTCCTTATTTAGCCTTAATTAATCACTAAGTCATTTTCAATAGTAATTATTGTTCTAGTGACATTGGCTTAAGTGTGTTGGTACTTGATGATCATACTTAGGATGTCTAGATAAGAATTAAGATCACAAGTTGTTAATTAACACTTATGTGTTATGCCTAATCTTGGTTAATTTATCATTAAGATGTCATTAGGCGTAATTAACCACAATTAGTGTTTTTATGACCAAAACTCAATTGAGTATGGAGAGGGCATCTATTCAAAGCATGTTGAGAAAGGTTTCATGAATTATAGATGTCGGAAACTAGTCAAACTTTATTTGGTCAAAAATTGTAACAGAGAAAACTGCGATCGCACTGTGGTTGACCGTGGTAGCGACCGTGCAACTTGTTTTTATAAAACTGCGTTGCAATTCAGTTTGGGGTTCTGCGGCTAGCTGTGCGATTGACCGTACCTTGACCGTGTATTTAGCTGATCTTTTAATTATATTCTTTAAGCTATGTTTGACTTGGTCGTTTGCAAGATAAAGTATGGATTAGTGACCTTGCGTGTTTTATGTTAAGATGTCGGTCATTACTTATACATATGTATGTGTCATCATCAAAACATATTCATTGGTTAATCATCATACTTAAGTTTGTCGTTTAGTTCATTAACCAACATTCAACCAACATTATCCCCCTTTTTGATGATGACAAACATACAAGTGATGAGGGACATTTTGCTATAAATACGCAAGTGTTAACAATCACTTGTATCCATCCTTCTCCTCCTTTTTTCGAAGCAAAAAGGTTAGCTCCCCCTAGAACTAAGCTCGCCCATAGAGGAAAGCTCCCCCTTATATTATGCACGGTGGAAAAACATTAATTAAAACATAATAAGCACATATTTTATTCAAAGCAAGCACGAAACATAGTGATGCATATATGAAAATATGCATGGAAAGTACAGTAGATCAATCATAGGTTTGTTCTACATGGGACGAGATGTGCTTGGGTGAGATGAGCATTTTCCACAGACAAGATTGTTAAGAAAGCGTTGCAGGATCTTGTGAGTTCGACGATTCTGACGATGAAGGATGGACATTTGAGTGGAAGATAATAGTGCAATGAACTGGTCATCTTCAACACTATCATCAGATCCTGTAGTGACCTGAAAAAATCATCATTGACGGCGCCGTCTACTTAGGTCCTGTTACGTGGTCATACGTCTTTAAAACAACGTTTGACCAAAAGTATGTCGCATTCATTTCAAAAGTAAGGATGTTTCAAGGTTTACAAAGTAGTTCGACAACTAGTTACATTACGAAGTTTAAAGTACGATTGAAACATATGCGACGCAATTTAAGAATAAGTCAAAAGACGCTCCACGTATGCATGTATACTCGACATCCAAGCAAGTATCAAAAGTAATGAGCGGAAGCATGTATCACAAAACGTTCAAGGACCTGAGAAAAACATAGAAATCTGTCAACGAAAATGTTGGTGAAATCATAGGTTTAAGTAAGTAAGTACAAATGAACCACATGATTTATATCATTGAACTAATAGTAAACCATTCTAAAAATTGTTATCACGAGCACCCAATTATCAAGGCTTAACTTTCCATCCATAGAACCCCATCACAATAGTGTTAGAACATACACTGTTTCTCGAAAATATATTTCATCCGAATAACGGTAGCGAACCGTCCGAATGAGGGTTTGTCAAACCCATATGGCCATATAACATAAGTTCTCGCTTACACCTGACAAGTGTAACTAATGATAATCGAATTGAGAATTTTTGTTCAAACTCGTATGTAGAATGTTTGTTTTCCTGTACTTGTGTTCACTTAGTAAAAAGAAACGTTTATGTTTTCTCATCCCAAATGTGAGTTCAAAAGAGTAAAAGTAGGACTATGATCCCACCTTGAGTGCAAGCATATAAAAGTACTTCGTAAGTAAACGTGTGCAAGAACGAATGCTAGTCTTGACCTAGACAAGTAGGCCGTATCAATAACGGTAAACACGATTGGTCAAAGTGTTCAATTAGTCCTATGGCTCGTTTCGACTCGATTATTATAGCATGTGAATCAAATTGTCAAGTTTCATGTGAGGTACAAGTATAAAAACATGTTAGAATGGTTGCATAAGTATTTGGTTAAGTTTGATTAAAAGTCAACTTTGGTCGGGTCAAAGTCAACGAAAAAGTCAACACGTTCGGGTCGAGTCCCGAACTATTTTTCTGAGGTTTTTAATCTTATATAAGCATGTTAGAACAAGTTACATGTGAATCGGAGGTCCATAGCATAGCAAACATTTTTCGTAAAACGACCAACCAAAACAGTCCCTGGCAGTTCATCTGGACGGCGTCCAGATTTGCTGGACGGCGTCCAGATGTGAAGGCCTAGACGGCGTCCAAGAATCTGGACGGCGTCCAGATTAGTATGCAGGTCCTGTTTTGCTGCAACACACAAATGCACGAACCAAACTTTAAACATTCACAATTTATGATCTGCAAACAATCAAAACATATATCATCAGAAAGGTATTTTGATGAGGAAAATGACTAAACACTTTTCATCAGTCACCTTGACATTTACAACAACTAAAATCATATTAAATGCTCAACATTTATTACATTCAAGTTCATAAATGCAGTTTGGTGATTCGGGAACTTACTACCTACATACAATACGCCGTTTCGTAGGTAATCAAGCATACAATCCAACTAACCACTTACCAACAACAATTTATGGGATTCAATACATCAAATGTTCACATTTAGGTCTATCAAACCCTAACCAATATCATCAAAATTAATAATCAAGTTTTTGAAGTTTTCTAAGGCAACCTACACATAAAATTGAAGCTAGTGACACTAGTAACACAATTAAAACATGAACTTTTAACATCTAACAACATATGATCATCTAAAACTCAAGATTAAACACACACTTTGCAAATTTATGCTAGTTACATTAAAATAGCAAGAACTAGTATACAAATCACATAATCATGCTAGACTTGAGCCATAGACACTAATTAACACTTTTATAAGTTAAAAACATCAAGAACACAAAATCTAGTGTTTTTAGAAAGTTACCCAAATGAGATGTAATCGGTATGGATTCGAAGAGGAAGATGCGAGGATTCTAAATATGTAATTTGTTTGGATTGAAGCTTGCTCGATTTGAAATAGATGATGAATCTTTGTTTTGGGTTTTGAGAGAAAATGTGAAAGTATTAAAGAAAAAAAGGAAATGAAATGGATAATGAAAGGAGGTGGGTGTTGACTAATCCATCTAGTCACATCTTTGATTAATTGGCAAAACTAGTCCCTTAAGTTCGGTTGCGGGTGTGTGAATTACATAAACGAGATGGTATTAACGGGAGATGTTATAATTTTATAACGGACTTTAAAATAGTAAAACAGAAGGTAAACGGAAAAAGGCGGGATGTTACATTACCTACTCCTTAAAAGAAATTTCGTCCCGAAATTTAAGTAGGCGTAGTAGTCGTTGTTTCTTCCTCGAGACCTTGCGTTTCCGCATCCGCGAATAGATGAGGGTACTTCCTTTGCATTTGGTCTTGTCTTTCCCAAGTAAACTCGGGTCCCCTTTTGGCGTTCCAATGGACCTTGACAATTGGAATTCGGCTTTGTCTTAACCTTTTGACGGAGGTGTCCACAATTACAACCGGTTCCTCCACGAAATGAAGTTTGTCATCAATGGTAAGCTCCTCGAGAGGGATGACGATATCGGGTTCGGCAAGGCACTTTTTCAAGTTGGATACATGAAAAGTAGGATAAACGGAGCTCAATTGAGGCGGAAGATCTAAACGATAAGCAACGGTTCCAACACGCTCCAAGATTTCGAAAGGACCAATATACCGCGAATTTAGCTTCCCGCGTTTCTCGAAATGGATTACACCTTTACAAGCCGCGACTTTTAACATTACGCGGTCACCGACTTGAAATTCGAGGTCGTTGCGTCTTTTGTCGGTATAGCTCTTTTGACGACTTCGGGCCGTCCTAAGTCTATCTCGGATTTGAACGATCTACTCGGTTGTTTCATGAATGAGTTCGGGTCCGGTGATTTATATGTCGCCTACTTTGGCCCAACAAAGAGGTGAACGACATTTTCGGCCATATAAAGCTTCGAATGGTGCGGCATTGATACTCGCGTGATAACTATTGTTGTAGGAGAATTCGGCGAGAGGCAAGTGCTTATCCCAAGCTTTTCCAAAGTCGATAACACAAGCTCGTAGCATGTCTTCCAAAGTTTGAATTGTGCGTTCGCTTTGTCCGTCGGTTTGTGGATGATATGCGGTGCTCATGTCTAAACGCGTTCCCAACGCTTCTTGTAAAGTACGCCAAAATCTAGAAACAAAACGGCCATCTCGATCAGAAATAATCGATAAGGGCACACCGTGATGGGCTATGATCTCCTTAATGTAAAGTTATGCAAGTTTTTCCATGTTGTCGGTTTCCTTCATAGCTAGGAAGTGTGCGGATTTGGTGAGTCGGTCAATAATGACCCAAATAGTATCGTAACCGCCCAACGTCTTTGGTAGTTTGGTGATAAAATTCATCGTTATCCTTTCCCACTTCTATTGAGGGATTTCGGGTTGTTGAAGTAGTCTGGACGGTCTTTGATGTTCGGCTTTGACTTTGGAGCAAGTTAGGCACTTTTCAACATAAGTAGCAACGTCCCTTTTAATGTTCGGCCACCAATATTGTTCTTTGAGGTCGTGATACATCTTATTGGCACCGGGGTGAATCGAATACCTTGACTTATGGGCTTCATCTAAAATAAGGCTTCGTAGGTCCCCATAACTAGGTACCCAAATTCTTTCGGCGAAATATCGGAGTCCGGTTTCTTTAACTTCAAATCGAGAGGTGAGGACGTTCAAGTGTTCGAGAGAGATGTTTTCATCCTTGAGATCCTCATCTTGGGCTACACGAATTTGACTATTGAGATTGATGTGGATGGTGATGTTTAAAGCTTGGACACGAAGAGGCACCGCTCTTTCTTTTTGACTTAAGGCATCGGCTACTACGTTTGCCTTCCCGGGATGGTAACGAAGCTCACAATCATAATCGTTTAAAGTTTCAATCCACCGTCGTTGTCTCATGTTTAGTTATTTTTGATCGAAGATGTGTTGGAGGCTTTTGTGATCGGTAAAGATGGTACTTTTGGTCCCATAAAGATAGTGTCGTCACATTTTAAGTGCAAAGACAACGGCTCCGAGTTCGAGATCATGTGTCGTATAGTTTTGTTCATGAATTTTCAATTGTCGAGAGGCATAAGCAATGACTTTCTTTCGTTGCATCAATACACACCCAAAACCATGTTTTGAGGCATCACAATATACAACAAAAATCATCATTGCCTTTGGGAAGTGACAAGATAGGAGCGGTGGTTAGCTTTGTCTTCAAGATTTGAAACGCGGATTCTTGCTCAGTCGCCCAAGTGAATTTCTTTCCCTTGTGAGTTAACTCGGTTAGAGGACGAGTAACCAAGGAGAAGTTTTCGATGAATCTACGATAGTATCCGGCGAGACCCAAAAATTGACGAATGTGAGTAGGAGTAGTAGGAGTCTCCCATTTACTAATGGCTTCGATTTTCGTGGGATCGACTTTAATACCTTGATCACGTACAACATGACTAAGAAATTGAACTTCCTTCAACCAAAATTCATATTTGGAGAATTTGGCATAGAGTCGTTCTTGTCTCAAGAGTTCAAGCACAAGTTGGAGATGTTGTTCGTGCTCTTCTCATCGATGAACACGATAACGAATTTGTCGAGGTATGGTTTGCACATGCGGTTCATGAGGTCCATGAACACCGCCGGTGCGTTAGTGAGACCAAATGGCATTACAAGAAATTCATAACTACCATAACGAGTCCGGAAAGCGGTTTTGGAGACATTTGCCCCCTTAACCCTTAAGTGATGATAACCCGAGCGGAGATCGATTTTCGAATATACACGAGATCCTTGTAGTTGATTAAAGAGGTCATCGATGGAGGAAGAGGATATCGGTTCTTAACCGTTAATTTATTTAGTTCACGATAGTCGATACACATTCGTAGGGATCCATCTTTCTTTTTAACAAACAAAATCGGAGCGCCCCATGGTGAATGGCTAGGTTGGATAAAACCACGGTCAAGTAGTTCTTGGATTTGACTTTGCAATTCTTGCATTACAGAGGGAGCAAGTCTATACGGTGCACGTGCTACGGGTGCGGCTCCCGGAATAAGATTGATTTGGAATTCTACCGGTCGATGAGGTGGAAGACCCGGCAATTCGTCGGGAAATACATCGGAAAAGTCACGAACAATTGGCACATCATTGATATGCTTCTCATCGAACTCGACTTTCTTAACGTGGGCAAGGATCGCAAAACAACCCTTACGAAGTAGTTTTCTAACTTTAAGTCACGAGACAAGGTTGAGTCCGGTGCAACTCTTATCGCCATAAACAATCAAAGGTTCACCATTCTCGATAGGAATTCAGATTGCGTTAAGATCACAAAGGATGTGAGATTTTGTTTTTGCTAACCAATTCATACCAATTATTACATCGAAGCTCCTTAGTTCCATAGGTATCAAGTCAATTTCAAATTCCTTACCCAATAAATTTAACGTACACCCCCGATAATATTTGTCGGCACTCAATAGTTTCCCGTTGGCCACTTCAATGGTATAAGTGGTATCTAGTGGAAGTGGTGGAGTGCTAAAAGAATGAGTCAAAGTCTTGGATACAAAACTCTTATCGGCACCCGAATCGAATAAACAAGAAACATAAGAATTGTTGAGAAGAAACGTACCCGTGAGTAGTTCATTGTCATCTCGGGCTTCCTCGGTGTTGATGTTGAAAGCTCGGCCGCGCGTATTGGGGTTACCAACTGAAATGACTCGTCCTAATCCATCTGGACGAATACATTACATTTGATTACATCGCGAGGTACTTGACCTCTATATGATACATTTTACAAACATTGCATTCGATTTTAAAAAGATAAACTTTCATTACATCGAAAGTTGACGGCATGCATACCATTTTATAATTTATCCAACTATAATTGACTTGATAATAATCTTGATGAACTCGATGACTCGAATGCAACGTCTTTTGAAATATGTCATGAATGACTCCAAGTAATATCTCTAAAATGAGCAAATGCACAGCGGAAGATTTTTTTCATACCTGAGAATAAACATGCTTTCAAGTGTCAACCAAAAGGTTAGTGAGTTCATTACTTTAACATAAACAATCATTTCCATCATTTTAATAGACCACAAGATTTTCATTTCTCATAAATATACGTCCCATGCATAGAGACAAAAATAATCATTCATATGGTGAACACCTGGTAACCAACATTAACAAGATGCATATAAGAATATCCCCTATCATTCCGGGAAATTCTTCGGACATGATATAAAACGAATTCGAAGTACTAAAGCATCCGGTACTTTGGATGGGGTTCGTTAGGCCCAATAGATCTATCTTTAGGATTCACGTCAATTAGTAGATCGGTTTACTAATTCTTAGGTTACCAAGTAAAAGGGGCATATTCGGCTTCGATCATTCACCCATATAATGTAGTTTCAACTACTTGTGTCTATTTCGTAAAACATTTATAAAAATTGCGCATGTATTCTCAGCCAAAAAATATAAAGGGTAAAAAAGGCAAATGAAACTCACCATACTGTATTTTGTAGTAAAAATACATATGACGACATTGAACAAGTGTAGGGTTGGCCTCGAATTCACGAACCTATATCATTTGTATCTTTATTAATATACATAGTTGTAATCGAACAATATATATATATATATATATATATATATATATATATATATATATATATATATATATATATATATATATATATATATATATATAAATCTATTAGTTATATACTTTTTATATTAATAGAATATATATGTTTCATATATTCATTTTGTAAATGCAATTATTAATTTTATTATGTTATATGTATTATATATATATATATATATATATATCGTTTGTTTGTTAAAATATAGTAATTATAATAATACCAAGATATTATTTGTAATGGCAAAAATGATAATAATGATAATATCTAAAGTTACTAATAAAAATATTAAAGTTAATAATTTTGTCAATAATAATATTGATGATAGTTTTTGATTATACATCTCATAATGATAATATTAATAGTTTTTGGTAGAATGAATAATTTAGTAATAATGGTAGTGAAAATAATAATTTTTGACATTAGTACATAACACTTAATAATAATAATTATAACAATCTTATTATTAATGGTAATCTTAATAATAATAATTTTGTTAATAATAATAATAAATATAATAAATCTCCAATGATACTAATACTAATATTAATCCTAATAATAATAGTTTGTATTATTTTCATAATAACAATTATAATAATAGGCCTAATTGTAATAATACTTACATTGATATTAATAATACTAATAATCATGAATAATACTTAATGATGTTATATACTAATAACTATAATGATAATATTAAAAATCATATTATTAATATTAACATAACAATAACTATAATTAACAATGATCATAATATCAATAATAATACTAATAATGTTTATGGTACTTTTAATTATGATGATAATAATAATAATTATAATTATAATACTAGTTGTAATAATAATAACTTATTATAATAATGATAATAACAATAACAATAACAATAACAATAATAATAATAATAATAATAATAATAATAATAATAATAATAATAATAATAATAATAATAATAATAATAATAATAATAATAATAATAATAATAATAATAAAAATGGAAAATGGGCTACCTTAAAGAATAGGCTTCAGAAAAAGAATGCCCCTGCCCGAGCTCGAACACATGACCTCCCGCTTATCCCAAAACACTTCTAACCACTCGAATATAATCTATTTTTCTGAATTTATAACACCTATTAATTTACTTAACTCCGTTTTCTGTTATCACCTCCTTCTTCATATATTTCGATGCAACCAGAGATCAATCCCAACTCAACTTAAAGTTTGATAAATAAAAACGTCTTGTATTTATAATTAACAGACACGAAATAAAAAATAATAATTTTAAAACAGATAGCAGGAGCTATGAACTGTCGCGAACAGACTTACTTGAACTCAAATCGTGATTTCAGTTTCTAGGCACTTTTGGATTATGAGTTCCACATAAGATATGCTTTAAATCATTTTTAGAAACTCTATGAATCATCAATTTAATATTAACTGTAATAGATTTATCGAATTTGATCAAAGAATACACGTTTGACTTTTCAATTTAAAATTTGACTTCAAAAATTAAACCTCAATTCGAGAAATTCGATCGTGCAACCTTCCAGATAGTTTGAGTAGAAGTTTTTAAACAGAACAGCATTAACAGATTTTTTTAGTTCGACTATTTTCTGACTTTTGGGTAATTGAGTTGGAAACAGAGAAACCGACGAGTTTCTTGGGTTTTCTTTTGATAATTTCAATCTGATAATCACTAATATGGTGTTAATTGATATTGATAATAAAAGGACTATATGGGTTTATCAAATTCATCTAATAATTCAATTAGTATATAGTCAAAGTGAATGACAGGTTTCAAAATCAGAAACAGAAAAAGGAATAAAGAAAAATAAAAATTGTGTACGATTCTCACTGAATTTGGATCGGTCTGCAATTGAATATGTTTTGTAACAGATTCGTAGAGACAAGGGAATCAATTAACTACAGCCTTAAAAGTGATATGAAACAGAATACGAATTTTTATGTTTGTATACGAGGTATATACATGTCTGACAGTATTTACACATCTATATCTGTATGAATATTAATATACACCGTATATTTGTGTAATTATCTGTAGATGTCTATTTTTATATAATACCATATATATCTTTATGTATCTGTATATAATCATGTATATATATATATTTATTTGTTTAATCATTTATATAGATATACATTTGTTATTTATATATGTATATATATATATATATATATATATATATATATATATCTGATTTTCTATATCTATCTTTATTTATGTATATAACTAAAATTTATATATATATATATATATGTATATATATCAGTGTTTGTATAATTTTATATATATATATATATATATATATATATATATATATATATATATATATATATATATATATATGATGTTATGCGAGGTGTATATAAAATAGCTTTAAATTTTAACAGGAAATACTATTAAATACGATACAATTTTACACAAGATATTTATTTATTTATTGAATGGATATACTTAAACCTTGCTACAACACTTATAGGCAGTGTACCCAATCGTATAGTAGTGTAGTTTTTAGTAAGTCCGGTTCGTTCCACAGGGAATCTTTTTCACAAAGCTTAACGCTATATTAGTTTTATTTTATAAAAATACAAATATATATATAAGTAATATTATTATTATAAAGGGGGTTTTTTACTGTTTAATGACCGGTTTGTCGATTTTAAAACTTTAGTCGCAGTTAAAACCAAATGTAAAATATTAAATAAATAAAATACTTAATTTAAAGCGTAAAGTAAATAACGATAATGAAATTGCGAATAATAAAAGTGCGATAAAATAAACTTGCGATAATTAAAAAGTACGATAATTAAAAGTGCAATTAAATACAATAACAATAAATAAAAATGCGATAATTAGAAGTGCAATTAAATATAAAATAAAGGAAATTAAATATGAAATAAAAGAATTATGCTTATTTAAACTTCCGTAATCATGATGTTTGACGTGTTGATTTTAGTTTTATGCCCATGGGTTAATTGTCTTTTGTCCTGGATTATTTAATATGTCCGTCTGGTTTTTGTCCATAACAGTCCATCAGTAATAAATATAAAGTGCGAGTGTCCTCGTCAAATTATCCTTATACCCGAAGTCAAATATTCCAACTAATTGGGGACTTAAACTGTAACTGTAGTGACCCGAACTTTTCCATGTTTATATATATTAATTTAGATTGATATTTACATGATTAAATGTTTCCAACATGTTAAGCAATCAAACTTGTTAAGACTTGATTAATTGAAATATGTTTCATATAGACAATTGACCACCCAAGTTGACCGGTGATTCACGAACGTTAAAACTTGTAAAAACTATATGATGACATATATATGGATATATATATATATATATATAGTTAACATGATACTATGATAAGTAAACATATCATTAAGTATATTAACAATGAACTACATATGTAAAAACAAGACTACTAACTTAATGATTTTTAAACGAGACATATATGTAACGATTATCGTTGTAAAGACATTTAATGTATATATATCATATTAAGATATATTCATACATGATAATATCATGATAATATAATAATTTAAAATCTCATTTGATATTATAAACATTGGGTTAACAACATTTAACAAGATCGTTAACCTAAAGGTTTCAAAACAACACTTACATGTAACGACTAACGATGACTTAACGACTCAGTTAAAATGTATATACATGTAGTGTTTTAATATGTATTTATACACTTTTGAAAGACTTCAATACACTTATCAAAATACTTCTACTTAACAAAAATGCTTACAATTACATCCTCGTTCAGTTTCATCAACAATTCTACTCGTATGCACCCGTATTCGTACTCGTACAATACACAGCTTTTAGATGTATGTACTATTGGTATATACACTCCAATGATCAGATCTTAGCAGCCCATGTGAGTCACCTAACACATGTGGGAACCATCATTTGGCAACTAGCATGAAATATCTCATAAAATTACAAAAATATGAGTAATCATTCATGACTTATTTACATGAAAACAAAATTACATATCCTTTATATCTAATCCATACACCAACGACCAAAAACACCTACAAACACTTTCATTCTTCAATTTTCTTCATCTAATTGATCTCTCTCAAGTTCTATCTTCAAGTTCTAAGTGTTCTTCATAAATTCCAAAAGTTCTAGTTTCATAAAATCAAGAATACTTTCAAGTTTGCTAGCTCACTTCCAATCTTGTAAGGTGATCATCCAACCTCAAGAAATCTTTGTTTCTTACAGTAGGTTATCATTCTAATACAAGGTAATAATCATATTCAAACTTTGGTTCAATTTCTATAACTATAACAATCTTATTTCAAGTGATGATCTTACTTGAACTTATTTTCGTGTCATGATTCTACTTCAAGAACTTCGAGCCATCCAAGGATCCGTTGAAGCTAGATCCATTTTTCTCTTTTCCAGTAGGTTTATCTAAGGAACTTAAGGTAGTAATGATGTTCATAACATCATTCGATTCATACATATAAAGCTATCTTATTCGAAGGTTTAAACTTGTAATCACTAGAACATAGTTTAGTTAATTCTAGACTTGTTCGAAAACAAAAGTTAATCCTTCTAACTTGACTTTTAAAATCAACTAAACACATGTTCTATATCTATATGATATGCTAACTTAATGATTTAAAACCTGGAAACACGAAAAACACCGTAAAACCGGATTTACGCCGTCGTAGTAACACCGCGGGCTGTTTTGGGTTAGTTAATTAAAAACTATGATAAACTTTGATTTTAAAGTTGTTATTCTGAGAAAATGATTTTTATTATGAACATGAAACTATATCCAAAAATTATGATTAAACTCAAAGTGGAAGTATGTTTTCTAAAATGGTCATCTAGACGTCGTTCTTTCGACTGAAATGACTACCTTTACAAAAACGACTTGTAACTTATTTTTCCGACTATAAACCTATACTTTTCTGTTTAGATTCATAAAATAAAGTTCAATATGAAACCATAGCAATTTGATTCACTCAAAACGGATTTAAAATGAAGAAGTTATGGGTAAAACAAGATTGGATAATTTTTCTCATTTTAGCTACGTGAAAATTGGTAACAAATCTATTCCAACCATAACTTAATCAACTTGTATTGTATATTATGTAATCTTGAGATACCATAGACACGTATACAATGTTTCGACCTATCATGTCGACACATCTATATATATTTCGGAACAACCATAGACACTCTATATGTGAATGTTGGAGTTAGCTATACAGGGTTGAGGTTGATTCCAAAATATATATAGTTTGAGTTGTGATCAATACTGAGATACGTATACACTGGGTCGTGGATTGATTCAAGATAATATTTATCGATTTATTTCTGTACATCTAACTGTGGACAACTAGTTGTAGGTTACTAACGAGGACAGCTGACTTAATAAACTTAAAACATCAAAATATATTAAAAGTGTTGTAAATATATTTTGAACATACTTTGATATATATGTATATATTGTTATAGGTTCGTGAATCAACCAGTGGCCAAGTCTTACTTCCCGACGAAGTAAAAATCTGTGAAAGTGAGTTATAGTCCCACTTTTAAAATCTAATATTTTTGGGATGAGAATACATGCAGGTTTTATAAATGATTTACAAAATAGACACAAGTACGTGAAACTACATTCTATGGTTGAATTATTGAAATCGAATATGCCCCTTTTTATTAAGTCTGGTAATCTAAGAATTAGGGAACAGACACCCTAATTGACGCGAATCCTAAAGATAGATCTATTGGGCCTAACAAACCCCATCCAAAGTACCGGATGCTTTAGTACTTCGAAATTTATATCATATCCGAAGGGTGTCCCGGAATGATGGGGATATTCTTATATATGCATCTTGTTAATGTCGGTTACCAGGTGTTCACCATATGAATGATTTTTATCTCTATGTATGGGATGTGTATTGAAATATGAAATCTTGTGGTCTATTATTACGATTTGATATATATAGGTTAAACCTATAACTCACCAACATTTTTGTTGACGTTTAAAGCATGTTTATTCTCAGGTGAATATTAAGAGCTTCCGCTGTTGCATACTAAAATAAGGACAAGATTTGGAGTCCATGTTTGTATGATATTGTGTAAAAACTGCATTCAAGAAACTGATTTCGATGTAACATATTTGTATTGTAAACCATTATGTAATGGTCGTGTGTAAACAGGATATTTTAGATTATCATTATTTGATAATCTACGTAAAGCTTTTTAAACCTTTATTTATGAAATAAAGGTTATGGTTTGTTTTAAAAATGAATGCAGTCTTTGAAAAACGTCTCATATAGAGGTCAAAACCTCGCAACGAAATCAATTAATATGGAACGTTTTTAATCAATAAGAACGGGACATTTCAGTAACAAGATTTTAATACTTTGTTTAATAATTACACCAGGATGTCGACTGAGTGTAACCCAAGGTTTTAATACTTTGTTAACAATTATGCCAAGTGTCCTTGTACATAATTTCACCCCTGTTTTAATAATTCCATAGACTATTAATTCATTCCCGTGTCCGGTTAAATGAACGATTATTCGTACATATAAATACCCCGCCCATCGTGTCTGATAATGCTAAAAACGAACATATATTTCATAGCATTATTCCTCAAGAAAGACAAGCTTTTAGTTGCAATTGTTCTATTTACAAGTGATATTCGTTTAAATAATAAAAGGTGAAGACAAAAGACAGATTCGATGAATTGAAGACGCAAAGGTCCAAAAAGCTCAAAAGTACAAAGTACAATAAAAAAGGTTCCAAATATTGATGAGAAACGTCTCGAAATTACAAGAGTACAAGATTCAAAAACGCAAAGTACAAAATATAAAATTGTACGCAAGGACGTTCGAAAATCCGGAACCGGGACATGAGTCAACTCTTAACGCTCGACGCAATGGACTAAAAATTACGAGTCAACTATGCACATAAATATAATATAATATATAATTAATTCTTAAAATTAATATATATATTATAATATATTTATAAATCGTAGGTAAGAAAGAAGCCAAAGGAGGGTGAGCTGTATTTTCAAACTCCGCGACTCGCGGAGTTTGAAGGCAAAAATTGCCGCGAGTCGCGGAGTACCCCTGAACTCAATTCCCTATAAAGCCAACCGAATTCTGATCATTTTCAATATCCAAATTCAATCTCTCTCTATATATGTATATGTAAATATATTTATATTTATATTTTAATTTTAATTTTAATTATAATTCTAATAATAAGGGTATGTTAGCGAATGTTGTAAGGGTGTAAGTCGAAATTCTGTCCGTGTAACGCTACGCTATTTTTAATCATTGTAAGTTATGTTCAACCTTTTTAATTTAATGTCTCGTAGCTAAGTTATTATTATGCTTATTTAATCCGAAGTAATCATGATGTTGGGCTAATTACTAAAATTGGGTAATTGGGCTTTGTACCATAATTGGGGTTTGGACAAAAGAACGACACTTGTGGAAATTAGACTATGGGCTATTAATGGGCTTTATATTTGTTTAACTAAATAATAGTTTGTTAATGTTAATATAAAGATTTACAATTGGGCGTCCCTATAAATTACCATATACACTCGATCGGACACGATGGGCGGGGTATTTATATGTACGAATAATCGTTCATTTAACCGGACACGGGAATGGATTAATAGCTACTAGAATAATTAAAACAGGGGTGAAATTATGTACAAGGACACTTGGTATAATTGATAACAAAATATTAAAACCTTGGGTTACACTCAGTCGACATCCTGGTGTAATTATTAAACAAAGTATTAAAATCTTGTTACAGTTTAAGTCCCCAATTAGTTGGAATATTTAACTTCGGGTATAAGAATAATTTAACGAGGACACTCGCACTTTATATTTATGACTGATGGACTGTTATGGACAAAAACCAGACGGACATATTAAATAATCCAGGACAAAGGACAATTAACCCATGGGCATAAAATTAAAATCAACACGTCAAATATCATGGTTACGGAAGTTTAAATAAGCATAATTCTTTTATTTCATATTTAATTTCCTTTATTTTATATTTAATTGCACTTCTAATTATCTCATTTTTATTGTTATTGTATTTAATTGCACTTTTAATTACCGTACTTTTTAATTATCGCAAGTTTATTTTATCGCACTTTTATTATTCGCAATTTCATTATCGTTATTTACTTTACGCTTTTAATTAAGTCTTGTATTTATTTATTATTTTACATTTGGTTTTAACTGCGACTAAAGTTTTAAAATTGACAAACCGGTCATTAAACGGTAAAAACCCCCCTTTATAATAATAATATTACTTATATATATATTTGTAAAAGTAAACTAATATAGCGCTAAGCTTTGTTTAAAGATTTTCCCTGTGGAACGAACCGGACTTACTAAAAACTACACTACTGTACGATTAGGTACACTGTCTATAAGTGTTGTAGCAAGGTTTAAGTATATCCATTCTCTAAATAAATAAATATCTTGTGTAAAATTGTATCGTATTTAATAGTATTTCCTGCTGAAATTTAAAGCTATTTTATATACACCTCGCATAACATCAAGTTATTTTTGGCGCCGCTGCCGGGGAGCTCTTAAACGCCAAAAGCGCAACACTAAATATTAAAAAAAAAAAAATTTATTTTTTAGTCTACTTTTATTAAAATTCACTTTTGTAAAAATACGTTTTTAATTATTCGAAAATATAAAAAGGAAAAAAACAAAAAAAAAATTTTATATATTTTTAAGATTTTGTTAAATATTTAAGTTTTATAAAGTTTCTTTATTTTTATATAAGTTTTATTTAAGTATTTTGTTTTTATTTAAAACATAAAAAAAACCGAAGAAAAAAAATATATATATAAATCTAGTTTTAAGATTTTTATTTATAAAATTATAAAGTAGTTCTATTTTTAATCTAGTTTTTAAAATATAAGTTTTTATTATATAAATATTTTAGATTTTAAAACAGAAAATATAAAACAGAAAATATAAAATAAAAAAATAAAAAAGAAAAACGCGTCGAATTTCAAAACTGTACCTGAGTTGAATTTTGAAACCCCGCGACTCGCGGAACAGACCTGACACGGGTACACAGGAACCCTAATTCGCATTAATTATGGGTTTTATTAATTTTAATTAATTTTAAACCCTAATTAGTTTATTTATATTATATTGTTTAGTTTAGTTTTTATTTATTTGTTTTATTTAGTTAAATTAGTTTAAATTATATATAAAATTAATAGTTTTATAAAATAAATAATATAAATATTTTTATAAAAATTATACTTTTTACAACTTTTAGTTTATTTTTATATTTTGTCCCATTTTAATCGTTTTAGCGTAATATTTGTATTTTTAGCTCATATTTAGTTTTAAACTTAGTTTTTGCCATAGTTATTTTTATTTCTAGATTTTTAGGCTTTGCCGAAAAATCACTTAAGTGCTTTTTCTTTAGACTAAGATTTAAGTGCTTTAGAATTTTGCGACGCCTTTTTAAGTTTTAGTTTCTTTTTAAGTTATTTCCATTTCGGATATAGTTTTTCCTGTAAGCTTTAATATTTTTAGACGACTTTTACCTATGTATCAATTATCATTCCAATTAGTAATCTCAATTTGCGATTATAATTTTAAGTTAGTTGTAGTAATAAGGTTAGGTTAGTCAAGTGTTTTTAAGTGTTATAAGTTTCTTTTATTTTTCCGTCACCTTTTATTTTTCAACCATTTTTCTTTTTCGACCTTTTTCGACGAACTCTTTTTCTTTCTTATTTCTCGCTATTCTAGTTTTAGGACATAGATTTTTATTCTACTTCTTATCTAAATTTCTTAAAATTACGAAAATTTATTTTAAGTGGTTAAATTGATAGACATCAAAATTTTCTGGTTCGTAGTAATAGTTGGATTTGTACGTGGACCGGGTTATTGGAGCCAAACAGTCCTCAATTATATTGAGACCAAACGAATCCTGCCCCTCTGCTGCATCTTTTGGCTATTCGAAACGTGGGCAAAATCAGAAAAGTCTATTGATTGGATAACTTATTATAATTTTTCTTTCCTTTTAAAAACTAATAGGATATTCAGTGAATGCACCGAGCAAGACGTTCACCACCTTTTGTACGTTCACCACCTGTAACTAGATCAAGACATTTAGCAAATATTACTGTCGTTGATTTTTCTTTAGAATCGTCATCCAGTCGACCAAGTACTCCAGTTCAAATTTCCGATAATCCATTTTTTGAACCCGACCTCACAATTGAGAATCCGGAGAATATTCAGGGACGATTCATAGATCCTGAACCACTAAACTTTCCTCCGGAACCACCAATCATTCAAACAGAGATTGTTAAGGAACGAACCATTAAATCAGAATCTTCTAGTGATTCCGATTCAACAAATTCAATTATGGAAGTAACAGAACCATTAAGTATGGAAGACCGAATGAGAGCTAAACGCACTGGCCAAGGTCACGCAATTACTCATCCAGACATTAATGCGCCAGATTATGAAATCAAAGGACAAATTCTACACATGGTGACTAATCAATGCCAATTTAGTGGTGCGCTGAAGGAAGATCCAAATGAACATCTACGTACCTTTAATAGGATCTGCACACTATTTAAAATCCGAGAAGTGGAGGATGAACAGATATATCTCATGTTATTTCCCTGGACTTTAAAGGGAGAAGCCAAATATTGGTTGGAATCGTTACCTGAAGGGGCGATTGATACATGGGACGTTTTAGTTGAAAAATTTCTTAAACAATTCTTTCCTGCATCTAAAGCCGTAAGACTTCAAGGAGAAATTGTAACATTCACACAGAAGCCGAATGAAACTCTATATGAGGCGTGGACAAGATTTGGAAAGTTATTAAGAGGATGTCCGCAACATGGTTTAGACACCTGTCAAATAGTACAAATATTCTACCAAGGATGCGACATCACTACAAGGAAAGACATAGATATAGCAGCTGGTGGTTCTATTATGAAGAAAACCGAAACTGATGCTTACAAAATTATTGATAACACTGCTTCCCACTCACATGAGTGGCACCAAGAAAAAGATATCGTTAGATCATCTAAAGCAGCTAGAGCCGATTCTAGCCATGACTTAGATTCCATTTCCGCAAAGATAGATGCTGTTGAGAGACGAATGGAAAAGATGACTAAAGATATTCACTCAATACGAATTAGTTGTGAGCAGTGTGGAGGACCACATTTGACAAAAGATTGTCTCAGTATTGAATTAACAATGGAACAAAGAGAGAATATTTCATACATAAACCAAAGGCCTGGAAATAATTATCAGAATAATTATCAACCACCAAGACCGATTTACAATCAAAACCAGAATTATAACCGAAATATTCCATACAACAACCAACAAGGTCCTAGCAATCAACAAGTATCCAATAATACTTACAACCAGCAAAGACCTAATTTTCAAAACAAACCACCACAACAAACCGATGATAAAAAGCCGAATTTAGAAGATATGATGACGAAGCTAGTTGAAACTCAAACGAAGTTTTTCACATCTCAGAAACAAACTAATGAACAAAATGCTCAAGCATTTAGAAATCAACAAGCTTCTATTCAAAATCTGGAACAAGAAGTAAGTAACCTAGCAAGGTTAATAGGTGAAAGAAAACCGGGAAGTCTACCTAGTGATACAAATACTAACCCCCGGAATGAAACAGCTAAAGCCATTACCACAAGAAGTGGTACAACACTTAAACCACCTGAAATACCTGTAACTTCTGATGAAGCTATTCCTACTCCACAAGAACCACAACCTAATCAAGATAAGGAAAAAGAACCGGTAGTTGAAAAGGTTAATGAAGATAACACAGTTAGGGCTAAACCTTATGTTAAACCATACCAACCACCACTTCCTTACCCGAGTAAAATGAAGAAAGAGAAACTTGAAGCCGAGCAATCCAAATTCTTGGATATGTTTAAACAGATAAATATAAATCTTCCTTTCATTGATGTGATTTCAGGAATGCCTAGATATGCTAAATTCTTGAAAGATCTAATCTCAAATAGAAAGAAAATGGAAGAACTCTCGGCTGTTACCATGAATGCTAATTGTTCAGCAGTGCTGTTGAATAAGATACTAGAAAAATTATCTGATCCAGGAAGTTTCACAATTCCATGTTTTCTGGGTAGTCTTAGTTCAATAGAAGCATTGGCAGACTTAGGTGCTAGTATAAATCTAATGCCGTATTCACTATACGCTAAACTAGACCTTGGAGAATTGAAACCAACTAGAATAAGTATACAACTAGCCGATCGATCAATAAAATATCCTAGAGGGATAATGGAGAACATGCTAGTTAAAGTTGGTACTTTAGTATTTCCAGTAGATTTTGTTGTTCTGGACATGGAAGAAGATTCTCAAGTTCCTCTCATATTAGGAAGACCATTCTTAAATATGGCTAAAGCAATGATAGACGTGTTCGGTAAGAAATTGACCCTAAGTATAGAGGATGAGAGTGTTACCTTTTCAGTTGATAGAGCAATGCAACAACCACAATCTGCAGATGATACATGTTATTATATTCAAACTATAGATGCACATGCAGAATTATTAGAAGAATTTCCAGAATTACAAGGAACAGGAGAATGTTCTTTAGGAGAAGGTAATGAACCAATTGATGAAGTTGAAATGTTAGCTACACTTATAGCTAATGGATATGAACCAACAACAGAAGAAATTCAAATGCTAAAAGAAGAAGACAGATATCGATATAAATCATCGATAGAAGAACCTCCGAAATTAGAGTTAAAGCCACTTCCAAACCATTTGGAATACGCTTATTTACATGGTGAATCTGAATTACCTGTAATAATATCGTCTTCTCTTACTGAAAATGAGAAATCACAACTCATTTCTGTGTTGAAAGCTCATAAACCAGCCATTGCATGGAAGATTCATGATATTAAAGGAATAAGTCCTTCGTATTGCACACATAAAATCCTTATGGAAGAAGGTCATAAAACGTATGTGCAACGCCAACGAAGACTAAATCCTAATATGCAAGATGTAGTTAAGAAAGAGATTATTAAACTGCTAGATGCAGGTTTGATATATCCAATCTCTGATAGTCCATGGGTAAGCCCAGTTCAATGCGTGCCTAAGAAGGGTGGCATGACTATCATTACAAATGAGAAAAATGAGCTTATTCCTACTAGGACTGTAACAGGATGGCGTGTGTGTATTGATTATAGAAAATTAAATGACACCACCAGAAAAGATCACTTTCCCTTACCTTTCATAGATCAAATGTTGGAAAGATTAGCCGGAAATAGTTACTATTGTTTTCTAGATGGATTTTCCGGATATTTTCAAATTCCAATAGCACCCGAAGATCAAGAGAAAACCACATTCACGTGCCCTTATGGTACTTTTGCTTACAAACGCATGCCATTTGGACTTTGTAATGCCTCTGCAACCTTTCAAAGGTGTATGATGGCGATTTTTCACGACATGATAGAAGAATGCATGGAAGTTTTCATGGATGACTTTTCAGTCTTCGGTGATACATTTGAATCAAGTCTAGTTAATCTGGAACGAATGCTTATTAGATGCGAACAATCAAATTTAGTACTTAATTGGGAGAAATGCCATTTCATGGTTAAAGAAGGCATCGTTCTTGGTCATAAAATTTCAAAAGAAGGAATTGAAGTGGATAGAGCTAAAGTAGATGTAATTGCTAAACTTCCACATCCCACCAATGTTAGAGGAGTAAGGAGTTTTCTAGGGCATGTCGGTTTTTACCGACGTTTCATAAAAGATTTTTCTAAAATTGCCACTCCTATGAATAAACTCCTAGAAAAGGATGCTCCATTCATCTTTTCAGATGAATGTATCAAATCTTTTAATATTCTTAAAGAGAAACTCACTAATGCACCGATCATGATAACACCAAATTGGAATCTACCATTTGAACTAATGTGCGATGCAAGTGATTTTGCAATGGGAGCCGTTTTAGGACAAAGGATTGAAAAACGATTTCAACCTATATATTATGCTAGTAAGACGTTACAAGGAGCACAAACGAACTATACAACTACTGAAAAAGAACTCCTTGCTATTGTCTTTGCTTTTGACAAATTTCGATCATATCTCGTTCTAGCAAAAACGGTGGTCTATACCGACCATTCTGCCATACAAGACAACTTTCCTGATGAATATCTATTGAAGATAGATTATAATGAAATCCCATGGTTTGCAGACTATGCAAACTAATTAGTATGTAGATTCCTTGAAAAAGGATTATCGTACCAAAAACGAAAGAAATTCTTCAGTGATATAAAACACTATTTTTGGGAAGATCCACATCTGTTTAAAAGTTGTCCTAATGGAATAATACGCCGATGTGTATTTGGAAATGAAGCTAGTAAAATTTTAAACCATTGTCACACAGGACCAACAAGAGGGCATTATGGGCCTCAACTAACAGCAAGAAAAGTTTATGATGCTGGATTCTATTGGCCTACAATTTACAAAGACGCACACCTTCTTTGCAAATCCTGTGATGCTTGTCAAAGGGCCGGAAAAATAAGTCAACGTGATGAAATGCCATAAAATGTCATCCAAGTATGTGAAGTATTTGACATTTGAGGTATTGACTTTATGGGTCCATTTCCAAAATCTCATAATAATCTATATATACTCGTAGCCATTGATTATGTATCTAAATGGGCGGAAGCACAAGCTCTCCCAACTAACGATGCACGAGTTGTAGTCAACTTTTAAAACGTCTTTTTGCAAGGTTTGGAACACCGAAAGCTTTAATAAGTGATCGGGGTACTCATTTCTGTAATAATCAACTTGAGAAAGTTCTTAAAAGATATGGAGTAACTCATAAAATCTCCACCGCATATCATCCACAAACAAGTGGACAAGTTGAAAATACCAACCGAGCTTTAAAACGTATTCTAGAGAAAACCGTAGGATCAAATCCGAAGGAATGGTCCATTAAATTGGAGGATGCACTCTGGGCTTTTAGAACAGCCTACAAAACTCCAATTGGAACCACACCTTTTAGACTTGTTTATGGAAAAGCATGTCATCTTCCAGTAGAAATTGAACACAAAGCATTTTGGGCTTTGAAGACATGTAATCTTGATTTACATGAAGCCGGACGTCTACGATTAAATCAATTAAACGAATTAGAAGAATTAAGACATGAAGCATACGAAAATTCGTTAATCTATAAAGAAAGAACGAAGAAATGGCATGATAAAAGAATCATAAGTTTAAAAGAATTTAAAGAAGGAGACAGAGTTCTTCTTTTCAATTCATGATTCAAGCTATTTCCTGGAAAATTGAAATCAAGATGGTCTGGACCATTCATAGTCAAAAGAGTTTTCCCATACGGAACGATAGAATTAATAAATTCAAATGGGATTGAATTTAAAGTTAATGGTCACAGAGTTAAACACTACATAGATAGTCCGATGGAAGTCGACAACGAAGTTAATCACAATTTCGACACCACAGCTAACTAAGTGTGGGGAGAATCAAGTATTTAAAGGATAATATGTATTTCTGTTAGAGTTAGATTGTCTGTTTTCGTGTAGTTCTCGAAAATGGAACCCGAATGGTCTTTCCCTAGCAGACCCTAAAGAACTAGTCTTCTCCCCCCATTCTGAATTTTTATTTTTTTTAGGAAATGAAGACTGCCTGTGAACTAAACCATGGTCTAATGCTACACGCTTTGATCACTAAACGTAATAATGACACACTTCCGAGTGAAATAGTATCAGTAATCAGAGAAAGATTGGACGGAGTAAGAAAAGAATCCAGATGCGAAGATAATAAGTTACAATTTGGTAAAGGAAAATCAAAATCCGCAGCGAAAAGAAGAGCACGACACCTAGAAAGATCTCAAAAATGCGGAAAATGGTCACATGGAGGTAAATGTTCAAATAATCAAACCTATTCAAACACCGAATTTGTTACTTTATGCAGAGACGGACCGTTCATATGTTTAGAAGAAAAAACACTGAATGCTCGAGGTTACGCCTATGTAGCCATGGAAAACCAATTAAACCGACTATCTTATGAATGAGATAGATCGTATAACTAAGAATACTATCTCACAGGAGTCTGTACAGTTTTTATTTTTATTTTTATTTTTAACCTTTTGATAATAAACGCTAATTTGTTCGCTATAAAGTATTAAATTGGTATTGAATAAAATTAGGTTTGGCGACCGAAATTATTGATATCATTCAAAAATTTATTACATCACTGCGAAATTTAACGTTTACTCTTAAGGTATAAATATCTTTAATCAATCAACCCAAAATATTTCAAAAATTCGTCATGAGTTAAATTAGGTATTGGAACCGAAATTACTTTACCGAAAAGAGTGGCGCATATTTTTGATAATATTTGATTGATTAAAGTGGGATAAAAAGCCAAAAAGATTTTTAATTTTATTTTTACCATATTTTTAAAATTAATATATAAATCTTAAATTAATATTGTAAACTTTGTAAAATCAAAATATAAAAAATTGTAAATGTTTGAAAAATTAATATAAGTTTGGTGTGAATTTATAATATGAATTTTTAAATTAAGTTTGGTGTGAATTTTTAATTTTTAAAATATGAATTTTATTTTTATGCATTTTAAATTTTAAGTTTGGTGTGAATTTTTAATATTAATTTTGAATTTTATGTATTTTTATTTTAAGTTTGGTGTGAATTTAAAAACAAAAATTTACTTTATCTCATTAAGTTAAAAATATGATTTTTAAACTTCGTCGTAAGTTGAAGACTAGGTCTTTGAACCGAAATTGCTTTACCCGAGAGAGGGACGAGAACTTTTATTATCATTATTTTTAATCTTATTGAATTAAAGTATGCCAAAAACATTAAAAAAAAATCTAAGCTTTTAAAAACAATCGCTTGAAAAAGACAAATTTTAAAATTTTGTCGAGGGACGGACTAGGACATCGATCCGAAACGACCTCGTCCTAAATAACAAGGGAAACAAAATTTTAAATTTAATTACTTAATTGTTTTAATTAGTATAAGATATAAAAAAAAAAATAAACTCCACGACTCGCGGAGTTTGAAGGGTCAAACACCGCGACTCGCGGAGGGACCGAATTACAGAAAAAAAATAAAACGCAAGAACAGCTCAGTTGCACACCACAAAAACGAAAATACTGCGAAAATAACCCGAAAAAGACCTCCCAAATTCACAATTTTTCACCGTTAATCATCAAATCTTTTACTAAAATCATGTTGAGAAGGATGCTATCAAGGAATTACTCAAGAAAAACGGTAAATTTCTACACCTAAACACCATTTAATCCGAAAATTAGTGTTCTTGAGCAATTTTTTCCCCAATTCGATTTTGATGCTTTTTAGTGTAATTATGCTTAAATTGCTTATGTATTATGCTTGTATAACTTATATTGATGCTATTTAACATGATTAGAAGCCTTAAACTTCAAATTTTAAGTAATCTAGGGTTTGTGTTCTTGAGCAAGTTTGGGGCTTTTTGATATAAACAGGTTATGGCCGATTTTTGTCATGAATTGTTGCTAAATTAAGTAGTGTAACATGTTTAGGTAGTTAAATGATCCAAACTTTGAGCCTAAACATGATTTTGAGAATTAAAGTGGACTTTTTCAAGTCTAAAATTCATGAACTTGATTTTTGAAAGATAATGCCATTTGAAACTTGTTTAATTGCTAGTAATGACTATTTTGACATGTTATTTGAGTTAAATGCTTATGAACTTGGCGAACATTTTCGTATATGCTTATTTGAAAAAGTGTAGATTTGATGAAAATATGAAAATGAGCTTAAGTTTGATATAAATTGATCATGTCATTGTAATTATTTTGATTGATGATTTTGCTGACACTAATGCATATTTGGATGCACAAAAATTGTGTTTGATGTGTTTTGCAGACTGAAAGGGGTGAATCTTCATTCCAAGCTCGCAATGCTCCTGCTGAGAATGCGGAACAACAGGAGGTAGATAACTACTACAAACAAGATATACCTCATCCAGTCATGACATTTTCTGATATGCACTTGGAAGATTTGCACCCGAACCTGAGATTTGACAGACTTTGGATAGATTATCCAAAATACCAAAGGGGTTTGCATACTCTTCATTCTAAAGTTGTTGAGGTACCTAGGGTCATAGAATGGGGACCATTAGAAGCTGTAGAATTGGCCGGGCCAATTAGGGAATTACTTGCACAGAGGTATGGTAATTCTACTTTTAACGACTGGGTACGTTTATTCACCATGCGTAGACCTGTATATAAAGTATGGTGTGAAGAATTGTTGTGTAGTATAGAATTAAATGATCGGGTAGCTAGTTTAACCGATCGATCTTTTATTAGATTTTTGTTAGGAGGTTCGATGCGCCACATGTCTTTACTAGACATGGCTCAGGCTTTACGTATATATACGCCTGAGGAGTTAGCATCTGCCGATTGTAGAGGGTTGATACTAAATGGTAGAAAGATAGATGAAAATTTTGATACACATAGTGTATGGAGTCAAATGACAAGCCATCACCGATTCAAAGGGGGAAATTACTCTTATTTGGATATAGATAGAGCTGAATTAAGAGTAATTCATAGGTTTTTAGCTAATTCGATTACACAAAGAGGTAAGAACAAGGAAAAGGTAAATGAACAGGATTTGTTTTACCATATGTGTATTCGAGACCCACAAAGCGCTGTAAGTATACCTTATTGTGTGGGTTATTATTTATCAGCTATGGTTAGGGGGATGAGACCGCATAGCATAATAGGAGGTGGTATATTTATTACTTTGATTGCTGAATATCTTGGTGTGGATATAAGTCGGGGGGGATTATTAGTCGAAGAACCAGAACCCCGCGATACAATAGGTTTAAATGTATACCATGGTGCGAAAGTTTTGAAGAGGCGAAATAACGCCGCAGTACAATACCATGGTAGACATCCACAGGTTGAGAGAAACCAACAGCAAGGTAATGTAGGAGGGGGAAATAAAATGCAAGAAACGCAAAGGTTTATAGCTTCACAGGAGTACGAAAATGCTAGACAAAGAGCATTTGAAGATTGGCAAGTTCATCAAAACCAAATCATAGCTTATTGCCAACATATAAGTAGAAACTATATTCCTACTCCAAAGCCCATATTCCCTCCCTGGTCTATAGAGATTCAACCACCGTATCCTACGTATAACCCAGCCGAAGCATTTTATAGCACCTATGGTTATGCATGGAACCTCTATTGGTATCAGTATCATCCCTAGTCTACTTAGTTTTATTTATTTTGTAATTTGTAATGTTGATACGTTTAATACTTATGTTAATATTGTAATAGTTGTTATAATTTTCTAACTTTTATTCTTAGATTTTAATAATTTTTGAATGTGAGGTAATATACCAAACTTCAAAAATATGTATATATGTTTGCATTTTATCTTATGTACACAACAGGGTAAAACAACGCATTTTCAAAGACTGGCATTAAGTTCAGCAAAAGCAACTAATTTTGACGACAAGATGCAAAATATATGTGAAATAACAACAAGACGGAATGAACAAATGATGTGCACCATTTATCATTCAGCAAACAAACACAAATATGTTTGGAAACTTTGGTAAAATTTAATCATTTTCACACAAATCACCCTCAATAATTTAAATTGTTACTGATTTCTTGCAAATGAGGGCATTGCAAGATCTTAAGTGTGGGAAGGGGTTAAATTCTTTCGGATTTTAAAATTTTTACTTTATACACTTGGTTACCATTAGAAATACTAGTAAAGTAGTAGTTGTATTAGAATCTAGTGCTCTCTGATAATAAAGAACAGCCCTAGTCTTATATACTGACTACCCAATTCTAGTAAAATTTTTCAAAATTTTCAATTAAATGAACTCAAAATCATGTTTATACATATTTATGAACGATAAAACTAGGTGTTAACACCGAAATTATTGTTACCTCGAAAAGGACATAAATTGAGAAACAAACCAAAATGTTAAAATTCATTTAAAATGGAATAGAGGACAATAAAAAGGAAAATAAAAGCCAAGTGTGAGAAAATTCTCCAAGTTATTCAAAACATATGTCACATATTTTTGTACAAATAACTGAAAATACATTTGCTTTGGACTAAACTAAAAAATTTTTACTCGATTTACTGTAAGAAAGATGGATCTACACGATGAATCAATTCCATCATTAAAAGGAAGTAAAGTCTTCCAAAAAAGAAACGCGCTTCTTGATTTAGGTCATGAAGTTGTCGTCCAGACCAGCTGTAGGTTGACAAAAAATCTAGAAAAGTCATCACTAAAATCAGCAGGAAATTCACGGACCTCAGCATTAAACAGGGTCGCCAAGTGGTCAGACTTATCCTAACCATGAGAGGATCTGTCTTGTAAAATGGGGAGGGCACCGTGCAAATTAACTGGATAAGACTAATGAATCAGATCCCCAGAAAGGATAATCTCCTTAAAGATTAAAAATCAGCTTTTAAGCCTGATATTACTCAATCCTAGATATTGACCTTAAAGATTGAGAATTCAAACTCATGAAATTCAATGATATCTAAACTCGAGCTTGAACGAGAAAATATTTTGATCAAATTATAAACCGATTTGTTTTCTGAAAACCCATTTTCAATGCGTTCATTACCATTGAACGTAAAATCCTAGGAATTCACCGGGAATTCATTAGGTCACCTGAACTAAATCGGGTGTCAACCGTAAGAACGGTGGTTGCATAGTGGTCAAAGACAGGACCTTGTGCCAAACCTACAAATTATAAGGGTGAGCTTTACTATTGCTCCTACTAAGGATAGTAATTGCGTCTGACACGTTATAGACCATAATTAAAAGCATGTCAGGGGACATTGCCTTAACAGTTGCTTGTTCAACGCTTTCCTTTACAACCGGATGGTAGTTTACCGAAAGGTAATATACGGGACAAGTAAACTGGACGTGTTGCTTTCCTAATACAAGGTTAGCAAGTGGGTGACACAAAATCGCAAGTTTTGAGCTAAAATTTTCAAATCTGAAACCCACAAAAATATTTTGCAAACACCGGTGAAGGGTTATTCCGGAAAACTTATCTAGGGTAAAAACTAGATTTAATTTTCAAAAGATCAAATGTTTTCATAAAGATCCAGTTTCCATAATGGATCTAAATTTTTATAGTCATGTGGGACTGTAAACCATATCGTTACTACCATTGTTTATACCGCCGTAAAGAAATCACTGATGTACAAAGTGTGAAGAATAAAGAAGTGATTCTAGTATTTCAAGACAATATTGCTTGAGGACAAGCAACGCTCAAGTGTGGGAATATTTGATAATGCTAAAAACGAACATATATTTCATAGCATTATTCCTCAAGAAAGACAAGCTTTTAGTTGCAATTGTTTTATTTACAAGTGATATTCATTTAAATAATAAAAGGTGAAGACAAAAGACAGATTCGATGAATTGAAGACGCAAAGGTCCAAAAAGCTCAAAAGTACAAAGTACAATCAAAAAGGTTCCAAATATTGATGAGAAACGTCTCGAAATTACAAGAGTACAAGATTCAAAAACGCAAAGTACAAAATATAAAATTGTACGCGAGGACGTTCGAAAATCCGGAACCGGGACATGAGTCAACTCTCAACGCTCGACGCAATGGACTAAAAATTACGAGTCAACTATGCACATAAATATAATATAATATATAATTAATTCTTAAAATTAATATATATATTATAATATATTTATAAATCGTCGGTAAGAAAGAAGCCAAAGGAGGGTGAGCTGTATTTTCAAACTCCGCGACTCGCGGAGTTTGAAGGCAAAAATTGCCGCGAGTCGCGGAGTACCCCTGAACTCAATTCCCTATAAAGCCAACCGAATTCTGATCATTTTTAATATCCAAATTCAATCTCTCTCTATATATGTATATGTAAATATATTTATATTTATATTTATATTTTAATTTTAATTTTAATTATAATTCTAATAATAAGGGTATGTTAGCGAATGTTGTAAGGGTGTAAGTCGAAATTCTGTCCGTGTAACGCTACGCTATTTTTAATCATTGTAAGATATGTTCAACCTTTTTAATTTAATGTCTCGTAGCTAAGTTATTATTATGCTTATTTAATCCGAAGTAATCATGATGTTGGGCTAATTACTAAAATTGGGTAATTGGGCTTTGTACCATAATTGGGGTTTGGACAAAAGAACGACACTTGTTGAAATTAGACTATGGGCTATTAATGGGCTTTATATTTGTTTAACTAAATGATAGTTTGTTAATATTAATATAAAGATTTGCAATTGGGCGTCCCTATAAATTACCATATACACTCGATCGGACACGATGGGCGGGGTATTTATATGTACGAATAATCGTTCATTTAACCGGACACGGGAATGGATTAATAGCCACTAGAATAATTAAAACAGGGGTGAAATTATGTACAAGGACACTTGGTATAATTGATAACAAAATATTAAAACCTTGGGTTACACTCAGTCGACATCCTGGTGTAATTATTAAATAAAGTATTAAAATCTTGTTACAGTTTAAGTCCCCAATTAGTTGGAATATTTAACTTCGGGTATAAGGATAATTTGACGAGGACACTCGCACTTTATATTTATGACTGATGGACTGTTATGGACAAAAACCAGACGGACATATTAAATAATCCAGGACAAAGGACAATTAACCCATGGGCATAAAATTAAAATCAACACGTCAAACATCATGGTTACGGAAGTTTAAATAAGCATAATTCTTTTATTTCATATTTAATTTCCTTTATTTTATATTTAATTGCACTTCTAATTATCGCATTTTTATTGTTATTGTATTTAATTGCACTTTTAATTATCGTACTTTTTAATTATCGCAAGTTTATTTTATCGCACTTTTATTATTCGCAATTTCATTATCGTTATTTACTTTACGCTTTTAATTAAGTCTTGTATTTATTTATTATTTTACATTTGGTTTTAACTGCGACTAAAGTTTTAAAATCGACAAACCGGTCATTAAACGGTAAAAACCCCCCTTTATAATAATAATATTACTTATATATATATTTGTAAAAGTAAACTAATATAGCGTTAAACTTTGTTTAAAGATTTTCCCTGTGGAACGAACCGGACTTACTAAAAACTACACTACTGTACGATTAGGTACACTGCCTATAAGTATTGTAGCAAGGTTTAAGTATATCCATTCTCTAAATAAATAAATATCTTGTGTAAAATTGTATCGTATTTAATAGTATTTCCTGCTGAAATTTAAAGCTATTTTATATACACCTCGCGTAACATTTGTGTCCGATTGAGTGTATATGGTTATTTATAGGGACGTCCAATTGTAAATCTTTATATTAAAATTAACAAACTATCATTTAGTTAAACAAATATAAAGCCCATTAATAGCCCATAGTCTAATTTCCACAAGTGTCGTTCTTTTGTCCAAACCCCAATTATGGTACAAAGCCCAATGACCCAATTTTAATATTTTTAGCTCAACATCATGATTACTTCGGATTAAATAAGCATAATAATAACTTAGCTACGAGACATTAATGTAAAAAGGTTGAACATAACTTACAATGATTAAAAATAGCGTAGCGTTACACGGAGAGAATTTCGACTTACACCCTTACAACATTCGCTAACATACCCTTATTATTAGAATTAAAATTAAAATTAAAATTAAAATATAAATATAAATATATACTACGTATATAGATAGAGAGATTGATTATATGATGGATATTACGTTCACCAAACTGCAAATTTATAGGCCTGTGAACTGAAAAAGGAGCTCATGCGATCGCATGAGCTTTGCTCTTCAAGGCCATGCGATCGCATGGCCAGCTGGGGAGGCTCACATTTGGTTGTTTTCTTCTGCCGACGGTTTTATAATATATATATTAATTTTAAGAATTAATTATATATTATATTATATTCATGTGCATAGTTGACTTGTAATTTTTAGTCCGTTGCGTCGAGCGCTGAGAGTTGACTCTGGTCCCGGTTCCGAATTTTCGAACGTCCTTGCGTACAATTTAATATCTTGTACTTTGCGTTTTGAATCTTGTACTCTTGTAATTTTGAGACGTTTCTTATCAATAATTGGAACCTCATTGATTGTATTTTGTACTTTTGAGCTTTTTGGTCGTTTGCATCTTCAATTCGTCAAATCTGTCTTTTGTCTTCACCTTTTATTATTTAAACGAATATCACTTGTAAATAGGACAATTGCAACTAAAAGCTTGTCTTTCTTCAGGAATAATGCTATGAAATATATGTTCGTTTTTAGCATTATCATATATATATATATATATATATATATATATATATATATATATATATATATATATATATATATATATATATATATCAACTGTATATATATGTATATTAAATATATAAGGAAACATAATATAATAATATTAATTATATAAACATCAATATTAGTTTTAATAATAATGGTGAAACTAATAATTTTAATAATAATAATAATATCAACAATATTAATTTTACTTGTACATATCAAGGTTTACATATTCATATATATATATATATATATATATATATATAATATATATATATATATATATATATATAATAATAATAATAATATTAATTATTCAAATATTCATATCGGTGTTTATCATGAAATTATTGTTAATAATATTAACATAACGATTATATTCAACTTGTAATTTAATATATTACAATTTATAAATTTTATCCTAGTTACTAATTATATAATATATTATATAATAACTTATATTAAATATTTAATATTTATAATTTACAATCCATATAATATTATTTATGTCCAGAATTCATATATATATATATATATATATATATATATATATATATATATATATATATATATATATATTAATAGTAACTTATTTATTATGTATTTTATTTTCACATTATTAATTCCAATTAATTGGAGTGCATTTTTATTAGTTCATAATAATATCTACGTATACTTGTATTTATATTTATCTATACATTTATTTACAACCGATTGTTCGTGAATCGTCGGGAATGGTCAAAAAGGGTAAATGCATTCATGTAAACCGTTCCAAAATTATCAAAACTCAACATTACAGACTTTGCTTATCGTATCGAAATCATATAAAGATTAAGTTTAAATTTAGTCGGAAATTCCCGGGTCGTCACATCTTTCTTCTTTGGGCATGCATTTCTATAATGACCCGTTTGCCCACATTCGTAACAAGTAACCGTCTTTGGTGCATTGGGCCCCTTTCGAGCGACGGGGGCGGCACTTTTACATTCGTTGGCCTTATGACCAATTCCTTGGCACCGATGGCAAATTAGCTTGCCACATTCACCAAAGTAATGCTTGTTGCATTTGTTGCAAAGTGGTAGGTTTTCGGCATAACCCTTCTTGCCGTCGGAGGTGAAAGGCTTCTTGGCAAAGTTGTTGTTGCTTGATTGGGGGCTTCCCATTTTCTTTTGTTGTTACCCGACTTATCCTCGACTTTAGGTGCCGGTACTACAATTTCATCCACCGTTTCTATCAATTTGCGGGCCATGTTCAAAGCTTCTTGATGATTAGTGGGTTTGAATGACATTACTCTGTATTTGATGCTCTTTGAAAGACCATCCATGTAAAGTTCAACCCTTAACGATTCGGGGTTTACAAGGTTTGGGCACATCAAGGCTAGTTCGGAAAATCGTTGATTATAGGCCTTGAGATCGTTTTCGACCGCTTTCAAAGTTCTTAGCTCTTGTTCGAGCCTTCGGGTTTCTTCACGAGGAAAATATTCGACGATCATTTTTTCCCTAAAGTCGGCCCAAGAGAGGGCGTGAGCTTCATCGGTACCCACCGATTGTACATAGGTGTTCCACCATGTGAGGGCGACACCGGCGAAAGTGTGAGTGGAGTATTTGACCTTATCTTGGTCCCGACAACCGCTTATGCTAAAAATGGCCTCCGTTTGTTCGAACCATCGAGTGAGAGTAACTGGTCCCCCGGTCCCATCAAAATTATGAGGTTTGCACCCCATGAAGGCTTTGTAGGAGCACCCTTCGCTTGAATTACCGGCCCCTTGATTGTTGTTGTTGTGGTTGTTGTTATTGTTGTTGTTGGAGGAGTGATCGGCCATGGCCGCATCCACGGCAGTGGCTATCATCCGTTGAAGGGCTTGTTCGGGAGTCTCATGGTGTGGCACACGGCGAGGAGGCATTGTTCCTTCAAAAGACAAGAATATCGTTGATTAGTATTCTTAATAATACTAACCGTGATATGGAATGAGGATAAAGAGAAAATTTTCCTTGACTTGCCTTAAATTCTTTATGTCATAATGTCGGAACGATCATATGAGTCACCGTAATATAATCCCAGAAATTATATTACCCTAATTCATATGTGCATTCGACATTATTTCACTAAGTCAAGGTGGCGTGTCAATCAAATTAAACAACGTGAGATTAAGATGGAATAAAAGTTAGATATGAATCGAAGAGTTCGAGTATAAATGCACAAGTAGTCAAGTAATTCCTACTTCAAGTCTATATGTCGGTCGTAGTCTAGACTCACTAATGTACCCTATGACTCGGGGTTGACACCAATGAGCTCTAAATCCCTACAACCAATAGCGACCCGACAAAATCGTCATTGACGGCGCCATCTACTTAGGTCCCGTTAGGTGGTCATAAGTCTTTAAAACAACGTTTGACCAAAAGTATGTCGCATTCATTTCAAAAGTAAGGATGTTTCAAGGTTTACAAAGTTGTTTGACAACTACTTACATTACGAAGTTTAAAGTACGATTGAAACATATGTGACACAATTTAAGAATAAGTTAAAAGACGCTCCACGTATGCATGTATACTCGACATCCAAGCAAGTATCAAAAGTAATGAGCAGAAGCATGTATCACAAAATGTTCAAGGACCTGAGAAAAACATAGAAATCTGTCAACGAAAACGTTGGTGAAATCATAGGTTTA
The DNA here is from genome assembly GCF_046630445.1 of Rutidosis leptorrhynchoides. Classification (NCBI taxonomy): domain Eukaryota; kingdom Viridiplantae; phylum Streptophyta; class Magnoliopsida; order Asterales; family Asteraceae; genus Rutidosis; species Rutidosis leptorrhynchoides. The sequence goes on from NC_092338.1 coordinate 376,020,558, forward strand.
AGTAAGTAAGTACAAATGAACCACAAGATTTATATCATTGAACTAATAGTAAACCATTCTAAAAATTGTTATCACGAGCACCCAATTATCAAGGCTTAACTTTCCATCCATAGAACCCCATCACAATAGTGTTAGAACATACACTATTTCTCGAAAATACATTTCATCCGAATAACGGGAGCGAACCGTCTGAATGAGGGTTTGTCCAACCCATATGGCTATATAACATAAGTTCTCGCTTACACCCAGCAAGTGTAACTAATGATAATCGAATTGAGGATTTTTGTTCAAACTCGTATGTAGAATGTTTGTTTTCCTGTACTTGTGTTCACATTGTAAAAAGAAACGTTTATGTTTTCTCATCCCAAATGTGAGTTCAAAAGAGTAAAAGTGGGACTATGATCTCACCTTGAGTGCAAGCGTATAAAAGTACTTCACAAGTAAACGTGTGCAAGAACGAATGCTAGTCTTGACCTAAACAAGTAGGTCGTATCAATAACGGTAAACACGATTGGTCAAAGTGTTCAATTAGTCCTATGGATCGTTTCGACTCGATTATTATAGCATGTGAATCAAATTGTCAAGTTTCATGCGAGGTACAAGTATAAAAACATGTTAGAATGGTTGCATAAGTATTTGGTTAAGTTTGATTAAAAGTCAACTTTAGTCGGGTCAAAGTCAACGAAAAAGTCAACACGTTCGGGTCGAGTCCCGAACTATTTTTCTGAGGTTTTTAATCTTATATAAGCATGTTAGAACAAGTTACATGTGAATCGGAGGTCCATAGCATAGCAAACATTTTTCGTAAAACGACCAACCAAAACAGTCCCTGGCAGTTCATCTGGACGGCGTCCAGATGTGAAGGTCTGGACGGCGTCCAGGAATCTGGACAGCATCCAGATCAGTATGCAGGTCCTGTTTTGTTGCAACACACAAATGCAAGAACCAAGCTTTAAACATTCACAATTTATGATCCGCAAACAATCAAAACATGTATCTTATATCATCGGAAATGTATTTTGACGAGGAAAACGACTAAACCTTTTATCAATCACCTTGACACTTACAACAACTAAAATCACATTAAATGCTCAACATTTATTACATTCAAGTTCATAAATGCGGTTTGGTGATTCGGGAACTTACTACCTCTATACAACACGCCGTTTTCTAGGTAATCAAGCATACAATCCAACTAACCACTTACCAACAACAATTTATGGCATTCAATACATCAAATGTTCACATTTAGGTCTATCAAACCCTAACCAACATCATCAAAATTAATAATCAAGTTTATGAAGTTTTCTAAGGCAACATTCACATCAAATTGAAGCTAGTGATACTAGTAACACAATTAAAACATGAACTTTTAACATCTAACAACATATGATCATCTAAAACTCAAGATTAAACACACACTTTGCAAATTCATGCTAGTTACATCAAAATAGCAAGAACGAGTATATAAATCACATAATCATGCTAGACTTGAGCCATAGACACTAATTAACACTTTTATAAGTTAAAAGCATCAAGAACACAAAATCTAGTGTTTTTAGAAAGTTACCCCAATGAGATGTAATCGGTATGGATTCGAAGAGGAAGATGTGAGGATTCCAAATATGTAATTTGTTTGGATTGAAGCTTGCTCGATTTGAAATAGATGATGAATCTTTGTTTTGGGTTTTGAGAGAAAATGTGAAAGTATTAAAGAAAAAAAGGAAATGAAATGGATAATGAAAGGAGGTGGGTGTTGACTAGTCCATCTAGTCACATCTTTGATTAATTGGCGAAACTAGTCCCTCGAGTTCGGTTGCGGGTGCGTGAATTACCTAAACGAGATGGTATTAACGGGAGATGTTATAATTTTATAACGGACTTTAAAATAGTAAAACGAAAGGTAAACGGAAAAAAGCGGGATGTTACAGATCCCGTAACACTCCAGGCAGGTGTGTTCTCATCTTCTGTTTCTTCATTAAAAGGTCGAACCGAATCGTAATTGATTGGGAGGGTGGTTAGACCAACAGGATGTACATCTCAAACACACAGTTGTGTGAAGAGCTTAGTTAGATGTGCCCCATAAGGAAGGTAGAGTGATTCATTGTACACCAATCCATTCATCCTCTTTACCATGAACAGTGCCATGTTGACTTGAATTCAGTGTTGGAGACACCAGAGTAGTAAGGCTTCACAGGCATGAACATTTGTGGATAGTGTTTCCACCTTACAGTAGATGTTTTGACTTATGACTTTGAGCCAAAGGTCAAACTTAGGTGCAAGATGATTTTCCTTAAGACCATCACTTTGGATTTCAATGTGATTGATAGGCCTTTGACAAAAGGTGTTGATCATGTCACCTTTTGTGACAAATTCGGAAAGACGGAGGAGGTATGGACTATAGGAGAAACATTCCACACCTTCATCAGAAACATGCACAAATTTTCCAAATTTCTTGAGAGACATGGAAAACCCTTTATCAAACAACTGGAATTTGATGTTATTTGGGGGAGTGAATTCATAGTTAGCGTAGAATTCACGAACAAGAGTGGAGTGAATGGAACCTCTTAAAGTTAAGAATAAATCCCATTTTATGTAAGAAAAATTCTCGAGAAGCTCTTTTGAAAAGTGCTCAATAGTGACCATACAACCTTCGACAATTGGTCTAGTGCTAACAATTTATCGGTTGCGATTGATCACATCTCGTTCTTCTTGGGAGTTAGGAAAGTGATTGTCGAAGGAGTCAGAAACTGAAGAAGACAAGTCAATCACAAAAGGATTGTTAGGAGAGTTGTTTGTTTGACTCATTTTGAGTGAGATGGTGTAGTGAGTTTTGCATCATAATCTTCTCAATTTAAAGGGAAAAAGATGAACCTTCATTTAATCTTTTATTCCTTTTTGGAGTAATTGAATGTTTTGAGAAATTTGATCATATTCAAGTATACTAATTTGTGAATGATACTTTGAAAACAGATCCAATTAGATTTGAGAGGTTCAATGTGCATTTATTTTTCAAGGAGAGAGAAGAAGAAATGTCAGACTAATACACGGTAAATTCTACGGTCGATCGTGTGGTTAGCCGTGTGTGATCTGACAGAAATATGAGTCAATTAATCAGCTCAATTTAAACAGATGCTATCCAAGGAATATTCAAATAGTCGCACATTTAATTATTACAAAACAAGTCATTCAACCAACATTATAGTAAATTTATCTTCTCTCACTTCCTTCACCTTGTACTTCTCACATCACTACTACTTCGACATGAGAAAGCCTTTTTAGCTTTCTTCAGTAGCAGACGAATCTTGGATTGATACTTCTTTATCTTAGCTTGATTCAAGTAGATTCGTTCAGCTTTTGAATCACGATCCAAGCCATAAAAAGGATCATTAGCTTCATCTGGAAACTGTTCTTCATCACTGTCGGATATATCTTCCAAGTTGATTTAAGAGTTGGTCATGGCTTCATAGACCCTTTCAAATTCATCAGAGTCATCTTCATCATCCCACCCCATCATTGTTAATGTATGACGATTGAATATTTGATTGGTTGGATTTATGCGAATGTCATCTGTTGCTCTTAATTTTTCGAATAACTTTGTAAGATGCATTCCATAAGGAAGAGCTCTTGTTGAGTCCTTTGGCACATTGCTCATTCGTATGGCCATAAAGTAAGCCATGTTCACTGGTACTTGCATTTCTAGACACCAAAGAAGAGCCATCTGAACAACATGGATATGTGAACGATTTTCCATTCTACAGTAAACATTGTAGTCGATCACTGTGTTCCATATCCGGAACTTCTTCCGCATGTGTTTGCTCAATACTCCTCGACTGAGAATTTCTTCTCTTAGAGCGTTGTCTTCACACAGTGTTCGAATAGCAGCATCTTTATTGATGAATTCAGGAAGATAGGTCAGACTGTATCATGTGTGGAAGAACCTTTGTCCACTTGCTGGAACTCCTAAGAGTTTTCCAAATTCTTGAAGTGTTACTGTTGTTCTTGTTGCTTTTAGCCTAAAGGTAACTGATCCGTTGGTATAGACGAAGCTAGAGTAAAAGTCTCTAACGAGTGATGGATAAATTGGTCCATTTAGATCAAGAAATACATCCCAGTTTAAATCTGAGAAGGTTGCCACCATTTCAGGAAAATCTTCTGCTTCAATTATTCTTCCTTCTACTATTTTTCGATTTTTCACTTTTTCTCTGTTAAGTGTCGATTGGTGTGGACGAAAGTTGGATGAGCTTTCTCCTCGACTGGCCATTTTCTGCGCATTGACACTTCAAATTAATTCAAAGTGCATAATTTCAATTGTAGGCAACAAGTTTTGCAAACTTTAATTATCATCAATACTTAGATGTTTTGATGTTAATATTCTTCACATTTTCACTCTTCATTAGTGTCAATGAGTTTGTAACTAGATTAAGATTTTCACAAAGTTCATATGTGTTCTAGACTTTTGAGATCATCATCAACACATGTTTTGACATTCAACATTATTACACTCAATTTGCAACAATGTCATTTATATCATATGAACAATGATTCTATGAAAATCTAACCTAGATGTATAATGAACCCTAGAATTATTCAATTAACGCATAGATAGGTACTACTACAATCGTTTCCAAGTTGTTCTTCAAGAACAATTTTGATTGTTTGCATCAATTTAAGTTTTGATTCATTCTAGTTAGGGTTTCTTCATAACCCTAATTCATTATACAAACACAAATGAATGATAGGAAAGCAAGGATTAATCTTACCGAAAGTAGGAATTGAGATTGAAGGAATGAGCGTTCTTCTTCGTGCGGTCGATCTTCTCAGCCGTGTGCAAAGTGCGTGTGTTTTGAAGTGAGTGGGAGTGAAGTAAAAGTGAGGGTTTTATTTAATTTAAAATAGAATTAGACCACGCACGGTCAAAGCACGGTCGACCGTGGTGTTAGCCGTGCAGGAATTTTCACACGTACAGAACAGGAGTCTGCGGTCGGGTATACGGTCAGCCGTGATGCTGCCGTAGATCCTTCTGATCACCTATTTCTTCACTTTTTCTTTCTTTGAGCGCATTTTGACGATTCTTAGGTTCTATAGAATACTTGAGGACAAGTTTTCTTTTCCTAACATTGAATGATTACATCCTCTCGATATTTAATCATCAATGACACGTAATATACTATATTTATGTGTGTGTGTGTGTGTGTGTGTGTATATATATATATATATATATATATATATATATATATTCAATCATGCACATAGTATACACAAAACGCATCAATCTTATATTTAGCATGCAATACATAGTTTCACATAAACACACAATCTTAATGCAAGTAAGCTTCCTTCACTAATCTTTTAAAATTATTTTTCAAAAACAATTTTGCATTTGTAAGAAAAACCTTTCATTAATATAAATTCTTTTTGAGAAGGTTATTCTCATTAGCATTTTGATCATTGATTTTGATTGATTTTAAGATTACCCAATCTTTGACTTATCCCTACCATTGAATTGCTAGCTTGGTCCATTTTTCCCATGTTCTCAATTTTCCTAATAATAGACAATGGACTTTGATTACATGATTTGTGTTTGCTAGAGTTGTGACACATATTCATTTTATGTTTACCTCTTGATGAATCACAAATAATCATTCTTTCAAATTTTCTTTTCAACGCGTTGTTTTCATCAATTAAGGTTTTGTTAAGTTGTCTAACATTGTGTAATTCTTTCTCTAAAAGTTTTACTTTGTCACGACTACTATCATACACAAATTTAATAGTCTTGTAATTATCTAACAATTCTTCATAACTAGAAGGATATAATACATGTACCTCATTGCAATCCATGTTTGAGGCATCATCTTCTTTGAAAGGATATTCAACCTCTTCTTCACTTTGACCATCTTGATTTAGATCATCCCAAGAACTCATGAGGCAAAAGTCTTCATTTCCCTTTAAACCATTTGCTTTAGAATCACCAAGCTTCTCCAAATCCTTCCATATTCCTTTACCCTTTAAACTCCTAGAGTTTTCTTCTTCTTGAGAACATAGTGAATCCCAACATTCCTTTGCACTTTCACATGAAATTATCTTTAATCTTTCTTCACTAGGAAGAATTCCATGAAGTAGTTAAATTGCATCAAATTGTTTCAGAACCTCATTGTTTTGAAATGTTGACTTCACTAGTCTTGAACTAGTTTGTGGTACAAAGTCTCCTACTTTGATTATTCTCCACAAGTAGTAATCCTTGGATTTGAGATAAGCCTCAAATCTTAATTTCCACACATCAATATCCATCTTATTAAAGATTGGTGCTTCTTTCACCAATTCTTCTAAGTATCCCATAGTTTGAGTTGATCCGAAAATCGTTGACTCAAGTTTTTGCACAAAACGAATTTTGACGCTTTCGCAATCGTTTATATAGCAATGATTTGAGCAACCACTCTGATACCAATTGTAAGTAACTAGAGGGGGTGAATAGTTACTTGATACGTTTTTAACACCTTTTCGATTGATCACCAAATTCGATTAACTTTGATCAACCAATTGATGTGTGTAGTGTATATGTTCAAAATGATAAATGAAGTAATGTAAAGAACATAGACACAAGGATTTATAGTGGTTCAGGTGGATGTTAACTAATCCACCTTAATCCACTCTCCGATTACACTAATCGGGATTTTTTGCATCACTAAGCACTTTTCTCCAAACCCGGTGGAGATCCGATTTATAAGTCTTCAACTTCTTTGGTAGACAACAAACCTTATCTTTCTATCCCTTTGAAAGATCAACTCCAACCTAGATCAACTTGTCTTCACCTTGGACAAGTATTATGATGATCGATCCAAATCCATATGGACGAATACGTCATTCATTGATTTCATTGCGAGGTATTTGACCTCTATATGATACGTTTTATAAACATTGCATTCTTTTGAAAAGGTATACCATAAATGAATATTTAAATCCAAGGTTTTAGACATATGATGATTTCTATATATAGACAATCACCGTAAATAATGGTTTACAATAATACTTCCGTTGACAATGCAGTCAGAATAAGATACATGGTGATGGTTTTGTGAATGCAACGTTTTCTCGAATAAATCATGTATGACTCCATGCACATAGCTTGTATAACATATAAGCAAATAGCGGAAGACTTCTAGGAACCTGAGAATAAACATGCTTGAAAGTGTCAACACAAAGGTTGGTGAGTTCATAGTTTTAATGTTTCGCATAATCTGTATATAAAGGTGGATCACAAGATTTCAGTTGTTTCATCCAGAAACGTTTATCAAAATATTCTACATGATTGAGCAACCTGGTAACTAAACTTTAACGTATATATAATAAGTACCCATGTTTTAACATACATGCAACCAACATGTACAATACACGTCAACCAACGTGTACTAAACTCAAATAGCATACGTCCACTTTATAGTTCAGGCTAGAGTTTCTATACCTGGAACAGACGGGGATGTCAAGCCCTATGGATCCATATACAACTATTCACGCCCACCAGTTCTTATAACTGGCAGTTACTAGTTACCAAAGCTTAGGGATTTTCGGTTCAAACTCAGTGTAGAATTTAGTATGTACTTGTATCCATTGCGTTTAAAATAAAGTGCATGTATTCTCAGCTCAAAAATATAGATTGCAAAAGCAATTAAAAATGGATCTATAAACTCACCTTAGCAGCACATAAGGTCATTCATCGAAATGTGACCGAAACTCGGAATGCAAAATAACCGTAGATCTCAACCTAGAGAACATATGTTGGTCAATACATGTATAATAAGATAGGTTGGGTCATAATGTATCACAATCCTAATGCTCGAGATCGACATGCAAAAGTTAACAAAAGTCATCTCAAAAGTCAACCTGACCCAATATGATCTTTAAATCTATACATGTTTATTAACATAGTATAAGTCTTGATAATTGAACGAATTTATAGTTTATCAAACTCAAAATATTATTTATTTCAGGAGCTATATTATACTTGAATTATCATGGCAAACAACATGATTTTCATATAGTTTTCTAATACTTGAAAATCAGATTATAGTGTTTATAAAGCTTTAAAACATGATAAGACAGTCAACTTTGACAATTGTTCAATAAGACGAGACGTGCTTTATATAGAAATCATTTACTCGATTAGTAATATTTGACAATTCAATTTATCAATCTTATAAACAAGTTGTTTAAATATCAATTGCAGATTTAAAAGCAATTTCAATTAATGTTTATTATAATTCGGTTGACCATAACTTTTAATCCGTTCCTCGAAAACACACGATTTCTAAATGAAAAGTTATTAATTTTTCGACAGCTTTCCAACGACATGCATATCATATACCTTTTATCAATAACATATGTATCAACTTCGTGATTCATCATAAACTATCTAACGACAAAATTAAAGCATACAAGCATGCATAAACATATATACTCGAGCATTAGACATGGATACATTATTAATATATAAAAGATAAAATATAAATGCTTACGTATCAATATTGTGATTCAATATTGCTGAAAATTACGTAGACGCAACGGAGATGATAAACACTAGTTTGACTCACGAGCAATACCCCCCAACAATACCCATAACCTCCATAGCTATAACCCATAATTTCCTTAGCTCTATCCCGCTCGAAAAGCCCATTTGAAATAATATGCCCATGACCTCGGCGTAGTATTTTATGTATAATATTACTAATAATAATACTAATAATAATAATAATAATAATAATAATAATAATAATAATAATAATAATAATAATAATATTAATAATACGATTAATAAAAATATTAATCTTAATAATAATAATAATAATAATAATAATAATAATAATAATAATAATAATAATAATAATAATAATAATAATAATACATATGAATATAGAGAGAGTGCGAGCGATAGATAGAATGAAGAAAATGAATTAGAAAACTGAATTCGTTCGACTTAAAAAGGAAATAATATGTACCTACCCCTCATGCGATCGCATGAGGTTTAAGTGTGATGCTCATGCGATTGCATGAGCACGCTTTGCCAGTTCATTCCCATTCATTTCTTATGTCGACACATTTCATATATATTATTTAATATATAATATATTTAATCTTTAGAATTAATTAAATATTATATTATATTCTCGTGCATAGTTGATTTGTAATTTTTACACCGATGTGTTGTACGTTGACCCTCGACTTAAGTACCGGTTCCGGTTTTTCGAACGCATTTTCGTACGCTTAGAAAACTGGTACTTTACGTTTCGTGTAATGTACCTTTATCAATAACAAGACTCAAATCAATGAAAAATTATCCCACTCAAAGTGTAACTTATTCATTTGAGTGTTTTGGTCATTTGCTTCTTAAAATCATCGTCCTAATATATATATATAATAATATTATTTTAAATCTAAACGTTTTATGACTAAGTTATTATTATATTTTTATCACGTTATAAAATATATATTTATATATATTTTTATTCATGTCTAGTTACAAATATTTGTTCGTGAATCGTCGGTCAAAATCATATAAATTTTAAATTTAAATTTGGTCGAAAATTTCCGGGTCGTCACAAGTATTAATCTCCAAATAAGATTAATCAACTTCCTAAGTCCCTTTAAGGAAGTAGATCACTAAGCTAGCCTATACTTCTACTAATTGAAGTTACAAGACTTATACACTTTGTGATGATGATCCTAAGACAATACTAGGACATACATTACACTAAGTAAACTCACAAGATTAATGATTTTGATTAGTAAGTTTACAACAACCAAATTCTATATCTATAAGATCATAGAATCTTCTCTTGCTTGATCACATTTGAGTAGTAATTAGAGCCCTTGTGATCTCTGGAAATAAGCCTTTGAAATATGCAAGAGGGTCAGCTTCAAATGCTCTTAAATGTTTGCCTTTTATAGTGGGATTCAAAAAATAGCCGTTGACACACGGTTGCCTGCAGGGTCGACCGTGGTGCGACCGCGTGCTCCAGTACAAATTTGGTATCCGTTGTATAGCCGTTTAACTCAAATTTGAACACCACATTTTGGCACCTTTACTCCTTCTAGCACCTGCAAAAGAAACCAAACATCCTATACAAGTACTATATGCATTAAGTGTGTGAGATTTGGCCTTATTGCATGAAAGTGACTTAACATTCCAAAAGTGGTAAACCCAACATTCTTGGAGAAGTGTCTTGATTGATATTTTGGGAAATCTCAGTTTGGTCAAGACTTAGTTAGTCACATTAATGCCTTTGGTTCAATTCTAAAGACTAGTCACTATGTCATTAACTTTCTAGTTTCAATTAATCACAAATCATGTTCCATTTGAGTTTGGGTAGAGATTAATTGAATAATGTCTTTATAAGATAATCATGAAGTATGTAGGGACATTAAAGTTAAGTCATTCTTGAATAAACAATCACACTTAGTTACTTAGACTAGACCAAATAGACAATTGACTATAATTTCATTATGAACCATTTTACACTTAATTTATTGGAGTAGATTAGTTACTTGAATCCTAACTAGTAAGCACATAGTAAACACATTAATCATGTTGACCAGTTTATGAGTATTAAGAATATTGGCAAGTAGCAAGTAATACTCACACATAGCAAGAGATAGTTATTCTAGGATCAATCATATAGATACTTGCACAACTTGTAACTCAAGCTTTTAACAAGTTTAATTGCAATATAACATATTGCTTGATTAATGGGTAAGCACACATTAATGTCCAACACATGCACAAGGGAAGAGTAATCTCTAGTTGGGACTTGGTGACCATCCTAAATGTATCTAAGTGTATTTTAGGATTACAAGTCATTACTAGTTATACTTGAGAGCATTGTTCCTCATTTAGCCTTACTTAATCACTAAGTCATTTTCAATAGTAATTATTGTTCTAGTGACATTGGCTTAAGTGTGTTGATACTTGATGATCATACTTAGGATGTCTAGATAAGAATTAAGATCACAAGTTGTTAATTAACACTTATGTGTTATGCCTAATCTTGGTTAATTTGTCATTAAGATGTCATTAGGCGTAATTAACCACAATTAGTGTTTTTATGACCAAAACTCAATTGAGTATGGAGAGGGCATCTATTCTAAGCATGTTGAGAAAGGTTTCATGAATTATAGATGTCAAGAACTAGTCAAACTTTATTTGTTCAAAAATTGTAACAGAGAAAACTGTGGTCGCACTGCGGTTGACCGTAGTGGCGACCGTGCAACTTGTTTTCATAAAACTGCGTTGCAATTCAGTTTGGGGTTCTGCGGCTAGCTCTGCGGTTGACCATACCTTGACCGTGTATTTAGATGATCTTTTAATTCTATTCTTTAAGCTATGTTTGACTTGGTAGTTTGCAAGATAAAGTATGGATTAGTGACCTTGCGTGTTTTATGTTAAGATGTCGGTCATTACTTATACATATGTATGTGTCATCATCAAAACATATTCATTGGTTAATCATCATACTTAAGTTTGTCGTTTAGTTCATTAACCAACATTCAACCAACAACCCGCACAAGTAATGTATAAGATGATCTCCGTCCTCATATCCGAGCAAGCAACCACCTATATCACACATAGGCACAATATACACATAAATGTACATCCTCCAAAAGAGAATCCGACACAATCATCCCTTAGCCGAGGGATCACACCTTGCTCGCCAAAACCCGTCTATTTAACACGTAATGGACACAATCCAATTACCACTTCAGGTGGTAAATCAAACCCACTCAACAAAGTAAAATTTAACCCAAATCATACTTGACACCAAATTGACCAATCTAGGTCCCGACACGAGATTATTACTTAAGTAGTGATCTTTTCCAAACGTCAATTGCACCAAAACAACAATACGTGCAATATTGACCCATATCACACTTGACTTCCTTTGACTTATGTCAAATTCAACCCAAAATCACTAATGGCTAGTGATTAGGCATTAATCCATCAATCAACAACATAAACTAAGTACTTAAGTACTTATTACACCAACACTAGCCTTAAATCCTAGTTTGACACCAAATCAAGGTCAACATCCATTTTGACTAACAAACATGTTCTTATGAACATCAAAATCGCTAACACACTTACAACCTAGTGATTAACACCCAAACCATGACAAATACTTTCAAATTCTTCATCTAACCCTAAACCCACTTCATTAGGGTTTACATACCAAAATCCCACAATAAAACCCCCACTTTCATGAGAAATGGGATTTATAACCCAACACAAACACAAACCCTAACTCCAAATCAAAATCAAAGTAAATACAATCGGATCTAGGGTTTACCTCAACTTCAAAACTGAGCTAGTAGCTAGAAACATTAAGAAGAACCAAGATCCACTCCAATTTGGGCAATAATCACCATCTTCATCACCATTGAAGCTTCCTCTCACTAGAAAACCCCTTGCTCTCTCTAAGAGGGGTTTGGTTGGTGAGAAATGAAGATAAGATATGGTATTGGGGTATAAAATCAACCCCATGTGAAAAGACCTAAATGCCCTCACCAATTTTACAAAATCTCAAAATAAACCCGTCAGGCACCAGGAACGTCGTTCCATAAATAGGAATGTCGTTCCCCAAACGGCCTCTAAACCGATTCTGTTAAGGTTTTGCAATTTCCCTTGACACAACGCCGTTCTTTAATCTGGAACGCTGTTTAGCTCTAGGAACGTCGTTCATTGTATCTGGAACGCCGTTCTGAGCTGCTATAAAAACAGGGTCTTACATTGGCTTGATGGTGCCATTGGAGCCAATTTCAGCGTTGGCCTTTGACGTGAGATTGGGTTATCTTCTAACTATATTTTCTACTAATCAAATAACATATTTATCCAATAAAATCTCTTAGTTATATCATGAAAATAAACATTTATTTTGAGAAAAGTTAAAATAGTAATTGAACACGTGTCCAACACTTGTAATGAGAAGAAAAAATTTATCTATACTTTCAAAATAAAATTTCGTTTTGCAAATTGATTTGATTTAAACTGTCGTAGAAGGTTAAGTTCTACGGAGTAGTTAGTTAGCCACACAAGCACCTGTAGTATTGTTTTTTTCTTAGATTGTTTTACGTCGATGGTCCCTCATTTTTACAATGTCACGTCCCTGTCAATTTTTAGTTTCAGTGATGACTTGATTTTACAAATGTTGCCTTGATTTTATAAATGTTGCCTTGGTAGTTCCTCCTTCTAATTTTCGTTAACAATGTTTGTTAAGTGTCATCACATGATGTTGTTTAAGATGAATTAAACATCATAAAACAACATCACCTGTTAATCAAGTGATGACACTTAATGGACATTTGTAACGAAAAATCAACTGGGACCATCAAAGCAATATTTGTAAAATCAAGTAACCACCGGAGCTAAAACATGACATAGACACGACATGCATCAGATGTATAAATGAGGGAGTACTGGTGTAAAAAGTCTTTAAAAGAAATAGAATTTGTGCCATACATGTCACTATGCAGAAGTTATGAGTCATCTAAACGGAGACTACTTGGGTAGATCCAAGTTGTCACAAGTGTCTTCCTAGTAAATGCGTGTCTATAAAGTGACGTGGCCTGTGGCACCCGATAAGACTACCGTATTTTTAAAAATCAACTAAAAAATCCCAATATAGTTTCTGCTCGAACCACGGTGATTCAATAAGCAAAATGGAGTCGGCGGCGAATAAACCGGTGACGGAAGGAACAGAATCCAACATCCCGGTGACGGAAGCGTGGCTAAGGAAGTACCGTTTTATTTACGAGGGTGCTACCAGGCATCCTTTTATTCTCGGTATCCGTGACGGTTCCGTTGACTTTTCATCTTTTAAAAGATGGCTGGTAATTTATTTTCCCTTTTTTCTTGAATAAAAACTTCAGATTTTTAACAACGATTTTTTATTAATTGATTGATCATAACTATTAACTATTAATACATGCAGGCTTTAGGAACACTAGATAGAATTATGTTTGTTAATTATAGGGTTTGGTTAGCTTTATGTCTTAAAGAGTGTTTGTTAACTTAAAATGGCATTTTAGCTTTAAGATAATGTACTCCAGTATGTTAAAGAGACTTTAAAAGAGCTGATCCAAACACTACATTAGCATCTAACTTTTAAGATAATCCAATAGGTACCGATATGACGATATCAACATTATGTAACACATTTTCCTGGCTAGGATCGAAAAGATCAAAAGAAAATCTAGTTAGGCCATGTATATTAAGTAGAAATAACCGCGTTTTTGGGTAGTCTAAATCAGTTAACTTTATTAGTTTATGACTCGAAAAAACTCGGCGAGTACTCGACTAAAGTTTAGTCTGAGTACTCGGTTAATACTCAGGTCAACCCTCGCCAAAACTCTGTCAACCCTATCCGAAACTCGGATTACTCTCGGTCAACCATCGGTCAATGGGATTACATTGGCCAAAATCATGATTACTCGGCCGAAACTCTGGTTAAAATTCAGGTCAACCCTAGCCAAAACTCGGATTACTCTCGGTTAACCATCGGTCAATGGGATTACGTTGGCCAAAACTCAGGATTACTCGGCCAAAACTCCGAATTACTCCGGATTTTTGGCCAAAACTCGTAATTAGTCGGATTACTCGGCCTAATCTCGGAATTACTCAAAAATTCGATCAAAGTCAAACTTCATCAACATCTGATTACTACCTAGTACTCCTCGAGTTGCCAATTACTTCTTAAAAAGTCCCAACCGAGTACTCCGTGTTGGAAGCTTAGACGAGCCCAACACACCCACTATAGAGGACCTAGATTTTACAACACTCACTATACCAACACTTTGACGTTGGTTAGCCTTTTATTTTATAAATCCTTAGTGCACAATAATACTTAGGCGACAGTGTCGACCATATATAGTTCATGCGGTATAACCGACCATATATCACTTAGGCGGCAAAGCCGACCATATAATAGATACAACACAAGTGCACTAAGAACTTAAACACAAACTGAGGCTTAACCGGAAAACTTAACAAAGAACACTTTTATTAATACAAAGAAACAATTACAATATTACTCACTCACCACACTTTCTTTCTACTCGCTACTTATAAGCGTTCTTTCTCTAACTCACTCTTTTCTCACTTCCTCACAACTCTCACTCACACACTTAAACAAATGAATCCATCACCTATATTTATACTACTCCATGGAAGTTTCTAGAAACTAGATATTTCCATGGATATATATAAATATCTAGATATTTTTATACATATAAATATCTAGATATTTCTTACACATATAAATATCTAGATTTTTCTTTACATTTTAATATCTAGATATTTTTCATATACATATTAATATCTAGATATTTTACCCATATACATTTACTAATTCCATATTACTCTAAATTTGCATTGTATTTTAACACTCCCCCTCAATGCAAATTTTCTTCCAACGATGTCTTGCAGACCATTCCAAGTGCTTCTCTGAATTTTGTAAACTTCGGTTTACTTAGGCTCTTGGTGAATATATCTGCAACCTGTTCATCTGTCTTTGTTGGCATCATCTTGATCTCCCCTTCAAGGACCTTCTCGCGAACATAGTGATAGTGCACTTCTATATGTTTTGTTCTTGCATGGAAGACTGGATTCTCTGCTAATCGAATAGCTGATAGATTATCGCAGAAAAGATTTACTTGAAAATCTGTTGATTGATGAAGATCTTCCATTAGTTGCTTCAACCAAGTAATTTCTTGTGTTGCTGATGATGCCGATCGATATTCTGCTTCAGTGCTTGACAAGGATGCTGTTGATTGTCTCTTGCTGCACCATGATATTACTCCCGATCCAAGACTAAACATGTATCCAGTTGTTGACCGTCGTGTGTCATAGTCTCCAGCATAATCGGCGTCACAATATCCAGACACGTGACATTCTTTTGTTTTCTTGTATAAAATACCAAAGTTAATAGTGCCTTTAACATACCTTAAGATGCGTCGTACAACATCAAGGTGAGGCTTCTTCAGATTGCTCATGTATCGACTAACCACTCCAACTGCATACGATATGTCTGGCCGGCTTAGTGTGAGATAAATAAGACTTCCGACCAACTTTCGATACATGGTAACATCTTGAAGACTTTTTCCTTCATCTGCTCGTAGTTTTGTATTCGGATCCATCGGAGTTGAGATAGGTTTGCAATTAAACATTCCGTACTTTTGTAAAAGATCTCGCGCATATTTCTGTTGTCCCAGAAATAATCCTTCTCTTTTATGCTCTATTTCGAGTCCTAAGAAAATGTTTGAGTTCTCCAAGCTCCTTCATATGAAATCTGATAGACAGATTCTCTCTTGTTCTTTGGATCTCCTCATAGTGATCTCCCGTGATGATTAAGTCATCCACATATACTAGCACTATGGCTAGTTTTTCTTGATCTTGTTTCACAAATAAACTAGAATCTGAAGGAGCAACTGTGAAACCACTTTGTACCAAGAACTCGCCAATCTTCCCGTACCAAGCTCTTGGAGCCTGCTTCAAGCCGTATAGTGCTTTTTTTAATTTGCAGACATGCTCGGAATGGATTTTGTTCTCAAAGCCTCTTGGTTGATCCATATAAATGTCTTTGTCAAGTTCTCCATGTAAGAAAGCATTCTTGACATCCATCTGCCACAGTTTCCAAGATTTGCTAGCGGCTAAAGCTAGTAGAGCTCGAATTGTTGTGATCTTCGCCACTGGACCAAACGTTTCTTCATAATCCAGCCCATATTGTTGAGAAAAACCTCTAGCAACAAGTCGAGCTTTATACCTTTCAATGGAGCCATCTGATCGAGTCTTCACCTTGTAAACCCATTTACAAGATATTGGTTTTACATCTTTTAGCTTTGGAACTAAACTCCATGTCTGGTTTTCTTTTAGTGCATTAATTTCTTCTTCCATCGCTTTCTGCCATTCTCGACTTTGTGCTGCTTCTTCATAAGTAGAAGGCTCAATAGGTATTGATTCATCCACATGAGTAGCATTGGCATACCTCGGATTAGGTTGCCTCGGTCTTGTTGATCTCCGTAATTCTTGTACATGCTCCTCGACATCCATTTGGCTTGGACGAACCTCCTTGGATACAGATTGATTCACACCAGTTTTCCATGGACTCATTTCCTTAGAGTACGACTCTTCTCCTTCTTTAGTTGGATCTACTATTTGCTCTTTACGTTCTTCTATTTCTTCTGGAACAACTTCTAATCTATGAGATTCTGGAAGCTCTATCTTTTGAGGTGACCACCATGAAGAAGCTTCATCAAATACCACATTTCTTGAAGTATGACACTTTCCAGTATTTGGATCACAACATCTCCATCCTTTTATTGATTCATCATAACCGACAAAAATGCATCGAATTGCCTTCTTAACAAATTTGCTTCGGAGATGATCTGGCACGAAGACGTAGCATACACATTCAAAAACCTTGAGATGATTGACGGTTGGCTTGATCTTCCATAATCTTTCATATGGTGAAATATATCTCAACTTTGTTTGTGGGAGTCTGTTAATCACGTATGAAGCCGTCCTCATACATTCGGCCCAAAATCTTCCTGGTACATTCTTACCATGAAGCATACTTTGACAAGTTTCAGCAAGATGACGATTCTTACGTTCTGCCACTCCATTCTGTTGTGGAGTATTAGGGCAAGTTAATTGCCTTCTGATCTTGTGCTTCTCAAGATACATATTGAACTCAGTCGATAAATATTCTCCTCCATTATCTGTGCGTAAGCACCTAATCTTATTATTGAGCTCACTTTCTATCTTCTTCTTGAACTCTTTAAACTTCTGAAAAGTCTCCGACTTTTCCTTCATGAAGTAAACCCACACATACCTTGAGAAGTCATCAATGAATGTCACCATATACTTCATTCCTCCAAGTGATGTTTGTTTCACTGGGCCAAAGACGTCTGAGTGTATGAGCTCTAGTGGTGTCTTGGACTGATGTTGTGACTCCTTGAATGGCAATTGGTGAGCTTTTCCAAATTGACATCCAACACATATTGTATCTGTTCAGATATCAATTTGAGGAAGCCCATTTACTATGTGTTTCACCATCATCTCCTTTAACTTGTTGTAGCCCACATGCCCAAGACGTTCATGCCAAAGATCAGTCGTCTCATTATTTCGAGTCTTATCCACATATGCTGTTTCAGCAGATAGTACATAGACCGACTCTATTCTTCTTCCTTGCATAATTGGATTGCCAACCACCTTCACACTCTTGAATACGGACACATCTTCTGGTCTAAAGAGCACATAATTCCCTTCTGTTGTCAATTGTGGTACTGATAGTAAATTCTTCTTTAGGCCAGGGACAAGATATGTAGTGACCCGAACTTTTCCATGTTTATATATATTAATTGAGATTGATATTTACATGATTAAATGTTTCCAACATGTTAAGCAATCAAACTTGTTAAGACTTGATTAATTGAAATATGTTTCATATAGACAATTGACCACCCAAGTTGATCGGTGATTCACGAACGTTAAAACTTGTAAAAACTATATGATGACATATATATGGATATATATATATAGTTAACATGATACTATGATAAGAAAACATATCATAAAGTATATTAACAATGAACTACATATGTAAAAACAAGACTACTAACTTAATGATTTTTAAACGAGACATATATGTAACGATTATCGTTGTAAAGACATTTAATGTATATATATCATATTAAGAGATATTCATACATGATAATATCATGATAATATAATAATTTAAAATCTCATTTGATATTATAAACATTGGGTTAACAACATTTAACAAGATCGTTAACCTAAAGGTTTCAAAACAACACTTACATGTAACGACTAACGATGACTTAACGACTCAGTTAAAATGTATATACATGTAGTGTTTTAATATGTATTTATACACTTTTGAAAGACTTCAATACACTTATCAAAATACTTCTATTTAACAAAAATGCTTACAATTACATCCTCGTTCAGTTTCATCAACAATTCTACTCGTATGCACCCGTATTCGTACTCGTACAATACACAGCTTTTAGATGTATGTACTATTGGTATATACACTCCAATGATCAGCTCTTAGCAGCCCATGTGAGTCACCTAACACATGTGGGAACCATCATTTGGCAACTAGCATGAAATATCTCATAAAATTACAAAAATATGAGTAATCATTCATGACTTATTTACATGAAAACAAAATTACATATCCTTTATATCTAATCCATACACCAACGACCAAAAACACCTACAAACACTTTCATTCTTCAATTTTCTTCATCTAATTGATCTCTCTCAAGTTCTATCTTCAAGTTCTAAGTGTTCTTCATAAATTCCAAAAGTTCTAGTTTCATAAAATCAAGAATACTTTCAAGTTTGCTAGCTCACTTCCAATCTTGTAAGGTGATCATCCAACCTCAAGAAATCTTTGTTTCTTACAGTAGATTATCATTCTAATACAAGGTAATAATCATATTCAAACTTTGGTTCAATTTCTATAACTATAACAATCTTATTTCAAGTGATGATCTTACTTGAACTTGTTTTCGTGTCATGATTCTGCTTCAAGAACTTCGAGCCATCCAAGGATCCATTGAAGCTAGATCCATTTTTCTCTTTTCCAGTAGGTTTATCCAAGGAAATTAAGGTAGTAATGATGTTCATAACATCATTCGATTCATACATATAAAGCTATCTTATTCGAAGGTTTAAACTTGTAATCACTAGAACATAGTTTAGTTAATTCTAAACTTGTTCGCAAACAAAAGTTAATCCTTCTAACTTGACTTTTAAAATCAACTAAACACATGTTCTATATCTATATGATATGCTAACTTAATGATTTAAAACCTGGAAACACGAAAAACACCGTAAAACCGGATTTACGCCGTCGTAGTAACACCGCGGGCTGTTTTGGGTTAGTTAATTAAAAACTATGATAAACTTTGATTTAAAAGTTGTTATTCTGAGAAAATGATTTTTATTATGAACATGAAACTATATCCAAAAATTATGGTTAAACTCAAAGTGGAAGTATGTTTTCTAAAATGGTCATCTAGACGTCGTTCTTTCGACTGAAATGACTACCTTTACAAAAACGACTTGTAACTTATTTTTCCGACTATAAACCTATACTTTTTCTGTTTAGATTCATAAAATAGAGTTCAATATGAAATCATAGCAATTTGATTCACTCAAAACGGATTTAAAATGAAGAAGTTATGGGTAAAACAAGATTGGATAATTTTTCTCATTTTAGCTACGTGAAAATTGGTAACAAATCTATTCCAACCATAACTTAATCAACTTGTATTGTATATTATGTAATCTTGAGATACCATAGACACGTATACAATGTTTCGACCTATCATGTCGACACATCTATATATATTTCGGAACAACCATAGACACTCTATATGTGAATGTTGGAGTTAGCTATACAGGGTTGAGGTTGATTCCAAAATATATATAGTTTGAGTTGTGATCAATACTGAGATACGTATACACTGGGTCGTGGATTGATTCAAGATAATATTTATCGATTTATTTCTGTACATCTAACTGTGGACAACTAGTTATAGGTTACTAACGAGGACAGCTGACTTAATAAACTTAAAACATCAAAATATATTAAAAGTGTTGTAAATATATTTTGAACATACTTTAATATATATGTATATATTGTTATAGGTTCGTGAATCAACCAGTGGCCAAGTCTTACTTCCCGACGAAGTAAAAATCTGTGAAAGTGAGTTATAGTCCCACTTTTAAAATCTAATATTTTTGGGATGAGAATACATGCAGGTTTTATAAATGATTTACAAAATAGACACAAGTACGTGAAACTACATTCTATGGTTGAATTATCGAAATCGAATATGCCCCTTTTTATTAAGTCTGGTAATCTAAGAATTAGGGAACAGACACCCTAATTGACGCGAATCCTAAAGATAGATCTATTGGGCCTAACAAACCCCATCCAAAGTACCGGATGCTTTAGTACTTCGAAATTTATATCATATCCGAAGGGTGTCCCGGAATGATGGGGATATTCTTATATATGCATCTTGTTATTGTCGGTTACCAGGTGTTCACCATATGAATGATTTTTATCTCTATGTATGGGATGTGTATTGAAATATGAAATCTTGTGGTCTATTGTTACGATTTGATATATATAGGTTAAACCTATAACTCACCAACATTTTTGTTGACGTTTTAAGCATGTTTATTCTCAGGTGATTATTAAGAGCTTCCGCTGTCGCATACTTAAATAAGGACAAGATTTGGAGTCCATGCTTGTATGATATTGTGTAAAAACTGCATTCAAGGAACTTATTTTGTTGTAACATATTTGTATTGTAAACCATTATGTAATGGTCGTGTGTAAACAGGATATTTTAGATTATCATTATTTGATAATCTACGTAAAACTTTTTAAACCTTTATTGATGAAATAAAGGTTATGGTTTGTTTAA
This sequence comes from Rutidosis leptorrhynchoides, assembly GCF_046630445.1. Classification (NCBI taxonomy): domain Eukaryota; kingdom Viridiplantae; phylum Streptophyta; class Magnoliopsida; order Asterales; family Asteraceae; genus Rutidosis; species Rutidosis leptorrhynchoides. The sequence continues at coordinate 376,042,071 of NC_092338.1, forward strand.
AAATGAATGCAGTCTTTGAAAAACGTCTCATATAGAGGTCAAAACCTCGCAACGAAATCAATTAATATGGAACGTTTTTAATCAATAAGAACGGGACATTTCAGTTGGTATCCGAGCGTTGGTCTTAGAGAACCAGAAAATTTGCATTAGTGTGTCTTATCGAGTTTGTTAGGATGCATTAGTGAGTCTGGACTTCGACCGTGTTTTCTTTAAAAATGATTGCTTAACATTTTTGTTGGAAACTATATATTTTTAACATATGAATATTATGTGATATATTAATCTCTTAACGTGTTTGATATTATGTGATAGATGTCTACCTCTAGAACAAGTCCCATTGACTCACCTAATAATAATGAAGAGTCAAATATAAATTGGAATGATTTGTGGACTGATTCACAAGTTCCCGAAGAGGAACCGGAAGAAGAGTCGGAACCGGAAGAAGAATCGGAACCGGAAGAAGAATCGGAACCGGATGAAGAAATAGAACCGGTGGGGGAAATAATAAAACGGTTAAGTAAAAGAAAATCTTCAACCAACCGACCAAAGTTAATTATGGTCAATGGTGTTTCCGCCAAGGAAGCAAAATATTGGGAGGATTACCAATTCTCCGATGAATCGGATTCCGACGAGAATTCCGATGATGTTATAGAAATTACCCCAACTGAATTTAAAAAGGCAAAAGAAAATAATAAGGGAAAGGGCATAAAAATAGAGAAATCTAATTCCAACCCCGATGAACTTTATATGTATCGTCAACCCCCGAAGTCCTTAAGTTGTAACAATGACCCGGGAACCTCTAAACCACCAGGTTTTTCTAAACCAATGTGGACAACGACGGCTCGTATTAGGGGAACATCATATATCCCTAGAAACTTGGAAAAACGAACCAAAACCGAAGAAGAAGAAACGAGCGAGTCGGAATAAGATAGTTGTATTCGTGTGGTGTAATATATGGAATATAGTGTTCTTATGCTTTATGATATATGTAAAAATTGCTTGTATTAATAAGTATTTTTTTTTATGAATCTAACTCTTGTCTATTTTACAGTTTAAAAACACAAAATGGATAGACAACCCAATATTTTAAGAGACCTACCCGGAGACATGATTGATGAAATCTTGTCTAGAGTCGGCCAGAATTCTTCGGCACAACTATTTAAGGCGAGATCAGTTTGTAAGACATTCGAAGAACGTTCCAAGAATGTCTTGGTTTATAAGAGACTTTCGTTTGAAAGATGGGGGATATCACATTGGGAAACCCATAAGTTACGATGTGTTTACTTTGACGCATATATTGCGGGGAACCCAAATGCTATTTTACGCAACGGGTTAAGAAATTATTTTGACTCAATATATCCGAATATTGGACTTCGTGATTTAGAAAAAGCGGCTAACATGCAACATAAAGAAGCATGTTATGCTTACGGATTAGTAATGTTCGCTTCTCACCAAAGTGAGAACAAGAACATCGGGCTACAACTATTAAACAAAACGTTTCCACAAGTGACGGAGTCGGTAATTGGGGTAAGAAATGAGGTTTTTAGATTATTACGGGACTGTTGGACATTACGTAACCCTCGTCCCTTTGATGACGTTACAACACGCTGTCTTATCAACGGCCATAACGGTTATGTTGCACAAGACCAAGGATGGGAAGTAGTCCTAGTAAAACCAGAATGCATGACTTGTTTCTGGACGTATGAATTACGTGTCTTTATTGCCTTTGCTGAACGACTTGTGTACTAGCTAGAATTGTCTTCACAACTATCTTGTATCAAAGTTATTGTGTGCTATATTTCATGCTTTATGTAAAATAAGCGGTATTGTAAGTTTGTAAAATATTGTATAAAAGTTTGAACGCGAAATATTATTACAATCAGTTTTTCATATAGAATTGTAGTAGTTGAATTGTATATTAGCTACTAAGTATGAACTTAACGGGTAGGTACTACCCGAATTTAAACTTATAAAATGCTAATATGAAGAAAAAGCTTTTATAAATGAGTTCATATTATGCTATGAAATACTATTAACTACTCTTAATATTCTGTATGATTAACTTGTTCCATTTAACTATTTTGAAGGAAATGGCACCGACTACTCGACACACCGTGAATATGAATGAAGAGGAATTCCGTACTTTTCTAGCTTCAAACATAGCCGCAGTACAGGCTGCGCTACATACCAACAATAACCTTGGATCTAGCAGTACAGGAAATCGTGTAGGATGCACCTACAAAGAATTCACTGCCTGCAAACCTTTGGAATTTGATGGAACCGAAGGACCGATCGGATTGAAACGGTGGACCGAGAAGGTTGAATCGGTGTTTGCCATAAGTAAGTGTACTGAAGAGGACAAAGTGAAGTACGCTACGCATACCTTCACAGGTTCTGCGTTAACATGGTGGAATACCTATCTAGAGCAAGTGGGACAAGATGATGCGTACGCACTACCGTGGTCAGCATTCAAGCACTTGATGAACGAGAAGTACCGTCCCAGAACCGAGGTCAATAAGCTCAAGACAGAACTTAGAGGGTTACGAACCCAAGGATTTGATATTACCACGTACGAAAGACGATTCACAGAATTGTGCCTATTGTGTCCGGGAGCATTCGAAGATGAGGAAGAGAAGATCGACGCGTTTGTGAAAGGATTACCGGAAAGAATCCAAGAAGATATAAGTTCACACGAGCCCGCCTCCATACAACAGGCATGTAGAATGGCTCACAAACTAGTGAACCAGATTGAAGAAAGAATTAAAGAACAGACTGCTGAAGAGGCCAATGTGAAGCAAGTCAAAAGAAAGTGGGAGGAAAACGGTGATAAGAATCACCAATACAACAACAACAGCAATTACAACAATAATCGCAACAATTATCCCAACAATCGCAACATCAATCGCAACTACAACAAACGGCCCAACAACAACAACAACAACAACAACAGCAACTACAACAATCATCCCAACAACAATAATAACCGCAACAACAACAACAATCAGAAGCAGCTATGCCAAAGGTGTGAAAAGAATCACTCAGGGTTCTGCACCAAATTTTGCAACAAGTGTAAAAGAAATGGTCATAGCGCGGCGAAGTGTGATGTCTACGGACCAGGGGTTAACAGAACGAAAGGAACAAATGGTGTCGGAACGAGTAATGGCGGAGCAAGTAGTGTCGGAGCAAGTTATGCCAATGTAGTTTGTTATAAATGTGGAAAACCGGGCCACATTATTAGAAATTGCCCGAACCAGGAGAACACGAATGGACAAGGCCGCGGAAGAGTTTTCAATATTAATGCGGCAGAGGCACAGGAAGACCCGGAGCTTGTTACGGGTACGTTTCTTATTGACAATAAATCTGCTTACGTTTTATTTGATTCGGGTGCGGATAGAAGCTATATGAGTAGAGATTTTTGTGCTAAATTAAGTTGTCCATTGACGCCTTTGGATAGTAAATTTTTACTCGAATTAGCAAATGGTAAATTAATTTCAGCAGATAATATATGTCGGAATCGAGAAATTAAACTGGTTAGCGAAACATTTAAGATTGATTTGATACCAGTAGAGTTAGGGAGTTTTGATGTGATAATCGGTATGGACTGGTTGAAAGAAGTGAAAGCGGAGATCGTTTGTTACAAAAATGCAATTCGCATTATACGAGAAAAAGGAAAACCCTTAATGGTGTACGGAGAAAAGGGCAACACGAAGCTACATCTTATTAGTAATTTGAAGGCACAAAAACTAATAAGAAAAGGTTGCTATGCTGTTCTAGCACACGTCGAGAAAGTACAAACTGAAGAAAAGAGCATCAATGATGTTCCCATTGCAAAAGAATTTCCCGATGTATTTCCGAAAGAATTACCGGGATTACCCCCACATCGATCCGTTGAATTTCAAATAGATCTTGTACCAGGAGCTGCACCAATAGCTCGTGCTCCTTACAGACTCGCACCCAGCGAGATGAAAGAACTGCAAAGCCAATTACAAGAACTTTTAGAGCGTGGTTTCATTCGACCAAGCACATCACCGTGGGGAGCTCCTGTTTTGTTTGTCAAGAAGAAAGATGGTACATTCAGGTTGTGTATCGACTACCGAGAGTTGAACAAACTTACCATCAAGAACCGCTACCCACTACCGAGAATCGACGACTTATTTGATCAACTACAAGGCTCGTCTGTTTATTCAAAGATTGACTTACGTTCCGGGTATCATCAAATGCGGGTGAAAGAAGATGATATTCCAAAGACTGCTTTCAGAACACGTTACGGTCATTACGAGTTTATGGTCATGCCGTTTGGTTTAACTAATGCACCAGCTGTGTTCATGGACCTTATGAACCGAGTGTGTGGACCATACCTTGACAAGTTTGTCATTGTTTTCATTGATGACATACTTATTTACTCAAAGAATGACCAAGAACACGGTGAACATTTGAGAAAGGTGTTAGAAGTATTGAGGAAGGAAGAATTGTACGCTAAGTTTTCAAAGTGTGCATTTTGGTTGGAAGAAGTTCAATTCCTCGGTCACATAGTGAACAAAGAAGGTATTAAGGTGGATCCGGCAAAGATAGAAACTGTTGAAAAGTGGGAAACCCCGAAAACTCCGAAACACATACGCCAGTTTTTAGGACTAGCTGGTTACTACAGAAGGTTCATCCAAGACTTTTCCAGAATAGCAAAACCCTTGACTGCATTAACGCATAAAGGGAAGAAATTTGAATGGAATGATGAACAAGAGAAAGCGTTTCAGTTATTGAAGAAAAAGCTAACTACGGCACCTATATTGTCATTGCCTGAAGGGAATGATGATTTTGTGATTTATTGTGATGCATCAAAGCAAGGTCTCGGTTGTGTATTAATGCAACGAACGAAGGTGATTGCTTATGCGTCTAGACAATTGAAGATTCACGAACAAAATTATACGACGCATGATTTGGAATTAGGCGCGGTTGTTTTTGCATTAAAGACTTGGAGGCACTACTTATATGGGGTCAAAAGTATTATATATACCGACCACAAAAGTCTTCAACACATATTTAATCAGAAACAACTGAATATGAGGCAGCGTAGGTGGATTGAATTGTTGAATGATTACGACTTTGAGATTCGTTACCACCCGGGGAAGGCAAATGTGGTAGCCGATGCCTTGAGCAGGAAGGACAGAGAACCCATTCGAGTAAAATCTATGAATATAATGATTCATAATAACATTACTACTCAAATAAGGGAGGCGCAACAAGGAGTTTTAAAAGAGGGAAATTTAAAGGATGAAATACCCAAAGGATCGGAGAAGCATCTTAATATTCGGGAAGACGGAACCCGGTATAGGGCTGAAAGGATTTGGGTACCAAAATTTGGAGATATGAGAGAAATGGTACTTAGAGAAGCTCATAAAACCAGATACTCAATACATCCTGGAACGGGGAAGATGTACAAGGATCTCAAGAAACATTTTTGGTGGCCGGGTATGAAAGCCGATGTTGCTAAATACGTAGGAGAATGTTTGACGTGTTCTAAGGTCAAAGCTGAGCATCAGAAACCATCAGGTCTACTTCAACAACCCGAAATCCCGGAATGGAAATGGGAAAACATTACCATGGATTTCATCACTAAATTGCCAAGGACTGCAAGTGGTTTTGATACTATTTGGGTAATAGTTGATCGTCTCACCAAATCAGCACACTTCCTACCAATAAGAGAAGATGACAAGATGGAGAAGTTAGCACGACTGTATTTGAAGGAAGTCGTCTCCAGACATGGAATACCAATCTCTATTATCTCTGATAGGGATGGCAGATTTATTTCAAGATTCTGGCAGACATTACAGCAAGCATTAGGAACTCGTCTAGACATGAGTACTGCCTATCATCCACAAACTGATGGGCAGAGCGAAAGGACGATACAAACGCTTGAAGACATGCTACGAGCATGTGTTATTGATTTCGGAAACAGTTGGGATCGACATCTACCGTTAGCAGAATTTTCCTACAACAACAGCTACCATTCAAGCATTGAGATGGCGCCGTTTGAAGCACTTTATGGTAGAAAGTGCAGGTCTCCGATTTGTTGGAGTGAAGTGGGGGATAGACAGATTACGGGTCCGGAGATTATACAAGAAACTACCGAGAAGATCATCCAAATTCAACAACGGTTGAAAACCGCCCAAAGTCGACAAAAGAGCTACGCTGACATTAAAAGAAAAGATATAGAATTTGAAATTGGAGAGATGGTCATGCTTAAAGTTGCACCTTGGAAAGGCGTTGTTCGATTTGGTAAACGAGGGAAATTAAATCCAAGGTATATTGGACCATTCAAGATTATTGATCGTGTCGGACCAGTAGCTTACCGACTAGAGTTACCTCAACAACTCGCGGCTGTACATAACACTTTCCACGTCTCGAATTTAAAGAAATGTTTTGCTAAAGAAGATCTCACTATTCCGTTAGATGAAATCCAAATCAACGAAAAACTTCAATTCATCGAAGAACCCGTCGAAATAATGGATCGTGAGGTTAAAAGACTTAAGCAAAACAAGATACCAATTGTTAAGGTTCGATGGAATGCTCGTAGAGGACCCGAGTTCACCTGGGAGCGTGAAGATCAGATGAAGAAGAAATATCCGCATCTATTTCCAGAAGATTCGTCAACACCTTCAACAGCTTAAAATTTCGGGACGAAATTTATTTAACGGGTAGGTACTGTAGTGACCCGAACTTTTCCATGTTTATATATATTAATTGAGATTGATATTTACATGATTAAATGTTTCCAACATGTTAAGCAATCAAACTTGTTAAGACTTGATTAATTGAAATATGTTTCATATAGACAATTGACCACCCAAGTTGATCGGTGATTCACGAACGTTAAAACTTGTAAAAACTATATGATGACATATATATGGATATATATATATAGTTAACATGATACTATGATAAGAAAACATATCATAAAGTATATTAACAATGAACTACATATGTAAAAACAAGACTACTAACTTAATGATTTTTAAACGAGACATATATGTAACGATTATCGTTGTAAAGACATTTAATGTATATATATCATATTAAGAGATATTCATACATGATAATATCATGATAATATAATAATTTAAAATCTCATTTGATATTATAAACATTGGGTTAACAACATTTAACAAGATCGTTAACCTAAAGGTTTCAAAACAACACTTACATGTAACGACTAACGATGACTTAACGACTCAGTTAAAATGTATATACATGTAGTGTTTTAATATGTATTTATACACTTTTGAAAGACTTCAATACACTTATCAAAATACTTCTATTTAACAAAAATGCTTACAATTACATCCTCGTTCAGTTTCATCAACAATTCTACTCGTATGCACCCGTATTCGTACTCGTACAATACACAGCTTTTAGATGTATGTACTATTGGTATATACACTCCAATGATCAGCTCTTAGCAGCCCATGTGAGTCACCTAACACATGTGGGAACCATCATTTGGCAACTAGCATGAAATATCTCATAAAATTACAAAAATATGAGTAATCATTCATGACTTATTTACATGAAAACAAAATTACATATCCTTTATATCTAATCCATACACCAACGACCAAAAACACCTACAAACACTTTCATTCTTCAATTTTCTTCATCTAATTGATCTCTCTCAAGTTCTATCTTCAAGTTCTAAGTGTTCTTCATAAATTCCAAAAGTTCTAGTTTCATAAAATCAAGAATACTTTCAAGTTTGCTAGCTCACTTCCAATCTTGTAAGGTGATCATCCAACCTCAAGAAATCTTTGTTTCTTACAGTAGGTTATCATTCTAATACAAGGTAATAATCATATTCAAACTTTGGTTCAATTTCTATAACTATAACAATCTTATTTCAAGTGATGATCTTACTTGAACTTGTTTTCGTGTCATGATTCTGCTTCAAGAACTTCGAGCCATCCAAGGATCCATTGAAGCTAGATCCATTTTTCTCTTTTCCAGTAGGTTTATCCAAGGAAATTAAGGTAGTAATGATGTTCATAACATCATTCGATTCATACATATAAAGCTATCTTATTCGAAGGTTTAAACTTGTAATCACTAGAACATAGTTTAGTTAATTCTAAACTTGTTCGCAAACAAAAGTTAATCCTTCTAACTTGACTTTTAAAATCAACTAAACACATGTTCTATATCTATATGATATGCTAACTTAATGATTTAAAACCTGGAAACACGAAAAACACCGTAAAACCGGATTTACGCCGTCGTAGTAACACCGCGGGCTGTTTTGGGTTAGTTAATTAAAAACTATGATAAACTTTGATTTAAAAGTTGTTATTCTGAGAAAATGATTTTTATTATGAACATGAAACTATATCCAAAAATTATGGTTAAACTCAAAGTGGAAGTATGTTTTCTAAAATGGTCATCTAGACGTCGTTCTTTCGACTGAAATGACTACCTTTACAAAAACGACTTGTAACTTATTTTTCCGACTATAAACCTATACTTTTTCTGTTTAGATTCATAAAATAGAGTTCAATATGAAATCATAGCAATTTGATTCACTCAAAACGGATTTAAAATGAAGAAGTTATGGGTAAAACAAGATTGGATAATTTTTCTCATTTTAGCTACGTGAAAATTGGTAACAAATCTATTCCAACCATAACTTAATCAACTTGTATTGTATATTATGTAATCTTGAGATACCATAGACACGTATACAATGTTTCGACCTATCATGTCGACACATCTATATATATTTCGGAACAACCATAGACACTCTATATGTGAATGTTGGAGTTAGCTATACAGGGTTGAGGTTGATTCCAAAATATATATAGTTTGAGTTGTGATCAATACTGAGATACGTATACACTGGGTCGTGGATTGATTCAAGATAATATTTATCGATTTATTTCTGTACATCTAACTGTGGACAACTAGTTATAGGTTACTAACGAGGACAGCTGACTTAATAAACTTAAAACATCAAAATATATTAAAAGTGTTGTAAATATATTTTGAACATACTTTAATATATATGTATATATTGTTATAGGTTCGTGAATCAACCAGTGGCCAAGTCTTACTTCCCGACGAAGTAAAAATCTGTGAAAGTGAGTTATAGTCCCACTTTTAAAATCTAATATTTTTGGGATGAGAATACATGCAGGTTTTATAAATGATTTACAAAATAGACACAAGTACGTGAAACTACATTCTATGGTTGAATTATCGAAATCGAATATGCCCCTTTTTATTAAGTCTGGTAATCTAAGAATTAGGGAACAGACACCCTAATTGACGCGAATCCTAAAGATAGATCTATTGGGCCTAACAAACCCCATCCAAAGTACCGGATGCTTTAGTACTTCGAAATTTATATCATATCCGAAGGGTGTCCCGGAATGATGGGGATATTCTTATATATGCATCTTGTTATTGTCGGTTACCAGGTGTTCACCATATGAATGATTTTTATCTCTATGTATGGGATGTGTATTGAAATATGAAATCTTGTGGTCTATTGTTACGATTTGATATATATAGGTTAAACCTATAACTCACCAACATTTTTGTTGACGTTTTAAGCATGTTTATTCTCAGGTGATTATTAAGAGCTTCCGCTGTCGCATACTTAAATAAGGACAAGATTTGGAGTCCATGCTTGTATGATATTGTGTAAAAACTGCATTCAAGGAACTTATTTTGTTGTAACATATTTGTATTGTAAACCATTATGTAATGGTCGTGTGTAAACAGGATATTTTAGATTATCATTATTTGATAATCTACGTAAAACTTTTTAAACCTTTATTGATGAAATAAAGGTTATGGTTTGTTTAAAAATGAATGCAGTCTTTGAAAAACGTCTCATATAGAGGTCAAAACCTCGCAACGAAATCAATTAATATGGAACGTTTTTAATCAATAAGAACGGGACATTTCAAGATACACCTTTTCTCGAGTTGGAGCTTATGAGAGCTGCCTTCATTTGGAATTATTGTCTTTCCAATGTGAGAAATAGATAACCTTGAATTGTCGGCTGTCAACACGACTCTCTTTCCTTTGTAATCATCCATTTCTTGCAGCTTCGTCTCATCATTGGTCATATGATTTGAGCACCCAGAATCGATGATCCAATCATCTTTGTAGTTTATTGTTGACTTTAAGGTTGCTGCAAGAGCTTGATCATCCATGCCAGCTTCAACAGAAAATCCAGCTTCTGCATCCCATGTTTCCTCATTAATGGTTGCTTCAAATGTGACCTCTTTCTCCTCATCTCTTACGGTGGCCACATTTCCTTCAAAAGTTCGCCTTTTGGGGAATTTACAATCTCGAGCAAAATGACCCTTCTTGCCACTTGCCACAATTGAAGCATTCACAATTCTTTCTCTTATCATTTTCTCCATGTTGTTGGCGATGATCTCTTCTTCCTTGTTGAGATCCCCGAGCTCCCCCTGAAGCGTTGCCTTTTGACTTTGGGTGACTCTTCCATCCATATGTCTGACTTTCTTTCATCGCATCTTGTCTTCGAGATGTTGCTTTCTTCTTATTGGTGAAGAGTGCATCTTCTCCGTCTTTTATGGTTACTTCATTCATCTGCTTGGCTAATGCCTCTTGATTAGCCAATAAATTCTCCAGCTCTATTAATGATGGTTGAGTAGGCCATCCTCTCACAGCGGCTATAAATCCATTATACTCGGATCTTAAGCCATGGATGATAATTCTCTTCATCCTTGCATCACTCACTTTCTCTTCAGGAGCAAGTTGAGATATCTCACGACAAATAGATTTCACCTTGGTGAAATATTGAGAAATAGATAGACTTCCTTGTGTGACAGCCGCAAGCTCATTTTCCAAGAGCTGGAGGCGTGCTTCATTCTTCTTTGAAAATAATTTTTCAAAAGTTTCCCAAGCTGCCTTTGGTGTTTTCTCGTCACGGATGTGCTCCAATAGATCCTCCTCGATTGTAGTCTTCAATATAAATAAAGCCTTCCCGGCCTTGATGTTCCATTTTCTCAAGGCTTCGGCATTTTCTTTCGGTGGAGGCGTTGTGTCACTGCCAGCAACTATTTCCCATAAATCCTGTCCTTGTAGGTAGGATTCTATACAGGTCCGCCAATAACCGTAGTTGTGGTTATTGAGACTCTTGATTCCACTGCTCGTACTTGCAAGATCTGCCATCATGACGTCCAACGTCCAATAAGCTTGGTCCCAGACCGATGAGTTTTCACAGTCCCTAAATGTGCTCCGACAGAATCTCCCTTAGAGCTTCGGTGAAGTAAACGTCCAACGTTTACCGATGTTTTCCTCCACTAGAAATGGTCCCGAACGACCCGCTCTGATACCAATTGTTGGAAGCTTCGACGAGCCCAACACACCCACTATAGAGGACCTAGATTATACAACACTCACTATACCAACACTTTGACGTTGGTTAGCCTTTTATTTTATAAATCCTTAGTGCACAATAATACTTAGGCGACAGTGTCGACCATATATCGTTCATGCGGTATAACCGACCATATATCACTTAGGCGGCAAAGCCGACCATATAATAGATACAACACAAGTGCACTAAGAACTTAAACGCAAACTGAGGCTTAACCGGAAAACTTAACAAAGAACACTTTTATTAATACAAAGAAACAATTACAATATTACTCACTCACCACACTTTCTTTCTACTCGCTACTTATAAGCGTTCTTTCTCTAACTCACTCTTTTCTCACTTCCTCACAACTCTCACTCACACACTTAAACAAATGAATCCATCACCTATATTTATACTACTCCATGGAAGTTTCTAAAAACTAGATATTTCCATGGATATATATAAATATCTAGATATTTTTATACATATAAATATCTAGATATTTCTTACACATATAAATATCTAGATTTTTCTTTACATTTTAATATCTAGATATTTTTCATATACATATTAATATCTAGATATTTTACCCATATACATTTACTAATTCCATATTACTCTAAATTTGCATTGTATTTTAACCTCCGATTAAGTACTACCCGAGTAGTGATTTTTGCAACCTTGTTACTTGTTTTATAATGCAATTAGTAAGAAAGTTTTTAAAGAGTGTTTAGTTGGCTAAGATCATTATTGCTTTAATTGTTGTATGATGGTTGTATGAAATAAAGTAAAAAATGAATGTGATGAAGAGAAAGTTTAATGTAAGATATATCATCACTGCAATTTAGGTGGTTAAATTATATTGAATGTTAACATGAAGTCAGTTTGAAATAGTTGCTACTAGTCAGAGTTATTAGAATTTCATGATGTACAACACAGGGACAGGATTACATATTCGTGAGATCATTCGTCCCATTTGTAGCAAGTACATTGATGAAATCCTGTAAGGAATCAGGAAATGAACTCGATATGGAAGTGATCTTAGGTGGTATGGCTTCTTTAAACGACGAAATCAATTGGTTCAAAAAAGAAGCTTCAAAGTTTCACGTTTCACTAACCAGCGTCATCCCTCAAAACGCCAACATTAAATATTGCAGGTCTAACATAATCTACCATTATAGACTTTGTTTACATGATTCAAACTTAGTCAATGATTGGTAATTTAACGTGCCTTTACAGGTTTCTAGAGAGCTTAATGAGTCCAGAAATCGAATACGCTGTTGCGATTTCAGTGTTTTGGGCCATTGAGGCTGTGTATCAAGAAAGCTTTGCTCATTGCCTTGAAGAAGGTGGTAAAATTCCACAAGAGCTTCAAGAGACGTGTGAACGATGGGGTAACGAAGGTTTTGGAGCGTATTGCAAGTCTTTGAGAGATATTGCTGATCGTTGTTTGAATAACGCGTCGCCTGAAGTAATCTCGAAGGCAGAGGTGTCCTTTTTAAGTGTTCTTGAACATGAAGTTGAGTTTTGGAACATGAGTGTTAGAGAAATATGAGTTATGTGAGAAACTGACGTCAGACTAGTAGCATGTAAATTACTTGGATTTGTTTAAATCTCATGTTATATAAGTTGTTTGTGGTCCATAGTTGCCTCATGTTTATTAATTTAGGGCCTGTTTACTTATAACTTAATGGACTTATTTGGTTGAAAAGATTATTCGGTAAGAAATCTTAGGTGTTTACTTTCACCTTAATTATTAATTTTAACTAGCCAAGGAGATGTCTGGGACACCACAAAAACCCATGTACACCCCATACAGCCACTCATGTTCCCACCTTTACCCTTTTATCTTCTTTCCATCTTTTTTTTTTTCTATCCTTTTTTCATCTTTTGTTCGTGTTAATCATAAAAGAATGAGTACTCCGACTTGATTAAGAAAACTGGAATTTGAAGATGAAAGTACACCGATGACCGAAATTGGCGGGTGTTTTCCGATGATGGATGTGTCACCAGCGGTTACCGAAAAACGTGACAAATCTCAGTTAGAAAAGAAAACGAAGAATAAAGTGAAGAAATTGGAGATGAAAACCCATTCGCTTTTTGAACAGCTAAGGACTAAGGTCCTGGGTTTTAACTATCACTAAAATCCCTTATTTTTTACATGTATCATTATCATCTACTGGTATAATCTTCTTCACCATATTAATCTTAAAGAATACGCAGCAGTCCACATTGAATACACAACAGTCGATTTGTGATTTGGTGGATCTTTGGTTCTGTTTTGATGTTTTGAATACTGATTTGTGATTCTTGTTTTTGCGATTCTTGCTGTGAAAATTGAAATTGATCTTGTTTTTCTTCACATGGTTCCGTATAAAAATGGAAATAGATTGATTCTTGGAAGAGCTTCATTGTTTATACGGAGTAATTATTATGGAATATGGACACATTTATTTATGCTGATTAAAAGATACCAAATTGTGATGTTATTACATTTGTAGTCATTTTTATAGCATTTAAAAATTAAATTAATGCTCCAATTATTTTGTCTGAGGGTATAATAGTCCTTTTTATCATTCAGACGATTTATTCAACACAAAAAGTAAACATGATCATTCATTCACTGATTAATGGATATGGTCATTCTATATACATTCTGCCATCTTTATCCATATGTGACTTAATGAGATAACAAGTAAACAGGCCCTTAGTTTTCATGCATGATTTATTAATACAACAACAAAACTCAATCCCGCACCTGCGAGGTATGGGAGAGGTGAGATGTAGGCAATCCTTCCTCTACTCTAGCGTAGAAAAGAGGTCGTTTTTCTAACCACGGGTGGAGAAACAATTCTCCACCCACAAGAAGAGAAAGTCATCTCTCTCTCTACTCCAGGGTAGAGAAATTGCTTCCGTGAAAATCTCCGGCATGATTTATTATTATTATTATTATTATTATTATTATTATTTTCGAAAAGCGCCTAATTAGTAATGTTATTACATATCATATACAAGAAAAAGAGTCATTTTTTCTATAACAAAGATGAATTATTCGTTTTAAAATTTAAAGAAATTTTTATGTCATTTTCTCACAACTTTTCAAATTTATGTTACTTTTGTTTAGCTTGTTAAACAATAACTTAGTTGTTATGAAGGGGTGTTTCGATTTGTGTTATGAAATTTGATTATGCGTTTAAAATAATGATAATTAGATAATCAGTCGTAGTAAAACGTGTTGCACATTTATAGTGTTGGTTTTGATTATTGATGATGCGCGTAACCGCACAAGCGCTATGCACGCATCACACATGGCAAGGACGTGGTTACGCCACTATTTAGTGGGTAAATTACTAGTGTAAGGCGAATAGAAAAAAAACAATCTTAAGGCAGGTTGCGCACGGAATAACCATCATCGCGCGAATAACACTGTGTGAACTCGACATGCGCATAAAAGAACAAGTATGGGTTGAATAAGATAAAGATCATTACGAATGGCCGACAGGATCCCCACAACGTACGAATAACAGAAACTAGTATGACAGCATGATACAGCAGGGACCACACGTGTACATAACTTTATCTGACCAAATAGTACAGCGTGGCAATGGTACGTCTCTTTTGTCTTCTGACGTGGCATTAAAAGACAATGACATCCACCTATAAATAGACATAATACAACCCAATCTTCACCATGCCCATCTTCATTCTACAAACCTTTCCAAAAAACACACAATCAAATGTTCATCACATTCTGAGATCAATTAATCTCTCATCCACCCGCGCAATACATATAGCATCCAACCCACGGCTTCAGGTAACATTCGTTGAACATAGATCCTAACGCCGTCCCTGAGCCATCAATTCCGGCTAGACCGAACGACGGTGGGCTACGTTTAACCACCCCTTCCGAGATCATCATCTCGTATCAGGATTATTCACGGTATTCCTGACCGGAGAGTTAAACCCAAAGGGCCCTTAAATCCCCCTGATTTATCGATCAAGTGTAGACCGAACCCTGTGGATCATTTTATGCTTAATCAAATGGCGTCATCTGTGGGACAACAGACTTAAAAGGTTTGATAAATCTTTTTTCTTTTTTGTGCATAACATTCGCTAGTCCTCTTTGTTTCAGCCTTAGTCGCGCGCTATTAACAAGTGAAAGAGGGCAGACACCTGTATGACAAGCATCTTTCCATAGAGGGGTGGAAAGCGCAAAGCCAGTCAGATAAGCGAAAGGGAAACTGCAAAAATTTCCTTCCCCGTCATCCGACTGAACAACACTTCTTGCGAACAGACCATGGTACAATGATACCTACCCGAGTCAGGGTACGGGATAAGACGTTTGCATATGGACACAAGCAGTAGCGTGGATATAATGTACGAACAATGTTTCAGATAGTTACCGGAATTCGTCAGACGAACTATCAAACCTTCAGCCATGTTCCTCTCAGGGTTCTCAGGAGAATCGGCATGGCCAATAGGAACTTTGGATCTAAAGTTTAAGTTAAGAGATTACAAGGACAAACTTAAGAAATGAACTGAAGACGTCAAATTCTGCATTGTGCGCTCGCATTCGAGATACAACGCCATATTGGGAAGGATATCGCTCCAAAGGTTCGGGGCAATACCATTGACAATTCATGGGTTGGTAAAGTTTCTAACAAAACAAGGAATTGCTACACTCGAGTCAAAACCACTTGAGGCATTATGCGCCTCGGTTACGATAAAAGTTGAGGAAAAATCAAAAACTCAGACACCACAAGGCTGCATTGTCATAGTAAACCCCACCCACCCAGATCAGAAAGTAAAGATAGGAGCAAGCCTGACAAAAGAGACTTAAGTCAAACTGCGCAATATCCTCATGGACAACCTAGATGTGTTATGTTTGCGAGACGCATATATGACAGGCGTTCTGCGAGAAATTGTGCAACATCACCTTAACGCGAGCATCAACATGACGCCAGTTCGACAAAAGAAGGGGCCCATGGCACCTAAAAGAAGCAAGTGGTTGCGTAGGGAAGTGGATAAGTTGGTTAAAGCAAACATCCTGCAAAAGGTAAATTATCAAACATGGGTGGCAAACCCGGTCCTAGTCCCCAAGGCCGACGGGTCATGGCGCTTATGCGTCGATATCAAAGACATTAACAAGGTGTGCCCAAAAGATTATTACCCACTACCCAAAATTGATTGGAAGGTTGAGTCCCTCATAGGATTCAAATACAAATGCTTCCTAGATGCGTACAAGAGCTACTACCAGATCCAGATGGCACAGGAGGACGAAGAAAATACTGTGTTCCGTACAGACCATGGCATATAGTGTTACACAAAGATGCCATTTGGACTGAAAAACGCTGGGGCCACATATCAGCGCATGATCGATGCAACTTTCGCTAAACAAATCGGTCGTAACCTTGAAGCGTACGTTGACGACCTGGTCATAAAAAGCATCAGTGAAGAACAGTTATTAGCAGACATCCTTGAAACCTTTAACACATTGCGCAGCGTTAACATGAAACTTAAACCATCAATATGTAGCTTCGGGGAAGAAGAAGGAGCATTCTTGGGACACATTTTCACTACAAGAGGAATTAAGGCTAATCAAAAAAAGATCGAGGCCATTGAGCGCATGACGTCCCTGAAGACCAAAAAGCAGGTCCAAAGCCTCAACAGAAAACTTGCTACGCTAACTCAATTTTTGTCAAAAGCAGCCGAGCGCTCTCTTCCTTTATTTAGTGGTGTATGGATAATATCTAGTAGTGTACGAATCACTCCCATTTTTTACGAAAAGCAAGGTAACTTTTAATATATTTCCTCCGTCCCAATTTAACAGTCCCGGACAAAAAAAAAACAGTTTAAGAAAAAATGACTGACAAATGTCTTTTTGTCTACTTTCCAGTTTTACATCTTACTACTTTTTACTTACGTTTTTGTCTTATTAAAATAAAGTAAGGATATATAATAGTATTTTAACAAGTTATTCTTATCTATTTATAGAAGTTGACTATTACTTTGAGACAGACAAAAAAGAAAACCATGACTATCTAATTGGGACGGAGAGTATATATTAACAAAGATAGAAAACGACTTGAAATTCCAGCTTACAACAACAACAACAACAACAAAACTCAATACCACATAAGTGGTGTATGGAGAGGTGAGATGTAGACAATCCTTTCCCTATCCAAGAATAAAGACAAGTCATTTCTCCACCCATAGTGAAAACACTCTCAAAAGTAGAGAAAGTCATTCCTTCTCTATTTGACGAATGGAGAGATTGCTTCCGAGTGGACCTCCGACCAATAAGTAGGGAAAAAAATTTTAAAAATAAAATAACATTAAAAATAAAAAATAAAACTGAGACGTCATGAAAATAGTATAATCAAATTTCTATGGGTTTTAAATCATGCCTGAAATTTAATTTAGGCTTTAAGAGTCAGTCACATCGCCAATAAATTGACGCTTGCTGTCGTTTTGATAACTAGAGCCGCATATCTCACTTACAATATGTGGATGACACAATGTTCTTTGAGAAATGGATTAAAGGGAATATAAAAAACTTGATGAAAATCTTGAAGTTTTTTGAATTAGCATCCGAACTTCGAGTGAATTTCCAAAAAAGTAAGATTTATGGAGTCAGTGTACATGTAATGAGGTTCTTCATATTGCAAATAGCTTTGGTTGTCAAAAAGGTGAATTTCCATTTATGTATCTTGGTCTTCCGATCGGGGCGAGTATGAAAAAGTTAAGTGATTGGAAACCGGTCATTGAAAAATTTCATAAGAAATTGTCGGATTGGAAAGTTAGAGCGATATCATTTGGTGGACGATTGACACTTGTGAAATCGGTTTTAAATAGTCCTCTATTGTATTATTTCTCAATCTATCGTGCCCCGACGTGTGTGATTAAAGAATTTGAGTGCGTGAGGAAAAAAATCTCTTTGGGGCGGGAACATTAACGATAAAAAAAATATCGTGGGTTAAATGGGAACATGTACTCTTACCTTATAATGAGGGAGGTCTAAATATTGGATCTCTCGATTGCAAAAATTAGGCCTTACTAGGGAAGTGGAGATGGCGATTTCATAATGAACCTAACTCAATTTGGGTCAAAGTTATCACTAGCTTATATGGCCTAAATGGGGGGTTCGAAGTTGATTCTTCTCATCGACAACTCCCTAATAAAGGAACGTGGCAGAATGTTATCAATGCAGGAAAAAGGATCGAGAATATTGGGTTGGCTTTCAACGATTCGTTCATCAAAAAGTTGGGAATGGTGCTGCAACAAATTTCTGGGACGATACATGAATTGGTGGCGAAAGTTTAAAGGTTAAAATCAAAAGACTATATCAACTAGAATCGATAAAAGAAGCAACGGTGCAAGATCGAGTGCTGAATGTTGGAGGGACCCGTGTCGGGATTTGGAGCAGGAACAGAACGCCTAGTGGTCGCGCATTGGGAGAATTGGAGCAGTTAACTAACCTGATTTCCTCCTTTTTGTTTCATGACAGTGAAGTTGACACATGGAGCTGGAATTTTTCGAGTAACAGCAGGTTCACGACTAAGGATTTGTGTGAAAAAATCGAGGAAAAGATCAATGAAGGAGCTGCGACAAATATTGAAACCATTAGGAATTATTTGATTCCAAAAAAGATCGAGATCTTTATATGGAGAGCAAGATTGAGACGGTTGGCGGTGTGGGCAGACTTAGATAAACGTGGTTTGGATATTGACTCGGTACTTTGTCCCGTGTGCAACAATGACATCGAGACGGTGGAACACGCGCTAATACTTTGCACCGATGCAATGGAAGTGTGGGATAAAGTCTTCAAATGCTGGGGTTTCACTCATGTATCCAACTTTAGCATTGGTGAAACTTTCCTCGGAAGATCCACACAACAACTATCTCCCCTTCAAACGCAAGTATGACAAGCAGTCGAGTGGGCGTGCGGATACCTCATTTGGAAGAATCGGAATGAAAATATTTTCAAAAATAAATATTGGAACGGGGCACTAAATGAGATTCAAGTTAAATCATTCGAGTGGATTTCAAGAAGAATTAAAGGGAAATCGATTGATTGGCTATTGTGGTTAACGAATCCAAAAGAATGTGTTGTTTAGTTTAGGTTTGGGAGTGGATGCTCCCTCAACATCCATCTATGTTTCGTGATAGCTTTTTCTTGTAATCATGTTGTAATGACCATTATTGGTCCAAGTTGTATGGTTTGTTTATGCAATAAAGTTTCTTGGCTTTTCAAAAAAAAAAGAGCCGTATTGAAATTGCACCTTATTACAATTTATTTAAGCACAACACAACAAACGATATATACAATCAAAAGGGTGAGAAACATGATAAGTATGCTTCACATTATTTTATTTTTTTGAAAAGCAAATAAGATTTATATTAATCAACGAAAAAGGTACAAATTTGCCATTGTGGCAACTCAAATACAATACAAAGTACACTACTAATTATCAATAACACACGAGCAACAATTGCAAAGATTGCAACTAACACGATAAAGGATTAGAAAACCAATTATGCCACTCGAGCTTATACCGATTTTGTCTTCTCGAAATCCAATCAAATGTAAGTATTTGAATCTCCATGAGTAGTGAAGGAACCGCCTTGATTTTGTTCTTGAATATCTTTTCATTACGGTTCCTCCAAAGTAAATAGCATACAACCCAACAAACCGCTTGCCACCAATGTCTTTTGTTGTCGTGTGACGATCGCTCCAAATCCATATGGACGAACACGTCATTCATTGATTTCATTGCGAGGTATTTGACCTCTATATGATACGTTTTGTAAACATTGCATTCTTTTCAAAAGGTACACAATAAATGAATATCAATTTCTAAGGTTTTCAACGTTTGATGATTTCTACATATAGACAATCACCATAAATAATAGTTTACCATAATACATCCGTTGACAATGAAGTCAAAATAAGATACACGGTGATGATTTTGTGAATGCAAAGTTTTCTTGAATAAAGCATGTATGACTCCATGCACATAGCTTGTATCACATATAAACAAACAGTGGAAGACTTCTAGAAACCTGAGAATAAACATGCTTAAAATTGTCGACACAAAGGTTGGTGAGTTCATAGTTTTAATGTTGCGCATAATCTGTATATAAAGGTGGATCACAAGATTTCAGTTGTTCAATCCAGAAACGTTTATCAAAATATTCTACGAAATTGAGCACCCTGGTAACTAAACTTAATGTATATATAATTTGTACCCTTTGTATAATCATCTTAATAATACACGCAAACCAACGTGTACGCTTCTCAAATAGCATACGTCCGTTAAAAGGCTAGTGCTCTAGCTCGGACGGGGATATCAAGCCCTATGGATCCATATACTACTACTCGCGCCCACCAGTTCTTATAACTGGCAGTTAACAGTTACCAAAGCTAAGAGATTTTCGGTTCAAACTCAGTGTAGAATTTAGTATGTACTTGTATCCATTGCGTTTAAAATAAAGTGCATGTATTCTCAGCCTAAAAATATATATTGCAAAAGCAATTAAAAAGGAATCAATGAAACTCACCTTAGCAGCATATAAAGTCGTTCACCAAAATGTGATCGAAACTCGAATTACCAAATAACCGTAGATCTCAACCTAGAGAACATATGTTGGTCAATAAATGTCTATCAAGCTAGGTCAGGTCATAGTGTATCACAATCCTAATGCTCGAGATCGACATACAAA
The DNA here is from genome assembly GCF_046630445.1 of Rutidosis leptorrhynchoides. Taxonomy (NCBI): domain Eukaryota; kingdom Viridiplantae; phylum Streptophyta; class Magnoliopsida; order Asterales; family Asteraceae; genus Rutidosis; species Rutidosis leptorrhynchoides. The sequence goes on from NC_092338.1 coordinate 376,063,174, forward strand.
AGTTATCCAAAGTCGTTTCAAAAAGTCAATTTTGACAGTTGTTTAACAAAACGAGACGTACCTTATATAAGGATTCATTTACTCGGTTGGTAATATTCAAAAATCCAATTTATCAATCTCGTAAACAAGTTGTTTAAATCTTAATTGCAGATTCAAAAGCAATTTCAATTAACGTCAATCATAATTCAGTTGATCATATCTTTTAACCCGTTCATCGAATTTATTCGATATCTAAATGAAAAGTTATTGATTTTTCGCCAGCTTTCCGAAAACATGTATATCATATACCTTTTACCAGTAATATATGTATTTAATTCATGATTCATTATAAACTGTTTACCGACGAAATTTAGTATACAAGTATGTATAAATATATATTCGAGCACTAGACATGGATACACTATTAATATATAATAGATAAGATATAAATGCTTACATATCAATATTGTGATTTAATATTGTAGGAAGGTACGTAGACGTAACGGAGATGATAAATACTAGATTTGATTCACAAATATACCCCCGAACATTACCCATAACCTCCTTGGCAATAACCCATAATTTCCTTAGCTTTATCCCGCTCATAAAACTTGTTTTGAATTTATTCGAGCAAAACCTCGTCGTAGTATTTTATGTGTAATACTAATAATAAGAATAATATTAATAATAATAAGATTTAATATTATTAATATTCTTAATAATAATAATAATAATAATAATAATAATAATAATAATAATAATAATAATAATAATAATAATAATATAATAAGTAAATAAATACGGAGTAATGGAATGAATCAGAAACAGATATGCTCGAGCTTTTATAGGTGTGGCCTGAATTCAGACCCCATGCGATCGCATGGTTCTGAAGGCCATTTGCCATGCGATCGCATGGCCCGTTTTTCCAGCTCACATATTTTTGTAATTTAGCTCGTCGACATAATTTAATATAATATATTTAATTTATATAATTAATTATATATTATATTAAATTCACATGCATAGTTGACTTGTAATTTTCGTTCCGATAAGTCATACGTCGTTCCGGTTCCGGTTTTTCGAACGTCCTATCGTATACTGAGAAAACTTGTACTTTACATTTCGTGAATCGTACCTTTGTCAAAATATAGTCTTAAATCATCCATAAACTATACCACTATAGCAAAGTTACTGTAGCAAAAATATACCACTGTAGCAAAGTAAGTCATTTTTTACTGTAGCAATTCACTGTAGCAAATAGTGATTTTCAAAAACACTGTAGCATTTTGGGTACTGTAGCAATTTGAAAATGTTACTATCGTTTACTAAATTATATATATGTATATATCTTTTTAATATACATAAATCAGTTTTTAAATACACATTGGAAGTTATTTATAAATAAATTTTAATATTAAATATTTCAACTTATCATATATATTCAAATAGATATTTAAACCAATAAGTTTAATGTACGGTATCAAATAATTAATACATTGTTACCTTTTCAAGATATAGTATATATGTATCTATTTACATATAATTGTTCGCGAATCGTCGAAAACAACCGAAGGGTATTTAAATATATAAAAGTAGTTCAAAAATTTTGAGATTCAGTTTTACAGACTTTGCTTATCGTGTCAGAAATGTTAATCATACAAAGATTAAGTTTAAATTTGGTCAGAAATTTTCGGGTCATCACATGTCGGTAGCAAACGAACCGAAAGTACCGCTAAAAATGTCATCGAACCCGAAAAGTGTCATATTGTATCCCCACCAATTAAGGACTTTGTTCCACACTTCTTGAGCAAAATGACAAGAATAAAGAATGTGTTCAACCGACTCAATACCCCATCACATACCGGGCATCTCACGCTATGCAACTCGATACCCCTTTTGTGTAGTTCAATCCTAACAGGAATGTGCCCCCTTCTAGCTCGCCAAATGAAGATTTCCACCTTTTTTGGAACTAATATATTTCTAAAAGTCTCTAAGGCAGAATTTTCTCGAACCAATGTGATACTATCGATGAGATTAGACATCACCGTAACCGTATACCCCCTGTTTGCGTCTGCAGTCCACTGCCATCTGTCTTGTTTTTCTCGATCCAGATTAAAGCACGTAACTCTTGAAGCTCCACAGCAGTACGCCCAGTGGGATCACGAGACCAAGACCAACCAACCGAAAGCCCACCATTTGAGAACGAAACCATCATTTGCACTGTTGCTTCCTTGTCGAGTGATAGTCGAAATACTCTGTTGAACCTTTCCCTGAAGCGATCATTACCGTTCCAAGTGTCATCCCAAAAAGATGTATCCGCCCCATTCCCGATAGTGCGAGTGAATGAACTAGAGAAAGGGATCCCTAGTCCATCCACCAGTTTTCCTGCATTACAAATAATAGACCAAAGACTAGTGTTTGGTTACGGGCAAGCCCGTTACCAACCACAAGTCCCCCATTAGAACCATAAATGCTACGAATCACCGAGACCCACAAAGTGTTGGCTTCAGTTTTGAACCTCCACCACCACTTACAAAGAAGAGCAAGATTTTTACAATTAAGAGACATGATATTTAGACCTCCTTCTTCGTAAGGAAGAAGGATTGTTTCCCATTTAACCCACGACAATTTAGAATTTGAGCCCGACCCACCCCAAAAGAACAAACGTCTCACACTCTCTAGACATTTAAGCACATGAGGAGGGGCACGAAAAAGCGAGAAGTAGTAAAGCTGTAAACTAGAGAGAACCAATTTAACAAGTGTCAATCAACCACCGAATGATATCATTTATGCCTTCCACTCCGCTAACCGATTGTTGAACTTCTCGAGAACTGGCGACCAATCCTTCAATTTCTTCATCTTACAACCCACGGGGAGACCCAAATACATAAAGGGTAACTTACCCGCTTGACAAGAGCACCATGCTGCAAGAGCTTCCACCTCGGAATTACTAATACCAACCCCACATATATGACTTTTATTGTAAATCACCTTTAACCCTGACGCTTTTTCAAAACATTCCAACAAATACATTAAGTTACAGGCGTTACGTTTACTCCATTCCCAAAAAAAAAATCGTGTCATCCGCATATTGTAAATGAGAAATAATAATTTTCTCATTGCCAACTTCAACCCCTTTATACATACCTTTATCCACCGCCACTTTGGTAAGAATGTTAAGACCTTCCACCGCGATAATGAAAAGAAATGGGGATAGGGGGTCACCTTGCCTAACACCCCTTCTTAGACTAAATTTCCCTGTCGGTGAGCCATTAATTAAGATTGAGATTGAAGCCAATTGAAGGCAAGATGACATCCACTTACACCATTTAACCCCGTAACCCATACAAGTCATAACCTCTTGAAGATAGTTCCAATTAATCGAATCAAAATCTTTCTCGAAATCTACTTTGAAAATTAGACCGTGTTTTTTGTTACGTTTGAGATCGTCTACCACTTCATTCGCCACTAACACACCGTCTTGGATAAAACGCTCACTAAGAAAGTGTGACGCCCCGTACAAAACCATCGTGTACGATTCGTCAACAACAGGATCTTTACACGGTCAATTACTACATGCTGTTTGAAAACCAGTTTTGTATTCATAAAAAGATAGCGTTTACAAAAGATAACATGACACAAAGGTCGTTACAAAGTCATTATTTGAAAATAACATAAGTTACGAATGCAAGATAAAAGTTTCATGATTGAGACATCTCTAAGTAATGCAGCGGAAATCTAACACAGCAGGTCCATAACAGCAAGTCTATAACACCAAGGCAGCAAGTCTAACAGCGGAAGCAACATCGTCTAAGCACCTGAGAAATACACGCTTAAAAGTCAACACGAATGTTGGTGAGCTATAGTTTGTAATCAGTAAAGTAATGTAGACCACGAGTTATCGTATTCAAAACAGTATGAAAAGTATATGCTCGTCCGTGGGCACCCGGTAACTAACTTAACGTAATAGTAATACCCCCTAAAAGTACACTTGGTGAGTGCGTATGTCCTCGAAGTATCAAACACCCGTTAAATGCTAGCGCGACTAGCCCGAGTGGGGATGTCAAACCCTATGGATCCATATCTAATATTCGCGTTCACCGGTTCAAAAACCAATGATTAAACGTTACCATGCTAAGGGGAATGTTTATGCCGTTATGTAACGACCCGCACTTTTTCGATCGTTCTATACTTATAAGATTAATATTTACATAAATTAAACCTTACCAACATGATAAGCAATCCAAATTGTCGAGATTTATATTTCCGAAAAGAGTTTACACAACGTGTGACCGTCTAGTTTGACCGATGATATCACGAACTATATAACATATGATAATTATACGTTTGTGTATATATATGTATATATACATATTTAACATGATCTAAGAATGTTTTAATATCTCATTTTATATTAATAACAATAAGTTATAAGCATATTTTAAAACTACTAACTTAAGTTTTCAAAACGATAACTATACGTAATGTTTTTCGACGTAAATACTTATAACCTATATTACTTATACATGCATCGTATAGATATGTATTTTATCACTTTTAAAGGGCTTACATACATAAAACAATATAAGTATATTTACAAAAGATAGCTATATTTGAATCCTCGTTCCGTTTCCTCAAAGATTTCTATACATATACCTAGAGTATATGTACCCGTATCATACGCAGCTTCTAGATGTATTTACTATTGGTATATACCAATAAAAATCTGCTCCTTAGCAGCCTTAAATGATTAAGAAACATGTGGAACCAACCATTTGTCAAGTAGCATGAATTATTTAGCAAGAAAACAAAGTTAGGTATCTTTTTTTTCCTTTATAACCTAAAAACGTTTTTATGCATGCACACCATTTCTTCACCCCATTTTCTCATACTTACACTTCCATTTCTCTCTCAAAATACTCTTAACTTCATACTTGATCATCTCCAAGCATTTTCCCCATCATTTAGCTTCAAAAACCTTACTTAATCACCATAAGAAAACCATACAAAAACACTTCAAGAAATCCTTCCAAGAACACAAACTTACTTCCAATCTTTCATCCAATTCCATTACCCTTTTGGTTCTAGCTTTTTACTCCTCTTTTACAGCAACCTTGTCCAAGGAACTTGAGGTAGAATCTATGTTCATAACCTTATTCGATTCATATATATATAGCTATCTTATTTTGTGGTATAAAATTTTAACAACAAGAACATAGTTTGAATGTTTTCAAACTTGTTTGCAAACTAAATAGATCCTTCTAACTTAACTTTTAAAATACTTCAAGACCTGTAATATATCATAAATATATGCTAATTTAACAAGGTATAACTTGGTTTTTCAAAGAACACCTTAAAAACTGAATTTACGACGTCGGAGTGCAACCGGGGGCTGTTTTGGGTTGGATAATTAAAAACCATCTTAAACTTTGAATTGGAGGTTTATTTTCTGGAAAAATGATTTTTACTATGAATATGATAACACATAAAAATTTCATGATTTAACTCAAAGTATAAGTATTTTTAGAAAAATAATCATTTAAGGTTGTTTACATGATGGAAAATGATTAACTTCATAAGTTTCACTAAAGTTTGACCTATGACCTGTGATTTCGAATACAAACTAAGGTATTTACAGTTCATAGTCTTAAAGAGGGACTCGATCCAAGGAAGTGACAAGTTGAATCAACGAAAACGGAGTTGTAACAAAGAAACTATGACCAAAACGAGATCGGATATCTAAGACTTGTTTAACTTCGGGATTAATTGGGAAAAATTAAATAAAATCACATATTTCTAAGATAACATGATATTTTATATATATGTACTTATAATTCAATTTTATATGGTTCAGGATCACCCGCAAACAACACGAGAAGATTAATCATAAGATCCCATGTTTGTACGCAACACGTCATTTGACAACACCGGTACTTTATGTACGCAACACGTCATTTGACCACACCGGTACCGTGGGTCAAGATTAATCTCGACCAATACATATACGATGGGGTTTTATTTATTTCATTAGGGGGTTTATTTATTTCATTGCGGGTATATTAAACATCTAAAAATGAACCATTAAAATTGAATTACTAACAACGAACTGCTAACTACGGACTAAGGAATTATTCAAAGTATTAAAAGTATAACAAGTATATATATGTGACGTTTGTTTAAAAAGAAAAGGTATTGATATATTATATATGGATAGGTTCGTGATATCAACCGGAGACCAAGTCAAATTATATATATCTTCAAGACAACAGTGAGTATATAGTCCCACTTTTAAACTCTAAATATTTCGGGATGAGAATACATGTATTTTATGTTTTACGATATGGACACAAGTAACTGAAAAATATATTCTACGTTGAGTTGTACCACTGGCATACTTCCCTGTAGCTTGGTAACTGTTATTTACAGCGGTATTGTAAACGCGAATCCTGTTGATAGATCTATCGGGCCTGACAACCCCAACCGGACTGGACGACCAGTATTCAACGGTTGCACAGTACTTCGTTTCGTGACTACACTTGGTACGGTGTAGTAAGATTTCATAATAAAGGGAATATTCGACGTGATTAAATGTTAAGTATGGTTACCAAGTGCTCAACCACTTAGAATATTTTTATTAAAATGTTTATATATGAAATCTTGTGGTCTATATTTATATCGCTGCCGGCATTAAACCTATATCTCACCAACTTTATGTTGACGTTTTAAACATGTCTATTCTCAGGTGATAATTAGAAGCTTCCGCTGCATCATGTTGAATCTAAGCAGGATCTTGCGTACGCATATTTGTGTCAAAAATAAGACTGCATATCCAAGAACTTGTGTTGTAAAATATGCTAGAAATCGGGTTGTTATTATCATTTGTAAAGTTTGTAAGTCGAAGATTATCGCTAAACGATAATCATCTTTATTTTGTCCAAAGCTTGTATCAAAAATAAGGATCATGGTTTGTAATGTATAATATATGCAGTTTTTCTTTAAAAAATGTCGCATATAGAGGTCAATACCTCGCAATGAAATCATACGTTATCTAACACGTTCTTATGGTTAAGGACGGGTTATGACATGTGGTATCAGAGCGGTGGTCTTAGCGAACCAGGTTTGCATTAGTGTGTCTAACTGATAAGTCGTTAGGATACTGTAACGACCCGCACTTTTTCGATCGTTCTATACTTATAAGATTGATATTTACATAAATTAAACCTTACCAACATGATAAGCAATCCAAATTGTTGAGACTTATATTTCCGAAAAGAGTTTTACACAACGTTTGACCGTCTAGTTTGACCGACGATATCACGAACTATACAATATATGATAATTATACGTTTGTGTATATATATGTATATATACATATTTAACATGATTAAAGAATGTTTTAATACCTCATTTTATATTAATAACAACAAGTTATATGTGTATTTTGAAACTACTAACTTAAGTTTTCAAAACGATAACAATACGTAACGTTATTTGACATATATACTTAAGACTTATAATGTTATACATATATTGTATAAGTAATGTATTTAATTACTTTTAAAGAACTTAAATACATAAAACCATATAAGTGTATTCACAAAAGATAGCTATATTTGAATCCTCATTTCATTTTTCACAAAATTTCTATACGTATACCTAGAGTATTTGTACTCGTATCATACCTAGCTCCTATACGTATTTACTAATAGTAAATACACATCAAAATCACCACCTAACCAGCCATTATTCATGCCCTTAGAGCTAGGTAATTACTTTTGGATGAATACTTGACTAATTATACAAGAAAACAACTAAAACTTTTGTCCTTGTACACCATCAAAAACGCCACCATCACCACCTTAAATACTTCCATTCATTTCCCATTTTTGATTCACTTTCACTTCAATTATCTTAGCAAAAACACACACTCTTTCAAGAACTCTAAACTCCATAACACTTCAGCAACTTACCAAGAAGATCTAGCTTCAAAAACCATACTAAAACACCATAAGAAAACCATACAAAAACACTTCAAGAAAACCCTCCAAGAACACCAACTTACTTCCAATCTTTCATCCACTTCAATCACCCTTTTTGTTCTAGCTTCTTACTCCTCTTTTACAGCAAACTTATCCAAGGAACTTGAGGTAGAATTTATGTTCATAACCTTATTCAATTCATATATATATATAGCTATCTTATTTTGTGGTACAAAAGTTTAACAACAAGAACATAGTTTGAATGTTTTCAAACTTGTTTGCAAACTAAATAGATCCTTCTAACTTAACTTTTAAAATACTTCAAGACATGTAACATAACTTATTTATATGTTAATTTAACAAGGTAAAACTTGGTTTTTCAAAGTATAAGTATTTTTTAGAAAAAATGGTCATTAAATGATTTTGTTGTAACAAAAATGTTTAACTTCATATGTTTCACTAATGTTTCACTTATGCCGTATGATTTTGAATACAAACAAAGGTATTTACAGTTCATAGTCTTAAAGAAGAACTCGATCCAAGAAGATGGCAATTTGAATCAACGAAAACGGATTTGTAACGAAGAAACTATGACCGAAACAAAATTGGTTATCCTAGATCATTTCAACTACGGGATCAATTGGAAAAAAATGATATAAATCACATATTTCTAAGATAACATGATATTTTATATATATGTACTTATAATTCAATTTTATATGGTTCAGGATCACCCGTAAACAACACGAGAAGATTAATCATAAGATCCCATGATTGTACGCAACACGTCATTTGACAACACCGGTACTTTATGTACGCAACACGTCATTTGACAACACCGGTACCATGGGTCAAGATTAATCTCGACCAATACATATACGATGGGGTTTTATTTATTTCGTTGGGGGTTTTATTTATTTCATTGCGGGTATATTAAACATCTAAAAATGAACCATTAAAATTGAATTACTAACAACGAACTGCTAACTACGGACTAAGGAATTATTCAAAGTATTAAAAGTATAACAAGTATATATATTTATAACGTTTGTTTAAAAATGAAAACATATTGATATATTATATATGGATAGGTTCGTGATATCAACCGGAAGACCGAGTCAAAATATATATATCATCAAGACAAGAGTGAGTATATAGTCCCACTTTTAAACTCTAAATATTTCGGGATGAGAATACATGTATTTTATGTTTTACGTTATGGACACAAGTAACTGAAAAATATATTCTACGTTGAGTTGTACCACTGGCATACTTCCCTGTAGCTTGGTAACTAATATTTACAGCGGTATTGTAAACGCGAATCCTGTTGATAGATCTATCGGGCTTGACAACCCCAACCGGACTGGACGACCAGTATTCAACGGTTGCACAGTACTTCGTTTCGTGACTACACTTGGTACAGTGTAGTAAGATTTCATATTAAAGGGAATATGCGACGTGATTAATTGTTAAGTATGGTTACCAAGTGCTCAACCACTTAGAATATTTTTATTAAACTGTTTATATACGAAATCTTGTGGTCTATATATATATTGCTGCCGGCACTAAACCTATATCTCACCAACTTTATGTTGACCTTTTAAAACATGTCTATTCTCAGATGATTTCTAAAGCTTCCGCTGCATCATGTTGGATCTAACCAGGATCTTGCGTACGCATGTTTGTGTCAAAAATAAAACTGCATATCCGAGATGTTGTATTGTAAAATATGCTAGAAACCGTGTTGTTGTCATCATTTGTAAAGTTTGTAAGTCGAAGATTATCGCTAAACGTTAATCTTCTTTTTATTGTCTTAAGCTTGTAACAAAAATAATGGTTATGGTTTGTAATGTATAATATATGCAGTTTTCTTTCAAAAATGTCTCATATAGAGGTCAATACCTCGCAATGAAATCATACGTTATCTAACGCGTTCTTATGGTTAAGGACGGGTTATGACATGTGGTATCAGAGCGTTGGTCTTAGCGAACCAGGTTTGCATTAGTGTGTCTAACCGAGAAGTCGTTAGGATACATTAGTAAAGTCTGGACTTTGACCGGGTCTGATTTTTTAAAAAAAAAAAAAAAAAAAACCATTGCTTATCACTGTTGGTTAAAATTTATGTGTAAATATTATGTAAGTACTAATGGGTTAGTTGTTGTGTGATAGATGTCGGGCTCGAAACTTATTATCACATTCAGCGACTCCGAATCAGAACCTTCATATGGTGTTCCAGTCATTAACATATCCGATGACGAAAGTGGTATTTTTGGGGAAGACTCACAAATTCCGGATGAACCAACTATAGAAATATCGGAAAGTGAACCCGAAGAAGAAAGTGAACCCGAGGAAGAAATACTAGAAATTACGAAAGAAAAATTCGATCAAGGAAAGAAACGAAAAGCGAATGAATTAGAAAATTCAAATCCCGAACTTAGTGAGAATGATGTGGCACCAATTCCACTCAACACTACCACCCCTATTCCCGCTATTCCTATTAGTGCTATCCCCGCATCTAGTTCTTCGGCTCCTCAGCCAAAACGTAGGGAGACAGCTAGGATTCGCGTTGGGGGATTCCCTGGACATAAATGTCTTGGGAAATAGACCAAACGATGCGCTGCCGAAATTAAACCATGGAATCAAATAATGTTTTGTATAATATTATTAGTGTGGTTTATTTAATGTTCGATGTAAGATAAGCATATGTAAAATAGCGAAGTATGAAATGCAATAATTTTCCATGGTTAAGTATTATTTAGATTGTAGTAATTGGTTCTGTACTAAGCTATTAAATATGAACATTAACGGGTAGGTACTACCCTAGATATAATTATAAAACGCTAATAAGAAGAAAAGGCTTTTATAATAATACCTGGTTCATATTATTAACAAGCTATAATGTACTATAAATACACACTACATCTATAATAATCCATGTGAATGATTATTTTTTTTCATTAGGAAATGGCGCGATTAAATCGAATGACGGAACAAGAACTCGAGGAACTCATCAACCAGCGAGTGAACGACAGAATGTTATGGGTTGAGGCTGCAAGAGCTGCTGCAGTTAATCCAAATCCTCGTGTAGGATGCTCCTACAAGACGTTTCAAGCTTGCAAGCCATCATCATTCAGTGGAACGGAAGGACCGATCGGTTTAACCCGATGGATAGAAAAGATGGAGACGGTGTTTAAAATCAGTGGTTGTGATGAAAAAGACATGACCAAGTTTGCATCGTGCACTTTACAAGATAGTGCACTCACATGGTGGAAGAATTATGTGAAGGCGGTAGGAGGAGATGTAGCTTATGATACTCCATGGGAAGAATTCAAAGCGATGATAATCACCGAGTATTGTCCAAGGAATGAGGTTATTAAGTTAGAAGATGAGTTACGAAGTTTGAAGGTGGTTGGTACTGAAATCACCAACTACAATCAGCGATTCATGGAATTGGTTTTACTATGTCCTGAATTGGTTCCAACCGAAGCACGGAAGATTGAAATGTACAAAGGTGGTTTGCCCAGAAAGGTCAAGGCAAACGTTACGGCGTCGAAACCTAAGACAATTCATGAAGCTATAACCATGGCGAACGAGTTAATGGATCAGGTCATTCTGGATAAGAAAGCATTCACTACTGAGGTGAAGGTATCGAGTAACAAAAGGAAGTGGAACGGAAATTATGATCGAGGTTATCAACAGCAATCTTTTAAGAAACCAGAAACCCCGAAAGGTGCGGGTAGCGGTTCAGGCTTTGGTTACAAAGGACAAAGTCCTTTATGCAACCGTTGTCACAAACATCATTTTGGTTACTGTAGTGTGTTGTGCACTAAATGCAATCGACAGGGACATCTTGCTGAAGATTGTAAGGCTCTCGTTACAAATGCAAATGGTAACAAGACTCCTGCCACCAACGCAAATAGAACTGCTTTGGCTAACATTACTTGTTTTGGGTGTGGAAAACAAGGTCACTATAAGAGCCAGTGCCCGAATCAGAATGGCGGACCTGCACGTGGAAGAGCGTTTGTTATTAATGCTAGAGAGGCACGAGAAGACCCGGAGCTTGTTACGGGTACGTTTACCATTAATAACTTATCAGCATCTGTCTTATTTGATACTGGCGCCGATAGAAGTTACGTGTGTATAAATTTTTACACTAAATTGAATTGTTCATCATTACCTCTAGATGCTAAGTACATGATTGAGTTAGCTAATGGTAAACTAATTAAAGCCGATAAAATTTGTCGTGATTGTGAAATAAATCTAGCCGGAGAAACGTTTAAAATCGACTTAATACCCGTAGAATTAGGAAGTTTTGATGTAATAGTCGGCATGGACTGGATGTCCAAAATAGGAGCTGAAGTTGTGTGCGCCAAGAAGGCAATTCGCATTCCTCGTAAGAATAAAACGCCAGTAATGATTTATGGAGAGAAGGGTAACTCAAAGCTAAAACTCATTAGTTATTTGAAAGCTCAAAAGTGCTTGAAGAAAGGGTGCTATGCTATCTTAGCACATGTTAATAAAGTTGAAAAGAAAGAAAAAGAGAGGTGCATCAACGACGTGCCTGTGGCAAGAGATTTTCCTGAAGTTTTCCGGAAGAATTGCCGGGATTACCTCCATTTAGATCGGTAGAATTTCAAATAGATTTAGTACCAGGAGCTGCACCAGTGGCTCGTGCTCCATATAGACTTGCACCGTCCGAGTTAAAAGAACTTCAAAGTCAGTTAAAAGAATTACTGGACCGTGGATTCATACGACCGAGTACTTCACCGTGGGGAGCTCCAATTTTGTTTGTTAAGAAGAAAGATGGATCTTTTAGGATGTGTATAGACTATCGTGAATTAAATAAGTTAACTATCAAGAATCGATATCCACTACCGAGAATTGATGACTTATTTGATCAATTGCAAGGATCATGTGTTTATTCGAAAATCGACTTAAGATCGGGCTATCATCAACTACGCGTCAAAGAAGAGGACATTCCAAAAACTGCTTTTCGGACACGTTATGGTCATTACGAATTTTTGGTTATGCCGTTTGGATTGACGAATGCGCCAGCTGTATTCATGGACCTCATGAATCGAGTTTGTAGTCCGTATTTAGATAAGTTTGTTATCGTTTTCATTGATGATATTCTTATCTATTCCAAGAGTGAGCAAGAGCATGAAGAGCATTTAAGGTTGATACTGGAGTTGTTGAGAAAAGAACAACTTTATGCTAAATTTTCTAAGTGTGCTTTCTGGTTGAAAGAAGTGCAATTTCTTGGTCACGTTGTTAATAGCGAAGGAATTCAGGTTGATCCAGCAAAAACTGAAGCTATTGAAAAATGGGAGACTCCTAAGACACCAACGCAGATACGCCAATTTTTGGGTTTAGCCGGTTATTATAGAAGGTTTATTCAAGATTTTTCCCGAATAGCTAAGCCGTTGACAGCGTTAACGCAAAAAGGGAAGAAATATGAATGGACCTCGGAGCAGGAGAACGCATTTCAAATACTGAAGAAGAAGTTAACTACGGCGCCTATATTATCGTTACCAGAAGTGAACGATGATTTTGAAATATATTGTGACGCTTCGCGACAAGGTTTTGGTTGTGTTCTTATGCAACGGAAGAAAGTTATTGCATTTGCATCCCGACAATTGAAGATTCACGAGCGAAATTATACGACGCATGATCTAGAATTGGGAGCAGTCGTGTTTGCATTGAAGATGTGGAGACACTACTTGTATGGGGTTAAATTCACTGTGTTTACTGATCATAAAAGCCTTCAACATATTTTTGATCAGAAACAATTGAACATGAGGCAACGTAGGTGGGTCGAGTTAATAAACGACTATGATTGTGAAATTCGTTATCATCTCGGAAAGGCGAACGTGGTGGCTGATGCTTTAAGCAGAAAAGAACGAGAACCAATTCGAGTTCGAGCAATGAACATAAAAATTCGTATGAATCTCAACTCACAAATCAAAGAAGTTCAACGAGAAGCACTCAATGAAGAAAACATAAAGAATGAAATAATGAAAAAGTACGAGAAACAACTTGTTGTACGGGAAGATGGAATTCGATATTTTGCAAATCGTATTTGGGTACCGAAGTTGGGTGGATTAAGGAAGTTGATATTGAACGAGGCACATAAGACAAGATATTCGATACATCCTGGAGTTGGAAAGATGTACCAAGATCTTAAGACGCATTATTGGTGGCCTAATTTGAAGACAGACGTTGCAACATATGTTGGGGAGTGTTTAACTTGTTCCAAGGTTAAAGCAGAACACCAAAAGCCGTCAGGGTTACTTCAACAACCAGAAATCCCAGAATGGAAATGGGATGGTATTACCATGGATTTCATCACGAAGTTACCAAAGACTGCCTGGGGATACGACACCATTTGGGTGATTGTTGATCGTCTCACCAAGTCTGCACATTTCTTGCCTATAAAGGAAACGGATAGAATGGAGAAACTATTACGATTGTATATAAAGGAAGTTGTTTCAAGGCATGGAATACCTATTTCCATTATATCCGATCGTGATAGTAGATTTACATCAAAGTTTTGGCAATCACTACAGGAGGCCCTAGGAACTCGTTTGGATATGAGTACCGCGTATCATCCGCAAACCGACGGGCAGAGTGAAAGAACGATTCAGACTCTTGAAGACATGCTCAGGGCATGTGTGATCGATTTTGGAAACGGATGGGATAAATATCTACCGTTAGCAGAATTCTCGTATAATAATAGTTATCATGCGAGCATTGGAGCTGCGCCATTCGAAGCATTGTATGGAAGGAAGTGTAGATCTCCTATCTGTTGGAATGAAGTAGGAGATCGACATTTAACTGGTCCCGAAATCATACACGAAACGACCGAGAAGATAGTACAAATCAAGGAGAGATTGAAAACAGCCCGTAGTCGCCAAAAGAGCTACGCCGATGTTCGAAGGAAACCATTAGAGTTTCAGGTCGGGGACATGGTTATGCTAAAGGTGTCACCTTGGAAAGGTGTGATACGTTTCGGCAAAAGGGGTAAACTGAACCCAAGGTACGTAGGCCCGTTTAAGATCATCGAACGCATTGGACCGGTAGCTTATCGGCTCGAGTTACCGCAACAACTCGCCGGAGTACATAATACCTTTCACGTCTCAAACCTTAAGAAGTGTCTTGCAAAGGAAGACCTCACCATTCCTCTTGAAGAAATCCATGTCGACGAGAAACTACAATTCGTCGAAGAACCAATTGAAATCATGGACCGTGAAGTTAAACAGCTCAAACAGAGCAATATACCGATTGTTAAGGTTCGTTGGAATGCTAGAAGAGGTCCCGAGTTTACTTGGGAACGAGAGGATCAGATGAAACGAAAGTATCCGCATTTGTTTCTCGATGACGCAAAATAGGTACAAATTTTAAAATTTCGGGACGAAATTTATTTAACGGGGAGGTAATGTAACGACCCGCACTTTTTCGATCGTTCTATACTTATAAGATTGATATTTACATAAATTAAACCTTACCAACATGAAAAGCAATCCAAATTGTTGAGACTTATATTTCCGAAAAGAGTTTTACACAACGTTTGACCGTCTAGTTTGACCGATGATATCACGAACTATACAATATATGATAATTATACGTTTGTGTATATATATGTATATATACATATTTAACATGATTAAAGAATGTTTTAATACCTCATTTTATATTAATAACAACAAGTTATATGTGTATTTTGAAACTACTAACTTAAGTTTTCAAAACGATAACAATACGTAACGTTATTTGACATATATACTTAAGACTTATAATGTTATACATATATTGTATAAGTAATGTATTTAATTACTTTTAAAGAACTTAAATACATAAAACCATATAAGTGTATTCACAAAAGATAGCTATATTTGAATCCTCATTTCATTTTTCACAAAATTTCTATACGTATACCTAGAGTATTTGTACTCGTATCATACCTAGCTCCTATACGTATTTACTAATAGTAAATACACATCAAAATCACCACCTAACCAGCCATTATTCATGCCCTTAGAGCTAGGTAATTACTTTTGGATGAATACTTGACTAATTATACAAGAAAACAACTAAAACTTTTGTCCTTGTACACCATCAAAAACGCCACCATCACCACCTTAAATACTTCCATTCATTTCCCATTTTTGATTCACTTTCACTTCAATTATCTTAGCAAAAACACACACTCTTTCAAGAACTCTAAACTCCATAACACTTCAGCAACTTACCAAGAAGATCTAGCTTCAAAAACCATACTAAAACACCATAAGAAAACCATACAAAAACACTTCAAGAAAACCCTCCAAGAACACCAACTTACTTCCAATCTTTCATCCACTTCAATCACCCTTTTTGTTCTAGCTTCTTACTCCTCTTTTACAGCAAACTTATCCAAGGAACTTGAGGTAGAATTTATGTTCATAACCTTATTCAATTCATATATATATAGCTATCTTATTTTGTGGTACAAAAGTTTAACAACAAGAACATAGTTTGAATGTTTTCAAACTTGTTTGCAAACTAAATAGATCCTTCTAACTTAACTTTTAAAATACTTCAAGACATGTAACATAACTTATTTATATGTTAATTTAACAAGGTAAAACTTGGTTTTTCAAAGTATAAGTATTTTTTAGAAAAAATGGTCATTAAATGATTTTGTTGTAACAAAAATGTTTAACTTCATATGTTTCACTAATGTTTCACTTATGCCGTATGATTTTGAATACAAACAAAGGTATTTACAGTTCATAGTCTTAAAGAAGAACTCGATCCAAGAAGATGGCAATTTGAATCAACGAAAACGGATTTGTAACGAAGAAACTATGACCGAAACAAAATTGGTTATCCTAGATCATTTCAACTACGGGATCAATTGGAAAAAAATGATATAAATCACATATTTCTAAGATAACATGATATTTTATATATATGTACTTATAATTCAATTTTATATGGTTCAGGATCACCCGTAAACAACACGAGAAGATTAATCATAAGATCCCATGATTGTACGCAACACGTCATTTGACAACACCGGTACTTTATGTACGCAACACGTCATTTGACAACACCGGTACCATGGGTCAAGATTAATCTCGACCAATACATATACGATGGGGTTTTATTTATTTCGTTGGGGGTTTTATTTATTTCATTGCGGGTATATTAAACATCTAAAAATGAACCATTAAAATTGAATTACTAACAACGAACTGCTAACTACGGACTAAGGAATTATTCAAAGTATTAAAAGTATAACAAGTATATATATTTATAACGTTTGTTTAAAAATGAAAACATATTGATATATTATATATGGATAGGTTCGTGATATCAACCGGAAGACCGAGTCAAAATATATATATCATCAAGACAAGAGTGAGTATATAGTCCCACTTTTAAACTCTAAATATTTCGGGATGAGAATACATGTATTTTATGTTTTACGTTATGGACACAAGTAACTGAAAAATATATTCTACGTTGAGTTGTACCACTGGCATACTTCCCTGTAGCTTGGTAACTAATATTTACAGCGGTATTGTAAACGCGAATCCTGTTGATAGATCTATCGGGCTTGACAACCCCAACCGGACTGGACGACCAGTATTCAACGGTTGCACAGTACTTCGTTTCGTGACTACACTTGGTACAGTGTAGTAAGATTTCATATTAAAGGGAATATGCGACGTGATTAATTGTTAAGTATGGTTACCAAGTGCTCAACCACTTAGAATATTTTTATTAAACTGTTTATATACGAAATCTTGTGGTCTATATATATATTGCTGCCGGCACTAAACCTATATCTCACCAACTTTATGTTGACCTTTTAAAACATGTCTATTCTCAGATGATTTCTAAAGCTTCCGCTGCATCATGTTGGATCTAACCAGGATCTTGCGTACGCATGTTTGTGTCAAAAATAAAACTGCATATCCGAGATGTTGTATTGTAAAATATGCTAGAAACCGTGTTGTTGTCATCATTTGTAAAGTTTGTAAGTCGAAGATTATCGCTAAACGTTAATCTTCTTTTTATTGTCTTAAGCTTGTAACAAAAATAATGGTTATGGTTTGTAATGTATAATATATGCAGTTTTCTTTCAAAAATGTCTCATATAGAGGTCAATACCTCGCAATGAAATCATACGTTATCTAACGCGTTCTTATGGTTAAGGACGGGTTATGACAGATACATTAGTAAGTCTGGACTTTGACCGGGTTTGATTTAAAAACCATTGCTTATCATTGTTGGTTAAAATTTATATGTAAATATTATGTAGTACTAATGGGTTAGTTGTTGTGTGATAGATGTCGGGCTCAAAACTTATCATCACGTTCAGCGACTCCGAACCAGAATCTTCAGATGGTGTTCCAGTCATTAACCTATCCGATGACGAAAATAATATCTTTGGGGAAGACTCACAAATTCCGGATGAACCGACTATAGAGAACCCGGAAAGTGAACCCGAGGAGGAAAGTGAACCCGAGGAGGAAAGTGAACCCGAGGAGGAAAGTGAACCCGAGGAGGAAAGTGAACCCGAGGAAGAAATACAGGAAATTACAAAAGACGAGTTCGAACTAGGAAAGAAACGAAAGGCTAATGAATTAGAAAATTCAAATCCCGAGTTTAGTAAGGATGATGTGGCACCAACTCCACTAGACACTACCACCCCTATTCCCGCTATTCCTATTCGTTCTATCTCGGCATCCAGTTCTTTAGTCCCACAGCCAAAATATAGGCAGACAGCCAGGATAAGCGTTAAGCGATTCTTTGAACCTAAACGTCCTAGAAAATAGACCAAACGATGCGCTGCCGTATTAAACCATGGGATCATATAATGTTTTGTATAATATTATTAGTGTGGTTTGTTTAATGTTCGATGTAAGATAAGCATATGTAAAATAGTGAAGTGTGAAATGCAATAATTTTCCATGGTTAAGTATTATTTAGATGGTAGTAATTGATTCTGTACTAAGCTATTAAGTATGGACATTAACGGGTAGGTACTACCCTAGATATAATTATAAAACGCTAATAAGAAGAAAAGGCTTTTATAATAATACCTGGTTCATATTATTAATAAGCTATAATGTACTATAAATATACACTACATCTATAATATTCCATGTGAATAATTATTTTCTTTTCATTCTTATAGAAGAATATGGCGCGATTGAACCGAATGACGGAACAAGAAATCCAGGAACTCATCAATCAGCGAGTGAACGACAGAATGTTATGGGTCGAGGCTGCAAGAGGTGCTGCAGTTAACCCAAATCCTCGTGTGGGGTGCACTTACAAAACTTTTCAAGCTTGCAATCCCTCATCATTCAGTGGAACAGAAGGACCGATCGGTTTAACCCGGTGGATAGAAAAGATGGAGACTGTGTTTAAAATCAGTGGTTGTGTTGAAAAGGACATGACCAAGTATGCATCGTGCACTTTACAAGATAGTGCACTCACGCGGTGGAAAAATTATGTGAAGGCTGTAGGAGGAGATGTAGCTTATGATACTCCGTGGGAAGAATTCAAAACAATGTTAATCAACGAATATTGTCCAAGGAACGAGGTTAGGAAGTTGGAAGATGAGTTACGAAGTCTGAAGGTTATTGGTACTGAAATCACCAACTACAATCAGCGATTCATGGAATTAGTTTTGCTATGTCCTGAATTGGTTCCAACCGAAGAACGGAAGATTGAAATGTACAAAGATGGTTTGCCCAAAAAGGTCAAGGCAAATGTTACAGCATCGAAACCTAAGACAATTCATGAAGCTATAACCATGGCAAACGAGCTAATGGATCAGGTCATCATGGATAAGAAAGTATCCAATACTGATGTGAAGGTATCAGGTAACAAAAGAAAGTGGAATGGAAATTATGATCGAGGTAACCAACAACAATCTTTTAAGAAACAAGAAAACATGCAAGGTGCGGGTAGTGGTTTAAGCTTTGGTTATAAAGGACAAAATCCTTTATGCAACCGATGCCACAAACATCACTCTGGTTACTGTAATGTGGTATGCAACAAATGTAATCGAAAGGGTCATCTTGCTGAAGATTGTAGGGCTCTCGTTACAAATACAAATGGTACCAAGACTCCTGCCACCAATGCAAATAGAACTGCTTTGGCTACCATTACTTGTTTTGGGTGTGGAAAACAAGGTCACTATAAGAGCCAGTGTCCGAATCCAGAGAAGAATATCGGACCTGCACGTGGGAGAGCATTTGTTATTAATGCTAGAGAGGCATGTGAAGACCCGGAGCTTGTTACGGGTACGTTTACCATTAATAACTTATCCGCATCTATTATATTTGATACTGGTGCTGATAGAAGTTACGTGTGTAGAGACTTTCACGCTAAATTGAATTGTTCATCATTACCTCTAGATGCTAAGTACATGATTGAGTTAGATAATGGTAAACTAATTAAAGCCGATAAAATTTGCCGTGATTGTAAAATAAATTTAGCCGGAGAAACATTTAAGATTGATTTGATACCCGTAGAATTAGGAAGTTTTGATGTAATAATCGGCATGGACTGGATGTCCAAAATAGGAGCTGAAGTTGTGTGCGCCAAGAAGGCAATTCGCATTCCTCGTAAGGATAAAACGCCAGTAATGATTTATGGAGAGAAGGGTAAATCAAAGCTAAAACTCATTAGTTATTTGAAAGCTCAAAAGTGCTTGAAGAAAGGGTGCTATGCTATCTTAGCACATGTTAATAAAGTCGAAAAGAAAGAAAAAGAGAAGTGCATCAATGACGTGCCTGTGGCAAGAGATTTTCCTGAAGTATTTCCGGAAGAGTTGCCGGGATTACCTCCATTTAGATCTGTAGAATTTCAAATAGATCTTGTACCAGGAGCTGCACCGGTTGCCCGTGCTCCATATAGACTTGCACCGTCCGAGTTAAAAGAACTTCAGAGTCAGTTAAAAGAATTACTGGATCGTGGATTCATACGACCAAGTACTTCACCGTGGGGAGCTCCAATTTTATTCGTCAAGAAGAAAGACGGATCTTTCCGAATGTGTATAGATTATCGTGAATTAAATAAGTTAACTATCAAGAATCGGTATCCACTACCGAGAATTGACGACTTATTTGATCAACTCCAAGGATCATGTGTGTACTCAAAAATTGACCTAAGATCGGGCTATCATCAATTACGTGTCAAAGAAGAAGATATACCGAAAACTGCTTTTCGGACACGCTACGGTCATTACGAATTTTTGGTCATGCCGTTTGGATTGACGAATGCGCCAGCTGTATTCATGGACCTCATGAATCGAGTTTGTAGTCCATATTTAGATAAGTTTGTTATCGTTTTCATTGATGATATTCTTATCTATTCCAAGAGTGAGCAAGAGCATGAGCAGCATTTAAGGTTGATATTAGAGTTGTTGAGAAAAGAACAGCTATATGCTAAATTTTCTAAATGTGCTTTCTGGTTGAAAGAAGTGCAATTTCTTGGCCACGTTGTTAGTAGCAAAGGAATTCAGGTTGATCCAGCAAAAATTGAAGCCATTGAAAAATGGGAGACTCCTAAGACACCAATGCAGATACGCCAATTTTTGGGTTTAGCCGGTTATTATAGAAGGTTTATTCAAGATTTTTCCCGAATAGCTAAGCCGTTGACAGCGTTAACGCAAAAAGGGAAGAAATATGAATGGACTTCTGAGCAGGAGAGTGCATTTCAATTACTGAAAAAGAAGTTGACTACGGCGCCTATTTTATCGTTACCAGAAGGGAACGATGATTTTGAAATATATTGTGACGCTTCGCGACAAGGTTTTGGTTGCGTTCTTATGCAACGGAAGAAAGTTATTGCATACGCATCCCGACAATTAAAGATTCACGAGCGGAATTATACGACGCATGATCTAGAACTGGGAGCAGTCGTGTTTGCATTGAAGATATGGAGACACTACTTGTATGGGGTTAAATGCACTGTGTTTACTGATCATAAAAGCCTTCAACATATTTTCGATCAAAAACAGCTGAACATGAGGCAACGTAGGTGGGTCGAGCTGATAAACGACTATGATTGTGAAATTCGTTATCATCCCGGGAAGGCGAACGTGGTGGCCGATGCTCTAAGCAGAAAGGAACGAGAACCAATTCGAGTACGAGCGATGAACATAAAAATTCGCATGAATCTCAACTCACAAATCAAAGAAGTTCAACGAGAAGCACTTACTAAAGAAAACATAAGAAATGAAATAATGAAGAAGTATGAGAAGCAACTCGTTATACGGGAAGACGGAATTCGATATTTTGCAAACCGTATTTGGGTACCGAAGTTGGGTGGATTAAGGAAGTTGATATTGAATGAGGCACATAAGACAAGATACTCGATACATCCTGGAGTTGGAAAGATGTATCAAGATCTTAAGACGCATTATTGGTGGCCTAATTTAAAGACAGACGTTGCAACATATGTTGGGGAGTGTTTAACTTGTTCCAAAGTCAAAGCAGAACACCAAAAGCCGTCAGGATTACTTCAACAACCAGAAATCCCAGAATGGAAATGAGACGGTATTACCATGGATTTCATTACGAAGTTACCAAAGACTGCCTGGGGATACGACACTATTTGGGTAATTGTTGATCGTCTTACCAAATCTGCACATTTCTTGCCTATAAAGGAAACGGATAGAATGGAGAAATTATTACGATTATATATAAAGGAAATAGTTTCAAGGCATGGAATACCTATTTCCATTATATCTGATTGTGATAGTAGATTTACCTCAAAGTTCTGGCAATCACTACAGGAGGCACTAGGAACTCGTTTGGATATGAGTACCGCATATCATCCGCAAACCGACGGGCAGAGTGAAAGAACAATTCAGACTCTTGAAGACATGCTCAGGGCATGTGTGATCGATTTTGGAAACGGATGGGATAAATATCTACCGTTAGCAGAATTCTCGTATAATAATAGTTATCATGCGAGCATTGGAGCTGCGCCATTCGAAGCATTGTATGGAAGGAAGTGTAGATCTCCTATCTGTTGGAATGAAGTAGGAGATCGACAATTAACGGGTCCCGAGATCATACACGAAACGACTGAGAAGATTGTACAAATCAAGGAGAGATTGAAAACAGCCCGTAGTCGCCAAAAGAGCTACGCCGATGTTCGAAGGAAACCATTAGAGTTTCAGATCGGTGACATGGTTATGTTAAAAGTGTCACCATGGAAAGGTGTAATACGTTTCGGCAAAAGGGGTAAACTGAACCCAAGGTACGTAGGCCCGTTCAAGATTATTGAACGCATTGGACCGGTAGCTTATCGACTCGAGTTACCGCAACAACTCGCCGGAGTACATAATACCTTTCACGTCTCGAACCTTAAGAAGTGTCTTGCAAAGGAAGATCTCACCATTCCTCTTGAAGAAATCCATGTCGATGAGAAACTACAATTCATCGAAGAACCAATCGAAATCATGGACCGTGAAGTTAAACAGCTCAAGCAGAGCAACATACCGATCGTTAAGGTTCGTTGGAATGCTCAAAGAGGTCCTGAGTTTACTTGGGAACGAGAGGATCAGATGAAACAAAAGTATCCACACTTGTTTCTCGATGACGCAAAATAGGTACAATTTTAAAATTTCGGGACGAAATTTATTTAACGGGGAGGTAATGTAACGACCCGCACTTTTTCGATCGTTCTATACTTATAAGATTAATATTTACATAAATTAAACCTTACCAACATGATAAGCAATCCAAATTGTCGAGATTTATATTTCCGAAAAGAGTTTACACAACGTGTGACCGTCTAGTTTGACCGATGATATCACGAACTATATAACATATGATAATTATACGTTTGTGTATATATATGTATATATACATATTTAACATGATCTAAGAATGTTTTAATATCTCATTTTGTATTAATAACAATAAGTTATAAGTATATTTTAAAACTACTAACTTAAGTTTTCAAAACGATAACTATACGTAATGTTTTTCGACGTAAATACTTATAACCTATATTACTTATACATGCATCGTATAGATATGTATTTTATCACTTTTAAAGGGCTTACATACATAAAACAATATAAGTATATTTACAAAAGATAGCTATATTTGAATCCTCGTTCCGTTTCCTCAAAGATTTCTATACGTATACCTAGAGTATATGTACCCGTATCATACGCAGCTTCTAGATGTATTTACTATTGGTATATACCAATAAAAATCTGCTCCTTAGCAGCCTTAAATGATTAAGAAACATGTGGAACCAACCATTTGTCAAGTAGCATGAATTATTTAGCAAGAAAACAAAGTTAGGTATCTTTTTTTTTTCTTTATAACCTAAAAACGTTTTTATGCATGCACACCATTTCTTCACCCCATTTTCTCATACTTACACTTCCATTTCTCTCTCAAAATACTCTTAACTTCATACTTGATCATCTCCAAGCATTTTCCCCATCATTTAGCTTCAAAAACCTTACTTAATCACCATAAGAAAACCATACAAAAACACTTCAAGAAATCCTTCCAAGAACACAAACTTACTTCCAATCTTTCATCCAATTCCATCACCCTTTTGGTTCTAGCTTTTTACTCCTCTTTTACAGCAACCTTGTCCAAGGAACTTGAGGTAGAATCTATGTTCATAACCTTATTCGATTCATATATATATAGCTATCTTATTTTGTGGTATAAAATTTTAACAACAAGAACATAGTTTGAATGTTTTCAAACTTGTTTGCAAACTAAATAGATCCTTCTAACTTAACTTTTAAAATACTTCAAGACCTGTAATATATCATAAATATATGCTAATTTAACAAGGTATAACTTGGTTTTTCAAAGAACACCTTAAAAACTGAATTTACGACGTCGGAGTGCAACCGGGGGCTGTTTTGGGTTGGATAATTAAAAACCATCTTAAACTTTGAATTGGAGGTTTATTTTCTGGAAAAATGATTTTTACTATGAATATGATAACACATAAAAATTTCATGATTTAACTCAAAGTATAAGTATTTTTAGAAAAATAATCATTTAAGGTTGTTTACATGATGGAAAATGATTAACTTCATAAGTTTCACTAAAGTTTGACCTATGACCTGTGATTTCGAATACAAACTAAGGTATTTACAGTTCATAGTCTTAAAGAGGGACTCGATCCAAGGAAGTGACAAGTTGAATCAACGAAAACGGAGTTGTAACGAAGAAACTATGACCAAAACGAGATCGGATATCTAAGACTTGTTTAACTTCGGGATTAATTGGGAAAAATTAAATAAAATCACATATTTCTAAGATAACATGATATTTTATATATATGTACTTATAATTCAATTTTATATGGTTCAGGATCACCCGCAAACAACACGAGAAGATTAATCATAAGATCCCATGTTTGTACGCAACACGTCATTTGACAACACCGGTACTTTATGTATGCAACACGTCATTTGACAACACCGGTACCGTGGGTCAAGATTAATCTCGACCAATACATATACGATGGGGTTTTATTTATTTCGTTAGGGGGTTTTATTTATTTCATTGCGAGTATATTAAACATCTAAAAATGAACCATTAAAATTGAATTACTAACAACGAACTGCTAACTACGGACTAAGGAATTATTCAAAGTATTAAAAGTATAACAAGTATATATATGTGACGTTTGTTTAAAAAGAAAAGGTATTGATATATTATATATGGATAGGTTCGTGATATCAACCAGAGACCAAGTCAAATTATATATATCTTCAAGACAACAGTGAGTATATAGTCCCACTTTTAAACTCTAAATATTTCGGGATGAGAATACATGTATTTTATGTTTTACGATATGGACACAAGTAACTGAAAAATATATTCTACGTTGAGTTGTACCACTGGCATACTTCCCTGTAGCTTGGTAACTGTTATTTACAGCGGTATTGTAAACGCGAATCCTGTTGATAGATCTATCGGGCCTGACAACCCCAACCGGACTGGACGACCAGTATTCAACGGTTGCACAGTACTTCGTTTCGTGACTACACTTGGTACGGTGTAGTAAGATTTCATAATAAAGGGAATATGCGACGTGATTAAATGTTAAGTATGGTTACCAAGTGCTCAACCACTTAGAATATTTTTATTAAAATGTTTATATATGAAATCTTGTGGTCTATATTTATATCGCTGCCGGCATTAAACCTATATCTCACCAACTTTATGTTGACGTTTTAAACATGTCTATTCTCAGGTGATAATTAGAAGCTTCCGCTGCATCATGTTGAATCTAAGCAGGATCTTGCGTACGCATATTTGTGTCAAAAATAAGACTGCATATCCAAGAACTTGTGTTGTAAAATATGCTAGAAATCGGGTTGTTATTATCATTTGTAAAGTTTGTAAGTCGAAGATTATCGCTAAACGATAATCATCTTTATTTTGTCCAAAGCTTGTATCAAAAATAAGGATCATGGTTTGTAATGTATAATATATGCAGTTTTTCTTTAAAAAATGTCGCATATAGAGGTCAATACCTCGCAATGAAATCATACGTTATCTAACACGTTCTTATGGTTAAGGACGGGTTATGACACGTTATATAACCCACACATATGTAAAGTTTAAGTACTCGTGTCAAGTAAGTAAAACATAAAAAGTGCATGTATTCTCAGTCCCAAAAATAGTATAAGTAAAAAGGGAAGCTATAACTCACAGTGAATAAGCAGTAAAAGTCGATACGAAACGTATGCAGGTAGTAAGTCGGTCCGAAAGGTCGTCAACCTAAGTCAAAGGTCACTAGGTCAGTATGTTGTCCCAAAAGGTTAAAAGTGAATAAATTAAGTTTAAGTGTCATCATCGACATCATCATTATCATCATCATTCATCAACACTAAGGTAAGTTTAACAAGAATAGAGATCGAAACAAAAGGCTGACTTCGGACAGCTTTTACGACCTCTATACAAATCGAAAAGACGCGTAGTCAGTTGCTATGGCTCCGTATGTGAGTCCTCTAACCGCTGACCAATTTTCAGAACCTAACTCGTCTTCGTTTGACCGTGGCGACGGTTTAAGTGCGAGTAGGTCAAAAATTTCAGCACAACGTTACAAGGGCGTAGTGACTTTCGGAAGGCCATAAATCCTAAACCGTGTATCGGATTAAGTTGAGGTGATAATGCTAAAAACGAACATATATTTCATAGCATTATTCCTCAAGAAAGACAAGCTTTTAGTTGCAATTGTTCTATTTACAAGTAATATTCGTTTAAATAATAAAAGGTGAAGACAAAAGACAGATTCGACGAATTGAAGACGCAAACGACCAAAAAGCTCAAAAGTACATAATACAATCAAAGTGGTTCCAATTATTGATAAGAAACGTCTCAAAATTACAAGAGTACAGGATTCAAATCTCAAAGTACAAGATATTAAATTGTACGCAAGGACGTTCGAAAATCCGGAACCGGGACCAGAGTCAACTCTCAACGCTCGACGCAACGGACTAAAAATTACAAGTTAACCATGTATATAAATATAATATAATATATAATTAATTCTTAAAATTAATATATATATTATAATATATTTATAATTCGTCGGCAAACAAAGAGTCAAAGCTGGGTGAGCTGTAATTTCAAACTCCGCGACTTGCGGAGTTTGAAGAAGGAAAATGCCGCGAGTCGCGGAGTTCCCCTGGACTCAATTCCCTATAAAAGCCAACGCAGTTCGACGAGTTTTAAGATCATAAATCAATCTCTCTCTATATATGTATACGTAATATTTATATTTATATTTTATATTTTAATTTTAATTTTAATTTTAATTTCTAATAATAAGGGTATGTTAGCGAATGTTGTAAGGGTGTAAGTCGAAATTCTGTCCGTGTAACGCTATGCTATTTTTAATCATTGTAAGTTATGTTCAACCTTTTTACATTAATGTCTCGTAGCTAAGTTATTATTATGCTTATTTAAAACGAAGTAATCATGATGTTGGGCTAATTACTAAAATTGGGTAATTGGGCTTTGTACCATAATTGGGGTTTGGACAAAAGAACGACACTTGTGGAAATTAGACTATGAGCTATTAATGGGCTTTATATTTGTTTAACTAAATGATAGTTTGTTAATTTTAATATAAAGATTTACAATTGGACGTCCCTATAAATAACCATATACACTCAATCGGACACGATGGGCGGGATATTTATATGTACGAATAATCGTTCATTTAACCGGACACAGGAATGGATTAATAGCCACTAGAATTATTAAAACAGGGGTGAAATTATGTACAAGGACACTTGGCATAATTGTTAACAAAGTATTACAACCTTGGGTTACACGCAGTCGATAACCTGGTGTAATTATTAAACAAAGTATTAAAATCTTGTTACAGTTTAAGTCCCCAATTAGTTGGAATATTTAACTTCGGGTATAAGGATAATTTGACGAGGACACTCGCACTTTATATTTATGACTGATGGACTGTTATGGACAAAAACCAGACGGACATATTAAATAATCCAGGACAAAGGACAATTAACCCATGGGCATAAAACTAAAATCAACACGTCAAACATCATGATTACGGAAGTTTAAATAAGCATAATTCTTTTATTTCATATTTAATTTCCTTTATTTTATATTTAATTGCACTTCTAATTATCGCACTTTTATTTATTGTTATTGTATTTAATTGCACTTTTAATTATCGTACTTTTTAATTATCGCAAGTTTATTTTAAAGCACTTTTATTTTTCACAATTTCATTATCGTTATTTACTTTACATTAAGTCTTGTATTTATTTTTAATTTTGGTTTTAACTGCGACTAAAGTTTTAAAATCGACAAACCGGTCATTAAACGGTAAAAACCCCTCTTTATAATAATAATATTACTTATATATATATTTGTATTTTTATAAATTTAAACTAATATAGCGTTAAGCTTTGTTTAAAGATTTTCCCTGTGGAACGAACCGGACTTACTAAAAACTATACTACTGTACGATTAGGTACACTGCCTATAAGTGTTGTAGCAAGGTTTAAGTATATCCATTCTATAAATAAATAAATATCTTGTGTAAAATTGTATCGTATTTAATAGTATTTCCTTGTAAAATATAAGCTATTTTATATACACCTAGCGAGAACATCAAGTATTTTTGGCGCTGCTGCCGGGGAACTCAATTTCTTGCTTAAACGCCGGAAGCGCAACGCTAAATAAAAAAAAATTTATTTTTCGTTTACTTTTATAAAATACGTTTTTGTAAAAATACGTTTTAAATATTCGAAAACATAGAAAAGAAAACAAAAAAAAATTTAAATATTTTTAAGAGATTGTTAAATATTTAAGTTTTATAAAGTTTCTTTATTTTTATTTTATAAAAATATAAGTTTTATTTAAATATTTTGTTTTTATTTAAAACATAAAATCAAAAACCGAAAAAAAATTTATATATAAATCTAGTTTTAAGATTTTTATTTATAAAATTGTAACATATTTTTATTTATATTCTAGTTTTTAAAATATAAGTTTTATTTAAATTATATAAATATTTTAATTAAATTAAAAACAGAAAAATAAAAAAATATATATAAATAAATAAAAAAACCGAAACCTGTCAAACGAAGCTACCTAATCTAAATTTTCGAACCCCGCGACTCGCGGAGTTTTCCAGCTTCGGGCACCGCAACTCGCGGAGCCGCCCTGACACACGTGACCAGAAACCCTAATCGCAATTAATACGGGGTAATTATTATTATTATTATTTAATTTAAACCTAATTAGGTTATTTATATTATATTAATTAGATTAGTTATTTTATTATTTGTATTATTTAGTTAAATTAGTTTAAATAAAATATAAAATTAATAGTTTTATAAAATAAATAATATAAAAATAATATTTTTATAAAAAATTGTACTTTTTACAACTTTTAGTATATTTTTATATTTTGTCTCTTTTTAATTGTTTTAGCGTAATATTTGTATTTTCGCTCGTATTTAGTTATTAATTCATAGTTTTTGCCATAGTTATTTTTTTTATTTAGATTTTTAGGCTTTGCCGTAAAATCCCTTAAGTGCTTTTTCTTTAGACTAAGATTTAAGTGCTTTAGAATTTTGCGACGTCTTTTTAAGTTTTAGTACCTTTTTAAGTCATTTCCATTTGAGATATAGTTTTACTTGTAAGCTTTAATATTTTTAGACACCTTTTACCTATATATCAATTATCATTCCAATTAGTAATCTCAATTTGCGATTATAATTTTAAGTTAGTGGTAGTAATAAGGTTGGGTTAGTCGAGTGTTTTAAAGTTTTATAAGTCACTCTTTTTCTTTCTTATTTTTCGACGCCTTTTATTTTTCAACTCTTTTCTTTTTCTTCCTTATTTCTCGACGCGCTCTTTTTCTTTCTTATTTCTCGCTATTCTAGTTTTTAGGACATAGATTTTTATTCTACTTCTTATCTAAATTTCTTAAAATTACAAAAATTTATTTTAAGTGGTTAAATTGATAGACATCAAAATTTTCTGGTTCGTAGTAATAGTTGGATTTGTACTTGGACCGGGTTATTGGAGCCAAACAGTACTCAATTATATTGAGACCAAATGAATCCTGCCCCTCTGCTGCATCTTTTGGCTATTCGAAACGTGGGCAAAATCAGAAAAGTCTATTGATTGGATAACTTATATAATTTTTCTTTCCTTTTTAAAAACTAATAGGATATTCAGTGAATGCACCGAGCAAGACGTTCACCACCTTTTGTACGTTCACCACCTGTAACTAGATCAAGACATCTAGCTAATATTGTCACCGTTGATAATCCATTTTTTGTGAACCCGACCTCACAATTGAGAATCCGGAGAATATTCAGGGACGATTCATAGATCCTGAACCACTAAACTTTCCTCCGAAAACACCAATCATTCAAACAGAGATTGTTTAGGAACGAACCATTAAATCAGATTCCTCTAGTGATTCCGATTCAACAAATTCAATTCTGGAGAATCTGGAACCTTTAAGTATGGAAGACCGAATGAGAGCTAAACGCACTGGCCAAGGTCACGCAATTACTCATCCAGACATTAATGCGCCAGATTATGAAATTAAAGGACAAATTCTACACATGGTGACTAATCAATGCCAATTTAGTGGTGCGCCGAAGGAAGATCCAAATGAACATCTTCGTACCTTTAATAGGATCTGCACTCTATTTAAAATCCGAGAAGTGGAGGATGAACAGATATATCTCATGTTATTTCCCTGGACTTTAAAGGGAGAAGCCAAAGATTGGTTTGAATCGTTACCTGAAGGGGCGATTGATACCTGGGACGTTTTAGTTGAAAAATTTCTTAGACAATTCTTTCCGGCATCTAAAGCCTTAAGACTTCAAGCAGAAATTATTACGTTCACACAGAAGCCAAATGAAACTCTATATGAGGCGTGGACAAGATTTGGAAAATTATTAAGAGGATGTCCGCAACATGGTTTAGACACCTGTCAAATAGTACAAATATTCTACCAAGGTTGCGACATCACTACAAGGAAAGACATCGATATAGCAGCTGGTGGTTCTATTATGAAGAAAACCGAAACTGATGCTTACAAAATTATTGATAACACTGCTTCCCACTCACATGAGTGGCACCAAGAAAAAGATATCGTTAGATCATCTAAAGCAGCTAGAGCCGATTCTAGCCATGACTTAGATTCCATTTCAGCAA
Source organism: Rutidosis leptorrhynchoides (assembly GCF_046630445.1). Classification (NCBI taxonomy): domain Eukaryota; kingdom Viridiplantae; phylum Streptophyta; class Magnoliopsida; order Asterales; family Asteraceae; genus Rutidosis; species Rutidosis leptorrhynchoides. Next base: position 376,094,864 of record NC_092338.1, read on the forward strand.
AGATAGATGCTGTCGAGAGACGAATGGAAAAGATGACTAAAGATATACACTCAATACGAATTAGTTGTGAGCAGTGTGGAGGACCACATTTGACAAAAGATTGTCTCAGTATTGAACTAACAATGGAACAAAGAGAGAATGTTTCATATCTAAACCAAAGGCCTGGAAATAATTATCAGAATAATTATCAACCGCCAAGACCGATTTACAATCAAAACCAGAATTATAACCGAAATATTCCATACAACAACCAACAAGGTCCTAGCAATCAACAAGTATCCAATAATACTTACAACCAGCAAAGACCTAATTTTCAAAACAAACCACCACAAACCGATGATAAAAAGCATAATTTAGAAGATATGATGACGAAGCTAGTTGAAACTCAAACGCAGTTTTTCACATCCCAGAAACAAACTAATGAACAAAATGCTCAAGCATTTAGAAATCAACAAGCTTCTATTCAAAACTCGGAACAAGAAGTAAGTAACCTAGCAAGGTTAATAGGTGAAAGAAAACCGGGAAGTTTACCTAGTGATACAAATGCAAACCCCCAGAATGAAACAGCTAAAGCCATTACCACAAGAAGTGGTACAACACTTAAACCACCTGAAATACCTGTAATTTCTGATGAAGCTATTCCTACTCCAAGAGAACCACAATCTGAACAAGATAAGGAAAAAGAACCGGTAGTTTAAAAGGTTAATGAAGATAACACAGTTAAGGCTAAACCTTATGTTAAACCATACCAACCACCACTTCCTTACCTAAGTAAAATGAAAAAAGAAAGACTTGAAGCCGAGCAATCCAAATTCTTGGATATGTTTAAACAGATAAATGTAAATCTTCCTTTCATTGATGTGATTTCAGGAATGCCTAGATATGCTAAATTCTTGAAAGATCTAATCACAAATAGAAAGAAAATGGAAGAACTCTCGGCCGTTACTATGAATGCTAATTGTTCAGCAGTGCTGTTGAATAAGATACCAGAAAAATTATCTGATCCAGGAAGTTTCACAATTCCATGTTTTCCGGGTAGTCTTAGTTCAATAGAAGCATTGGCAGACTTAGGTGCTAGTATAAATTTAATGCCGTATTCACTATACGCTAAACTAGACCTTGGAGAATTGAAACCAACAAGAATAAGCATACAACTAGCCGATAGATCAATAAAATATCCTAGAGGGATAATGGAGAACATGCTAGTTAAAGTTGGTACTTTAGTATTTCCAGTAGATTTTGTTGTTCTGGACATGGAAGAAGATTCTCAAGTTCCTCTCATATTAGGAAGACCATTCTTAAACACGGCTAAAGCAATGATAGACGTGTTTGGTAAGAAACTGACCCTAAGTATAGAGGATGAGAGTGTTACCTTTTAAGTTGATAGAGCAATGCAACAACCGCAATCTGCAGATGATACATGTTATTATATTCAAACTATAGATTCACATGCAGAATTGTTAGAAGAATTTCTAGAATTACAAGGAACAGGAGAATGTTCTTTAGGAGAAGGAACTGAACCAATTGATGAAGCTGAAATGTTAGCTACACTAATAGCTAATGGATATGAACAAACAATAGAATAAATTCAAATGCTAAAAGAAGAAGACAGATATCGATATAAATCATCGATAGAAGAACCTCCGACACTAGAGTTAAAGCCACTTCCAAACCATTTGGAATACGCTTATTTACATGGTGAATCTGAATTACCTGTAATAATATCGTCTTCTCTTACTGAAAATGAGAAATCACAACTTATTTCTGTGTTGAAAGCTCATAAACCAGCTATTGCATGGAAGATTCATGATATAAAAGGAATAAGTCCTTCGTATTGCACACATAAAATCCTTATGGAAGAAGGTCATAAAACGTATGTGCAACGCCAACGAAAACTAAATCCTAATATGCAAGATGTAGTTAAAAAAGAAATTATTAAACTGCTAGACGCAGGTTTAATTTATCCAATTTCTGATAGTCCATGGGTAAGCCCAGTTCAATGCGTGCCTAAGAAGGGTGGCATGACTGTCATTACAAATGAGAAATATGAGCTTATTCCTACTAGGACTGTAACAGAATGGTGTGTATGTATTGATTATAGAAAATTAAATGACACCACCAGAAAAGATCACTTCCCCTTACCTTTTATTGATCAAATGTTGGAAAAATTAGCCGGAAACAGTTACTATTGTTTTCTTGATGGTTTTTCAGGATATTTTCAAATACCAATAGCACCCGAAGACCAAGAGAAAACTACATTCACATGCCCTTATGGTACTTTTGCTTACAAACGCATGCCATTTGGACTTTGCAACGCCCCTGCAACCTTTCAAAGGTGCATGGTGGCGATTTTTCACGACATGATAGAAGAATGCATGGAAGTTTTCATGGATGACTTTTCAGTCTTCGGTGATACATTTGAAACATGTCTAGCTAATCTGGAACGAATGCTTATTAGATGCGAACAATAAAATCTAGTACTTAATTGGGAGAAATGCCATTTCATGGTTAAAGAAGGCATCGTTCTTGGTCATAAAATTTCAAAAGAAGGAATTGAAGTGGATAGAGCTAAAGTAGATGTAATTGCTAAACTTCCACATCCCACCAATGTTAGAGGAGTTAGGAGTTTTCTAGGGCATGCCGGTTTTTACCGACGTTTCATAAAAGATTTTTCTAAAATTGCCACTCCTATGAATAAACTCCTAGAAAAGGATGCTCCATTCATCTTTTCAGATGAATGCATCAAATCTTTTAATATTCTTAAAGAGAAACTCACTAATGCGCCGATCATGATAACACCAAATTGGAATCTACCATTTGAACTAATGTGCGATGCAAGTGATTTTGTAATGGGAGCCGTTTTAGGACAAAGGATTGAAAAACGATTTCAACCTATATATTATGCTAGTAAGACTTTACAAGGAACACAAACAAATTACATAACTACTGAAAAAGAACTCCTTGCTATTGTCTTTGCTTTTGACAAATTTCGTTCATATCTCGTTCTAGCAAAAACGGTGGTCTATACCGACCATTCTGCTCTTAGATACCTATTTTCGAAACAAGATACCAAACCAAGACTAATCCGTTGGATCTTACTCTTACAAGAGTTCGATATTGAAATCCGAGATAAAAGAGGAACAGAAAATCTCGCCGCTGATCATCTTTCTCGTCTTGAAAATCCCGAATTAGAAGTTCTAAATGAATCGGCCATACAAGACAACTTTCCTGATGAATATCTATTGAAGATAGATTATAATGAAATTCCATGGTTTGCAGACTATGCAAACTATTTAGTATGTGGATTCCTTGAAAAAGGATTATCGTACCAAAAACGAAAGAAATTTTTCAGTGATATAAAACACTATTTCTGGGAAGATCCACATTTGTTTAAAAGTTGTCCCGATGGAATAATACGCCGATGTGTATTCGGAGATAAAGCTAGTAAAATTTTAAACCATTGTCACACAGGACCAACAGGAGGGCATTATGGGCCTCAACTAACAGCAAGAAAAATTTATGATGCTGGATTCTATTGGCCTACAATTTACAAAGACGCATACCTTCTTTGCAAATCCTGTGATGCATGTCAAAGGGCCGGAAAAATAAGTCAACGTGATGAAATGCCACAAAATGTCATTCAAGTATGTGAAGTATTTGACATTTGGGGTATTGACTTTATGGGTCCATTTCCAAAATCTCATAATAATCTCTATATTCTCGTAGCCATTGATTATGTATCTAAATGGGCGGAAGCACAAGCTCTCCCAACTAACGATGCGCGAGTTGTAGTCAATTTTTTAAAACGTCTTTTTTGCAAGGTTTGGAACACCGAAAGCTTTAATAAGTGATCGGGGAACTCATTTCTATAATAATCAACTTGAGAAAGTTCTCAAAAGATATGGAGTAACTCATAAAATCTCCACCGCATATCATCCACAAACAAGTGGACAAGTTGAAAATACCAACCGAGCTTTTAAACGTATTCTAGAGAAAACCGTAGGATCAAATCTGAAGGAATGGTCCATTAAATTGGAGGATGCACTCTGGGCTTTTAGAACAGCCTACAAAACTCCAATTGGAACCACACCTTTTAGACTCGTTTATGGAAAAGCACGTCATCTTCCAGTAGAAATTGAACACAAAGCATTTTGGTCTTTGAAGACATGTAATCTTGATTTACATGTAGCTGGACGTCTACGGTTAAGTTAACTAAACGAATTAGAAGAATTAAGACATGAAGCATACGAAAATTCATTAATCTATAAAGAAAGAACGAAGAAATGGCATGATAAAAGAATCAGAAGTTTAAAAGAATTTAAAGAAGGAGACAGAGTTCTTCTTTTCAATTCACGATTCAAGCTATTTCCTGGAAAATTGAAATCAAGATGGTATGGACCATTCATAGTCAAAAGAGTTTTCCTATACGGAACGATAGAATTAATAAATTCAAATGGAACTGAATTTAAAGTTAATGGTCACAGAGTTAAACATTACATAGATAGTCCAATGGAAGTTGACAATGAAGTTAATCACAATTTCGATACCACAGCTAACTAAGTGTGGGGAGAATCAAGTCTTTTAAAGGATAATATGTATTTCTGTTAGAGTTAGATTTTCTGTTTTCATGTAGTTCTCGAAAATGGAACCCGAATGGTCTTTCCCTAGCAGACCCTAAAGAACTAGTCTTCTCCCCCCATTCTGAATTTTTATTTTTTTAGGTTTTTACGAAATGAAGACTTCCTGTGAACTAAACCATGGTCTAATGCTACATGCTTTGATCACTAAACGTAATAATGACACACTTCCGAGTGAAATAGTATCAGTAATCAGAGAAAGATTGGACGGAGTAAGAAAAGAATCCAGATGCAAAGATAATAAGTTACAATTTGGTAAAGGAAAATCAAAATCCGCAGCGAAAAGAAGAGCACGACACCTAGAAAGATGTCACAAATGCGGAAAATGGTCACATGGAGGTAAATGTTCAAATAATCAAACCTATTCAAACACCGAATTTGTTACTTTATGCAGAGACGGACTGTTCATATGTTTAGAAGAAAAAACACTGAATGCTCGAGGTTACGCCTATGTAGCTATGATTAACCAATTAAACTGACTATCTTATGAGTGGGATAGATCGTATAACTAAGAATACTATCTCACAGGTAAGTCTGTACAGTTTTTATTTTTTTTATTTTTATTTTTAACCTTTTGATAATAAACGCTAAATTGTTCGCTATAAAGTATTAAATTGGTATTGAATAAAATTAGGTTTGGCGACCGAAATTATTGATATCATTCAAAAATTTATTACATCACTGCGAAATTTAACGTTTATTCTTAAGGTATAAATATCTTTAATCAATCAACCCAAAATATTTCAAAAATTCGTCATGAGTTAAATTAGGTCATGGAACCGAAATTACTTTACCGAAAAGAGGGGCGCATATTTTTGATATTATTTGATTGATTAAAGTGGGATAAAAGCCAAAAAGATTTTTAATTTTATTTTTACCATGTTTTTAAAATTAACATATAAATCTTAAATTAATATTGTGAACTTTGTAAGATCAATATATTTAAGTTTGTCAATATTTGAAAATTTTTAATATTTTTAATATAAGTTTGTATGTATAACAACAAAATTAAATATAAGTTTGGTGTGAATTTATAATATGAATTTTTAAATTAAGTTTGGTGTGAATTTTTAATTTTTAAAAATATGAATTTTTAATTTTATGCATTTTAAATTTAAGTGGTGTGAATTTAAAAACAAAAATTTACTTTATTTCGCTAAGTTAAAAATATGATTTGTAAAATTCGTCGTAAGTTGAAGACTAGGTCTTTGAACTGAAATTGCTTTACCCGAGGGAGGGACAAGAACTTTTATTATCATTATTTTTAATCTTATTGAATTAAAGTATGCCAAAAACATTAAAAAAAACCCAAAAATCTTAGCTTTTAAAACAATCGCTACAAAAAGACAAATTTTAAAATTTTGTCGAAGGACGGACTAGGACATCGATCCGAAACGACCTCGTCCTAAAACAAAGGAAAACAAAATTTTAAATTTATTTTATATATGTTTTATAAGTTAAGGCTTAAAAAAAAAAAAAACCAAACACCGCGACTCGCGGTATTTGAAAGGGAAAAATGCCGCGACTCGCGGAGGACCGAAAATACAGAAAAAAAAATAAAAGGCCGAACAGATCAGTTGCACCCACACCACACCCCATTTTACTGCGAAAATACCGAAAAACACACACCAAATTCGCAATTTTTGACCGTTTTTCATCAAATCTTTTACTAAAATCATGTTGAGAAGGATGCTATCAAGGAATTACTCAAGGAAAACGGTAAATTTCTACACCTAAACACCATTTAATCCGAAAATTAGTGTTCTTGAGCAATTTTATACCCAATTCGATTTTGATGCTTTTTAGTGTAATTATGCTTAAATTGTTTATGTATTATGCTTGTATAACCTAGATTGATGCTATTTAACATGATTAGAAGCTTTAAACTTCAAATTTTGAGTAATCTAGGGTTTGTGTTCTTGAGCAAATTTGGGGCTTTTTGATATAAATAGATTATGGCCGATTTTTGTCATGAATTATTGCTAAATTAAGTAGTGTAACATGTTTAGGTAGTTAAATGATCCAAACTTTGAGCCTAAACATGATTTTGAGAATTAAAATGGACTTTTTCAAGTCTAAAATTCATGAACTTGATTTTTAAGAGATAATGCCATTTGAAACTTGTTTAATTGCTAGTAATGATTATTTTGACATGTTATTTGAGTTGAATACTTATGAACTTGGCGAACATTTTCGTATATGCTTATTTGAAAAAGTGTAGATTTGATAAAATATGAAAATGAGCTTAAGTTTGATATAAATTGGACATGTCATTATAATTATTTTGATTGATGATTTTTATGACACTAATGCATATTTGGATGCACAAAACTTGTGTTTGATGTGTTTTGCAGACTGAAAGGGGTGAATCTTCATCCCAAGCTCGCAATGCTCCTGCTGAGAATGCGGAACAACAAGAGGTTGATAAATACTACAAACAAGATATACCTCATCCAGTTATGACATTTTCTGATATGCACTTGGAAGATTTGCACCCGAACTTGAGATTTGACAGACTTTGGATAGATTATCCAAAATACCAAAGGGGCTTGCATACTCTTCATTCTAAAGTTGTTGAAGTACCTAGGGTAATAGAATGGGGACCATTAGAAGCTGTAGAATTGGCCGGGCCAATTAGAGAATTACTTACACAGAGGTATGGTAATTCTACTTTTAACGATTGGGTACGATTATTCAGCATACGTAGACCTGTATATAAAGTATGGTGTGAAGAATTATTATGTAGTATAGAAATAAATGATCGGGTAGCTAGTTTAACCGATCGATCTTTTATTAGATTTTTGTTAGGAGGTTCGATGCGCCACATGTCTTTACTAGACATGGCTCAGGCCTTACGTATATATACGCCTGAGGAGTTAGCGTCTGCCGATTGTAAAGGGTTGATATTAAATGGTAGAAAGATTGATGAAAATTTTGATACGCATGGTGTATGGAGTCAAATGACTAGCCATCACCGATTTAAAGGGGGAAATTACTCTTATTTGGATATAGATAGAGCAGAGTTAAGAGTAATTCATAGGTTTTTAGCTAATTCGATTACACAAAGAGGTAAGAATAAGGAAAAGGTAAATGAACAGGATTTGTTTTACCATATGTGTATTCGAGACCCACAAAGCGCTGTAAGTATACCGTATTGTGTGGGTTATTATTTATCAGCTATGGTTAGGGGGATGAGACCGCACAGTATAATAGGAGGTGGTATATTTATTACACTAATTGCTGAGTATCTCAATGTGGATATAAGTCGGGGGGATTATTAGTCGAAGAACCAGAACCCCGCGATACAATAGGTTTAAATGTATACCATGGTGCAAAGGTTTTGAAGAGGTGAAATAATGCCGCAGTACAATACCATGGTAGACATCCACAGGTTGAGAGAAACCAACATCCAGGTAATGTGGGAGGGGGAAATGAAATGACAGAAATGCAAAGGTTTATAGCTTCACAAGAGTATGAAAATGCTAGACATCGAGCATTTGAAGATTGGCAAGTTCATCAAAACCAAATCATAGCTCATTGCCAGCATGTAGGTAGAAACTATATTCCTACTCCATCACCCGTATTTCCTCCCTGGTCTATAGAGATCCAACCACCGTATCCTATGTATAACCCAGCCGAAGCATTTTATAACACATATGGTTAGGCATGGAACCCCTACTGGTATCAGTATCATCCCTAGTCTACTTAGTTTTATTTATTTTATAATTTGTAATGTTGATACATTTAATACTTATGTTGGAATTGTATTAGTTTTTATAATTTACTAATTTTTATTTTTAGATTTTAATAATGTTTGAATGTGGGGTAATATACCAAACTTCAAAAATATGTATATATGTTTGTAGTTTATCTTATGTACACAACAGGGTAAAACAACGCATTTTCAAAGACTGGCATTAAGTTTAGCAAAAGCAACTAATTTTGACGACAAGATGCAAAATAAATGTGATATAACAACAAGAGGGAATGAACAAATGATATGCACCATTTATCATTCACATTCAGCAAACAAACACAAATATGTTTGGAAACTTTGGTAAAATTTAATCATTTCTACGCTAATCACCCTCAATAATTTAAATTGTTACTGATTTCTTGCAAATGAGGGCATTGCAAGATCTTAAGTGTGGGAAGGGGTTAAATTCTTTCGGATTTTTAAAATTTTTACTTATACACTTGGTTACCATTAAAAATACTAGTAAAGCAGTAGTTGTATTAGAATCTAGTGCTCTCTGATAATAAAGAACAGCCCTAGTCTTATATACTGACTACCCAATTCTAGTAAAATTTTTCAAAATTTTCAACTAAATGAATTTAAAATCATGTTTATACATATTTATGAACGATAAAACTAGGTGTTAACACCGAAATTATTGTTACCTTGGAAATGACATAAATTGAGAAACAAACCAAAATGTTAGAATTCATTTAAGAATGGAATAGAGGAGAACAAAAAGGAAAATAAAAACCAAGTGTGGGAAAATTCACCAAGTTATCTTAAACATATGTCACATATTTTTGTACAAATAATTGAAAATACTTTTGTTTTGGACGATAATTAAATGTTTTACCCGATTTACTGTAAGAAAGATGGATCTACACGATGAATCAATTCCATCATTAAAAGGAAGTAAACGCGCTTCTTGATTTAGGTCATGAAGTTGTCGTCCAGACCAGCTGTAGGTTGACGAAAAACCTAGAAAATTCATCACTAAAATCCGCAGGAAATCCACGGACCTCAGCATAAAACAGGGTCGCCAAGTGGTCAGACTTATCCTAACCATGAGAGGATCTGTCTTGTAAAATGGGGAGGACGCCGTGCAAATTAGCTTGATAAGACTAATGAATCAGATCCCCAGAAAAGATAATCTCCTTAAAGATCAAAAAAATCAACTTTTAAGACTGATATTACTCAATCCTTGAGATTGACCTTAAAGATTGAGAATTACAAACTCATGGAATTCAATGATATCTAAACTCGAGCTTGAACGAGAAAATATTTTGATTAAAATTACAAATCGATTTATTTTCTGAAAACCTATTTTCAATGCGTTCATTACCATTGAACGTAAAATCCTAGGAATTCACCTGGAATTCATTAGGTCACCTGAACTAAATCGGGTGTCAACCGTAAGAACGGTGGTTGCATAGCATGGTCAAAGACAGGACCTTGTGCCAGACCGAAAAATTATAAGGGTGAGCTTTACTATTGCTCCTACCAAGGATAGTAATTGCGTCCAACACGTTATAAACCATAATTAAAAGCATGTCAGAGAACATTGCCTTAACAGTTGCTTGTTCAATGCTTTCCTTTACAACCGGACGGTAGTTTACCAAAAGGTAATATTCAGAGCAAGTATACTAGACGTGTTGCCTTCCTAATACAAGGTTAGCAAGTGGGTGACACAAAACCGCAAGTTTTGAGCTAAAATTTTCAAATATGAAACCCACCAAACCCACAAAAATAATTTGCAAACACCGGTGAAGGGTTATTCCGGAAAACTTATCTAGGGTAAAAGCTAGATTTAATTTTCAGAAGATCAAATGTTTTCATAAAGATCCAATTTCCTTAATGGATCTAAATTTTTATAGTCATGTGGGACTGTAAACCATATCGTTACTACCATTGTTTATACCGCCGTATAGAAATCACTGATGTACAAAGTGTGAAGAATAAAGAAGTGATTCTAGTATTTCAAGACTATATTGCTTGAGGACAAGCAACGCTCAAGTGTGGGAATATTTGATAATGCTAAAAACGAACATATATTTCATAGCATTATTCCTCAAGAAAGACAAGCTTTTAGTTGCAATTGTTCTATTTACAAGTAATATTCGTTTAAATAATAAAAGGTGAAGACAAAAGACAGATTCGACGAATTGAAGACGCAAACGACCAAAAAGCTCAAAAGTACATAATACATTCAAAGTGGTTCCAATTATTGATAAGAAACGTCTCGAAATTACAAGAGTACAAGATTCAAATCGCAAAGTACAAGATATTAAATTGTACGCAAGGACGTTCGAAAATCCGGAACAGGGACCAGAGTCAACTCTCAACGCTTGACGCAACGGACTAAAAATTACAAGTTAACCATGTATATAAATATAATATAATATATAATTAATTCTTAAAATTAATATATATATTATAATATATTTATAATTCATCGGCAAACAAAGAGCCAAAGCTGGGTGAGCTGTAATTTCAAACTCTGTGACTTGCGGAGTTTGAAGAAGGAAAATGCCGCGAGTCGCGGAGTTCCCCTGGACTCAATTCCCTATAAAAGCCAACGCAGTTCGACGAGTTTTAAGATCATAAATCAATCTCTCTCTATATATGTATACGTAATATTTATATTTATATTTTATATTTTAATTTTAATTTTAATTTCTAATAATAAGGGTATATTAGCGAATGTTGTAAGGGTGTAAGTCGAAATTCTGTCCGTGTAACGCTACGCTATTTTTAATCATTGTAAGTTATGTTCAACCTTTTTACATTAATGTCTCGTAGCTAAGTTATTATTATGCTTATTTAAAACGAAGTAATCATGATGTTGGGCTAATTACTAAAATTGGGTAATTGGGCTTTGTACCATAATTGGGGTTTGGACAAAAGAACGACACTTGTGGAAATTAGACTATGGGCTATTAATGGGCTTTATATTTGTTTAACTAAATGATAGTTTGTTAATTTTAATATAAAGATTTACAATTGGACGTCCCTATAAATAACCATATACACTCAATCGGACACGATGGGCGGGATATTTATATGTACGAATAATCGTTCATTTAACCGGACACGGGAATGGATTAATAGCCACTAGAATTATTAAAACAGGGGTGAAATTATGTACAAGGACACTTGGCATAATTGTTAACAAAGTATTAAAACCTTGGGTTACACGCAGTCGATAACCTGGTGTAATTATTAAACAAAGTATTAAAATCTTGTTACAGTTTAAGTCCCCAATTAGTTGGAATATTTAACTTCGGGTATAAGGATAATTTGACGAGGACACTCGCACTTTATATTTATGACTGATGGACTGTTATGGACAAAAACCAGACGGACATATTAAATAATCCAGGACAAAGGACAATTAACCCATGGGCATAAAACTAAAATCAACACGTCAAACATCATGATTACGGAAGTTTAAATAAGCATAATTCTTTTATTTCATATTTAATTTCCTTTATTTTATATTTAATTGCACTTCTAATTATCGCACTTTTATTTATTGTTATTGTATTTAATTGCACTTTTAATTATCGTACTTTTTAATTATCGCAAGTTTATTTTATCGCACTTTTATTTATCACAATTTCATTATCGTTATTTACTTTACATTAAGTCTTGTATTTATTTTTAATTTTGGTTTTAACTGCGACTAAAGTTTTAAAATCGACAAACCGGTCATTAAACGGTAAAAACCCCCCTTTAAAATAATAATATTACTTATATATATATTTGTATTTTTATAAATTTAAACTAATATAGCGTTAAGCTTTGTTTAAAGATTTTCCCTGTGGAACGAACCGGACTTACTAAAAACTACACTACTGTACGATTAGGTACACTGCCTATAAGTGTTGTAGCAAGGTTTAAGTATATCCATTCTATAAATAAATAAATATCTTGTGTAAAATTGTATCGTATTTAATAGTATTTCCTTGTAAAATATAAGCTATTTTATATACACCTAGCGAGAACATCACGAGGCCTAAACGAAAAGTCATCTACTCGAAACGAACAATCTGAAAATTAATTTTTCAGAAGCCCAGGAGTCTGATCATACCCCAAAAAACAGCAAACAAGTGCTCCGGTGAGGTTCTTGGTACTTGATGCTCATCACGGTTCTCATCCTTTATGCTTGTAAGCTTCAAGTGTACAACTCTTTGATGTTTTAGCATCGATTTGACCAAAGTTCAACCATCAACACACAACTAAGAGTAAAATCTATCATTCTACAAGTTTTGAACATCAAGATTGCCTCTTTATTGTATAAATCCAATAAAGCTTCAACCTTTGTCCATTTTACACAAGTTCATGCATCTATATCATATGTGATGATGAAGACTTGATCTTTATTATCACAACAAACACAAAAAGGTTCCAAGTAAGTGAGATCTACAATAATAACTTAGATCTCAAGTATTAAGAAAACCCTAAGCTAGAAAGCTTGGATCTTTACAAGATTAATGAGACCATAAGCTAGAAAGCTAAGATCTTTAACAAAATAATGAAAGTAATGAGACCATAAGCTAAAAAGCTAAGATCTATAACATAATAATGAAACCCTAAGCTAAAAAGCTTGGATCTTTAGTGTTCTTGAAGATCTTGAAGCATAAAGCTTAGATCTTTAAGATACATGAAGATTACAAACACAAGTTTGAATCTTTATAACAAAATAACAAGATTAAAGCTAAAAAGATTTAGATCTACAAAATAAGTGGAGTTTCTAAGGTAGAAAGCTTGATTCTTTCATGTTCTTAAAGGATTCAAACCCAAGTTTGAATCTACAAGATGTAATCAAGATCAAAAGCTAAAAGCTAGATCCATAAAATGATGATGATGATGTCGTGTGGATGAATGGGAGAAGAAGAAGAAATAAATCAAAAACTTACACTTTTTAGAGTGAGAAAGACTAGAGAGAGAATTAGAGAGTAAGTGTGTGTAAATTGCAAATGAGATCAAGTGTGAAATGAGTAAAATAAGGCTTGTATTTATAGGTGGTGAGGTGAGGGTGGGGTGGTGATGGCCTTGGGTTAGTGGGGGGGGGGGGGACAAGGGGGATAACTTTTTACTTTTTGGTTAATGGTTATCTAAAGTAGGTGCTTATGCTAGGATCTCATGCAACATTAAGGATAATGCTTAACAAAAATGCTAGTATGTTCCCTCTAATAAATGGGCATTTGTCTTTCATTAATATGGGTCACTAACTTATTTAAATTGGTCTAATTAAATAGTCCACTAGCTAGTGTAGGTTGGGCTAAAGTCCAACAAGGTAGAAAGTCCAACAAGACTAACTAGTGTGCTCTAGTAAATTACTAAGCGTAATTAAGCATCCAAAAACCCAAGTAATTGTTATTATAAAATAACAATTAGTATTTCGTAGTCGTAATATTTCGGTTACGACAAAAGTTAAACGTGTACATAGTACGCAGTTCGTTCTAAACGTCAAGTGACACTAACGGTCATAAAGGCTTTCGGGGTTCAAGTTAAGTAACCTACGTACTTAAAGGAACATTTTAATATATAAACGAAAGTAATCCACATGTAGAAAGTTCCCAGAGCATAATATAGTTCAGTACGCACAAATACGCAGTTTCGCAGAAAGCACAAAGCACAAAAGCAAGTCGAAGAAGTCGAGTCGTTACAGAAAGGCACTTTGTTCCAATCCCACAAGACGCGGCACTACTCTCCGAATCCTAAGAGACAACATTTTCGCGATTATTTTGTAGTAACTACCAATAAGACTAATCGGTCGGTAATCCCCAAAATTCAAAGGGTCCGCTTTCTTAGGGATAAGTGAAATGAACGAAGCATTGCACCCCTTGGAAAATTCGCCATGAGCCCAAAACCAATTAATAGCCTCGATTAGATCCTCTTTGATGATATACCAAAACTTTTTGAAAAATCCCAAATTAAATCCATCCGACTCTGTGTAACAACCCAACCCGTTAACCAAACAATAACGCGGATAAATTTTTTTTTTTGCTGGAACAGCATATGGCGCGGCGCGCCAAAGTGGCCTGTCCAAAAAGTCATTAAATGCGAAAATGTTTGACCACTTCCCGACGTATTTAGACAAAACGCTTTTAACCATACATTAATATATGTAGAGCTAACACGTTCCATTAATAAAATTAGTCTTACGAAGACCGGGCCCACATCGGCCGTTTTACGACTTTCGTACGAAAATACAAGTTTTCAACCACATGATTTGTAATACAAAATAAAGGCCGAGCATGGCGATTGGGGATACGCTACCCAATCCTAATCAATCCAAAAGCAAGCCTTCTAAAACAACTACGCAAGTCCACTAGTCCCCGCTTACCCGAGCATCCGCATCCATGCAATCTATAAAAAAGTCAACAACGAGAGGGTAAGCTAACGCTTAGTGAATGCAATACTTATACATATACATATGTAATTTACCTACACGCATCCACTTACAATACCATGCAAACAAAATGCATAAACGAGCTAGCAACACCAAACATACGACTAGCAACAACGTTAGTATATAAATCACCACAATAATATACTAAATCACAATAATGCATAAATATAACAAACCGTTCCTCGCTATGGCACTACCGACTTGTAGACGACTAATAACGTCGAGTCTCACTCGTATGTTGTCACCGACTTGTGACTCATCAAAGGGTGTCACCGACTTGTGACTCATCAAAGGGTGTCACCGACTTGTGAACTACCCACCAATATCTATGGGTCACCGACTTGTGAACGCCATGTGACATCACCGACTTGTGAAGCGCCACTAAGTGTCACCGAATTGTGAACACTATAGGGTGTCACCGACTTGTGAATCACCCAAGGGTATCACCGACTTGTGAACCCCCATCAATACATATGGGTCACCAACTTGTGAACCTCTATGTGGCATCACCGACTTGTGAAGCACCACCTAGTGTCACCGGCTTGTGAACACTATGAAGTGTCACCGACTCGTGAATCACTTCCCCGACTTATGGTGACACCGACTTGTGAAACACCAACCAACTACTAAGGGTCACCCCCCCGTGAACCACTATGAGGTGTCACCGACTTGTGAATAACCTGTCGAGACACTACCGACTTGTAGTTCCCATCCCATCATACCAACAAATATGTCACCGTCTTGTGACACAACGCCCAATACTCACGATGTGGCCCCAAAGGCCCACATCGCGTACGAGTAAATAAACAACATACATACATGTATAAATATTCCACTCACCTTGTCGCCTTGAAGAAATGCCACCGAATAATCCGCAACACATCGATGGAATGTACCTATTCCATTATCACAAACACAACAACATAATTAGGGTGGATTTACAAATCAACCCAAATTGACAACTAGTGCAATTTCGACCCAAATGCACTTCCAAGCACAAACCGTGCCCAAACTAACCAATAATCACTAACACAAGTGAGAATGGTCCTAATACGCCAATTAGACCCAATCATAGGTGTTAAACACCTATCTTGCCCAAAATGGCACTTAAACACTAATTTGACCCATAAGAAGTCAATATCGCGCCATTATCAAGTTTTAACAACAAAATATATTTAACTCGGTTTTATACTTCAACTTAATCCATTTTAAGTTTATAAACCTTATTAAATCGACAATTGAGTTATAATCATCACCAAACCCTAATCTTTGACTCTAGTCAAAGTTAGTCAACCAAACATACCCAAAAGAGTTTCAACACTAATAGAATCACTAATACTAGAGATTACACACTACATACAAGCCTTAAACATGGTTAAATCATTAACCAACCCTAAACCCACCAACATCAACAATAACTAGTTACAATTACCCATTTCACCTCCTAAATGAGTTTTATAACTAACTAGTTCAAAACCCTAAACTTGAATATCAAATTACAAAGATGAAGTTCGGAGTTTGAACTTACCAATACCGCCAAAATGATGCCGTTGACGAGTAGAACAACTTTAATACCGGAGGTTTGACCCGAAACACCCTTCTTCTTCTCCAATTGGAGCTCTCTCTCTCTAAAACTCTCCTCTCACTCTAGGGTTTGAAGATGAGAGTGTTTGATGAGTGAAAATGAGCTCCAATGGAGTTCTAGGTCAGTCTTGATGACCTCAAACCGATCCTAATTGAAAAGACCAAAGTACCCCTCATTTAAACCTTTTAAAAAGGCTGAAAATTGCCTCTGCAGCAATCGGCGCGCCGCGCCAGAAGGTGGAGCGCCGCTCTAAATAACTGGAAATTGTGGTCGAGCCCAAAACAGGTTTCAGCAACTTGTTTTGGCCATAACTTTTCGACCGTAACTCCGTTTTCGATGAATCAAATATCGTTGGAAACGTAATAAGATATTCTATCCAATGGTAAGGCTTTGAAACATCAACTCAAACTTTATTTGGGGTTGAAAAGATACGTACACACCTTGTCACTTCGGACAACGTCCAGTTTCCTTCAACGTTCGAGCAAGCAACACGTACACTTCATACACGCATCGTACACCATAAATACATTATGTACAATAAATATTTGGGTCTTACAACTCTCCCCCACTTAAAATCGATCACGTCATCGTGATCTTCTCCATTTAACCAATCCGGACCTACTCAACGATCCTCACTCAAGTCCCAATACGAACTTTCCTAGACAATTCTTCCCAATGGATCACTTTTAACAACTAAAATCGTCAACCGTGATTTATCAAAACCACAATCCGAGCACTAAAACCTGCTCAATTTCCCATATCGGGAAAAACTCAACCAACCTCGTACCGAGATATAAATTCCTTAGCGTACCTTTACCACGGACAACGCTAAAAGTGACCAAGTCTCAACCTAAAGTCAACAATCCGAACGTTGAAGATCGAACCACATGAATCCTCACGGATTACTCTTACCACTAAACATCCTTTGTAGTGTGCAATACAACCAATACGCCACTATCCTAACATCATAAGCAACGAATAGAACCAAAAGCGCCCAAAACGACTATGGCAACGCTAATCCTAAGGTGTCCAAAATCGACTATTGTCACACCCGTAACAACACGTGAGCGAAACACGGCTATCGCAATCACTAATCACACAACATGGTCCTCAAGATCCCACTCTCGGCGTATAAAACCACCAATAGATCACACATCCAACAATCATGAAGACTGGCCGAAAACTACACACATCAAAGATAGTCAACATCCGTGACTCTTCTTGCACACATACTTGGTCAACGTAAACGCCTCTCGAACGGCATACCATTTTGATAATGCTAAAAACGAACATATATTTCATAGCATTATTCCTCAAGAAAGACAAGCTTTTAGTTGCAATTGTTCTATTTACAAGTGATATTCGTTTAAATAATAAAAGGTGAAGACAAAAGACAGATTCGACGAATTGAAGACGCAAACGACCAAAAAGCTCAAAAGTACAAAAGACAATCAAAAAGGTTCCAATTATTGATAAGAAACGTCTCAAAATCACAAGAGTACAAGATTCAAAACGCAAAGTACAAGATATTAAATTGTACGCGAGGACGTTCGAAAATCCGGAACCGGGACTAGAGTCAACTCTTAACGCTCGACGCAACGGACTAAAAATTACAAGTTAACTATGTATATAAATATAATATAATATATAATTAATTATATTAATTATATATATATTATATATATATATTTAAAAACCGTCGGCAGCCAGAAACTCCAAGGGTGTAAACTGAAAATACCTCTCCGCGACTCGCGGAGTTTGAAGGCTATTTGGCCGCGAGTCGCGGAGCCCCAAAAATCATTCCTGGCTATAAATCAACCCGAATTCTGATCAAAATATCATCATTTTTTTCTTCTCTTCATACGAAGTAATATATATTTATATTTATAATTTATATTTTAATTTTAATTATAATTCTAATAATAAGGGTATGTTAGCGAATGTTGTAAGGGTGTAAGTCGAAATTCTGTCCGTGTAACGCTACGCTATTTTTAATCATTGTAAGTTATGTTCAACCTTTTTATATTAATGTCTCGTAGCTAAGTTATTATTATGCTTGTTTAAAACGAAGTAATCATGATGTTGGGCTAATTACTAAAATTGGGTAATTGGGCTTTGTACCATAATTGGGGTTTGGACAAAAGAACGACACTTGTGGAAACTAGACTATGGGCTATTAATGGGCTTTATATTTGTTTAACTAAATGAAAGTTTGTTAATGTTAATATAAAGATTTACAATTGGGCGTCCCTATAAATTACCATATACACTCGATCGGACACGATGGGCGGGGTATTTATATGTACGAATAATCGTTCATTTAACCGGACACGGGAATGGATTAATAGCCACTAGAATAATTAAAACAGGGGTGAAATTACATTCAAGGGTAATTGGTGTAATTGTTAACAAAGTAGTAAAACCTTGGTTTACACGCAGTCGATAACCTGGTGTATTCATTAAACAAAGTATTAAAACCTTGTTACAATTCGAATCCCCAATTAGTTGGAATATTTATCTTCGGGTATAATAATAATTTGACAAGGACACTTGCAATTTATATTTATGACTGATGGACTGTTATGGACAAAAACCAGACGGACATATTGAATAATCCAGGACAAAGGACAATTAACCCATGGGCATAAAACTAAAATCAACACGTCAAACATCATGATTACGGAAGTTTAAATAAGCATAATTCTTTTATTTTATATTTAATTTCCTTTATTTTATATTTAATTGCACTTCTAATTATCGCACTTTTATTTATTGTTATTTTATTTTATCGCACTTTTAATTATCGTACTTTTAATTATCGCAATTTTATTTTATCGCATTTTTATTATTCGCAATTTCATTATCGTTATTTACTTTACGCTTTAATTTAAAGTCTTGTATTTATTTTATATTTTACATTAGGTTTTAACTGCGACTAAAGTTTTAAAATCGACAAACCGGTCATTAAACGGTAAAAACCCTCCCTTTATAATAATAATATTACTTATATATATATTTGTAATTTTAATAAAAGTAAACTAATATAGCGTTGAGCTTTGCTTAAAGATCTCCCTGTGGAACGAACCGGACTTACTAAAAACTACACTACTGTACGATTAGGTACACTGCCTATAAGTGTTGTAGCAAGGTTTAAGTATATCCATTCTATAAATAAATAAATATCTTGTGTAAAATTGTATCGTATTTAATAGTATTTCCTAGAAAAATAATAGCTATTTTATATACACCTCGTTCGACATCAAGTATTTTTGGCGCCGCTGCCGGGGACAACTCTTAAAAGCCGGAAGCGCAACGCTAATATATAAAAAAAAAAAAAAAAAGATTTTTTTTTAGTTTAATTTTATTAAAAGTCGTTTTTGTAAAAAATACGTTTTAATTATTAAAAAATATAAAAAGAAAAACAAAAATATAAGTATTTTTAGGATTTTGTTAAATATTTAAGTTTTATAAGTTTCTTTATCTTTATTTTAATTTATAAAAATATAAATTTTATTAAAAATCGTTTATTTAAACTAAAAACAGAAAATAATAAAAAAAAAAAAAAAAATAATAAAGAAAAACGCGTAAAAACAAAACCTGTCAACTGTTTTTCTGAACCCCGCGACTCGCGGGGTTTTCCTCTTTATTTGCCGCGACTCGCGGAGGCCCTCTGACACACGGACAAAACCCTAATCACGGGTTTTAATTTATTATTATTATTATTAATTACTTAATTATTATTATTATTATTAATTTTAGTTTTATTTTTACTTTTTACTTTATATTTATGTATTTTGTTTAATTAGTTTAATTAAAATTGTAAAATTTGTAGTTTTATTAAATAAATAATATAAAAATAATATTTTTATAAAAATTGTACTTTTTACAACTTTTTGTATATTTTTATATTTTGTACCTTTTTAATCGTTGTAGCGTAATATTTGTATTTTTTAGCTCATATTTAATTTTAAAATTAGTTTTTACTATAGTTATTTTTACTCCTAGATTTTTAGGCTTTGCCGTAGAATTCCTTAAGTACTTTTTCTTTAGACTAAGATTTAGGTGCTTTAGAATTTTGCGACACCTTTTTAAGTTTTAGTTTCTTTTTAAGATATTTCCATTTGGGACTTAGTTTTTCCTGTAAGCTTTAAGATTTTTAGACCTTTTACTATGTATCAATTATCATTCCAATTAGTAATTTCAATTTGCGATTATAATTTTAAGTTAGTTGTAGTAATAAGGTTAAATTAGTTAAGTATTTTTAAGTTTTTATAAGTTTCTTTTATTTTTCCGTCACCTTTTATTTTTCAACCATTTTTCTTTTTCGACATTTTTCGACGCGCAATCTTTTTCTCTCTTATTTCTCGCTATTCTAGTTTTAGGACTTAGAATTTTTTCTACTTCTTATCTAAATTTCTTAAAATTACGAAAATTTATTTTAAGTAGTTAAATTGATAGACATCAAAATTTTCTGGTTCGTAGTAATAGTTGGATTTGTACGTGGACCGGGTTATTGGAGCCAAACAGTCCTCAATTATATTGAGACCAAACGAATCCTGCCCCTCTGCTGCATCTTTTGGCTATTCGAAACGTGGGCAAAATCAGAAAAGTCTATTGATTGGATAACTTATTATAATTTTTCTTTCCTTTTAAAAACTAATAGGATATTCAGTGAATGCACCGAGCAAGACGTTCACCACCTTTCGTACGTTCACCACCTGTAACTCGATCAAGACATCGTTTAACAAATATAACCGCCGTTGATTTTTCTTTAGAATCGTCATCCAGTCGACCAAGTACTTCAGTTCAAATTTCCGATAATCCATTTTTTGAACCCGACCTCACAATTGAGAATCCAGAAAATATTCAGGAACGGTTCATAGATCCTGAACCATTAAACTTTCCTCCGGAACCACCAATCATTCAAACAGAGATTGTTGAGGAACGAACTATTAAATCAGAACCATCTAGTGATACCGATTCAACAAATTCAATTATGGAGAATCTGGAACCTTTAAGTATGGAAGACCGAATGAGAGCTAAACGCACTGGCCAAGGTCACGCAATTACTCATCCAGACATTAATGCGCCAGATTATGAAATCAAAGGACAAATTCTACACATGGTGACTAATCAATGCCAATTTAGTGGTGTGCCGAAGGAAGATCCAAATGAACATCTACGTACCTTTAATAGGATCTGCACACTATTTAAAATCCGAGAAGTGGAGGATGAACAAATATATCTCATGTTATTTCCCTGGACTTTAAAGGGAGAAGCCAAAGATTGGTTGGAATCATTACCTGAAGGGGCGATCGATACATGGGACGTTTTAATTGACAAATTTCTTAAACAATTCTTTCCTGCATCTAAAGCCGTAAGACTTCAAGCAGAAATTGTTACATTCACACAGAAACCAAATGAAACTCTATATGAGGCGTGGACAAGATATGGAAAGTTGTTAAGAGGATGTCCGCAACATGGTTTAGACACCTGTCAAATAGTACAAATATTCTACCGAGGATGCGACATCACTACAAGAAAAGACATAGATATAGCAGCTGGTGGTTCTATTATGAAGAAAACCGAAACTGATGCTTACAAAATTATTGATAATACTGCTTCCCACTCACATGAGTGGCACCAAGAAAAAGACATCATTAGATCATCTAAAGCAGCTAGAGCCGATTCTAGCCATGACTTAGATTCCATTTCCGCAAAGATAGATGCTTTCGAGAGACGAATGGAAAAGATGACTAAAGATATTCATGCTATACGAATTAGTTGTGAGCAGTGTGGAGGACCACATTTGACAAAAGATTGTCTCAATATTGAATTAACAATGGAACAAAGAGAGAATATTTCATACATCAACCAAAGGCCTGGAAATAATTATCAGAATAATTATCAACCGCCAAGACCGATTTACAATCAAAACCAGAATTATAACCGAAATATTCCATACAACAACCAACAAGGTCCTAGCAATCAACAAGTATCCAATAATACTTACAATCAGCAAAGACCGAATTTTCAAAACAAACCACCACAACAAACCGATGATAAAAAGCCGAATTTAGAAGATATGATGACGAAGCTAGTTGAAACTCAAACGCAGTTTTTCACATCTCAAAAACAAACCAATGAACAAAATGCTCAAGCATTTAGAAATCAACAAGCTTCTATTCAAAATCTGGAACAAGAAGTAAGTAACCTAGCAAGGTTAATAGGTGAAAGAAAACCGGGAAGTCTACCTAGCGATACAAACGCTAACCCCCGGAATGAAACAGCTAAAGCTATTACCACAAGAAGTGGTACAACACTTAAACCACCTGAAATACCTGTAACTTCTGATGAAACTATTCCTACTACACAAGAACCACAACCTGATCAAGATAAGGAAAAAGAACCGGTAGTTGAAAAGGTTAATGAAGATAACACAGTTAAGGCTAAACCTTATGTTAAACCATACCAACCACCTCTTCCTTATCCGAGTAAAATGAAGAAAGAAAAACTTGAAGCCGAGCAATCCAAATTTTTGGATATGTTTAAACAGATAAATGTAAATCTTCCTTTCATTGACGTGATTTCAGGAATGCCAAGATATGCTAAATTCTTGAAAGATCTAATCACGAATAGAAAGAAAATGGAAGAACTCTCGGCTGTAACTATGAATGCTAATTGTTCAGCAGTGCTGTTGAATAAGATACCAGAAAAACTATCTGATCCAGGAAGTTTCACAATTCCATGTTTTCTGGGTAGTCTTAGTTCAATAGAAGCATTGGCAGACTTAGGTGCTAGTATAAATCTAATGCCGTATTCACTATACACTAAACTAGACCTTGGAGAATTAAAACCAACCAGAATAAGCATACAACTAGCCGATAGATCAATAAAATATCCTAGAGGGATAATGGAGAACATGCTAGTTAAAGTTGGTACTTTAGTATTTCCAGTAGATTTTGTTGTTTTAGACATGGAAGAAGATTCTCAAGTTCCTCTCATATTAGGAAGACCATTCTTAAACACGGCTAAAGCAATGATAGACGTGTTCGGTAAGAAACTGACCCTAAGTATAGAGGATGAGAGTGTTACCTTTTCAGTTGATAGAGCAATGCAACAACCACAATCTGCAGATGATACATGTTATTATGTTCAAACTATAGATGCACATGCAGAATTATTAGAAGAATTTCCAGAATTACAAGGAACAGGAGAATGTTCTTTAGGAGAAGGAAATGAACCAATTGATGAAGCTGAAATGTTAGCTACACTTATAGCTAATGGATATGAACCAACAACAGAAGAAATTCAAATGCTAAAAGAAGAAGACAGATATCGATATAAATCATCGATAGAAGAACCTCCGAAATTAGAGTTAAAGCCACTTCCAAACCATTTGGAATACGCTTATTTACATGGTGAATCTGAATTACCTGTAATAATATCGTCTTCTCTTACTGAAAATGAGAAATCACAACTCATTTCTGTGTTGAAAGCTCATAAACCAGCCATTGCATGGAAGATTCATGATATTAAAGGAATAAGTCCTTCGTATTGCACACATAAAATCCTTATGGAAGAAGGTCATAAAACGTATGTGCAACGCCAACGAAGACTAAATCCTAATATGCAAGATGTAGTTAAGAAAGAGATTATTAAACTGCTAGATGCAGGTTTGATATATCCAATTTCTGATAGTCCATGGGTAAGCCCAGTTCAATGCGTGCCTAAGAAGGGTGGCATGACTGTCATCACAAATGAGAAAAATGAGCTTATTCCTACTAGGACTGTAACAGGATGGCGTGTATGTATTGATTATAGAAAATTAAATGACGCCACCAGAAAAGATCACTTTCCCTTACCTTTCATAGATCAAATGTTGGAAAGATTAGCCGGAAATAGTTACTATTGTTTTCTAGATGGATTTTCCGGATATTTTCAAATTCCAATAGCACCCGAAGATCAAGAGAAAACCACATTCACGTGCCCTTATGGTACTTTTGCTTACAAACGCATGCCATTTGGACTTTGCAACGCCCCTGCAACCTTTCAAAGGTGTATGATGGCGATTTTTCACGACATGATAGAAGAATGCATGGAAGTATTCATGGATGACTTTTCAGTCTTCGGTGATACATTTAAATCATGTCTAGTTAATCTGGAACGAATGCTAATTAGATGCGAAAAATCAAATCTAGTACTTAATTGGGAGAAATGCCATTTCATGGTTAAAGAAGGCATCGTTCTTGGACATAAAATTTCAAAAGAAGGAATTGAAGTGGATAGAGCTAAAGTAGATGTAATTGCTAAACTTCCACATCCCACCAATGTTAGAGGAGTTAGGAGTTTTCTAGGGCATGCCGGTTTTTACCGACGTTTCATAAAAGATTTTTCAAAAATTGCCACTCCTATGAATAAACTCCTAGAAAAGGATGCGCCATTCATCTTTTCAGATGAATGTATCAAATCTTTTAATATTCTTAAAGAAAAACTCACTAATGCGCCGATCATGATAACACCAAACTGGAATCTACCATTTGAACTAATGTGCGATGCAAGTGATTTTGCAATGGGAGCCGTTTTAGGACAAAGGATTGAGAAACGATTTCAACCTATATATTATGCTAGTAAGACGTTACAAGGAGCACAAACGAACTATACAACTACTGAAAAAGAACTCCTTGCTATTGTCTTTGCTTTTGATAAATTTCGATCATATCTCGTTCTAGCAAAAACGGTGGTCTATACCGACCATTCTGCTCTTAGATACCTATTTTCAAAACAAGATGCTAAACCAAGATTAATCCGTTGGATCTTACTCTTACAAGAGTTTGATATTGAAATCCGAGATAAAAAAGGAGCAGAAAATCTCGCCGCTGATCATCTTTCTCGTCTTGAAAATCCCGAATTAGAAGTTCTGAATGAATCGGCCATACAAGACAACTTTCCTGATGAATATCTATTGAAGATAGATTATAAAGAAATCCCATGGTTTGCAGACTATGCAAACTACTTAGTTTGTGGATTCCTTGAAAAAGGATTATCGTACCAAAGACGAAAGAAATTCTTCAGTGATATAAAACACTATTTCTGGGAAGATCCACATCTGTTTAAAAGTTGTCCCGATGGAATAATACGCCGATGTGTATTTGGAGATGAAGCTAGTAAAATTTTAAACCATTGTCACACAGGACCAACAGGAGGGCATTATGGGCCTCAACTAACAGCAAGAAAAGTTTATGAAGCTGGATTCTATTGGCCTACAATTTACAAAGACGCACACCTTCTTTGCAAATCCTGTGATGCATGTCAAAGGGCCGGAAAAATAAGTCAACGTGATGAAATGCCACAAAATGTCATCCAAGTTTGCGAAGTATTTGACATTTGGGGTATTGACTTTATGGGTCCATTTCCAAAATCTCATAATAATTTATATATACTCGTAGCCATTGATTATGTATCTAAATGGGCGGAAGCACAAGCTCTCCCAACTAACGATGCACGAGTTGTAGTAAACTTTTTAAAACGTCTTTTTGCAAGGTTTGGAACACCGAGAGCTTTAATAAGTGATCGGGGTACTCATTTCTGTAATAATCAACTTGAGAAAGTTCTTAAAAGATATGGAGTAACTCATAAAATCTCCACCGCATATCATCCACAAACAAGTGGACAAGTTGAAAATACTAACCGAGCTTTAAAACGTATTCTAGAGAAAACCGTAGGATCAAATTCAAAGGAATGGTCCATTAAATTGGAGGATGCACTCTGGGCTTTTAGAACAGCCTACAAAACTCCAATTGGAACCACACCTTTTAGACTTGTGTATGGAAAAGCATGTCATCTTCCAGTAGAAATTGAACACAAAGCATTTTGGGCTTTGAAGACATGTAATCTTGATTTACATGAAGCCGGACGTCTACGATTAAGTCAACTAAACGAATTAGAAGAATTAAGACATGAAGCATACGAGAATTCGTTAATCTATAAAGAAAGAACGAAGAAATGGCATGATAAAAGAATCAGAAGTTCAAAAGAATTTAAAGAAGGAGATAGAGTTCTTCTTTTCAATTCACGATTCAAGCTATTTCCTGGAAAATTGAAATCAAGATGGTCTGGACCATTCATAGTCAAAAGAGTTTTCCCATACGGAACGATAGAATTAATAAATTCAAATGGGATTGAATTTAAAGTTAATGGTCACAGAGTTAAACATTACATACATGGTCCGATGGAAGTCGACAACGAAGTTAATCACAATTTCGACACCACAGCAAACTAAGTGTGGGGAGAATCAAGTCTTTAAAGGATAATATGTATTTCTGTTAGAGTTAGATTGTCTGTTTTCGTGTAGTTCTCGAAAATGGAACACGTATGGTCTTTCCCTAGCAGACCCTAAAGAACTAGTCTTCTCCCCCCATTCTGAATTTTTATTTTTTTTAGGTTTTTACGAAATGAAGACTGCCTGTGAACTAAACCATGGTCTAATGCTACATGCTTTGATCACTAAAAGAAATAATGACATACTACCGAGTGAATTAGTATCAGTAATCAGAGAAAGAATGGACGGAGTTAGAAAAGGATCCAGATGCGAAGATAATAAGTTACAATTTGGTAAAGGAAAATCAAAATCCGCAGCAAAAAGAAGAGCACGACACCTAGAAAAATGTCACAAATGCGGAAAATGGTCACATGGAGGTAAATGTTCAAATAATCAAACCTATTCAAATACCGAATTTGTTACTTTATGCAGAGACGGACCGTTCATATGTTTAGAAGAAAAGACAATGAATGCTCGAGGTTACGCCTATGCAGCCATGGAAGACCAATTAAACCGACTATCTTATGAATATAATAGATCATATAACTAAGAAATCTATTTCACAGGTATGTCTGTATAGTTTTTATTTTTATTTTCATTTTTAACCTTTTGATAATAAACGCTAATTTGTTCGCTAAAAAGTATTAAATTGGTATTAAATAAAATTAGGTTTGGCGACCGAAATTATTGATATCCTTCAAAAATTTATTACATCACTGCGAAATTTAACGTTTATTCTTAAGGTATAAATATCTTTAATCAATCAACCCAAAATATTTCAAAAATTCGTCATGAGTTAAATTAGGTCTTGGAACCGAAATTACTTTACCGAAAAGAGGGGCGCATATTTTTGATAATATTTGATTGATTAAAGTGGAATAAAAAGACAAAAAGATTTTCAATTTTATTTTTACCATGTTTTTAAAATTAATATTTAAATCTTAAATTAATATTGTAAACTTTGTAAAAACAATATTTTTAAAATTGTAAATATTTGAAAAATTAATATAAGTTTGGTGTAAATTTATAATATGAATTTTTAAATTAAGTTTGGTTTGAATTTTTAATTTTTAAAATATGAAATTTTAATTTTATGCATTTCAAATTTTAAGTTTGGTGTGAATTTTTAATTTTTAATATTAATTTTGAATTTTATATTTATGTTGTGTGAATTTAAAAACAAAAATTTACTTTATCTCATTAAGTTAAAAATATGACTTTTAAAATTCGTCGTAAGTTGAAGACTAGGTCTCTGAACCGAAATTGCTTTACCCGAGGGAGGGACGAGAACTTTTATTATCATTATTTTCAATCTTATTGATTTGAAGTATGCCAAAAACATTAAAAAAACCCAAAAATCTTAGCTTTTAAAACAATCGCTACAAAAAGACAAATTTTAAAATTTTGTCGAGGAACGGACTAGGACATCGATCCGAAACGACCTCGTCCTAAATAACAAGGGAAACAAAATTTTAAAATTAATTTCTTAATTGTTTATAAGTTAAAGATTATATAAAAAAAAAAAAAAAAAAAAAAAAAAAAGGGGGTAAACCTCCGCGACTCGCGGAGTTTTGAGTGAAAACCTCCGCGACTCGCGGAGGGACAAAATTACAGAAAAAAAAATATAAGGAGCTGCTCGATCAGTTTACTCCCACCACCAAAAACACAGAAATTTTCTGCGAAAAGAACCCCCGAAAACCCACGAATTTCACCCCCAAAAATCTCAATTTTTAACCGTTAATCTTCAAATTTTTTGCTATAATCATGTTGAGAAGGATGATATCTAGGAACTACTCAAGAAAACAGGTACAATTACACCCCAAATCACCTTTAAATCCGAATTTTAGTGTGTTCTTGAGCATATTTTCATAATTTGAATTTTGTTAATTTTTAGTGTAATTAGTGTTAAATTGTTAGTATATTATGCATGTATAACCTAGATTGATGCTTGTTAACATGATTTGAAGCCAAAAACTTCAAAATCTTTAGAATCTAGGGTTTGTGTTCTTGAGCAATTTGGGGCTTTTTGATATAAACAGGTTATGGCCGATTTTTGTCATGAATTGTTGCTAAATTGAGTAGTGTAACATGTCTAGGTAGTTAAATGATCCAAACTTTGAGCCTAAACATGATTTTGAGAATTAAAGTGGACTTTTTCAAGTCCAAAATTCATGAACTTGATTTTTGAAAGATAATGCCATTTGAGACTTGTTTATTTGCTAGTAATGATTATTTTGACATGTTATTTGAGTTGAATGCTTATGAACTTGGCGAAAATTTTCGTATATGCTTATTTGAAAAAGTGTAGATTTGATAAAAATGTGAAAATAAGCTTAAGTTTGATATAAATTGATAATGTCATTGTAATTATTTTGATTGATGATTTTGCTGACACTAATGCATATTTGGATGCACAAAATTTGTGTTTGATGTGTTTTGCAGACTGAAAGGGGTGAATCTTCATCCCAAGCCCGCCATGCTCCTGCTGAGAACTTGGAACAACAGGAGGTAGATAATTACTACAAGCAGGATGTACCTCATCCAGTCATGACCTTTTCAGATATGCACTTGGAACAGTTGCACCCGAACCTGCGATTTGACAGACTTTGGATAGATTATCCAAAATATCAACGGGGTTTGCATACTCTTCACTCTAAGGTTGTTGAGGTACCAAGGGTCATAGAATGGGGACCCTTGGAAGCTGTAGAATTGGCCGGGCCAATTAGGGAATTACTGGTACAGAGGTATGGTAATTCTTCTTTTAATGACTGGATATGTTTATTCACCATACGCAGACCTGTATATAAAGTATGGTGTGAAGAGTTGTTATGTAGTATAGAGTTGAATGATCGGGTAGCCAGTTTAACCGATCGTTCTTTTATTAGATTTTTGTTAGGCGGTTCGATGCGCCACATGTCTTTACTGGACATGGCTCAGGCTTTACGTATATATACGCCTGAGGAATTAGCGTCTGCCGATTGTAGAGGATTGATACTAAACGGTAGGAAAATAGATGAAAATTTTGATACACACGGTGTGTGGAGTCAAATGACAAGCCATCACCGTTTCAAAGGAGGAAACTACTCTTATTTGGATATAGATAGAGCCGAATTAAGAGTAATACATAGGTTTTTAGCTAATTCGATTACACAAAGGGGTAAAAACAAAGAAAAGGTAAATGAACAAGATTTGTTTTACCATATGTGTATTCGAGACCCACACAGCGCTGTAAGTATACCATATTGTGTGGGTTATTATTTATCAGCTATGGTTCGAGGGATGCGTCCACATAGCATAATAGGAGGTGGTATTTTTATTACTTTGATTGGTGAATATCTCGGTGTGGATATAAGTCGGGGGGGATTATTAGTAGAAGAGCCGGAACCCCGCGACACTATAGGTTTAAATGTATACCATGGTGCTAAAGTTTTGAAGCGGCGAAATAACGCCGCAGTACGATACAATGGTAGACATCCACAGGTAGAGAGAAACCAGGAACAAGGTAATGTAGGAGGGGGGCAAGAAATGCATAGGTTTATAGCTTCTCAGGAATACGAAAATGCTAGACAGAGAGCATTTGAAGATTGGCAAGTTCATCAGAACCAGATCATAGCGCATTGCCAACATATAGGTAGAAACTATATTCCTACACCGAAACCCGTCTTCCCTCCTTGGTCGATAGAGATGCAGCCACCATATCCTACGTATGACCCTGCCGAAGCATTCTATAGCACTTATGGTTATGCGTGGAACCCCTATTGGTACCAATATCATCCTTAGTTTACTTTTTATTTTTATTATTTTGTAATATGTAATTTTTGATATGTTTAATACTTTTGTTAATATTGTAATCATTTTTATAATTATCTAACTTTTATTCTTAGATTTTAATAATTTTTGAATGTGGGGTAATAAACCAAACTTCAAAAATATGTATATATGTTTGCAGTTTATCTTATGTACACAACAGGGTAAAACAACGCATTTTCAAAGACTGGCATTAAGTTCAGCAAAAGCAAGTAATTTTGACGACAATGATGCAAAATATATGTGAAATAACAACAAGACGGAATGAACAAATGACGTGCACCATTTATCATTCAGCAAACAAACGCCAATATATTTGGAAACTTTGGTAAAAATTTAATCATTTTCACACAAATCACCCTCAATAATTTAAATTGTTACTGATTTCTTGCAAATGAGGGCATTGCAAGATCTTAAGTGTGGGAAGGGGTTAAATTCTTTCGGATTTTAAAAATTTTTATATTAAACACTTGGTTACCATTAAAAATACTAGTAAAGCAGTAGTTGTATTAGAATCTAGTGCTCTCTGATAAAAAAGAACAGCCCTAGTCTTATATACTGACTACCCAATTCTAGTAAAATTTTTCAAAATTTTCAATTAAATGAATTAAAATCATGTTTATACATATTTATGAACGATAAAACTAGGTTTCAAACACCGAAATTATTGTTACCTCGGAAAGGACATAAATTGAGAAACAAACTAAAATGTTAAAATTCATTTAAAATGGAATAGAGGACGATAAAAAGAAAAATAAAAAGCCAAGTGTGGGAAAATTTACCAAGATATTTTTAACATATTCCACATATATCTGTAACAAATAACTGAAAATACTTTTGCTTTGAACTAAACTAAACTGTTTTACCCAATGAAAGAAAAGAAGAGATGGATCTACACGATGAATCAATTCCATCATTATAAGGAAGTAAAGTCTTCCGAAAAAGACACGCGCTTCTTGATTTAGGTCATGAAGTTGTCGTTCAGACCAGCTGTAGGTTGACGAAAAATCTAGAAAAGTCATCACTAAAATCAGCAGGAAATCCACGGACCTCAGCATTAAACAGGGTCGCCAAGTGGTCAGATTTATCCTAACCATGAGAAGGATTTATCTCGTACAATGGGGAGGCACCATGCAAAATTAGCTGGATAAGACTAATGAATCAGATCCCCAGAAAGGATAATCTCCTTAAAGATTAAAAATCAGCTTTTAAGACTGATATTACTCAATCCTAGAGATTGACCTTAAAGATTGAGAATTCAAACTCATGGAATTCAATGATATCTAAACTCGAGCTTGAACGAGAAAATATTTTGATCAAAATTATAAACCGATTTGTTTTCTGAAAACCCATTTTCAATGCGTTCATTACCATTGAACGTAAAATCCTAGGAATTCACCTAGAATTCATTAGGTCACCTGAACTAAATCGGGTGTCAACCGTAAGAACGGTGGTTGCATAACATGGTCAAAGACAGAACCTTGTGCCAGACCGACAAATTATAAGGGTGAGCTTTACTATTGCTCCTACCAAGGATAGTAATTGCGTCCGACACGTTATAGACCATAATCAAAAGCATGTCACGGGACATTGCCTTAACAGTTGCTTGTTCAACGCTTTCCTTTACAACCGGACGGTAGTTTGCCGAAAGGTAATATACGGAACAAGTAAACTGGACGTGTTGCTTTCCAAATACAAGGTTAGCAAGTGGGTGACACAAAACCGCAAGTTTTGAGCTAAAATTTTCAAATCTGAAACCCACCAAACCCACAAAAATATTTTGCAAACACCGGTAAAGGGTTATTCCGGAAAACTTATCTAGGGTAAAAACTAGATTTAATTTTCAAAAGATCAAATGTTTTCATAAAGATCCAATTTCCTTAATGGATCTAAATTTTTATAGTCATGTGGGACTGTAAACCATATCGTTACTACCATTGTTTATACCGCCGTATAGAAATCACTGATGTACAAAGTGTGAAGAATAAAGAAGTGATTCTAGTATTTCAAGACGATATTGCTTGAGGACAAGCAACGCTCAAGTGTGGGAATATTTGATAATGCTAAAAACGAACATATATTTCATAGCATTATTCCTCAAGAAAGACAAGCTTTTAGTTGCAATTGTTCTATTTACAAGTGATATTCGTTTAAATAATAAAAGGTGAAGACAAAAGACAGATTCGACGAATTGAAGACGCAAACGACCAAAAAGCTCAAAAGTACAAAAGACAATCAAAAAGGTTCCAATTATTGATAAGAAACGTCTCAAAATCACAAGAGTACAAGATTCAAAACGCAAAGTACAAGATATTAAATTGTACGCGAGGACGTTCGAAAATCCGGAACCGGGACTAGAGTCAACTCTTAACGCTCGACGCAACGGACTAAAAATTACAAGTTAACTATGTATATAAATATAATATAATATATAATTAATTATATTAATTATATATATATTATATATATATATTTAAAAACCGTCGGCAGCCAGAAACTCCAAGGGTGTAAACTGAAAATACCTCTCCGCGACTCGCGGAGTTTGAAGGCTATTTGGCCGCGAGTCGCGGAGCCCCAAAAATCATTCCTGGCTATAAATCAACCCGAATTCTGATCAAAATATCATCATTTTTTTCTTCTCTTCATACGAAGTAATATATATTTATATTTATAATTTATATTTTAATTTTAATTATAATTCTAATAATAAGGGTATGTTAGCGAATGTTGTAAGGGTGTAAGTCGAAATTCTGTCCGTGTAACGCTACGCTATTTTTAATCATTGTAAGTTATGTTCAACCTTTTTATATTAATGTCTCGTAGCTAAGTTATTATTATGCTTGTTTAAAACGAAGTAATCATGATGTTGGGCTAATTACTAAAATTGGGTAATTGGGCTTTGTACCATAATTGGGGTTTGGACAAAAGAACGACACTTGTGGAAACTAGACTATGGGCTATTAATGGGCTTTATATTTGTTTAACTAAATGAAAGTTTGTTAATGTTAATATAAAGATTTACAATTGGGCGTCCCTATAAATTACCATATACACTCGATCGGACACGATGGGCGGGGTATTTATATGTACGAATAATCGTTCATTTAACCGGACACGGGAATGGATTAATAGCCACTAGAATAATTAAAACAGGGGTGAAATTACATTCAAGGGTAATTGGTGTAATTGTTAACAAAGTAGTAAAACCTTGGTTTACACGCAGTCGATAACCTGGTGTATTCATTAAACAAAGTATTAAAACCTTGTTACAATTCGAATCCCCAATTAGTTGGAATATTTATCTTCGGGTATAATAATAATTTGACAAGGACACTTGCAATTTATATTTATGACTGATGGACTGTTATGGACAAAAACCAGACGGACATATTGAATAATCCAGGACAAAGGACAATTAACCCATGGGCATAAAACTAAAATCAACACGTCAAACATCATGATTACGGAAGTTTAAATAAGCATAATTCTTTTATTTTATATTTAATTTCCTTTATTTTATATTTAATTGCACTTCTAATTATCGCACTTTTATTTATTGTTATTTTATTTTATCGCACTTTTAATTATCGTACTTTTAATTATCGCAATTTTATTTTATCGCATTTTTATTATTCGCAATTTCATTATCGTTATTTACTTTACGCTTTAATTTAAAGTCTTGTATTTATTTTATATTTTACATTAGGTTTTAACTGCGACTAAAGTTTTAAAATCGACAAACCGGTCATTAAACGGTAAAAACCCTCCCTTTATAATAATAATATTACTTATATATATATTTGTAATTTTAATAAAAGTAAACTAATATAGCGTTGAGCTTTGCTTAAAGATCTCCCTGTGGAACGAACCGGACTTACTAAAAACTACACTACTGTACGATTAGGTACACTGCCTATAAGTGTTGTAGCAAGGTTTAAGTATATCCATTCTATAAATAAATAAATATCTTGTGTAAAATTGTATCGTATTTAATAGTATTTCCTAGAAAAATAATAGCTATTTTATATACACCTCGTTCGACATCACATTTCTACGCTAACCATTATGGAGAACAATACAAGTAACCCTCTAATCACCTCATGGTAACACCCGACTTGGTTAAGCCTCCACACCAAAACAATTAACCCGAACTCGTTAGTCAAACACACTTGGTCAACCCGCCTCGATCAACACCTATCACCTAATTGATTAACCCGACTCGGTTAGTCAAACTCGCTTGGTTAACCCGCCTCGGTCAAACCTCTAACGACAAATGATTAACCCAACTTGGTTAGTCAAACGCATTCGGTCAATACCTAACATCAAATTGATTAACCCGACTCGGTTAGTCAAATACCCTAGGTCAACCCGACTCGGTCAATGCCTATCATCTAATTGATTAACCCGACCCGGTTAGTCAAACTCACTTGGTTAACCCGCCTCGGTCAACACCTAACATCTAATTGATTAACCCGACTTGGTTAGTCAAACTTGCTTGGTTAACCCGCCTCGGTCAACACCTAACATCTAATTGATTAACCCGACTCGGTTAGTCAAACTCGCTTGGTTAACCCGCCTCGGTCAACACCTAACATCTAATTGATTAACCCGACTCGGTTAGTCAAACTCGCTTGGTTAACCCGCCTCGGTCAACACCTAACATCTAATTGATTAACCCGACTCGGTTAGTCAAACTCGCTTGGTTAACCCGCCTCGGTCAACACCTAACATCTAATTGATTAACCCAACTCGGTTAGTCAAACTCGCTTGGTTAACCCGCCTCGGTCAACACCTAACATCTAATTGATTAACCCGACTCGGTTAGTCAAACTCGCTTGGTTAACCCGCCTCGGTCAACACCTAACATCTAATTGATTAACCCGGCTCGGTTAGTCAAACTCGCTTGGTTAACCCGCCTCGGTCAACACCTAACATCTAATTAATTAACCCGACTCGGTTAGTCAAACTCGCTTAGTTAACCCGCCTCGGTCAACACCTAACATCTAATTGATTAACCCGAATCGGTTAGTCAAACTCGCTTGGTTAACCCGCCTCGGTCAACACCTAACATCTAATTAATTAACCCGACTCGGTTAGTCAAACTGCAATGGACTAACTTGACCTAGCTAGTCACTACATCACACTAGAATACCTTCGTGCGAGAGTATAAACTCCCCCACCTAGAACTCCGTTCCGTAAACACATCGTCGAAATAATAGCATCCCATGGAATGACCACTCATCAACATACACAACCAATATCCTCATTGGTCATAGTCCTCGAATTCTCACGAATTCGTCTCCAACAATAGCTCCCGACGATAAACACATGCTCACTCTCACGGAAAGAGTGACCACTAATCCGACAACTAATGCGCCAATCACATTATCATAACTCCTAAAAGAAAGACGATGTTCACCCGTCTTGCATCTCTTAATACGCACGTCAACAAACCTTTCTCCAACCTTGAGCATACGAAGGATTTTGGATTATCCTTTGCTACTTCAACCGAAGCACTTACCGAACCGTACGGGTATTACTCTAGCAATCATCGAGTTGCTATCGCTTGTAACTTCCACATCGCCACTCAAACACCTAAGGGTTTTCTTGTCGGTACCCTATGCTCAATGTAACCGTAACACCATCGGAGTCGAATACCACGCTAGTAGGTATGAAAGAGGGACCTAACGTTGCGTCCCGTAGACTTCATTACCAACATTCATCTAGATCAAACACTTGATCTCAGGGGTTTCATCCACCCGACGAACCTCATGGATCATCAACTTCTACACGAAAGCGAACACGCTCAAACATCCGAATACTACTACAATCGCCTAACATACGTGTAACTCTAGTATTAAACTCAGCGTCGTTCGTCTCGATCCCATTTCCCGTCGCCATTCTAAGGAATGCAAAGCGATTAGATCACGAACGTATAAAGCACACACACAATACCACCCCATCTTGCTAAACACTCGTCGTACATCACTTGCTAGACACGATTTGCACCCGTAATAAGGTTTGCAAGTCCTTATTACGCATACACGTCGTATCGACTCGTTAGTACAACGACCGCCTCTCTTGATGATATATGCAACCGCAAACACAAACAAAATATAACACAAGAATCATTATCACAGCACAATAGCATATTAATAATATCCGCATTACTAATATAAATGTTAGTCAACCTATAAACAAGGCACTAACTAAACCCATTCCGACCCGTAATCCTACAAGTCCCGCAACAAATTTAGCACACACAAAAGTCTAAGTCTAGGCACCTATCTCAAGTCACCTAAATCCCTTAGACCATGCTCTGATACCACTTGTAACAACCCAACCCGTTAACCAACCAATAACGAGGATAAAAAAAAAATTTACTGGAACAGCATATGGCGCGGCGCGCCATATGGCCGCGCGGCGCGCCAAAGTGGCCTGTCCAAAAAGTCATGAAATGCAAAAATGTTTGACCACTTCCCGACATATTTAGACAAAACGCTTTTAACCATACATTAATATATGTAGAACTAACACGTTCCATTAATAAAATTAGTCTTACGAAGACCGGGCCCACATCGGCTGTTTTACGACTTTCGTACGAAAATACAAGTTTTCAACCACATGATTTGTAATACAAAATAAAGGCCGAGCATGGCGATTGGGGATACGCTACCCAATCCTAATCAATCTAAAAGCAAGCCTTCTAAAACAACTACGCAAGTCCACTAGTCCCCGCTTACCCGAGCCTCCGCATCCATGCAATCTATAAAAAAGTCAACAACGAGAGGGTAAGCTAACGCTTAGTGAATGCAATACTTATACATATACATATGTAATTTACCTACACGCATCCACTTACAATACCATGCAAACAAAATGCATAAACGAGCTAGCAACACCAAACATACGACTAGCAACAACGTTAGTATATAAATCGCCACAATAATATACTAAATCACAATAATGCATAAATATAACAAACCGTTCCTCGCTATGGCACTACCGACTTGTAGACGACCAATAACGTCGAGTCTCACTCGTATGTTGTCACCGACTTGTGACTCATCAAAGGGTGTCACCGACTTGTGAACTACCCACCAATATCTATGGGTCACCGACTTGTGAACGCCATGTGACATCACCGACTTGTGAAGCGCCACTAAGTGTCACCGACTTGTGAACACTATAGGGTGTCACCGACTTGTGAATCACCCAAGGGTATCACCGACTTGTGAACCCCCATCAATACATATGGGTCACCGACTTGTGAACCTCCATGTGGCATCACCGACTTGTGAAGCACCACCTAGTGTCACCGGCTTGTGAACACTATGAAGTGTCACCGACTCGTGAATCACTTCCCCGACTTATGGTGACACCGACTTGTGAAACACCAACCAACTACTAAGGGTCACCGCCCCGTGAACCACTATGAGGTGTCACCGACTTGTGAATAACCTGTCGAGACACTACCGACTTGTAGTTCCCATCCCATCATACCAACAAATATGTCACCGTCTTGTGACACAACGCCCAATACTCACGATGTGGCCCCAAAGGCCCACATCGCGTACGAGTAAATAAACCACATACATACATGTATAAATATTCCACTCACCTTGTCGCCTTGAAGAAATGCCACCGAATAATCCGAAACACACCGATGGAATGTACCTATTCCATTATCACAAACACAACAACATAATTAGGGTGGATTTACAAATCAACCCAAATTGACAACTAGTGCAATTTCGACCCAAATGCACTTCCAAGCACAAACCGTGCCCAAACTAACCAATAATCACTAACACAAGTGAGAATGGTCCTAATACGCCAATTAGACCCAATCATAGGTGTTAAACACCTATCTTGCCCAAAATGGCACTTAAACACTAATTTGACCCATAAGAAGTCAATATCGCGCCATTATCAAGTTTTAACAACAAAACATATTTAACTCGGTTTTATACTTCAACTTAATCCATTTTAAGTTTATAAACCTTATTAAATCGACAATTGGGTTATAATCATCACCAAACCCTAATCTTTGACTCTAGTCAAAGTTAGTCAACCAAACATACCCAAAAGAGTTTCAACACTACTAGAATCACTAATACTAGAGATTACACACTACATACAAGCCTTAAACATGGTTAAATCATTAACCAACCCTAAACCCACCAACATCAACAATAACTAGTTACAATTACCCATTTCACCTCCTAAATGGGTTTTATAACTAACTAGTTCAAAACCCTAAACTTGAATATCAAATTACAAAGATGAAGTTCGGAGTTTGAACTTACCAATACCGCCAAAATGATGCCGTTGACGAGTAGAACAACTTTAATACCGGAGGTTTGACCCGAAACACCCTTCTTCTTCTCCAATTAGAGCTCTCTCTCTCTAAAACTCTCCTCTCACTCTAGGGTTTGAAGATGAGAGTGTTTGATGAGTGAAAATGAGCTCCAATGGAGTACTAGGTCAGTCTTGATGACCCCAAACCGACCCTAATTGAAAAGACCAAAGTACCCCTCATTTAAACCTTTTAAAAAGGCTGAAAATTGCCTCTGCAGCAATCGGCGCGCCGCGCCAGAAGGTGGAGCGCCGCTCCAAATAACTGGAAATTGTGGTCGAGCACAAAACAGGTTTCAGCAACTTGTTTTGGCCATAACTTTTCGACCGTAACTCCGTTTTCGATGAATCAAATATCGTTGGAAACGTAATAAGATATTTTATCCAATGGTAAGGCTTTGAAACATCAACTCAAACTTTATTTGGGGTTGAAAAGATACGTACACACCTTGTCACTTCGGACAACGTCCAGTTTCCTTCGACGTTCGAGCAAGCAACACGTACACTTCATACACGCATCGTACACCATAAATACATTATGTACAATAAATATTTGGGTCTTACACTCTGGGGCTTTAGTACTTCCACAACACTTTACCGATTCCCAAATTTCATTTTCCGAAAAAGGCAATTCGAGATTTGCTGCTTCCAGATCCGAAATCGAAGCATAATTTAGCCCCGCGAGGCTGGGTTGGTCAATTTCACCATCTTCAAAAATTTTCTTAAAATGATTTACCGCTTCTTCTTTGATAAACGACGTATATTTACACCACGAACCGTTAACATTAATGCCCCGAATATTATTTTTGTTGTAATTTCTTCTCAATGAATTGTGAAAATACTTTGAGTTTTCATCTTCGTTGATCATCCAACGCACCCGTGCTTTTTGTCTCAACATTCCAGTTTTTGTCTTTTCCTTATCCAACCAAGTTTTCCTCGACCTAAGCCAATTCTCATGATCCGCAACACTTAGATTACCCGCTTCTACTTTGAGTTCAAGATCCAATGCCACTTTTTTTGCATTTTCAATTTCAATGTCAAGATTCTCAAAACGCGATTTGCTCAACTCTCTAAGGTCCCCTTTTAACCTTTTTAGTTTGTTACGAAAAATACAATCCTTTCGATTACCTTCCATAGAACCTTTCCATGAGTTAGCAATTACCTCTTCAATACCATCCACCGACAACCACTCGTCAAAGATTTTAAACAGTTTAGCTCCAAAGTTAACATCACCATCCGACAACATAATAGGGCAATGGTCCGAAACCCTTCTATCTAAAGCAACAACCTTTAAGTCCTTCCACAAGCTAAGGAAGTCACTCGAAATGAGGAATCTATCTAACTTGCTCATCTTAACCCCATCATCGCTAACTCTTGTGAATTTCCTCCCCCCATTGGAATATCAACTAACGCATTTCTGTCTATGAAGTCATTAAACATTCTGGCTCGATTTTCAAAAAATTCACAATTTAATCTTTCCGAACGATCCCTGACTTCATTAAAGTCCCCACAAATAACCCAAGATACACCGGTAATTCCTTGCATATTATCAAGAGATTCCCACATTCTTTTTTTATTTGTATCATCGTGCGACCCATATACATTTATAATGATAGACTCATGACCCAAATCCTTCCATTTACCCCGAATTGCAATGAAAAACTCGCTAATAAGCTCACTATATACCTCGAACACTTTTTTATCCCAAATAATCATTTGACCGTCCGATTTACCAACCATTTCCTTCTGAATATACCCACAATCCTTGGAACCCCAAAGCCCGAAAACCCATCGATCATCCCTGGAATGACATTTGGTTTCCTGAAGTGCAAAAGTAGAAGGTCTTTCCGCGATACATAGTTTACGAACATCCCCAAATTTACTTACTTTCCCTATCCCAAACCCACGAATATTTAAGGACAAAATCTTCATTTAAAAAGGAAAGATACGACAGAGAAAAAAGAAGGCACTTACAGCGCTTTCTTGGTCCATTTTAGACCAAGGTTTGCTCCAAATTCCTCCACCCCAATACTACATTCCGAAATCAATTGCTTCGCCTCTTCCTTCTTGCTATTGCGAGATGAACCGGATTTACTTTTCAAAATGGGACCCTGTTGAATGATTTTGGATCCCCTTGCACCCTGACCCCCACAAGTAACACAATTGACACCACCTTTAATCTCCTGGTTATTTTTGTTCCTAGCTAATCTTTTGGCGTGGAGAATTTTCGATGATGCTTTCCAATTATCCAATGAATTCCAATAGCAATTGGACGAATCAGACTTGTAAGATTTATCCCTTTTTTCTTTTTGAACGATTTACAGTAATCCATATCTTCTAGGGCACCCCGTCTGCTAGATGGGATATCAACAGCTATCGAAGAAACATTGTTAGCATGAGTTTTGTTTAGCCTAATGTTGTCTTTCACCTTATAATCCACCGGCCCATTAGAATCCCCAATTGGATTAGCATTTGGCGGCCCAAGTATTGGGCTATAGCATCTATCATCATCAGAAGAGCAATCTGTCTCACCAATATCCTTAATGGTGACTTTATCTCTTGGGTCAACTGGCCCAGGGTCAGTCGCAGGCCCAACAGGTCCAACTGGGATGTTTTGCATAGCAGGATCAAAATTATCACCCAAATGACCCAATGGACTGAATCTGTTAGAATTAACCTTAGGATATCCAGCTGACATGATGGGACTAATACTTTTGACAGCCGTGTTTCCCTCGATTCCAGCTATATTGTAATTAGACAAGTGACCATCTCTAGGCGTTTCATGGACGTTAGACGAGGCACAATCATTATTATTTCTTGTTTGAAAAAAATTTCTTATCCCCATGAATGAGATTATACTTGATTACTTTAGCCAACGCAAACTCTTGATACTAGAATACGTCTTTATTTTCGTAAACTAGTGAAATAACCCATGAAATCACGAGTTTGTTTAAACGAAACAATTTAATGACATGTTTTATGTATTAAGTGAATGTAAATGTTAAAGTCATTTATTTTAATGACCCGTTTGACTAAGAAACTTGTCGTTGTTTTTACAAATATATATAGACACGTATTTTCGCATACATATGTTACGTAATTAATTTCGTAAAAAGAATTCATATTTGAATATTAATAATATAATAATTATAAACTATAATTATTATATTAAAAGTAAATAATAATAATAAAGTTCGCTCAAAGTTGAGTATTTATATTTTTAATAATAATACTAATTATTAGTAATAATAAATGCCTTTTAAATTTTTTTAGAAAATTAAAATACAATTATTATATAAAAGTTGTACAATATGATTTAAAATTTGGGTGTTCTGTAAAAAAAATTACAATTTATGAGAGATTAATATTTCCTTTTATAAAAGATTTCGTATCATTTTTTAGTTAAATTAATATAAAATTATGACATCATCATTATAAAAATTAAAGGGTAATTAGCTTATTAATGACATCATCATTTTAGAGCTTTATATGACTATATAGATGTACTAGACACTATAATATTTCATATAAACAAATCAAATAATGTTAATTTCATTGGCCTTATAGTTTACAGGAGCTTAAAATGGTAATTTTTTTTTATCATTCAGTAACTTTAAATCGTTCAGATCTTTGAATCGTTCAATATTAAATAATTCAGTTTATTAAACGCACCCTATGTTTTAGCCTAAACTAGTGAAATTTTGTACTTTAGATAAAGTAACAATGTAAGCTTAAAACTTTAACCATTCAAATATTCAATACACTTATATTTAAGGGAGGTGATATTCCTAAATACATTTTTTATAGATCCACCATCAAATAATGCAATCTTCTAAATATATCCTTAAATAAATTCTAACATCAAATTTGCATAAGACATCAATTAAGGGTATATTAGACAATTTAAGTGAATATATACAAAATTTTGTTGAAAATATCAATTCCCTATATTTAATGTTTTACCTTTTTCTCTAATTTACCTTCTAATCTCACATAATAAAGTAGTTTGTAGTAACATTAAGCCACTAATAGTTGTTATAAACAACTAAATTATAACATTTACATTAACAATGTTTTACTATATTTTACTTAAAATAAAACTTTAAATAATACTCCTCATGTCTAAAAATTTTAGTCTATTGTTCTTTTTAAGATATTTCAATTTAATTGTTTATAAGATATTTCAATTTACTTGTTCATGTACAAAAGTAATTAGGATAAGTGAATAAAGTAATTTTACTTTCCACAATTATAGAGTTTATAGAATATTTAATATCAAAAAGTCAAAATGAAAGGATTCAATGCCAAAATTATCGTTCTAAAAAAATAATATAAAAAAAAGTTTAAGAAATTAAGAGTATAATTAAGAGGTTAAAAGTAAAATTATAGCTTTGCAAGAAAAAAGAAGTAAAATTATAAATTTAGTGTTACTTTGCAATTTTTTTATATAATTTTTTTTTAGAACGACAATGTTGGCATCGAATCCTCTCATTTGCCACTCACACACCCGTTAGGAAGAAACTCCTTGCATCCATCGCGTAGAGCGTACCCGAAATGTTTTAGGTTAACTTGTCACACCCGCAAATAGGGCCTGGGGTATTTGTGACTAATTATATCAAATCACAGTTGTATTAACGAGAACGACTCTAAATGAGACGTTTTATTGAGTTTTGCAGCGGAAGATAAATAGATTACATTGTATTTAGAGCATTAAATGCTTTTAAATGATTGGTAAGTAATGCATGAAGACTCCAAGCATGGCAAGAAATCACTATCAAAGCAGCAGATATATAGTGAAAGCAATATTTAAGTACCTGAGAATAAACATGCTAAAAAAGTCAACACGAGGTTGAGTGAGTTCATAGGTTTGTCATAAATAATAATTTCAGTAATAGATCACAAGATTTAATAAAAGACGATATATCATGTATATCAAAAGTATGCCATGAGCGTATAATATCAAAACTAAACGATTTTACCCCGAGACAATACATATGTAATTGTCGAGATCATTATTATACCACCAATTGACCTGAGGTCAACAGTGCGGGACGTTACTCCCAATAGCGCTATCTATAATAATTCTGTTTGCCACTTTAGTTCATTTAGTAATTAATGATATTACAAAGCAGGGATTTGCATGTTTCAAATGAACGAAATAAAAATACTCATGTTGGTTGCATAATAGTTTGTACTTGTGTCTATCATTTATAAAAATAGTACATGTATTCTCAGCCCAAAAATATAGATAAAAAGGGAGCAAATGAAAACTCACGA
This sequence comes from Rutidosis leptorrhynchoides, assembly GCF_046630445.1. Taxonomy (NCBI): domain Eukaryota; kingdom Viridiplantae; phylum Streptophyta; class Magnoliopsida; order Asterales; family Asteraceae; genus Rutidosis; species Rutidosis leptorrhynchoides. Next base: position 376,139,006 of record NC_092338.1, read on the forward strand.
TATGATACGATAGTTTGTAGTAAATATGCATAGGATGAAACTGAACAAGTACAGAGTTGACCTCGGATTCACGAACCTATATCAAGTATATATATTAACACATATACTTGTAATCGAATAAGTTTATATATATTATTTCACTTGTTATATATTTCTATATATATATATATATATATATATATATATATATATATATATATATATATATATATATATATACTTATATATATATATATTCTATGTATAAGTATTTGTTTGATAAAATGACTTTAATAATGAAAATGAATAAAGAGTTGCATTATTTGTAATAACAATAATAATACTAGTAGTAAGAATGATAATAATCATAATAAGATTTTAAAAATAATAATAATAATAATAATAATAATAATAATAATAATAATAATAATAATAATAATAATAATAATAATATAGTGTTAATGATAGCAAAAATAATAATTTTTGTAAAAATGATAATAACGATAATAATTTTAATAATAACGATACTAATAATAACAATTATACTTATGTTAAAAATAATAATAATAGTATTAGTATTATTAATTATAAAATGATACTAATACTAATATTAATAAATTGTGTTATTTTCATAACAATAATAATCATAATCATAATCTTAATAATGATAATAATATTTAAAATGATAAAATTAGTAATAATACAATAATAATACAATAATAATACTAATAATAATAATAATAATAATATTAGATAATACTAATAATTTTTAAATGATAATACTTGTAATAATAATGATAGTTACAATAATAATACTAATACTTAATAATAATAATAATAATAATAATAATAATAATAATAATAATAATAATAATAATAATAATAATAATAATAATAATAATAATAATAATAATAATAATAATAATAATAATAATAATAATAACTACCTCAAAGCTTTCCTAAAAAAAATATGCCATGAACGGGACTCGAACCCGCAACCTCACGCTAGCCCGACACACTCTAAGCCATCCCTCTGCTGTTACATATCTGAATTAATTCACCCATATATTTTATTTAACTCCTCTTTCTGTTTTCACCTTCTTCTTCAACTCAAACGAACAGGGATGGAATCGATCATTCAAACAACAAATTCACTTTGGTTTAGAATTCACAATTGATACAGAAAGAACTCTTAGTGGACGTTTGGATTAATCAGAACCGAATAAATAAAAAAATAAAAACAAAAGCTGTAAAACAGTCGCAAAAAAAATAAGTGAAGTCCAACATTGATTTTGATTTTCACATGGTTTTGGACAAAAGTTACAACACGAAATAGTTTTCAAATCATACCTAGAAACTTTCCAAATCGTCAATTGAACTTGTAACATCAAAATTAATCCGAATTTTACCAAGAACACAACCTTTGACTTTTTAGAAAAATAGCTTTGACTCGAAGATTGGAATTCAATACAACGAATCGGAATTTGATATTTTACAGATCGTTTGAGTAAAAGAATCCTAACAAAACTGCATTAATAGAATTTTAAATGGGTTTCGAATTCGTGATTTTGGAAAAATGAAGCAATAACAGAGTTTTCAAGCTTTTAAATGATTTTCTATTTTTATTTCCAATTTGCAGAGATCTACAGCCATTATATAACACTTATGATGTTGTAATTCGAATGTGTAAAGCAGTATTCATTGTTGTTTAATGATATTGGGTGTCGACATTTGCCTCCTAGACAGGAATTTCGATCAAAATAGGGAAGAAAAAAATAAAAAAATTAAAAGCAGATAAAGCAGATCACGAAAAATAAAAAAATAAAAAGTGGATTTGGATGTAGAATCACGATCATTTTAAAAATCAAAAAAAGATTAAAGGCAGTCACGATATAAAAAAATAGATTGTGGAAGAAAAATATAAAAAGAATTAGATACCTAATAATACTTTTTTTTTTTGTAAAAATATATAAAAATAAGAAAATTTAGATATAGATCAACAATTTGCTGTATTATATTTTTCTTATTTTTAATTTTAATTAATAATTAATAAAGATATTAATAATAATAATAATACTATTAATATTATAAAGATAATAATAATAATAGAATTGATAATAATATTAATAATAATAATAACAATTATAATATTAATAATAATAACAATTATATTAGTAATAATAATAATAAAAATAATAATTAAAAATGATAATAATAATATTATTATTAATGATATGATATTTATAATAATTTTAGTAATAGGGAAATACTAATAATAATAATGATATAAATTATGTTAATGATATTAATAATCATATCAATCATAATAATAATAATTTTAATAATAATAATAATAATAATAATAATAATAATAATAATAATAATAATATTGTTTTTAATCATAATAACAATACTGATAATAATGATATTAATTATTGATATATTGTTTAAAAATGATATTAATAATAATAATATTAATATATCAAATTAATGCGTAATTATTTAAAAATAAGTGTTCGTGAATCGTCAGAATCATATAAAAATTAGGTTTATATTTAGTCAAAAATTTTTGGGTCATTACAGTACCTACCCGTTAAAAGAAATTTCATCCCGAAATTTGATTGTGGTCATCATGGTTAATAATAAAAATGTTTTCATGACGAATATGAGTTGATAAATAGAGTTATATCGTCGTAGAGTAATATGGATAAAATAATTTGATTATTCGAAGAGTACGAGTGAAGCTATCACAAAAGAGTGAGATGAGTAAATGCAGGTTTGTCTTAACCGGTGACGTAGTCACGGTTGATTTTCGAAATTCAAGGGATTAAAGAAAATCTTCATAATTTATAAGATTTGATTCTCCGGTAATTAAGGAAATTAGGATTTTCTTAAATTAAATTCGTAATCTGCCTTGATTACTATGTCTGATATTTTTACTATAAATTAACCCCTTCTGTTTCATTATTCTCACCACTCCTATACTTTCTTTCTTAATCCATACTTTCAAAGATTGTGAAAATGCTTAATCCAGTTCTTATTCTTGATATTTTCCTGACTATCGCAACAATCATCCTTCTATTCCAACTCCCTCAGGAGGAATCTGTTTACTTCTACTTCGCTCTTGGGGTAGTGGTTTTCATAATCTTTCCTTGCATCTGTCTTTCCATAATTATCGACACCCAGGGTTAATGATCTCTCTTATTTGCTGTGATTTATACTCCTATTTATTTCTCGAAGCTTCATGCTTTTGTAAAGCAAGTAACGGTCCAGAATTCGTAGGTATGAAGTTTTGAATGAACCTAATGTTCCAAGCAGGAAGGAACGTAATATCATGATTTGATTTGTTAAATTACTAGAATTACTGAGGATAGAACTATGAAGAATATATGATGTTGATATGTTCAGAGGTTAAGTAGAATGTAAGAGTCGTGTAACATAGCTGAAACGACCCGTCAAAGTACACTTGACGACCATCGTTATCTTGGTCCCACAGCTTGATGATAACTCTATATGAATTTGATAAATAACCTTGCATTCTTTATTTAAAAATGATTTCCTATAAAAGGAAACCTACCAAAATGTGTAAGTTTAGAAAAACCATACATTATTACTTAACTAAAAGTTGACCAAAACAAGTCAACAACATCCACTATTAAATGTATCAAAATAGAATGCAAGTTAATGTTTAACAAAAGCTGCCATCATAAATATGCAGACTCTCTAAGCACAACGGAAGCAATCAATCATGAACCTAAGAATAAAACATGCGAGTAACTGTCAACAAAAATGTTGAGTGAATTATAGGTTTAATATTGCAAACAATTGTTTATTTTAAACCATAAACATTTATGTTTGAAAACATAAAAACTCCTTTTTGGACCACAAAATTATATGCTAGAAAACATATAAAAACATTATTCCATTTTCCGTGAGCCACCTGGTAACCACTTACCCATTTATTTACCCTTGCCAAACACAATAAATAATATACACCGAACAAGTGTATCTTCAACTAAATACGAAGTACTAAACATTTCGATTATAAATTGATAGCGCTACTAGCTCGAAATGGGGTTGTCAAACCCGATAGATCTATCCATAGGATTCGCGTTCACCAGTAGAAACCAGTGATTACAATTACTTGATTAGGGAATATTTTTGTTCGACTCACAATGAATAATTTTAACCAACTTCCACTTGTGTCCAATACGTAAAAATAAAATGCATGTATTCTCATCCCAAAAGATTTAAAATAGAAAAATGGGACTATAACTCACCTTAAAGCAAATGAAGTAACCAGACAAAAATGCGAACATCAATGAAGTAAAGTGATCAAGTATGATCACAACGCCGACCTATAAATAAAGCAGGTCGATATAAATAACTAACTTAGGTCAAGTCTTAATAGGATAGCTATTGTACATGTTACAAGTAGACATAGAACAACACTCAATATGCATCGGTTTGATCAGAACAACGTACGGACACACACTTTCTATTTTTAGAAAGTTTCTATTTTCAGCAGGTTTCAATTTTTGGAAAGTTTCTATTTTAGGAAAGTTTCTATTTTAGGAAAGTTTCTATTTTAGGAAAGTTTCCACATTCAGAAAGTTTCTATTTTTAGAAAGTTATTAAGTTAGGAAAGTTTTCTTAATTAGAAAGTCAACGAAAGTCAACTGAAAGTCAAAGTCAACCGAAAGTCAACTCAAAAGTCAACCTTGGTCAAACATAGTCAACATTAATTTTTAAAGTGTAAGTTATATTAATAATATAAGTTATAATGTTATTTAAAGTCATAAATGTATAATTATGTCATAACATAAGTTTAATTAAATTAAAATGAATTATTAAAGTTAACATAAGTTTAAATGATATAATTAATATAACATAAGTATTTAATTAATTAATTAAATATTAATCATAATATAAGTATTATTAATTAATAATAAATTTTAATCATATCATAAGTATTATTAATTAATTATGAATTATTAATCATATCATAAGTTTCTAATTATAATCATTAAATCATAAGTATTTAATAATTAAATTATAATTAAATAATAACTAAGCCTTATAATCATTAAATAATTAATTAATCCTTATTATAAGTCTTATTATAATAATATCATAACATAAGTTTAATACTTACCATAAGTATTTTTCATTAATAATAAAAGTATTATTAATCATAAGTTTAATTAAATGTTTAATTAAATCATAAGTAATTAATAAATGATATAATAAATATATATATCATAAGTCTTAAATTAAATTAATTACTTTTTATATCATAAGCAATTTATTAATAATGAAATTCATTATTTATATCAAAAGTCTTATTTAATAACCATAAATTTTAATTAAAAGTTCATTGGGTCATAACTTGAGCCCCGAGAATCAGTTTTCGGCGAGTCTTATATATATCTTCGCCTAACCAACCTACCCGACACATTAGTGTGCTCAAGAACATCCCAAGAACAGCCACCAAGTCATGACTTACAGCCATAAATCAACTTGTAGCGTTAATCCGTTCAAAAACATGTTTTAGTCATAACGGGTGATCCGTGGCTCGGATTTCGATGACCCGAACATGAAAGTTCATCCAATCATCAATCCTAACACACTAGTACACCCTAAAGACTCCAAAAGTGGTCACAAAGTAGGACCATACCTTTACCAATTCGTTCTTACATTTTAATTTCAATTAAACACCATTTTAATCATATCTAGAGCTCCGGGAATCGACATAACATGAATCCGGAGTCTAAAATTAATGTCTTGATGAGAGAAAATCATATAAACACTCTAATTTCACTTTTATATCAGTTATATTCTCAGAAAATAACAAATAAACGCTTTCCCAAAACAATCAAACTGAAAACATATATAATCGAGCATTTCTACGCATACAATCAACAATACAATAACATATAAACACCATACTATCATAATATCACATAAAAATAGAAAAATAAATGATAAATTAAAAATCTAGGGTTAGGGTTTATACCCTAATCGAGAATTGAAGGATATGAACGTGTAGAGGAGAACGAGAGGAATCCGTTGATGTTAAAAGTCCTAAATTCCAAGCTTGATTTTGATTGAAGATGGTGATGATAATGATGATGATAGGTGACGGCTAGGGTAGGGAAGAAAGAGAGGAGAGAAATAAAATGCTATGCTTTTGATCTTTTGAAATGGAAGTAACAAAATGAGAATGAAAATAACAATGAAAAATGAATGGGAGCAAGGCATAGTATTCGGCCGATTTTAGCAAGGGTGGGCCCCTTAGTGGGCCATTCTTGATATTTGATAAATTGCTTTTAGCCCGAACCCCGATCGAAGCCCGAAACGCGAAAACGCTACTACGCGATTAAATATACGGAGAGATAACAAATACGCGATGAAAAATATATATAAACATTATATATAAACATATGACATTAAAATATCATATTTAAAATAATTAGGATTTAAAAATCCCAAAATCTTGACCGTTGGTTTGAAAACCTAAAAGATTCGCCGGATAGAAATCCGCGACACGTAGAAACGTACGAATTAAAATATGAATACAAATATTCATTTAACACAAATATTCATTTAACACATAATAATTAATATACTATTACTAAAATATTAATATAGGTCATAGAAATGACGTGGCACGAATAACAGTTAGCGGTTGTTAAACAATTAACGGTAAAAGATAACGGAAAAAGTAGGGTCATTACAGTACCTTTCCGTTACGGAAATTTCGTCCCAAAATTTAAGCAGGTGCAGGGGTTGACTCAGCATCTGGGAACAAATGCGGGTACTTCTGCTTCATTTGATCTTCACGCTCCCAAGTGAACTCGGGACCACGTCTGGCGTTCCATCTAACCCGAACAATAGGAATTCTGCTCTGCTTGAGAGTCTTAACCTCTCGGTCCATAATTTCAACAGGTTCCTCAATAAAATGTAGTTGCTTATCAACATGAAGTTCCTCCAGAGGAATAGTCTTATCGGCTTCGGCCAAACACTTCTTTAAATTCGATACATGAAAAACGTCATGCACATCACTGAGTTCTTGTGGTAATTTCAAACGATAAGCCACGGGTCCAACTCTCTCAATAATCTCAAACGGTCCAACAAAACGAGGACTCAACTTTCCCCTTTTACCAAAACATATCACGCCCTTCCAAGGCAATACCTTCAACATAACACGATCACCGACCCGAAATTCAATATCGTTCCTTCTCTTATTAACATAACTCTTTTGCCGACTTCTAGCTGTTCTCAATCTTTCCTTAATCTGTACGATCTTCTCGGTAGTCTCATGGATAATTTCTGGACCTGTGAGTTGAGCATCCCCAACCTCGTTCCAACAGACAGGAGACCTACACTTCCTACCATACAGCGCTACAAACGGTGTGACTTTAATACTTGCATAATAACTGTTGTTATAAGAAAATTCAGCTAGCGGTAAATATTTATCCCACCCATTACCAAAATCAATAACACACGCTCGCAACATATCTTCTAGCGTTTGAATGGTCCTTTCACTTTGACCATCCGTCTGCGGATGATAAGCGGTGCTCATATCCAATTTAGTTCCTAAAGCTTCCTGTAAGGATTGCCAAAACCTCGATATAAATCGACTGTCTCGGTCTGAAATAATAGATACAGGAACACCATGTCTAGAAACAATCTCCTTCAAATACAAACGAGTAAGCTTCTCCATCGAATCCGTTTCCTTAATCAGCAAAAAGTGAGCTGATTTAGTGAGTCGATCTACAATCACCCAAATGGTATCATAGCCACCCGCAACTCTCAGTAACTTAGTAATAAAATCTATCGTAATACCTTCCCACTTCCACTCGGGAATCTCAGGTTGCACCAAAAGTCCAGACAGTTTTTTATGTTCATCTTTAACCTTAGCACAGGTCAAACACTTAGCCACATACATAGCCACATCAGCTTTCAAATTAGGTCACCAATATAGCTCCTTAAGGTCGTGATACATATTTCCTGAACCAGGATGAATAGAGTACCTAGACTTGTGAGCCTCATCTAAAACCAGTTGTCGCAGATCACCAAATTTCGGAACCCAAAGTTCTCCCCCTTTAAGGCTTCTTGTTGTGCCTCAAGAATCTGCCTTGCGAGGTTTGTTCGAATCGTCATATTCAAAGCTCTAAATCTGCGAGGTTCAACCCCCTCTTTACGACTTAACGCATCGACCACAACATTGGCTTTTCCCGGATGATATAAAAGTTCGCAATCATAATCATTCAACGTCTCAACCCATCTTCGCTGCCTCATATTCAACTGTTTTTGATGAAGAATTTGTTGAAGACTTTTGTGATCAGTGTACACTGTACTTTTGACCCCATAAAGATAATGTCTCCAAATCTTAAGTGCAAACACAACAGCTCCCAACTCTAAATCATGGGTTGAATAATTCTGCTCGTGGATCTTCAACTGACGTGATGCATAAGCAATGACTTTCTTATGTTACATCAGAACACACCCAAAGCCCTGACGCGAAGCATCACAATTGATGTGTGCGAAGGTGTATACGAAATACTATTATTTTTACTACGAAATACTACGAAATATGATACAAGTTTTAATTTATTTATGGGATATACCTAAACCTTGCTGCAACACTATAGGCAGTGTACCTAATTGTAGAGTAGTGTAGTTTTTAGTAAGTCCGATTCGTTCCACAGGGAGACGGCTTATTCCGTACACTATATTTTTAAACAAATATATTTGTATAAATATATATATATATATATATATATATATATATATATATATATATATATATATATATATATATATATATATATTAGTAATATAGTAGTATTATTATTATAAAGGGGGGTTTTGTGACGACCTGGAAATTTCTGACCAAATTTAAACTTAATCTTTATATGAATTCGACACGATAAGCAAAGTCTGTAAGTTTGAGTCTCAAATTTTGAACTGTTTCATATATTCAATTGACCTTCGACTGCTCTCGACGATTCACGAACAATTAATTGTAACTTGATATGTGTATATATATATATATATATATAATAGTTGGAAACAAAATTTTAAATATTGTATGTTGTTCTTACTAAAATTTATTTATGTAAAGTAAAATAAAAATAGGATATTATAATGATTATTATTTAAAAAGTATATATATATATATATATATATATATATATATATATATAAAGTATATTAAATATATATTTTGTGGTTTTGAATTTAGTTTGTAATCGATAGTAACACTTAATTGTCACTTCGATCGATATTAAATGAGTTAAAAATGAACTTATGAGATTTTAAAATAAACGACGACCCGAAAATGAGTTCTATAAATTTTAGGCTTATTAAACCCACTTCAACCCAAACCCACTTCACCTAAAGACCCCCCACCTTTCATCATTTTAAACCCACTTCAACCCAAACCCAAGATTAACCGCTACTAATCGTCTGTTTCTACTTGTCGTTCAAACCAACAACCAACAAGAAACGTCCACCACTTTGTTGAGCTGTTTTTCTTCGTCGACAACCACTACCATCGAAACCTGTTTAGAACACCACCCTAACCACTCGATCACCTCCTCTACGCCACCACTATCTTCATCACTTTTGTGACGCCCCGTACTAAATCATCATGTACGGACCATCATCAACAGGATCATTACAAGGTTAAGTACTATATGCGTTTTCAAAACAGAGTTTGCATTCATTAATAAAAGTGACGTCATAACATACGTCAATTGTTTTACAAATCAAAGTATGCTTCACTAAGTAGAAGCACTAAATAAGTGTACGTGACCATAATGGTCGTTACATAACATAAGTTCATAAGAAAAAAAGTTTGAATGCAACATAAGTAGTCATGCGATAACAACTCTAGGCAGCGGGTTCTACAGCACGACTAGTAAGATAGCGGAAGCGACTTCAAGCACCTGAGAAAATACATGCTTAAAAAGGTCAACACAAAGGTTGGTGAGCTATAGTTTAAGTATAACAGTAACGTAAGTAGGCCACGAGATTTCAGTGCTACAACGAGCGTTTCAAAAGTATGTAAAAGTATATGCTTAACCGTGGGCACCCGGTAACTAACTTAACGTTTAATGTACCCCCTTAAAGTGCACTTGGCAAGTGCGTATAACCTCGAAGTATTAAACACTCGTTAAATGCTAGCGCTACTAGCCCGAGTGGGGATGTCAAACCCTATGGATCCATATCTAAGATTCGCGTTCACGGTTCAAAAACCAATGATTAAACGTTACCGAGCTAAAGGGAATGTTTCTGCCGTTATATAACCCACACATATATAAAGTTTAAGTACTCGTGCCTAGTATGTAAAACATAAAATCCGCATGTATTCTCAGTTCCCAAAATAAGTTAAAGTAAAAAGGGAATGCTATAACTCACAATGATTAGTAGTAACGGTAAGGTAGTAGTCGGAAAGTGGTGTGCAAGTAACGGTCCAAACGTCCTCAACCTAAGTCAAATAGCACTAAGTCAATAAGTCGTCTCAAAAGGTTTACGAGTACGTAATTAAGGTCATAAGGGTCATCATCAATCATCATTAAACAAAAGGTAACAAGTAAGACTCGTTTATGAAAGTCGTTTAAAACAAAGGCTGACTTCGGTCAGTCACCACGGCCTCTACCCTTACTGAATTAAGGTGAGACCAGTGGTCATGGCTCCGCCTATGAGTCCCTTAAATGTGGTAAAATTTACAGAAGCAAACTCGTCTTGGTTTGACCGTGGCGACGGTCTAAGTGCGAGTAGGTCAGAAATTTCTGCACAACGTTAAAGGACATGGTAACGATCGGAGGGCCATAAATCCTAAACCGTAACTCGGATTAAGACGAGTCCTATATGAAAAGTTATCTACTCGAAAAGTTCTATCTAAAAATCAAGGTTAGAACAGCCCAGGTCTACTGGTCTGTTCCAGAAGCATCAGGTCAGTAGGTTTTGGACAGAACAGTGGGTTTTGGAGAGTTCCGGTTGTCTCGGTGCTTGATGTTCATCACGGTTCTCATCCTTGATGCGTATAGCTTCAAGTGTACAACTCGTTGATGTGTTAACATCATTTTGACCAAGGTTTGTCCATCATAACTCAAGTGCAAGTGTTGTAAGTGTTTGATGAACCAAGGTTACATGTAAGTTTATGAACAAGTTCATGAACACTAAGAAAGATCACAACCAAGTGTTGGATCCATGATACTTGCACCAAAGTGTAAGCTCTTGTTGGTTTCATGTCCTTGTTCAAATGTGTAGTAAACAACTAACAATAAGAAATAAAGAAAATGAATGATAAGCCTAAACCAACCATGAAGGTGGTATTCTAGTAACATACAACAAACAAGAACACAAGTAACAATTATAAAGATTATAAACTTTAAATCTTTTGAAACAAAATAAAGTAGAAAACTAACTAAATAAGAAAATGGTTCATAGTTGCTCATACTTTTAAAGATTCAACCCAAGTTGATCTTTAAGTGAAGTAACTTTAAAGTTACTTCAAGAACTACAAGTAATGAGTTTATACAACTATGAACTTTAATCTTTTGAAACAAAATATGTAGAACATAACTAGATAGATTATGTTCTTGATGTTCTTGTTAAATACAAGATATAAGTGAAGAATCAAACTAAAGAGTTGATTCTTGAAACATGTAAAGAAAGACAAGTAAGTAAGTAAGTAATAACATGTAAATAACTAAACAACAACAAGACAAGTAATCAAAGACAAGTAGCAAGTAACAAAAGAATGATGATGATGGATATAGAATTCGGTTTTACAAGGAAGAAAGGAAGAGCAAAATAAGTCCATGTTACTTACAAAAGCTAGAGAGAAAAGAGAGAAAATGGAAGTAAGTTTGTGTGTGTGTTTTGAGAGAGTAATCTAGAGAATGAAGTAATGAAATTTGAAAAACAAAACACCCTATATGGGCACACTAGGCCACGGCCAGCAGGTGGGTCAAGAGGGAGGGTTTGGTTTGTTGGATAATTGTATGTAAAGAGGCTTAAAGTTGGTTAAAAGGATAGGTTGCATGGGGATAGTGAGCCAACTATATTCCAAAAGCCTTTAACTAGCTAGTTCATGTTTAAACTAATACTTACATGTTGAAAGAGTTGGGCTAAATGTCCATTAGCATAAGTAGGGTGGGCTTACACAAGTCCATCTTCACTTAAAAGGCCCAAGTTGCAAGTAGTTAGCAAGTAATCCAATAAAAGTCCAAGTTAAGCCCAAGTAACTAACTAATAGCTTTAGTTAATTAAAATGATCAATAAAATTAATCATGAATGTAAATAATATCTTAAAATATTATTCGTGCAAGTTCCGGGTGTCACAAAGACGTTTCGGGCATTTAAAGTTCAAGTACGGGCAATTAAAGCAACATGTAAATGTAATAACATACATTCGATTAATCACACGTATTAATAATAATAATTATTAATAAATAACGTTGGTAAAACCAGGGTCGTTACATTACCCACCTGTTAAAGAAAATTTCGTCCCGAAATTTAAGCTGAAGTAGATGGAGGAGTCGGGAAAAGATGAGGATATTTCCGCATCATTTGATCCTCTCGTTCCCAAGTAAACTCAGGTCCTCGTTTGGCATTCCATCGTACTCGTACAATCGGAATCTTGTTGCGTTTCAAAGTTTTGATCTCACGATCCATAATTTCAACAGGTTCCTCCACAAAGTGGAGTTTGTCATCAATAGTAAGTTCTTCCAATGGTATGATGAGTTCGGGTGCAGCAAGACACTTCTTCAAGTTTGACACATGGAAGGTAGGATGAACTGAGCTCAATTGTGCTGGTAGATCCAAACGGTAAGCAACTGGTCCAACACGTTCCAAGATTTCGAAAGGACCAATGTATCGTGGGTTCAACTTTCCACGTTTTCCAAAACGGATCACACCTTTCCAAGGTGCAACCTTCAACATTACACGATCACCAACATTAAATTCAAAGTCTTTCCGTTTAAGATCGGCATAGCTCTTTTGGCGATCACGGGCAGTCTTAAGTCTAGCTTGGATCTGAGCAATCTTCTCCGTGGTTTCGTGAACTACCTCGGGTCCGGTGATTTGCTTTTCGCCTACTTCGGCCCAACAAATAGGAGATCGGCACTTACGACCATACAATGCTTCAAAAGGTGCAGCATTAATGCTTGAGTGATAACTGTTATTGTACGAGAATTCGGCGAGTGGCAAATGCCTTTCCCAGGCCTTTCCAAAATCAATGACACATGCACGCAGCATGTCCTCCAAGGTCTGAATCGTTCGTTCACTTTGCCCGTCAGTCTGAGGATGATAAGCAGTACTCATGTCAAGACGAGTTCCCATGGCTTCTTGCAAAGAACGCCAAAATCTGGAAGCAAAACGGGGATCGCGATCGGAGATGATTGATAAAGGTACACCATGACGAGATACAACCTCTTTGATGTACAGCTGAGCAAGTCTTTCCATTGTATCAGTTTCCTTCATCGCTAGGAAGTGTGCAGATTTGGTGAGGCGGTCAACAATAACCCAAATAGTATCGCATCCGCCCACCGTCTTCGGCAGCTTAGTAATGAAATCCATTGTGATCCTTTCCCACTTCCATTGTGGGATTTCCGGCTGTTGAAGTAACCCAGAAGGTCTCTGATGCTCGGCTTTAACCTTCGAGCAAGTCAAACACTTACCAACATAAGTCGCAACGTCCTTCTTAAGATTCGGCCACCAATACTGTTCCTTAAGGTCGTGGTACATCTTACCTGCACCGGGGTGAATCGAATATCTCGATTTGTGTGCTTCATCAAGTATCAGGCTTCGTAGATCTCCATAGTAAGGTACCCAAATTCTTTCGGCATAACATCGGAGTCCAGACTCTCTAACCTCGAATCGAGAGACAAGTATGTTCAAATGCTCGTGAGATATGTTCTCCTCCTTGAGAGCCTCAACTTGGGCTACTCTGATCTGGTTGTTGAGGTTCGAATGGATGGTGATGTTCAGAGCCCTAACACGGAGAGGTGCCGTCCTCTCCTTTCGGCTTAAAGCGTCAGCTACAACATTGGCCTTGCCAGGGTGATAACGGAGTTCACAATCGTAGTCGTTGAGCGTCTCGATCCATCGACGCTATCTCATATTCAATTGCTTCTGATCGAAGATGTGCTGGAGACTCTTGTGATCGGTGAAGATAGTGCTCTTAGTTCCATACAAATAATGTCTCCACAATTTGAGTGCAAAGACAACGGCTCCAAGTTCAAGATCATGTGTAGTGTAGTTCCGCTCGTGAATCTTCAATTGTCAGGAGGCATAGGCAATAACCTTTGATCGTTGCATCAGTACACAACCAAAACCACTCTTCGATGCATCGCAATAAACAACAAAGTCGTCACTGCCTTCAGGAAGTGATAGGATAGGTGCGGAGGTTAACTTCTTCTTCAAAGTTTGGAATGCTGATTCGTGTGTGGGTTCCCAAATGAACTTCTTGCCCTTGTGAGTCAGTGCGGTCAAAGGACGCGCAATCAGAGAAAATCCTTCGATAAACCTTCGATAATAACCGGCGAGACCTAGAAATTGGCGAATATGCGTTGGAGTAGTGGGGGTCTCCCACTTGCTGATGGCTTCAATCTTGGCGGGATCAACTTTGATACCCTGGTCGCTCACAACATGACCCAAAAACTGTACTTCCTTCAACCAAAATTCGCACTTGGAGAATTTGGCGTAAAGTTGCTCTTGTCTTAAGAGTTCAAGCACTAGCCGAAGGTGTTGCTCATGTTCTTCTTCGCTCTTAGAGTAGATGAGGATATCATCTATGAAGACGATAACAAACTTATCCAAATAAGGCTTGCAGACACGATTCATGAGATCCATGAACACGGCAGGGGCATTTGTCAAACCGAATGGCATCACGAGGAACTCATAATGACCATAACGGGTCCTGAATGCAGTTTTCATCACGTCACTTTCCTTCACCCTCAGCTGGTGATATCCGGATCGCAAATCGATCTTTGAATAAACGCTCGATCCTTGTAGTTGATCAAAAAGGTCATCAATTCGTGGAAGAGGATATCGATTCTTGATAGTCAATTTGTTGAGTTCACGGTAGTCGATACACATACGGAAGGATCCATCCTTCTTCTTTACAAACAACACAGGTGCGCCCCAAGGTGATAAGCTTGGTTGGATAAACCCTCGATCTAATAGCTCTTGTAGTTGACTCTGTAATTCTTGCATCTCGGAAGGTGCGAGTCTATAAGGTGCGCGAGCTACAGGTGCAGCTCCTGGCACTAAGTCAATCTGAAACTCTACTGCTCTCTGCGGTGGTAATCCAGGCAATTCCTCTGGGAAGACATCAGAAAATTCGTTCATAATTCGAACGTCGTTCACGTTCTTCATCTCAGTTTCTACCGCTTTCACATGTGCTAGGACAGCAAAGCGTCCCTTCTTCATAATCTTTTGCGCTTTCACGCAACTAATGAGGTTCAACTTCGAGGTACATCTCTCTCCATAGATAACCAGTGGTTCGCCATCTCCTTGTGGTATGCGAAGTGCTTTATCTCCACAGATAACATCGGCCTTTATCTTGCTCAACCAATCCATTCCGACGATCACGTCAAAACTTCCCAGTTTGATAGGTATCAAATCAATTTCGAAATCTGCACCAGCTATGTTGATAATAGCTCCACGACTAATATGGTCGACCTTTTCAAGTTTTCCATTGGCGACCTCAACAAGCATACTTTCCTTCAAAGGAACTAACGACCAATCTAACTTATCACAAAAATGTCTACACACATAGCTCCTATCGGCACCAGTATCAAATAGGACAGAAGCTAAAAGATTGTTGATCTTGAATATACCTGTCACCAAGTCGGGGTTGTCGTGAGCGTCCCTTGCATTAACATTGAAGGCTCTAGCACGTGGTGGTTCGCCATCCTTACGCTTGTTAGGACACTCGTTTCTGAAATGGCCCGTCTTTCCACATTCATAACACTTCTTAGGCCCATTGTTGTTGTGGTTTGGCTTCACGTTCAAAGTGGTAACCTTGCAATCCTTTCCAACATGTCCAGATCGTTGGCACTTCTCACAGATAACATTGCAATACCCAGTGTGGTGCTTGTAGCACCTATTGCATTGTGGTAAGGTTCCTTTGTAGTTCGGATTGGTGCGGTTGTTGTTGTTGGGGTTGGTGTTGTTGTTGTGCATGTTGTTGTTTTGCCTGAACCCTTCATGTCGTTTTGCCGGGTTTTGATCATAGTTCCTACCCCTGTTGTTGTTGTGGTTGTTGTCCCATTTCCTCTTTTCACCACTAACAGTTTCGAACTTAGCCTTCTCCGGCTCGTCCAGGATGATTTGATTCAAGAGAGTATGCGCCATGCGCATTGCTTCGGGAACACTTGGTGGCTTGGATGAGGTAACATTACCCTTGATGGACTTAGGAAGTCCCGAGAAGTATTTCTCCAAACGCTTAAATTCGGGGGTGACCATGGTTGGACACATAAGAGCCAATTCCAAAAACCTACGGTTGTAGCTGTTAAGGTCGTTCCCTACGGTTTTCAATTGCATAAATTCGATTTCCATCTTTTGAATCTCGGTTCTCGGACAGTATTCCTCGATCATAGCACATTTAAATTCTTCCCAAGGCGTAGCATACGCCTCATCAATTCCTTGCGCTTGGGCCATGGTATTCCACCATGTAAGCGCGCCATCCGAAAGTGTGCAAGATGCAAATTTCGTTTTGTTAGCCTCAGAACAATTGCTAACCCTGAATACCGATTCCAACTTTTCGAACCATCTGGTGAGACCGACGGGTCCCTCAGTGCCACTGAAGTAGTGTGGCTTGCAGTTTTGGAATTCCTTGTAAGTACACCCATCTCAGACGACAGGTGGATTGACAGGCGGTGGTGGTGGAACTTGGGGTTGTCTTTCAGCTAGTGCAGCAGCGACTCGCTCGTTGATCATGTCCTCAATCTGGGCGGCGGTAGGTGTGGTTCTTCCATTAGCCATGGTATTCTAAACAACAATTTTGACCCAAGTCAAAATCCAGCATGCAAGTAGTAATAATACAGTATATAGTGACCAACATGGAATCAAAACATCACATGTTATTAAATAATGCATCTAGGTACAAATACCACAGAATCATCGTACAGCAATGTAAATAGAATATCGTGCAAGAATTAAATAACGCAAAGTTCCATTCATTAATGATAATAAGTTCATACATTACAATAAGTTCGTACATTACATAAGTGAAATATGAAATTACAAAAAGAGATTACAATACAGAATCTAGTACAAAGTCCTATGGCGATGGTGGGTACAAGATGTCCAAAACATGAGCCAACTGCTCCTCGAGCTCAGTAACTCGAGTCTGGAGAATCTCAATCTCCCGCCTCATTTCCTCATTAGAGGAAGATGGTGGGGCAGGTGGTGCTGGCGGTGCAGGTGGAGCCGGTGGTGCTGAAGTGGATGGTCCGGCTCTGGGTGGAGACGGTAATATCTGTGGGTCGGCGGGGTACGGCACCAGCCGTTTACGAGCAGTGATCCTACGACGCCGACCATAAGCGTCAGTGACAGTTCGACCAGGAATTATGCCAGCGAAGCGATACCGCTTCTTCGGCGGGGTAGAAGGTGCCTGAATCGGTCGGTCAGCGGGATCCTCCTCATCACTGGAGTCGTCAGATGAGGTGTCGTCTGAAGAAGCATCGGTGGAAGAACCGTCGTCTGAATCATGCGGTGGTGGCGCGGGTGGCTCAACATATCCGAAAGCGGCCAACATCTGTCGGTGTCGGCCTGGCGTAATCACGGCTAAGCGGCCGTCGGCAGTGCGTCGGCAAGGTGTGCGCCAGTGATTACGGAAGGGACCTTCCCCGAACTCCGCGGGGATCTCCATGCCACCAATGCGAGCCAGTTGCCTCAAGGGTCTTGAAGAAGACGCCGGGATAGGCACACTAGAGCTAGCTCCAGAACTAGAGGTGCCGGGGTCGCCAGTGGGTGTCGGGGCCGGAATGTCAGCAGCAGCAGCAGCAGCAACAGGTGCAGCAGTGGGAGGAACAACGGGGCCTGAGCCGCTCGGGATGTCAGTAGGTGGAACGTCCGACATCTGAACAAGGAAAAATAAATTTTCCATGTCAGTATGTCATAAAGCAAGCAAATAATAGGCCAACAGTTTAAATCATGTATAACAATAAGTAGCATGGCAATATCAGTAATCGTACGAAACTAGCATGCAATCGAAAGCAAGTAATAGCATGCAGTAGTGAAATCACGTAGTAGCATACGGCATATAGCAGTAACAGTAAGCAGCAGCATGCAGTAAGTTCAGCGGAAACAAGTAAACTAACAAGTTGTAGATTAGCCCTATTAGTGAATCCTACTCGGGTCGGTCTTAGACTCACTAATGCATCCTAATTCCCTACAACCAATGCTCTGATACCAAATGTGACGCCCCGTACTAAATCATCATGTACGGACCATCATCAACAGGATCATTACAAGGTTAAGTACTATATGCGTTTTCAAAACAGAGTTTGCATTCATTAATAAAAGTGACGTCATAACATACGTCAATTGTTTTACAAATCAAAGTATGCTTCACTAAGTAGAAGCACTAAATAAGTGTACGTGACCATAATGGTCGTTACATAACATAAGTTCATAAGAAAAAAAGTTTGAATGCAACATAAGTAGTCATGCGATAACAACTCTAGGCAGCGGGTTCTACAGCACGACTAGTAAGATAGCGGAAGCGACTTCAAGCACCTGAGAAAATACATGCTTAAAAAGGTCAACACAAAGGTTGGTGAGCTATAGTTTAAGTATAACAGTAACGTAAGTAGGCCACGAGATTTCAGTGCTACAACGAGCGTTTCAAAAGTATGTAAAAGTATATGCTTAACCGTGGGCACCCGGTAACTAACTTAACGTTTAATGTACCCCCTTAAAGTGCACTTGCCAAGTGCGTATAACCTCGAAGTATTAAACACTCGTTAAATGCTAGCGCTACTAGCCCGAGTGGGGATGTCAAACCCTATGGATCCATATCTAAGATTCGCGTTCACGGTTCAAAAACCAATGATTAAACGTTACCGAGCTAAAGGGAATGTTTCTGCCGTTATATAACCCACACATATATAAAGTTTAAGTACTCGTGCCTAGTATGTAAAACATAAAATCCGCATGTATTCTCAGTTCCCAAAATAAGTTAAAGTAAAAAGGGAATGCTATAACTCACAATGATTAGTAGTAACGGTAAGGTAGTAGTCGGAAAGTGGTGTGCAAGTAACGGTCCAAACGTCCTCTACCCCTGTTGTTGTTAAAGTAAAAAGGGAATGCTATAACTCACAATGATTAGTAGTAACGGTAAGGTAGTAGTCGGTAAATGTAACGACCCTGGTTTTACCAACGTTATTTATTAATAATTATTATTATTAATACGTGTGATTAATCGAATGTATGTTATTACATTTACATGTTGCTTTAATTGCCCGTACTTGAACTTTAAATGCCCGAAACGTCTTTGTGACACCCGGAACTTGCACGAATAATATTTTAAGATATTATTTACATTCATGATTAATTTTATTGATCATTTTAATTAACTAAAGCTATTAGTTAGTTACTTGGGCTTAACTTGGACTTTTATTGGATTACTTGCTAACTACTTGCAACTTGGGCCTTTTAAGTGAAGATGGACTTGTGTAAGCCCACCCTACTTATGCTAATGGACATTTAGCCCAACTCTTTCAACATGTAAGTATTAGTTTAAACATGAACTAGCTAGTTAAAGGCTTTTGGAATATAGTTGGCTCACTATCCCCATGCAACCTATCCTTTTAACCAACTTTAAGCCTCTTTACATACAATTATCCAACAAACCAAACCCTCCCTCTTGACCCACCTGCTGGCCGTGGCCTAGTGTGCCCATATAGGGTGTTTTGTTTTTCAAATTTCATTACTTCATTCTCTAGATTACTCTCTCAAAACACACACACAAACTTACTTCCATTTTCTCTCTTTTCTCTCTAGCTTTTGTAAGTAACATGGACTTATTTTGCTCTTCCTTTCTTCCTTGTAAAACCGAATTCTATATCCATCATCATCATTCTTTTGTTACTTGCTACTTGTCTTTGATTACTTGTCTTGTTGTTGTTTAGTTATTTACATGTTATTACTTACTTACTTACTTGTCTTTCTTTACATGTTTCAAGAATCAACTCTTTAGTTTGATTCTTCACTTATATCTTGTATTTAACAAGAACATCAAGAACATAATCTATCTAGTTATGTTCTACATATTTTGTTTCAAAAGATTAAAGTTCATAGTTGTATAAACTCATTACTTGTAGTTCTTGAAGTAACTTTAAAGTTACTTCACTTAAAGATCAACTTGGGTTGAATCTTTAAAAGTATGAGCAACTATGAACCATTTTCTTATTTAGTTAGTTTTCTACTTTATTTTGTTTCAAAAGATTTAAAGTTTATAATCTTTATAATTGTTACTTGTGTTCTTGTTTGTTGTATGTTACTAGAATACCACCTTCATGGTTGGTTTAGGCTTATCATTCATTTTCTTTATTTCTTATTGTTAGTTGTTTACTACACATTTGAACAAGGACATGAAACCAACAAGAGCTTACACTTTGGTGCAAGTATCATGGATCCAACACTTGGTTGTGATCTTTCTTAGTGTTCATGAACTTGTTCATAAACTTACATGTAACCTTGGTTCATCAAACACTTACAACACTTGCACTTGAGTTATGATGGACAAACCTTGGTCAAAATGATGTTAACACATCAACGAGTTGTACACTTGAAGCTATACGCATCAAGGATGAGAACCGTGATGAACATCAAGCACCGAGACAACCGGAACTCTCCAAAACCCACTGTTCTGTCCAAAACCTACTGACCTGATGCTTCTGGAACAGACCAGTAGACCTGGGCTGTTCTAACCTTGATTTTTAGATATAACTTTTCGAGTAGATAACTTTTCATATAGGACTCGTCTTAATCCGAGTTACGGTTTAGGATTTATGGCCCTCCGATCGTTACCATGTCCTTTAACGTTGTGCAGAAATTTCTGACCTACTCGCACTTAGACCGTCGCCACGGTCAAACCAAGACGAGTTTGCTTCTGTAAATTTTACCACATTTAAGGGACTCATAGGCGGAGCCATGACCACTGGTCTCACCTTAATTCAGTAAGGGTAGAGGCCGTGGTGACTGACCGAAGTCAGCCTTTGTTTTAAACGACTTTCATAAACGAGTCTTACTTGTTACCTTTTGTTTAATGATGATTGATGATGACCCTTATGACCTTAATTACGTACTTGTAAACCTTTTGAGACGACTTATTGACTTAGTGCTATTTGACTTAGGTTGAGGACGTTTGGACCGTTACTTGCACACCACTTTCCGACTACTACCTTACCGTTACTACTAATCATTGTGAGTTATAGCATTCCCTTTTTACTTTAACTTATTTTGGGAACTGAGAATACATGCGGATTTTATGTTTTACATACTAGGCACGAGTACTTAAACTTTATATATGTGTGGGTTATATAACGGCAGAAACATTCCCTTTAGCTCGGTAACGTTTAATCATTGGTTTTTGAACCGTGAACGCGAATCTTAGATATGGATCCATAGGGTTTGACATCCCCACTCGGGCTAGTAGCGCTAGCATTTAACGAGTGTTTAATACTTCGAGGTTATACGCACTTGCCAAGTGCACTTTAAGGGGGTACATTAAACGTTAAGTTAGTTACCGGGTGCCCACGGTTAAGCATATACTTTTACATACTTTTGAAACGCTCGTTGTAGCACTGAAATCTCGTGGCCTACTTACGTTACTGTTATACTTAAACTATAGCTCACCAACCTTTGTGTTGACCTTTTTAAGCATGTATTTTCTCAGGTGTTTGAAGTCGCTTCCGCTATCTTACTAGTCGTGCTGTAGAACCCGCTGCCTAGAGTTGTTATCGCATGACTACTTATGTTGCATTCAAACTTTTTACTTATGAACTTATGTTATGTAACGACCATTATGGTCACGTACACTTATTTAATGCTTCTACTTAGCGAAGCATACTTTTGATTTGTAAAACAATTGACGTATGTTATGACGTCACTTTTATTTATGAATGTAAACTCTGTTTTGAAAACGCATATAGTACTTAACCTTGTAATGATCCTGTTGATGATGGTCCGTACATGATGATTTAGTACGGGGCGTCACAACTTTCCCTAAACCGTTATCATCAAGAACCACCACACCATCATCGGGCCACCATCCTCCTCACCTCACCATTTATTATTATTATTTTTTGTAAAACTCGATCACTACTTATACATGATCTCCAATTTAAACCACCATTAGTCACCTCTCCTTGCTGCTACAACCATGACCAAAACACCATCATCAAACACCCACAACAACTTACTCGATTTATGTCTTGTTTTGTTTCGATAACTAAACCCACCACAACGAACCACCTTGAAACTCACTGCAAACCCATGAAACCGCCATCAACAAACCCACCATGATCGTATTCCCACTATGCAGCCCAAACAAAACCTCACTTCCATCACCATCACCCACTTGATTTGTTGTTACTCAACGAAAACCCGAAACCCTTTTCTTCAATCATCACAGGTTACTTGTTGCAGCTGTATACCATCGTTATTATATCGAGCAAAGCAACCCAAAAACCACCACCTTATCGAACAAACAACTTATATTTTTTTTTCTCATTGTTGCTTCCTGTTTGAGCAAGACTAAGACACACGTTGCCTGCCAACTGCTACTACTTGGGTTTACGAATATTTCTGTTTTATTATCAAGCTGCTACGCGCCTGTTGCAGCTAGCCACCACATGCGTTTTCTATTTTAATTCTTGATTAATATAAAGATGATAAAGGTTTTGTAGCAGGAAGATGAAAACGTTTAAATATGCTCGACATGATGATGATGAAACAGCGAAAAAGGGTTACACGTGCACATCCTTTTACTTTGCAATCTGACTTTAATTTTTCTTTTCCTTGGACCAGTAAAACGTGAACTCGTTTTATTTAATGGGCAGAATATATGATTTACTGTTGGGCTTATGGAAGCCATTTAATCAAAATAAGTGGGTTAATTAATTGTTGGGCCAGTTAAATTATTAATGGGCCGCAACCCAGTTCTTCTATTTGATAAACTGGAACGAAATCGATGATGAAGGGAAAAACTTGATGTTTGATTGTGATGTAATGCATGATGATGATCTGTTAACAATGCATGACGTAAATGATGAATGATATTCATTAAAGAAAATGATGATGATAAAGATGTAAATGAATGTTTTTTGAAAAAGGAAACAAAGAAGATGTGGGTTGTATTTTTGATTACAGGGTATAAACCAGAAAAACGCAAATGGAAGAATGGTTATAGGTGTGGGTTGTTGAGCAAGAGGTTGCGGGTTCGAGCCCGGGCTGTGGCGTTTTTTTTTTAGCTTTTCCTTTAAAGGTAGCATTCTAATTATTATTATTATCATTATTATTATTATTATTATTATTATTATTATTATTATTATTATTATTATTATTATTATTAATATCATTATCAGGAATATGAATATTATCATGATTGTTAAAATTATTTTTTTAGTAAAATTATTATTAACATTATTATTATTATTATTATCATTTTTTTTATTAACAATATTATTAATATTATGGTTATAGATACAAATATTATTACAGAAACGACTAAGTTACAAATTAAATAAAATTATTGATATTATTATTACTATCATTATTAGTATCATTCATATTCATATTAGTATTATTTCAAATAGATATAAAAATACATTACAATCATATAAATATTACATGTTATTATATTCTATCAACAAAATATTATTAATTAAACTATATATATTTGTATCATAAAGACCTAAATGTAGAGTTCTTATTTTTATAAATAAATTATTAAACTACCTTAATAAGAAATTATTTTTTGAATTAATGAAGCATAAAACAATTATATCACTAAATATATATATAAATTTGTTCGATTACAATGTGTTAATATATATTAATGATATAGGTTCGTGAATCCGAGGCCAACCCTGCATTGTTCAGTTTCGTCGTATGAATATTTTTACTACAAAATATTGTAGAGTGAGTTTCATTTGCTCCCTTTTTAAATGCTTTTGCAATATATATTTTTGGGATTGAGAATACATGCGCTGCTTTTATAAATGTTTTACGAAATAGACACAAGTAATCGAAACTACATTATATGGTTGAATGATCGAAGCCGAATATGCCCCTTTTGCTTGGTAACCTAAGAATTAGTAAACCATCTACTAATTGACACGAATCCTAAAGATAGATCTATTGGGCCTAACAATCCCCATCCGTTGTAGCGGATGCTTTAGTACTTTGAGTTTTTATCTCATGTTCGATGGATGTCCCGGAATGATAGGGGATACTCTTATATGCATCTTGTTAATGTCGGTTACCAGGTGTTCAATCCATATGAATGATTTTTGTCTCTATGCATGGGACGTATATTTATGAGAACTGAAAATGAAAATCTTGTGGTCTATTAAAATGATGGAAATGATTATTTATGTTAAACTAATGAACTCACCAACCTTTTGGTTGACACTTTAAAGTATGTTTATTCTCAGGTATGAAAGAAATTTTTCGCTGTACATTTGCTCATTTTAGAGATATTACTTGGAGTCATTCATGACACATTTCAAAAGACGTTGTATTCGAGTCGTTGAGTTCATCAAGATTATTATTAAGTCAATTATAGTTGGATGTATTATGAAATGGTATGCATATTGTCAACTTTCGATGTAAGGAAAGTTTGTCTTTTCAAAACGAATGCAATGTTTGTAAAATGTATCATATAGAGGTCAAGTACCTCGCGATGTAACCAAATGTAATGTATTCGTCCAGATGGATTAGAACGGGTCCTTTCAGTTGGTATCAGAGCAGTGGTCTTAGTGAACCATGTCATGCATTAGTGTGTCTAACTGATAGTTGTGCAGATACATTAGTGGGTCTGGACTTCGACCGTGTCTGCATGTCAAAAGTTTTGCTTACCATTTCGTGTCAAAAATTACTTGCTTATCATCCTTAAAATTCTAGACACATCTTACTGCCTCTATTGCATAGATAGTGTATAGATAAATTCATATCTTAGCGTATCTGTTATGGTTCCCTTTGCCTGACAGCTTTCGTAGATTCCTCCGTAACTTATGGGATTTTAGTATTATATATGTATATGTAAATTATGTATTGCAGGGTACTAATCTACCTATAATCTATTTCTTATTGAAAAATCCTTTATTCAATCGTACGAAATGGAACTCACCACTAGTTCAAGTCCCTCAGATTCCAATATGGAGTTTCACCTAAGCTCCGAAAGCAGTGTCACCAGAATGAATCAACCAATCATCCATCCCCAATTCATCTGATGGGTTCGTAGTCGACTTAATCAATGGAGATGCGCATAAGGCGATCCCTTCCACTAACTGAATTCACCTCTTGATGAAGAACCTGAAGCACTTACCGGCGAACCTGTTCGTAACACCATTTTCACCCTCATTTCCCGAATATCTCGTCACGACTATATCATAACTCAGATTCTAAACCTTATTCATTCGCCTGTTCTTACAGACAATCATCCTGGAGTAATAAGTCAACGAACTACGCGCCCTAGTTGTAGCCTTGAAAAATATGGTGCAAAACGTATCAGCTTCAGCAACATCACCGGCACCAACAGTACCACCAACATCAATACCAATACCACCAACAACAACATCCGCATTACACGCCTCAACACCACTATCTATACCTCAAACATAATCTTCGTTCTACATCGGTTATCTTCATTCTTCATGACGATTATGTAATCACTAATGTTTTAGAGATTATGTATCCTAGATCTAACGGTAAATCAAATGAGTTTAATATAATATTGACTCATTAAATCCATGATTACATCTGAAGAAAATGTATATGTATATATATTTTCATAAAGATTGTAATTGAAAAATTCCTTTGTACAAACTGTTAATGGTGAAAATATTTTAACGGGTAGGTAATACCCGAGGAATATTTAGATTTCACATTAATAAGTTACATTGTACATTCTTCGAATCTGATTCAACGGTCATTTACTATCCTACTTACATCTACAGAGATACATATCTATTCACCGCAGAATAACCATTTTCATTCAATTTCATATTTGGATTTTGACTTATTAGAATCCAACAAGTGGCATAATGAAGAAAACATTTGACAAAATAAAATTTGTTAGAAACAAACAAATTAACTATGAGAAATTTTGTTAAGAATCCACGCTAACAAAATCCTAGCTAACTGTTCCTAGCTAACTGTTAATTCCGTATTACCTTTTATTTATCACAATTTATTTATCGCATTTTATTTATCGCAATTTTAATTCTCGCAATTTTATTTATCGTCATTTAATTTCTGTTATTTATTTTACGCACTTTAAATATCGGGACACGTATACAAGGTTTTGACATATCATATCGACGCATCTATATATATTATTTGGAATAACCATAGACACTCTATATGCAGTAATGATAGAGTTAGCTATACAGGGTTGAGGTTGATTCTATAATAATATATATACTTTGAGTTGTGATCGAGTCTGAGACATGTACACGGGTCACGATACGTATTAATTAATTCGAATATTATATATTAAACTACATATAAATTATTGGACTGTTAACTGTGGACTATCGACTTTGGACTAATAACATTGGACAATTAAAATGAATTAAAATATTGATTATACATATGAAACTAAACATTTCTTCAAGTTTGCCACTTGATTTCAAATTAAACCTCATTTGTATCTTGATGATTCCAATCTGCATTCAAACCTTTCATGATTCTTGAAAACACCTCAATCGAGAGGATGAACCAACCGCACTTCATCTATGAAAGAAGAGATTGATGCATATAGTTATGCACCTGAAAACACTCGGAACCAGAGTAATTAACACGTGTTTGTGCTAGCTCCTTTGACATTGTTATTACCGAAAATAACATTGCAACCCTTTTCCAAATTAGCCAATTTTGTCACAGCTCCAGCAAATCAATTTCGACGTATCATTCGAATAAACCTTATTATAACCTTGAGATATATGCGTGCTCTTTTATTGTTATCGGGGAACCTTTTATATTCCACCATAGTACCATCAGCGTTTAATCATCTAAAAACACAATTCTCCTGAAACCACCTCGGATTGATAACCGATGATTCAAATATCGTAGCATTAAATGCAGAGGAAACAAAAAAATTGTAGATGGTCTAAACGGCCAAAAGTTTGATGATAAAGAAGGGAGTGTTAGGAACGCTCGATAGAAAAGTTGGTACTGAAAAACAGATTGAGCAAACCATGAAGGAGACCAAGGCCAAATAGAAGGACCAAACCCTATATTCAAAGAATCCAGGTAATTCTGGATCCGTTGAAATCTTTAGAGAATATCTTACTCCGAAGTCATGTTAAAATCTTGCGAAAAATCTTTCTTCATCAACCATCGAACTTGGAAATTCCAAAGTATCATCATAAATATCTTTGATATTTCTGAAGATATTTTCATAAATATTCTTGTCCGAAATTATTTATCTTTTCGTGCTATCTATATTACATCATAAAGGAAACTACTTTAATTTCTAATTTTCTTTAAAAATTCGAGTTTGAATTATGAATGATTTTGAAGTAGTGTTGGAAATTGATGCATGAGTTAGTATAATATAATGACACTTGATCAACGTGATTATATTACAGTAAGTGATGCTGAGTTTCTAATGGAACATGATGATTCACAGACATAACGTCATCATGTACCATGTTACACGACTCTCATATTCTATCTAATCTCCAAACATATCGAGAACATATCTCCTTGATAATCCTATCTTTTTTCTTGAATTCTGGTAATTTAAACAATCAAGATCGTGCTATTACAATTTTTCTCTTAGAACGTTAGTCATGTTCATTCGAAACATCATACCTAAGAATTCTGGACTATTATTCGCTTGACTTAAAGTCGGGAAGAAAAAAACAAAAGGACGGAACTCCAAAATATAAAGGAAACGAAAGGAGTGAATTTATAGTGAAACATACGACAGAACAATCAAAACAGATTATCGCATTTAACCAAAGAAAATCCTAATTTCCTTAATTACCGAAGAATCAAATCTTATTATGAAGATTTTCTCTAAATCCCTTGAATTTCGGAAATCAATTCTGTCTACAGATATGACGAAACTTTACTTTACTCATTTCACTCTTTTGTGATAGCTTCACTCGTACTCTTCGAGTAATCAAATTATCTTATCCATATTACTCAACAGTAATAAAACTCTATTTATCAGCTCGTATGTGTCATGAAAACATATTTATTGTCATCCATGACCATCCCAATCAAATTTCGGGACGAAATTTCTTTAACGGGTAGGTACTGTGACGGCCCAGAAATTTCCGACCAAATTTAAACTTAATCTTTATATGAATTCGACACGATAAGCAAAGTCTGTAAGTTTGAGTCTCAAATTTTGAACTGTTTCATATATTCAATTGACCTTCGACTGCTCTCGACGATTCACGAACAATTAATTGTAACTTGATATGTGTGTGTGTGTGTATATATATATATATATATATATATATATATATATATAAAATAATTGGAAACAAAATTTTAAATATTGTATGTTGTTGTTACTAAAATTTATTTATGTAAAGTAAAATAAAAATAGGATATTATAATGATTATTATTTAAAAAGTATATATATATATATATATATATATAAATAAAGTATATTAAATATATATTTTGTGGTTTCGAATTTAGTTTGTAATTGACAGTAACACTTAATTGTCACTTCGATCGTTATTAAACGAGTTAAAAATGAACTTATGTGATTTTAAAATAAACGGCGACCCGAAAATGAGTTCTATAAATTTTAGGCGTATTAAAAATGTATTTAGGAACTATTTGTTGAATTTTAAAACTTTTTATATTTTACTTGAGATTGGGAGTGAATAATTAATGTAATTTTTAATTAATAGTTAATGATCGAATTTTATACCATAATGACCAAAATAAATAAATACAGTTAATTTAAAAATATGGGATTTTTCTGAACACCTTTATCCGCCATTGTTTTCGCACGATACACAGTCCGTGGAAACTGTCAACACAATAATTGAATGGTGGCTAATAACCTGCACGTTTATTGTTCTTTATATTTTTTTTTATATTCATCAATTTGTAAAGTTATGTATATATGTATGGTGTATGCTTGTGAAGTTCAAGACCACACAAAACCATATCCCTCATAATCTAGACACCAATTAAACAACTGGCAACCATCAACTTTTTTTTCACTGTGTACGTCCTTTCCTATCTCCAATATGATTGTGAGAATGAATATAATAATAAATATATTATACCTATCTAATTCTATATACATACATTCACACTTGCATAGAGATTTATATCTCAATTGTGAACACCTTCCACCTTCGATACACATCATCCGGAGACACCTTTCACACCAACCTTGCACCACCTAAAGACCCCCACCTTTCATCATTTTAATCCCACTTCAACCCAAACCCAAGATTAACCGCTACTAATCGTCTGTTTCTACTTGTCGTTCAAACCAACAACCAACAAGAAACTTCCACCACTTTGTTGAGCTGTTTTTCTTCGTCGACAACCACTACCATCTAAACCCATTTAGAACACCACCCTAACCACTCGATCACCACCTCTACGCCACCACTATCTTCATCACTTTCCCTAAACCGTTATCATCAAGAACCACCACACCATCATCGGGCCACCATCCTCCTCACCTCACCATTTATTATTATTATTTTTTGTAAAACTCGATCACTACTTATACATGATCGCCAATTTAAACCACCATTAGTCACCTCTCCTTGCTGCTACAACCGTGACCAAAACACCATTATCAAACACCCACAACAACTTACTCGATTTATGTCTTGTTTTGTTTCGATAACTAAATCCACCACTACGAACCACCTTGAAACTCACTGCAAACCCATGAAACCGCCATCAACAAACCCACCATGATCGTATTCCTACTATGCAGCCCAAACAAAACCTCACTTCCATCACCATCACCCACTTAATTTGTTGTTACTCAACGAAAACCCGAAACCCTTTTCTTCAATCATCACAGGTTACTTGTTGCAGCTGTATACCATCGTTATTATATCGAGCAAAGCAACCCAAAAACCACCACCTTATCGAACAAATAGCTTATATTTTTTTTTCTCGTTGTTGCTTCCTGTTTGAGTAAGACTAAGACACACGTTGCCTGCCAACTGCTACTACTTGGGTTTACGAATATTTCTGTTTTATTATCAAGCTGCTAAACGCCTGTTGCAGCTAGCCACCACATGCGTTTTCTATTTTAATTCTTGATTAATATAAAGATGATAAAGGTTCTGTAGCAGGAAGATGAAAACGTTTATATATGCTCGACATGATGATGTTGAAACAGTGAAAAAGGGTTACACGTGCACATCCTTTTACTTTGCAATCTGACTTTAATTTTTCTTTTCCTTGGACCAGTAAAACGTGAACTCGTTTTATTTAATGGGCAGAATATATGATTTGCTGTTGGGCTTATGGAAGCCATTTAATCAAAATAAGTGGGTTAATTAATTGTTGGGCCAGTTAAATTATTAATGGGTCGTGACCTAGTTCTTCTATTTGATAAACTGGAACGAAATCGATGATGAAGGGGAAAATGTGATGTTTGATTGTGATGTAATGCATGATGATGATCTGTTAACAATACATGGCGTAAATGATGAATGATATTCATTAAAGAAGATGATGATGATAAAGATGTAAATGAATTTTTTTTTTTTTTGAAAAGGGAAACAAAGAAGATGTGGGTTGTATTTTTTATTACGGGGTATAAACCAGAAAAATGCAAACGGAAGAATGGTTATAGGTGTGGGTTGTTGAGCGAGAGGTTGCGGGTTCGAGCCCGGGCTGTGGCGTTTTTTTTTAGCTTTTCCTTTAAAGGTAGCATTCTAATTATTATTATCATTATTATTATTATTATTATTATTATTATTATTATTATTATTATTATTATTATTATTATTATTATTATTATTAATATTATCATTATCAGGAATATGAATATTATCATGATTGTTAAAATTATTTTTTTTAGTAAAATTATTATTAACATTATTATTATTAATTTTTATCATTATTATTATTATCATTTTTTTATTAACAATATTATTAATATTATGATTATAGATACAAATATTATTACAGAAACGACTAAGTTACAAATTAAATAAAATTATCGATATTATTATTACTATCATTATTAGTATCATTCATATTAGTATTATTTCAAATAGATATAAAAATACATTACAATCATATTAATATTACATGTTATTATATTCTATTAACAAAATATTATTAATTAAACTATATATATTTGTATCATAAAGACCTTAATGTAGAGTTCTTATTTTTATAAATAAATTATTAAACTACCTTAATAAGAAATTATTTTTTGAATTAATGAAGCATAAAACAATTATATCACTAAATATATATATAAATTTGTTCGATTATAATGTGTTAATATATATTAATGATATAGGTTCGTGAATCCGAGGCCAACCCTGCATTGTTCAGTTTCATCGTATGAATATTTTTACTACAAAATATTGTAGAGTGAGTTTCATTTGCTCCCTTTTTAAATGCTTTTGCAATATATATTTTTGGGACTGAGAATACATGCGCTGCTTTTATAAATGTTTTACGAAATAGACACAAGTAATTGAAACTACATTATATGGTTGAATG
This sequence comes from Rutidosis leptorrhynchoides, assembly GCF_046630445.1. Taxonomy (NCBI): domain Eukaryota; kingdom Viridiplantae; phylum Streptophyta; class Magnoliopsida; order Asterales; family Asteraceae; genus Rutidosis; species Rutidosis leptorrhynchoides. The sequence continues at coordinate 376,170,933 of NC_092338.1, forward strand.
ATCAAAGCCGAATATGCCCCTTTTGCTTGGTAACCTAAGAATTAGTAAACCAGTCTACTAATTGACGCGAATCCTAAAGATAGATCTATTAGGCCTAACAAACCCCATCCATTGTAGCGGATGCTTTAGTACTTCGAGTTTTTATATCATGTCCGATGGATGTCCCAGAATGATAGGGGATACTCTTAAATGCATCTTGTTAATGTCAATTACCAGGTGTTCAATCCATATGAATGATTTTTGTCTCTATGCATGGGACGTATATTTATGAGAACTGAAAATGAAAATCTTGTGGTCTATTAAAATGATGGAAATGATTGTTTATGTTAAACTAATGAACTCACCAACCTTTTGGTTGACACTTTAAAGTATGTTTATTCTCAGGTATGAAAGAAATCTTCCGCTGTGCATTTGCTCATTTTAGAGATATTACTTGGAGTCATTCATGACAAATTTCAAAATACGTTGCATTTGAGTCGTTGAGTTCATCAAGATTATTATTAAGTCAATTATAGTTGGATGTATTATGAAATGGTATGCATATCATCAACTTTAGATGTAAGGAAATTTTCTCTTTTCAAAACGAATGCAATGTTTGTAAAATGTATCATATAGAGGTCAAGTACCTCGCGATGTAACCAAATGTAATGTATTCGTCCAGATGGATTAGGACGGGTCCTTTCAGGTTTTACCGTTTAATGACCGGTTTGTCGATTTTAAATAAAGCGTAAAGATAAATGACGATAATATAAATGACAGAATTTAAATTGCGATAAAGTAAATTGCAGTAATTAAAATGACAGTAAATAAAGGTACGATGAAATATGAAATAAAAGTATTATGCTTATTTAAACTTCCGTAATCATGATGTTTGACGTTTTGATTTTAATTTATTACTCTGGGTTAATTGTCCTTTGTCCTGGTTTTAATTGATACCTATCTGTTTTTTGTCCATAATAGTCCATCGGTCATAATTATAAAATGCTCGTCAAATTAACCTTATTCCTGAAGTCAATTATTCCAACTAATTAGGGATTCTAACTGTAACAAGGTTTTAATACTTTGTTTAATGATTACACCAGGTTATCAACTGCGTATAATCCAAGGTTTTAATACTTTGTTAACAATTACACCAATTACCCTTGTATGTAATCCACCCATGTTTTAATAAGATATGAACATTAATTTACCCACTTGATCAGTTTGAATAATCAATTACCCAACCCGAATAATTAATTAAATGATCGTAAAAGATGTCGTATAAACGTCACTAAATAGGACATGCATAATCATTTAATAATTATTAGATTAACTAATTTGAAGATAGGTTCGACAGATTCCAATGAGTTGTCATTCGATTAGACAATACCCCCCATCTATTAATAGTTCATAGTCCAATGTCCACAAGTGTCGATCTTTTTGTCCAAACCCGAATTATGGTACAAAATACAATAACCCCGTCTTTAATATTTAGTCTAACATCACGATTACTTCGGCTTAAATAAGCATAATAATAACTTAGTTACGAGACATTAATTTAAAAAGGAAGAACATTGCTTACAGCGGTGATTAATCGCGTAGTGTTACCCGGACAGAGTTTCGACTTTAAAACCCGTAAAACATTTTTTACAATAACCCAACTAAACCATAACTTTATTATTAAAATTAACTTAAATTAAAATTATAACATATATATATATATATATATATATATATATATATATATATATATATATATATATATATATATATATATATATATATATATATTAAATTTACAGAGGAAGAAAGAAAAATGGTGTGTGAAACTCGTCCGAAAAATGCTGAATTTATAAACTTGGCCAGGATTCTGAAGCCATGCGATCGCATGGGATTTGCTCCTCCAGGCCATGCAATCGCATGGCCAGCTAGATCAGACTAGATGCTTGCCAAAAACGTGGGCGGCTCGATTTAAATAATATATATAATATTATATATATAATTATATATATTATATTATATTCTTGTGCATAGTAGAGTTGTAATTTTAGCTCCGTTGAGTCGTACGTTTCTTCTCGGTTTATGTCTCGGTTCCGGATTTTTGAACGTCTTTTCGTACGATTTAATATCTTGTACTTTGCATTTCGCAACTTGTAATTTGCACAAAAAATTATTTTCCTTAACTCCCAAAATCCGCGCAAGTCTTTAACTCACTTTTAGTGGCACTTTTGAGTGCACTATGGCTTTAGTGGCACTTTTCAGACTTTAGTGACACTTTTTCTTCAATTCTTTAATCTTCGTGCTTCGTCTTTACATTTATTTATTTAAACAATTACAACTTAAAAATAGAATAAATACAACTAAAAACTTTACATATTAGGATGATATTGCGATTTAATATATGTTCATTTGGAGCACTATCAACAATAAACGACAAAATCATCATTACCCTCAGGTAATGACAATATCGAAGTGGTAGTCAACTTCTTCTTCAAAGTTTGAAAAGCAGTCTCTTGTTCATCCTTCCACTCATACTTTTTCCCCTTGTGCGTTAAAGCAGTCAGAGGTTTCGCTATACGAGAGAAATCTTAAATGAACCTTCTATTGTAACCTGCCAACCCTAGAAACTGACGAACCTGAGTAGGAGTTTTCGGAATTTCCCACTTCTCAATTGCCTCAATCTTAGCAGGATCGACCTGTATTCCCTGTTTACTAACAATATGTCCAAGGAATTGAACTTCTCTTAACCAGAAAGCACACTTAGAGAACTTAGCGTACAACTCTTCTTTCCTCAACAAATCCAGCACCAACTTCAAATGTTCTTCGTGTTCTTCATCACTCTTGGAATGAATAAGGATGTCGTCGATGAAAACGATAATGAATTTGTCCAGATAGGGTCTACACACACGATTCATGAGGTCCATGAATACAGCAGGTGCGTTTGTCAATCCAAACGGCATAACAAGGAATTCGAAGTGACCATAACTGGTGCGAAAAGCGGTTTTCAGAACATTATATTCTTTAACACGCAGTTGATGATAACCGGAACGAAGATCAATCTTAGAATAAACGGACGAACCTTGAAGCTTATCGAACAGATCGTCAATTCTTGGAAGAGGGTAATGGTTTTTAACTGTAAGCTTGTTCAATTCATGATAATCAATGCACAAATGAAACGAACCATCTTTCTTCTTAACAAATAGAACAGGAGCTCCCCAAGGGGACGAACTGGGACGAATGAAATATAGTTGCAACCAATAAAGAAAACATTATTTAGAGTGGCCACATCAGTGGAGTCAATTCCTTCAAAGGGGATAACGAGGATCATGAACTTCAAAGTAAATTTTCATTACATTTCCGAAAGGAAGACGTACGAAAGGTGTGATCTTTCAACGAAAGTAAACTTCCTCGCACAATGAGTGAGTCAATCTAAAATTCATCCTTATTCTTAAATTTATATGCGGGTGGAAAGAAACGTGAATCGTGGACTATAAAGAATAGTCGACTCCAGGTAAGATGAATCTCCAAAAATGATTCTGTGCACCTCAAAGTATTGAATCATGGGATTGATGTTTACGAGGGTGTCGCGGTTAGCCGTGAATATCGAGAGTAGAAACTTCTCAGATGGTCTTGAATATCAAGAGTAAATGTAACACCCTAGCTTAACATGACCACAATATTGTCCGCTATGCCCGCAGGCGCACGACTTTTTCTTGGCGACCACACATGAGAAGCACTTTCCCAGGAGGTCACCCATCCTGGTAGTGCTCTCACCAGAGCACGCTTAACCACAATGTACTCGCACACCTGCTCTGCCTGTGGTCCCAAAACGCGTTGTGTCATTTAAGCGTGAGTATTACCTTATAATCCCATGATACTCATGTCCATGGGCGATGTGGGATTTGTCTAGGGTGTTACATTCACCCCCCTTAGGGACTTATCATCCTCGATGAGGTTTGCCCCACCACCCCCAACGGCACATGAGTGGCTCTGATACCATTCTGTAACACCCTAGCTTAACATGACCACAATATTGTCCGCTATGCCCGCAGGGGCACGGCTTTTTCTTGGCGACCACACACGAGAAGCACTTTCCCAGGAGGTCACCCATCCTGGTAGTGCTCTCACCCGAGCACGCATAACCACAACGTACTCGCACACCTGCTCTGCCTGTGGTCCTAAAACGCATTGTGTCATTTAAGCGTGAGTATTACCTTATAATCCCATGATCACTCTTGTCCATGGGCGATGTGGGATTTGCCTAGGGTGTTACAGTAGAAACTTCTCAGATGGTCCAGTGTGATATCTATCGGTGATACCAATTATAACAACAGTTAGGGTGGAAACCCACCCAGTGCCTTTCCTGAGAACAGGGTGGCCACTGAACGTACCTCAGAAAACTAATTTATCGGTCCGCGTGTCGGTCATGCCCAAATGCAAGAGGGCAAATTTCATGAGCGCAAAGACTTCCCAACAATTTTATAAAACCGCCATCCAAATTGGCGTAAGAGTTTCTATCAATGAACTTAATGGTAAGTTTCATCCTTAAACGGAGGATGAGAAGAATTGTGATCCAAACACTCTGTAGAGTAATGCGAAAATTTGATAAAATCAATCAAAGGAGTTTTGAAAAAGCTTTAAACATTTGATGTAACAACATAAACGGAACAAAGTTCTTAGTAAATTTAGAAGTATGTACAACGTGTACCATTTTATATAAAACAAATTAACTTAGTCAAACAGCTCAATAAATGAGTGGTTTTAAAATAATTTTGAAGGTATGATTTAGTATATACTAGCCAAAATAGGTCAGGGTAAATTTATTCATTTGAATCCATACGTACATATATGATTTTATAAATTGTATACATGACAAAATATTTCATTACTTCTATTCGCCCATAAATCTCGTGAGAACCGCCCAATTAAACAAATGTGTAAAACTCCCGATGATAAACAGAGTATCTGTATTTCAAAGGTTACAAGTTAAAGTAAGATCGTGGAAGATCGAGTAAAGGACTTGAATCGTCGTGCGACATTTGACCAACAAATGTTACGAGGTCATGAAAACCAATGAGTTAAATGTTGTTTTGACTATTATCAGGGCATAAGTCCTTGGGCCAAAATTGTTCCTGAACGAAGCTGTTGCTAACAAGCGAGTTATGAAGGATAGAGCATGAGATAGATAATCTAGTTAAAACGAGCTTCTCGTATATCAACAAATAAGATAATGAATATTTTCCCTATTCATGTAATACATCGGAACTTCTGAATGAGTAGTGTAAAAATTTTCTTTGACTCACTTTCTATTCCTCATGTCACAATATTGGGACTTCTTTATGAATTAACGTAATATAATCACGTTGGCGTGACGCCATTATATTTCACTAATTCATAGTTCCATTCCAATAGCACTACATGAGGTCAGGACACGCGATCAACCTCGGATTTCCACACAATTTCTCTAAAACAATTTCTTAAACAATGTGCTAAGGATAGCACAAGAGACAAAGCATCATAAGTAACGAATAGGAGTAACGATGACATAGAAATGTCTTCGAAGTACCAAAAATCTCTGAAAGTCAAGAATGACATTTTCCGGTTCAAAATCCAAAGCACATAGGCACAACGGCACAAAGGCATGTAATATAACAAGAATGTTATATACCTAAACATAATAGCTGACATTGAAATGCCGAGCATTTAGAAGTCAAGAATGACATCTCGCGTAATATAACTCAAACGTTATATACATAACCATAATAGATGACATAGAAATGTCGAGAATTTCAGAAGTCAAGAATGACATCCCTCGATTTCACTACCCGAGGTGTTCTTATAAGGATAAGTTCGCATGAGTCGGAGAATACGTTTAAATCGAAATGGGAGTTCCTCCCGGATTCAGAACATAATAGAGATGTATGTATGATAACAATATACATACCAATACGATACAAATGATCACATATAATAATATATTATAGGCCGGGCTGTAGACTAGACTCACTAATGCACCCTATTGACTCGAGTAACGACATCAATGTAGCCTAATTCCCTACAACCAACACTCTGATACCAACTAAAATGACCCGTCAAAGTACACTTGACGACCATCGTTATTTTGGTCCCACAGCTTGATCATAACTCTATATGAATTTGATAAATAACCTTGCATTCTTTATTTAAAAATGATTTCCTATAAAGAAAACCTACCAAAATGTGTAAGTTTAGAAAAACCATACATTATTACTTAACCAAAAGTTGACCAAAACAAGTCAACAACATCCACTATTAAATGTATCAAAATAGAATGCAAGTTAATGTTTAACAAAAGCTGTCATCATAAATATGCAGACTCTCTAAGCACAGCGGAAGCAATCAATCATGAATCTGAGAATAAAACATGCGAGTAACTGTCAACAAAAATGTTGAGTGAATTATAGGTTTAAAATTGCAAACAATATTTAATTTAAACCATAAACATTTATGTTTGAAAACATAAAAACTCCTTTTTGGACCACAAAATTATATGCTAGAAAACATATAAAAACATTATTCCATTTTCCGTGAGCCACCTGGTAACCACTTAACTATTTATTTATCTTTGCCAAACACAATAAATAATATACACCGAACAAGTGTATCTTCAACTAAATACGAAGTACTAAACATTCTGATTATAAATTGGTAGCGCGACTAGCTCGAAATGGGGTTGTCAAATCTGATAGATTTATCCATAGGATTCGCGTTCACCAGTAGAAACCAGTGATTACAATTACCAGATTAGGGAATATTTTTGTTCAACTCAATGAATAATTTAAACCAACTTCCACTTGTGTCCAATACTTAAAAATAAAATGCATGTATTCTCATCCCAAAAGATTTAAAATAGAAAAATGGGACTATAACTCACCTTAAAGCAAATGAAGTAGCCAGACAAAAATGCGAACAACAATGAAGTAAAGTGATCAAGTATGATCACAACGCCGACCTATAAATAAAGCAGGTCGATATAAATAACTAACTTAGGTCAAGTCTTAGTAGGATAGCTATTGTACATGTTGCAAGTAGACATAGAACAACACTCAACATGCATAGGTTTGATCAGAACAGTGTACGGACACACACTTTCTATTTTCAGAAAGTTTCTATTTTCAGCAGGTTTCCATTTTTGGAAAGTTTCTATTTTAGGAAAGTTTCTATTTTAGGAAAGTTTCCAAATTTAGAAATTTTCCATATTTAGAAAGTTTCTATTTTTAGAAAGTTATTAAGTTAGGAAAGTTTCCTTAATTAGAAAGTCAACAAAAGTCAACTGAAAGTCAAAGTCAACCGAAAGTCAACTCAAAAGTCAACCTTAGTCAAACATAGTCAACATTAATTTTTAAAGTGTAAGTTATATTAATAATATAAGTTATAATGTTATTTAAAGTCATAAATGTATAATTATGTCATAACATAAGTTTAATTAAATTAAAATGAATTATTAAAGTTAACATAAGTATTTAATTAATTAATTAAATATTAATCATAATATAAGTATTATTAATTAATAATAAATTTTAATCATATCATAAGTATTATTAATTAGTTATGAATTATTAATCATATCATAAGTTTCTAATTATAATCATTAAATCATAAGTATTTAATAATTAAATTATAATTAAATAATAACTCAGCCTTATAATAATTAAATAATTAATTAATCCTTATTATAAGTCTTATTATAATAATCTCATAACATAAGTTTAGTACTTACCATAAGTATTTTTCATTAATAATAAAAGTATTATTAATCATAAGTTTAATTAAATGTTAAATTAAATCATAAGTAATTAATAAATGATATAATAAATATATATATCATAAGTCTTAAATTAAATTAATTACTTTTTATATCATAAGCAATTTATTAATAATGAAATTCATTATTTATATCATAAGTCTTATTTAATAACCATAAATTTTAATTAAAAGTTCATCAGGTCATAACTTGAGCCCCGGGAATCAGTTTTCGGCGAGTCTTATATATATCTTCGCCTAACCAACCCACCCAACACATTAGTGTGCTCAAGAACATCCCAAGAACAGCTACCAAGTTGTGACTTACTGTGACAACCCGGAAATTTTTGACCAAATTTAAACTTAATCTTTGTACGATTAACATTTCCGACACGATAAGCAAAGTCTGTAAAACTGAATCTCAAAATTTTTGAACTACTTTTATATATTTAAATACCCTTCGGTTGTTTTCGAAGATTCGCGAACAATTATATGTAAATAGATACATATATACTATAACTTGAAAATGTAACGATGTATTAATTGTTTGATACCGTACATTAAACTTATTGGTTTAAATATCTATTTGAATATATATGATAAGTTGAAATATTTATTATTAAATTAATTATAAATAACTTCCAATGTGTATTTAAAAACTGATTTATGTATATTAAAAAGATATATACATATATATAATTTCAAGTTATTTAGTAAACGATAGTAACATTCATTTATTGATTCGATTGATATTTAGATAAGTTAACTAAAGCGTTTAAGATGAACCAGTAAAACACTAATTTGCTACAGTATTTTCAAATTGCTACAGTACCCAAAATGCTACATTGTCTTCGAAAATCACTATTTGCTACAGTGAAATTGACTTTGCTACGGTGAATTGCTACAATAAAAATTGGCTTGCTACAGTAGCTGTGCTACAGTAAAACGCTATTTCAAAATAAATAAAAATATATATATGTATGTATGTATATGTATATACTACGAGACGATGATTTATAGAAGCAAATAACCAAAACACTTAATTGATTAAAGCTACACTTAGAGTGACATAGTTATCAATGATTAAGTTTATATTTTGACAAAGGTACGAGTCACGAAACGAAAAGTACTAGTTTTCTCAGCGTACGAAAGGGCGTTCGAAAAACCGGAACCGAGACATAAGTCGAGTGACAACGTACGACTTATCGGAACAAAAATTACAAGTCAACTATGCATGTGAATTTAATATAATATATAATTAATTATATAAATTAAATGTATTATATATATAATTAAATAATATGTCGACAAGCAAGAAAACAAATGAAAGTGAGCTGTCCAGACGAGCCATGCGATCGCATGGCATTTGCACTGAAAGCCCATGCGATCGCATGGGCATCAGATTCAGCAAACATGTATAAATAGCTCGATCTATTCTGTTTCTTTCCTCATTCTTTTTACTCCGTATTATTTAAATTATTATTATTATTATTATTATTATTATTATTATTATTATTATTATTATTATTATTATTATTATTATTATTATTATTATTATTATTATTAATCCTAATATTATTATTTGTAATATTAGTGTTATTATTAGTATTATACATAAAATATTATGACGAGGTCATGAGCGTGTAACTTTCAAAATGAGTTCTCAAACGGGTTAAAGCTAAGGAAATTATGGGTTATTGCCAAGGAGGTTATGGGTAATGTTTGGGGGTATAATTGTGAATCAAACTTAGTGTTTATCATCTCCGTTACGTCTACGTACTTTTCTACAATATTGAATCTCAATATTAATACGTTGAGATCTATGATTATTTGATATACCGAGTTTCGGTCACATTACGATGAACAACTTTATGTGCTGCTAAGGTGAGTTTCATTTGCTCCCTTTTTAATTACTTTTGCAATCTATATTTTTGGGCTGAGAATACATGCACTTTATTTTAAACGCAATGGATACAAGTACATACTAAATTCTACACCGAGTTTGAACCGAAAATCCCTTAGCTTTGGTAACTAGTAACTGCCAGTTATAAGAACTGGTGGGCGCGAGTAGTTATATATGGATCCATAGGGCCTGATATCCCCGTCCGAGCTAGAGCACTAGCCTTTTAACGGACGTATGCTATTTGAGAAGCGTACACGTTGGTTTGCGTGTATTATTAAGATGATTATATAAAGGGTACAAATTATATATACGTTAAGTTTAGTTACCGGGGTGCTCAATTTCGTAGAATATTTTGATAAACGTTTCTGGATTGAACAACTGAAATCTTGTGATCCACCTTTATATACAGATTATGCGCAACATTAAAACTATGAACTCACCAACCTTTGTGTGGACACTTGTTAGCATGTTTATTCTCAGGTTTCCTAGAAGTCTTCCGCTGTTTGCTTAGATGTTAAACAAGCTATGTGCATGGAGTCTTACATGACATATTTTTCAAGGAGACGTTGCATTCACCAAATCATCACCATGTATCTTATTTTGACTGCATTGTCAACAGAAATACTGTTGTAAACTATTATTTATGGTGATTGTCTATATGTAGAAATCATCAGATGTCGAAAACCTTTGATTTAAATATTCATTTATGGTGTGCCTTTTCAAAAGAATGCAATGTTTACAAAATGTATCATATAGAGGTCAAATACCTCGCAATGAAATCAATGAATGACGTGTTCGTCCATATGGATTTGGAGCGATCATCACACTTACAGCCATAAATCAACTTGTAGCTTTAATCCGTTCAAAAACATGTTTTAGTCATAACGGGTGATCCGTGGCTCGGATTTCGATGACCCGAACATGAAAGTTCATCCAATCATCAATCCTAACACACTAGTACACCCTAAATACTCTAAAAGTGGTCACAAAGTTGGACCATACCTGTACCAATTCGTTCTTACATTTTAATTTCAATTAAACACCATTTTAATCATATCTAGAGCTCCGGGAATCAAAATAACATGAATTCGGAGTCTAAAATTAATGTCTTGATGAGAGGAACTCATATAAACACTTTAATTTCACTTTTATATCAGTTATGTTCTCAGAAAATAACAAACAAACTGCTGTCCTGTAAAAACTCGTCCTTATCCACCTGGACGAAGTCATCAACATCTGGTCCCATCGCGAGGTACTAACTTAAATATGCCATGAATGACTCCAAGTAATGTCATTAAAATGAGCAATTACATAGCGGAAGACTTAATTCGTACCTGAGAATAAACATGCTTAAAAGTGTCAACCAAAAGGTTGGTGAGTTCATAGGTTTATTATAATAATCATTTCAATATATTAATAGACCACAAGATTTTCGTTTATAAATATATGTACACTTGCAAGTGTATAAAAGTATTCTATAAATTGTAGGCACCCGGTAACAAGCCTTAACGTTCATGTTTTACCCTCTAAAGTACACCAGATCAGGTGTGTTTAATATAACTTCGAAGTACTAAAGCATCCCATAGTCAGGATGGGGTTTGTCAGGCCCAATAGATCTATCTTTAGGATTCGCGCCTACCGTACATAGACAAGTAGTTTAATGTTACCAAGCTAAGGGTATATTTCTGGTTTAAACCCACATAGAATTAGTTTTAGTACTTGTGCCTATTTCGTAAAATATTTATAAAACAGCGTATGTATTCTCAGCCCAAAAATTTATATAAAAAGAGGGTAATGAAACTCACCATACTGTATTTTATAGTAAAAATACATATGACGTCATTGAACAATTATAGGGTTGGCCTCGGATTCACGAACCTATATCATTTGTATATTTATTAATTTACATAGTTATAATCGAACAATATATGTATAAATTTATTATATCTTTAATTTATATATTATGTATGTTTAATTTGTATATATATTCATAATGATTAATGTTAATAATAGTAATTATAATAATACTAATAATTTTAATAATAATGATAATAATAATGATAATATTAGTAATGATAATAAATAAATAAAAAAGATAGTTTTTTAATAATAATAAAAATGATAATTTTCAAAAATAATAGTTTTGATAATAATTATACTATTAATGATAATAATAATGTTAATGATAATAATGATTTTTGTTAACTTTACTTAATAATAATTTTCATAATAATAATAATCTTAATAATCATAATAATGTTATTACTAGTAATACAAATATTCATATTCTTAACATAATAATAATAATGATAATAATAACAATAATAATAGTATTTACTACCTTAAAAGCTCTCCAAAAAAGAAATTGTCACGAACCGGGCTCGAACCCGCGACCTCCCACTCATCAACATAACACTCGAACCATCACATCTACTCTGTTTTCTGATTTTATACTCAGCACACTTATATATAACTCGTTTCTGTTTTGTTACCTCTTCTTCTCCATCATAAACTAGTCGACCAGTGATTTACCGTAATCGATCCAGGCTTCAAATTTTAAGTTTATGAATTATATGCAAAACATGATAAGTCAGATTATGTGTGATTGTGTATGCAAAAACGAAGAAAAATATACAACTAAACTGCCTGTATCTGTTCGCGATTGGGATGAACAACCAAAAACGTGATTTCGAAATTTAGTACTTTTTAGACCATAATTATAACACAAAACAGATTTGAAAACATCATTAGAAACTTTCTCTATCTTCAATTGATCGTGAATTGTAACAGAATAATTGAATTTCTTGATGATCCATCCGTTTGACTTTTTAGATTAAATCTTTGACTCCAAGAATTCTTAATCAAAAGAAGGAATTAACGACTGTTGTTTTACAGACAGGTTAAATAAAAGATTCCTAACAAAAATTCATTACTAGATTTTGGAATTCTGTTCGCATTCCATCTTTTGATTTTAACATATAAAAAAAAAACAGAGGTATCGTTCTGTAAAAAAAAAAACTTGACTTTAATCAGATATGGAAAATTACGGCCAGTTATATTTGATAGAGGATATAAAGAATTGGATGGTTTTCGTAAAAAAAATCGTTGGATTTATAGAGGGAGTGATCAACAGAATTTTTCTACCAGACTAATAAGGAAAATAAAAATAAAATAAAATATATAAAAGTTAAAATCAATTTCTAACTGTATTTGTGTTTATTCAGTTGTCTTAATGCAAGAGTGATTCGATACCTTACTTTTACAGACAGGAAAATTGATTTTAAATCAGTTGGATTGATACCCCTTAACAAACTTGTACAAATTTCTTGCTTTTATATTCTATATAATTAATATTAATAACTAATAATAATAAATAATAATAATAATAATACTAATAATAATTATATTACTAATAATTAATATAATAGATAATAATAATGATGATTAAAAAAAATAATGGTGATAATAATATTCTTCATAATGCAATTAATAATACTAATTATTTTAATACTAATTATAATAATACTAATAATAAAATAATCATATTAACATTATAATTATAATAATGATAATTTAGTAACAACGATATAAATAATAATAATACTTATATTAGTAATGATAATAATAATATTAACAATTTTAACACATTATTCGTATCAAGTTTCATATCCAGTAATATTAATAAGACTGATATTAATGTTAATATGAATATTATAACAATAAAGAATTAATGATAATAATATTAGTATAACAATTATACTCTTCTTGAAACCACATTTAATATCTTAATATTATAATTTATTACTATGTAATATTTAATAATTATTTAATTTATTATATGGTGATATTCATTGAATATTTAATGTACATGTATTTTATATATTACAATATATTCATAAATAAAAATCATATATAGATTTATATATATATACAATTATGTATTCAATTATAGGTTCGTGAATCGTCGAAACTAGTCAAAAGGTCAATTGAATATATGAGCATATTTTCAAAGTTTTCGAGACTCAACATTATAGACTTTGCTTATTCGTGTTGGAAACATGTAGGGATTAAGTTTAAATTTGGTCGGAAATTTCAGGGTCGTCACAGTACCTACCCGTTAAAGAAATTTCGTCCCCGAAATTTGACAGAGGTCGTCATGGATAACAATAAGAATGTTTTCATGACAAATATGAGTTGATAAATAGAGTTTTATCATCATTGAGTAATATGGATAAAACCATTTGATTTTGTTAAGAGTACGAGTGAAGCTATCACCAAAAAGTGAAATGAGTAGGTATAGATTTATCATATCTTTTGACGTAGATAGGATTGATTTCCAAGTTCAAGAGATTTGGAGAAAATCTTTGTAATAAGATTTGATTCTTCGGTAATCAAAGAAGTTAGGATTCGCTTTAGATGCGATTATCTGTTTTGATTGCTCTGGCAGATATTTTACTATAAATTTACCCCCGTTGTTTCCTTAAAACTCACACCTTCTATTCTTCCTTTCTCAACTCATACTTTAAAGCATTCATTAATATGCTCCATCCGGTACTGATTCTTGATATACTCCTAACCTTCATATCTATCATTCTTCTTTTTCATCTACCACCGTAGGAAGTTACTTACTTCTACCATTACCTTAGGGTTATAGTGTTTTTTCATTCTCCCGAGTCTTTACGTGGCAATACGTATTGATATGCATGGTTTGTAATTTCGGGGTTGTTATTGGGTTTTATATCTTCCCTTATTTTTTGATGTCCCTACTTCTGTCTTCCATAATCATTGTCATCCACAGTTAATACTCTCTCCTATTTGTTGCGATTTATACTCCAATTTCTATTTCGGAGCTTCATTCTTTCGTTTCCTCTTCTTGCGATTAAGCATCTCTTGTAATGGTCCGGAATTCACACATATGGATTTCGGAATGAACATTGTTAATGTTCTAAGAAAGAGATCGTAATGGCACGATCTTGATTTGTTAAATTACAAGAATTTCCCGAAAAACACCGAATCATCAAGAAAAATATTTTCTTGATATGTTTAGAGATTAGATAGAATGTAAGAGTCGTGTAAATGGCACATGATGACGGTACTGTGAATCATTATGCTTCATTAGAAACTCGGCATGTCTTACTGTAATATAATGACGTTGATCAAGTGTCATTATATTATACTAACCCATGCATCAGTTCCCAACACTACCTCAAAACATTCATATTTTAAATTTGAAGGTTCGCAGAATATAGAAACTAACAGTTTCTCATATGATGTAACACTGATAGCTCAAAGAGATAAATGATTTCAGATAAGATTAGTTTGGAAATTATATTCAGAAATATCGAGGTTATTTATAATGAAAGATACGATAATATCTTTGAATATCTAAGATTAAAGGATAATGGAGACTATTGTCCGCAAGGGTTTAGAGTAAGGGGCAAGATATTCGCTAAAGACTTCAGCAGGCATTGAATTATTTGAATTCTTTGAAGTCAAACTTATTCTTTATTGATTTGTCCACGGCTTCCTTCATAGTTTCGCATAATCCGCTTTTCAGTATTAAATTTTTCTATTGAGCATTTCCAACATTCCATTCTTTATCATCAACTTTTGGCCATTAAGACCATCTACAACATGCTGCTTCGTCAGCATTTTCAAAGTTAACAGATCTGGGTCATCGGTTATCAAACCGAGGTGTTTTCAGGAGAATTGTATTTTTAAATGATTAAATGCTGATGGTAATATGGTGGAATATAAAAGATTCTCCGGTAACAAATAAAGAGCACGCATATATATTAAGGTTATAATAAAGCAAACTTGAATGAAAGTTGAAGTTGACTTGCTGGAGCTGTGACAAAATTTTGCTACTTTGAAAGGGATTACCAAATTATTTTGGGTAATAATAACACTGAAGGAATTAGCACAGCTACGTGTTAAATGTTTACTCAGTTTCCGAGAGTTTTTCAGATGCATAACTATATGCATCAATCTTTTCTTCCATAGATGAAGTGCGGCTGGTTTATCCTCTCGATCGAGGTGTTTTCAAGAATCATGAAAGATTTGAACATGGATTGGAATCGTCAAAATTCAAATGAGGTTTAAGATGAAATCAAGTGGCAAACTTGAAGAATTATTTAGTTTCATATGTTATAATCAATATTTTAATCCATTTTAATTGTCCAATAATGGCAGTCCTTAGTTGATAGTTCAATAATTGGTTTATATATATAATCTTAGAATTACCCAACGACGTATTGTATACGTATTGTCTTGATCAAACCAGAGACGTATTGTAGACGTATTGTCTTAGAATTAACTAAGACTTATTGTGTACGTATTGTCTTAGGATTTATCAAAACGTATTGTATACTTATTGTGTTAGGATGTACCAAATATTCGAATTAATAAATATGTATCATGACCCGTGTACAACTTATTGTCTCAGAATTAATCCAACGTATTGTGTACATGTGTCCCGATTTAAAGTGCGTAAAAGTAAATAACAGAAATTAAATGACGATAAATAAAATTGCGAGAATATAAATTGCGATAATTAAATTGCGATAGATAAAATATAACCAGTTAGCTAGGAAGAGTTAGCGTGGATTCTTAACAAAATTCTTTATAATTAATTTGTTTGTTTCTAACAAATTTTATTTTGTCTAATGTTTTCTTCATTATGCCACTTGTTGGATTCTGATAGGTCAAAACCTAAATATGAAATTGAATGAAAATGGTTATTCTGTGGTGTACAGATTCATATATCGGCGAATGTAAACAGGGTAATAGATGATCATTGAATCAGATTTGAAGAATGTACAGTGTAACTTATTAATGTGAAATCTAAATATTCCTCGGGTATTACCTACCCGTTAAAATATTTTCATCATTAACAGTTTGTACGAAAGAAATTTTAATTACAATCTTTATGAAAACATATATACATATATATTTTCTTCAGATGTAATCATGGATTTAATGAGTTAATATGATATTAAACTCATTTGATTTACTGTTAGAACTAGAATACATAATCTCTAAAACTTTTAGAAATTACATAATCGCCATGTCGAGCAAAGATAATCGATGTAGAATGATATGTAGAATGAAGATAAAGTAGATAGAACAATACGTAGAATGATAATTATGCTCGAGGTACAGAATAAGATGTTAGGCATGTGATGTTGAAACTTAGGTTGTTGGTGGTACTGGTGTCAATGATGTTGCTGAAGCTGATAGGTTTTGCACCATATTTTCCAAAGCCACTACTCGAGCGCGAAGCTCTTTGACTTCTTCTATTACTCCGGGATGATTGTCGGTCGGAACGAGCGGATGAATAGGGTTTAGAATTTTAGATAGAAGATAATCGTGACGAGATACCCTGGAGATGAGGCTAAAAATGGTATTTCGGATAGGTTCACCGGTAAGTGCTTCAGGTTCTTCGCCGAGGGTGAAATGTGGTGGATGAAAGGGATCGCCTTCTTCTTGTCTCCAATAATGAAGTAGGTTACGAACCCATCAGATGATTTGGGGATGGCTGATTGATTGATTCATTCTGGTGACGCTGCTTTCGGAGCTTAGGTGAGACTTCATATCGGAATTTGAGGGATTTGAACTAGTGGTGAGTTTCATTTGATACGGTTAGATAAAGGGTTTTTGATATCAAATGATTTTCGGATATCGGATGATATTCTAATTACATAGAATACCTATACATAGTAGAGGAGATCCCGTAGATTATGGAGGGAATTAAGGAAACGTGTCAGACAAGACTTAATGTGATGGGATGTGAATTTGTCTGTACACCATCTATGCAATAATTGCAATAAGACGCATCGAGACTGAAAATGACAAATAAATATTTTTCGACAAATGGTGGTAAGCAAACACTTTTAATATGCAGACCAGATTCAAGTCTAGACTCATTAACATAACCTAACAACTACTAGGTCGAAGTCCAGACTCATTAATGCATCCTAACAACTACTAGTTAGACACACTAATGCAAGACCTGGTTCGCTACGACCACCGCTCTGATACCAAATGTAAAAACCCGTCCTTATCCACCTGGACAAAGTCATCAACATCTGGTCCCATCGCGAGGTACTGACTTAAATATGCCATGAATGACTCCAAGTAATGTCTTTAAAATGAGCAATTACACAGCGAAAGACTTAATTCGTACCTGAGAATAAACATGCTTAAAAGTGTCAACCAAAAGGTTGGTGAGTTCATAGGTTTATCATAATAATCATTTCAATATATTAATAGACCACAAGATTTTCGTTTATAAATATATGTACACTCACAAGTGTATAAAAGTATTCTATAAATTGTAGGCACCCGGTAACAAGCCTTAACGTTCATGTTTTACCCTATAAAGTACACCAGATCAGGTGTGTTTAATATAACTTTGAAGTACTAAAGCATCCCATAGTCAGGATGGGGTTTGTCAGGCTCAATGGATCTATCTTTAGGATTCGCGCCTACCGTACATAGACAAGTAGTTTAATGTTACCAAGCTAAGGGTATATTTCTGGTTTAAACCCACATAGAATTAGTTTTAGTACTTGTGCCTATTTCGTAAAACATTTATAAAACAACGCATGTATTCTCAGCCCAAAATATATATAAAAAGGGGGTAATGAAACTCACTATACTGTATTTTGTAGTAAAAATACATATGACGTCATTGAACAATTATAGGGTTGACCTCGGATTCACGAACCTATATCATTTGTATATTTATTAATTTACATAGTTATAATCGAACAATATATGTATAAATTTATTATATCTTTAATTTATATATTATGTATGTTTAATTTGTATATATATTCATAATGATTAATGTTAATAATAGTAATTATAATAATACTAATAATTTTAATAATAATGATAATAATAATAATGATAATAAAATAAAATAAAATAAAAAGATAGTTTTTTAATAATAATAAAAATGATAATTTTCAAAAATAATAGTTTTGATAATAATTATACTATTAATGATAATAATAATGTTAATGATAATAATGATTTTTGTTAACTTTACTTAATAATAATTTTCATAATAATAATAATCTTAATAATCATAATAATGTTATTACTAGTAATACAAATATTCATATTCTTAACATAATAATAATAATGATAATAATAACAATAATAATAGTATTTACTACCTTAAAAGCTCTCCTAAAAAGAAATTGTCACGAACCCGCGACCTCCCACTCATCAACATAACACTCGAACCATCCCATCTACTCTGTTTTTCTGATTTTATACTCAGCACACTTATATATAACTCGTTTCTGTTTTGTTACCTCTTCTTCTCCATCATAAACTAGCCGACCAGTGATTTACCATGATCGATCCAGGCTTAAAATTTTAAGTTTATGAATTATACCCAAAACATGATAAGTCAGATTATGTGTGATTGTGTATGGAAAAACGAAGAAAAATATACAACTAAACTGCCTGTATCTGTTCGCGATTGGGATGAACAACCCAAAACGTGATTTCGAAATTTAGTACTTTTTAGACCATAATTATAACACAAAACAGATTTGAAAACATCATTAAAAACTTTCTCTATCTTCAATTGATCGTGAATTGTAACAGAATAATTGAATTTCTTGATGATCCATCCGTTTGACTTTTTAGATTAAATCTTTGACTCCAAGAATTCTTAATCAAAAGAAGGAATTAACGACTGTTGTTTTACAGACAGGTTAAATAAAAGATTCCTAACAAAAATTCATTACTAGATTTTGGAATTCTGTTCGTATTCCATCTTTTAATTTTAACATATAAAAAAAATAGAGGTATCGTTCTGTAAAAAAAAACTTGACTTTAATCAGATATAGAAAATTACGGCCAGTTATATTTGATAGAGGATATAAAGAATTGGATGGTTTTCGTAAAAAAAAATCATTGGATTTATAGAGGGAGTGATCAACCGAATTTTTCTACCAGACTAATAAGGAAAATAAAAATAAAATAAAATATATAAAAGTTAAAATCGATTTCTAACTGTATTTGTGTTTATTCAGTTGTCTTAATGCAAGAGTGATTCGATACCTTACTTTTACAGACAGGAAAATCGATTTTAAATCAGTTGGATTGATACCCTTTAACAAACTTGTACAAATTTCTTGCTTTTATATTCTATATAATTAATATTAATAACTAATAATAATAAATAATACTAATAATACTAATAATAATTATATTACTAATAATTAATATAATAGATAATAATAATGATGATTAAAAAAAATAATGGTGATAATAATATTATTCATAATGCAATTAATAATACTAATTTTTTTAATACTAATTATAATAATACTAATAATAAAATAATCATATTAACATTATAATTATAATAATGATAATTTAGTAACAACGATATAAATAATAATAATACTTATATTAGTAATGATAATAATAATAATATTAACAATTTTAACACATTATTCGTATCAAGTTTCATATCCAGTAATATTAATAAGACTGATATTAATGTTAATATAAATATTATAACAATAAAGAATTAATGATAATAATATTAGTATAACAATTATACTCTTCTTGAAACCACATTTAATATCTTAATATTATAATTTATTACTATATAATATTTAATAATTATTTAATTTATTATATGGTGATATTCATTGAATATTTAATGTACATGTATTTTATATATTACAATATATTCATAAATAAAAATCATATATAGATTTATATATATATACAATTATGTATTCAATTATAGGTTCGTGAATCGTCGAAACTAGTCAAAAGGTCAATTGAATATATGAGCATAGTTTCAAAGTTTTCGAGACTCAACATTATAGACTTTGCTTATTCGTGTTGGAAACATGTAGGGATTAAATTTAAATTTGGTCGGAAATTTCCGGGTTGTCACATGTCCCAAAACAATCAAACCGAAAACATATATAATCGAGCATTTCTACGCATATAATCAATAATACAATAACATATAAGCACCATACTATCATAATATCACATAAAAACAGAAAAAATAAATGAAAAATTTAAAAGCTAGGGTTAGGGTTTATACCCTAATCGAGAATTGAAGGATATGAATGTGTAGAGGAGAACGAGAGGAATCCGTTGATGTTAAAAGCCCTAAATTCCAAGCTTGATTTTGATTAAAGATGGTGATGATAATGATGATGATAGGTAACGGCTAGGGTAGGGAAGAAAGAGAGGAGAGAAATAAAATGCTAGGCTTTTGATCTTTTGAAATGGAAGTAACAAAATGAGAATGAAAATAACAATGAAAAATGAATGGGAGCAAGGCCTAGTATTCGGCTGATTTTAGCAAGGGTGGGCCCCTTATGGGCCATTCTTGATATTTGATAAATTGCTTTTAGCTCGAACGCCCGATCGAAGCCCGAAACGCGAAAACGCTACTACGCGATTAAATATACGGAGAGATAACAAATACGCGACGAAAAATATATATAAACACTATATATAAACATATGACATTAAAATATCATATTTAAAATAATTAGGATTTAAAAATCCCAATAACTTGACCGTTGGTTTGAAAACCGAAAAGATTCGCCGGTTAGAAATCTGCGACACGTAGAAACGTACGAATTAAAATATGAATACAAATATTCATTTAACACATAATAATTAATATACTATTACTAAAATAATAATATAGGTCATAGAAATGACGTGGCACGAATAACAGTTAACGATCGTTAAACAATTAACGGTAAAAGATAACGAAAAAAGTCTGGTCGTTACAATAGCAAATGAGGATTATAAAGTCTATGAATCATCATCTTCCATTAAAAATTTAGCATGACTTACTGTAATATAATCACGTTGGCCTGACGTCATTATATTATACTAACTCATGCTTCAATTCCCAACACTTCTTCAAAATATTTATAATTTAAACTTGAATTTTACAGAATATAGAAACTAAAACAGTTTCCTTTATGATGTAATAAAGATATCGCAAAGAGATACTTAGTTGCGGACAAGAATCGTTATGAAGATATTTTCAAAAATATCGAGGATATTTATACTGAAAGATATGATGATATCTTAGAATTTCTAAGATCGAATGCAAATGAAGAAAATTCTTCCGTAAGGATTTAAGGAACAAGGTATTCGCTAAGGATTTCAGCAGATACTGAATCATCTGGATTCTTTGAATACAGGTTTAGTCCTTGTGATTTGTTCACAGTTTCCTTCATGGTTTGCTCAATCCATTTTTTAGTTCCAGATTTTCTTTTGAGCTTTTCCAACACACAATTCTTTATTATCAAGCTTCTTGTCATTAAGACCATCTACAGCTTTTGCTGCTTCATCAGCATTATTATGGTTAACGAATCTGAATCATTGGCTATAATCCGAAGTGTTTTCAAACATTTGGAATTGAAGTGTTTATGCATAGGGTGTATTCATCAATGGATCTAACGGTTGACGAATAAACGTTGTTGATTTCAAAAGTAATGAATGATAATTTCGGTGGTTTGATGTGATAACTCATCACAGAATACGAATGAATATAATTCAGGAATGTAGTGATCTTTAGGAAGATAACACCTGCTAAAGCTTTACTTGAATTTTGATACCTCAAAATCAGAATATGTAACTGAATTTGTATGAAAATGGTTGTTCTTTAGTGAACGGATACATATATCTTGTGAATGTAAGTAGGATAGTTACTGACTATTGAATCAGAATTGAAGAATGTACAATGTAACATATTAATGTGAGATATAAATATTTCTCGAGTATTACCTACCCGTTAAAATATTTTCACAATCAACAGTTTGTACAAAAGAGTTTTTAATTACAATCTTTATGAAAATATACGTACATATATATATTTTCCTTTAGATGTAATAATGGATTTAATGAGTTAATATAATATTAAACTCATTTGATTTACGGTTGAAACGAGAATAAATAATCTCCAAAACTTTTAGAGATTACATAATCGTCGCGGAATATTTCTTTAATGAAGTTATGAATCAATACTTCATCGTTCATTGTTATTGATATACCTCGGTATATGATGTTGGTGCTCGTGGAATCCTTTTGAACTTCGCAAGGCACGAATAATATTTTCAAAAAGGTTTCGAGTACATCGAAAATGAAAGTATACAATCAAACATGTATTTGAATAATAAACTTGGTTTATTATGAAATAGAGTTTATTATGATGAAGCAGTGATTACTGATTGCTAAGTCATTAACGAAGGATGTACATCATAGCATATTAGTGATATGAATTAACCAAGTAGTACATATTAGTTAAGATTCACACGTAATAGTTTAGTATGAAAAGATTTATTATTGTTCCAAATCATATATATATATATATATATATATATATATATATATATAATTCTTCAGGAAGAATGAGTCAATACATCTTAACTCATTATTACTAATATTCCTTGATGGCTGTGGTGTTGATGCTTGAGGTACCAAGTGTGATGTTGAGGCGTGGGATGCGGATGTTGTTATTGGTGGTGCTGATGCTGTTGGTGGTGATGCTGATGGTGCTTACAGTGCTTGTGGTGTTGGTGATGTTGGCGGTACTGATGGTGATGCTGGTTATGTTGCTGGTACTGCTGATGCTCGTAGATATTGCACCATATTCTCTAGAGCCACTATTCGAGCGCGAAGCTCGTTGACTTCTTCTATTACACCGGGATGATTGGCGATTTGGACAAGTGGATGAATAAGATCTAGAATTCTAGATATTATATAATCGTGACGGGATATCCTGGAAATGAGGGTGAAAATGGTGTTTCGAATTGGTCGCCGGTAAGTGCTTCAGGTTCTTCGCCAATAGGGCAATGTGGTGGGTGAAAAGGATCACCTTCTTCACTTCTCCATTAATTGAGTCGGCTACGAACCCATCCCTAATTCATCCATAAAAGATGATGACTAATTGATTCGTTTGTTCCGGTTATGCCGCCATTGGAGCTCGAGGAGTCAAGTGAGAAATCCATATTATGTGATCGGATAAAGGTTTCGATATGAGATGAGTGTTGAATACTGTATGATATATTCGTCTCCTGGAATACGTATATATAGCAAAAAGATTTCCGTAATTTACGGAGGAAATTTTGGAAAAGTGTTAGACAAAGTCTATTGGGATAGATATGATAAGATATGATGTGTCTATACTCCATTTATGTAATAATGGTAGTATGACGTGTCGAGATCATAAATAATAAGTATGTAATCTGATAATCTTTCGATTAAAGACTTTCAATTCGTAATGGCCTATTCAGGTCTAGGGGCTTGAGCTATAGGATCATTTAAATCGATAATCCAAACCCTTCCATTCTAGAGTTTCGTAGACGCCACTCGTCAAGAAAGTTTAATGATCAAAATAACGAGAAAGCAAAGATTTTGAAAGTAATGAATATGAATAGTAGAGATTTCAAGAATCATGGTTAACATTTCATGTAACACATATGTAATACACAAAACCATGATAGATGACAAAGGAATGTCGAGAATTTCAGAAATCATGGTGTCGCATTTAAATGTGGTGGCGGAATTGGATAGTACTTAGGAGAGTGAGCAGAGTTCTTAGATTGGTTTGGCATTCTAAGGAAGATTAAAGAATTTAATAAGTAAAGTTTCTAAGGTATAGTGTAGCATTTAACAATTAAAGAAAACAATTAAAGGCACTATAGTCAAGGAAAGGTGTAGTCCTACATTACTAAGGTACCTAATTGTGATGACCCATAAAATTTCACATTAATAAATTAATTACAGGATAGAATGTTTCCGACACAATAAACGGACCTGTTATGTTGAGTCTTAAAACTTTTTGAACTAGGCGCCAAAAACTTGATGTTGTGCGAGGTGTATACGAAATAGTTATATATTTTTACTGTGAAATACTATTAAATACGATACAATTTTACACAAGTTATTTATTTATTTACAGATGGGATATACCTAAACCTTACTACAACACTATAGGCAGTGTACCTAATCGTAGAGTAGTATAGTTTTTAGTAAGTCCGGTTCGTTCCACAGGGAGACGACTTATTTTACACTATATTTTTAAACAATTATATTTGTACAAAATATATATAATTATATATAATAATATATAAAAGGGGGTTTTACCGTTTAATGACCGGTTTGTCGATTTTATATTTTAAGTCACAATTAAAACCTAATGCAAAATATAAATGACGATAATTTAAGTGCATAAAATAAATAACAATATAATAATTATGCTTATTTAAACTTCCGTAACCATGATGTTTCACGTTTTGATTATAATTTATTACCCTGGGTTAATTGTCCTTTGTCCTGGATGTATTTGAAACCTATCTGGTTTTTGTCCATAATAGTCCATCGGTCATAATTATAAAATGCTCAGCAAATTTAACCTTATACCCGAAGTCAAATATTCCAACTAATTGGGGATTCGAACTGTAACAAGGTCTTAATACTTTGTTTAATGAATACACCAGGTTATCGACTATGTGTAATCCAAGGTTTTAATACTTTGTTAACAATTACACCAATTACCCTTGAATGTAATCCACCCCTGTTTTAATGAGTCCAGTGACTATTAATCCATCCCTGTGTCCGGTCAAATGAACAATAATTTGTATTTATAAATATCCCGCTCATCGTATCCGATTAAGCGTATGTGGTTATATATAGATACGTCAAATTGTAACCTTTATATTAAATTAACGAGGTATCGTTAATTTAATATAAAGCCCATTAATAGCCCATAGTCTAATTTCCACAAGTGTCGGTCTTTTGTCCAAACCCCAATTACGGTACAAAGTTCAATAACCCCATTTTTAATATTTAGCTCAACATCACGATTACTTCAGCTCAAATAAGCATAATAATAACTTAAGTACGAGACATTAATTTAAAAAGGAAAAACATAGCTTACATTGATTATTTACCGCGTAGCTTTACACAGACAGAACTTCGACTTTAAAACCCGTAAAATAACCTTTTCATAACCCAAACTAATCTAATATAAAACTACACTATACTATATAATATATATATATATATATATATATATATATATATATATATATATATATATATATATTATCTATTACAGAGGGAGTATATATTTATTTGTGTATCTTTTCTGGCCAAAACTCGTTGCCTTTTATAGATGTGGCCAGGATTCTGAAGCCATGCGATCGCATGGATTTTTGCCTTCCAAGCCATGAGATCACATGGCCAGCTGGATCCAGCCACATTGTTTTGTTTTCTACTTTGTCGACGTATTATTTAAATATATATAATATATAAATAATTTATATAATTATTTAAATATTATATTATATTCTTGTGCATAGTAGACTTGTAATTTTTGGTCCGTTGAGTCGGGCGTTGATAGTTGGCTCAGGTCCCGGTTCTGGATTTTCAAACGTCTTTTCGTATAATTTAATATCTTGTACTTTGCGTTCCGCAACTTGTACTCTTGTCATTTTTAGACGTTTCTCATCAATAAATTGAACTACTTGGATTGTATCTTGTACATTTGAGTTTTTTGGTCATTGGCGTCTTCAAATCGTCGTTTTCGCCTTTTGTCTTCGCACTTATTTAATATAAACGATTACAACTTAAAATAGGACAATTACAACTAAATAATTTACATATTGGGAGGATATTGCTACTAAATATATGTTCATTTGGAGCACTATCAAATATCCCCACACTTGAACGTTGCTTGTCCTCAAGCAATACAGAACTTGAAATTAAATCACACGAATCACTTCTTTATTCTTCACACTTTATACATTAGTGATTTTGATACGGCGGTATAAACAATGATAGTAACGATGTGGTTTACAGTCCCACATGACTATAAAAATTTAGATCCTTAAGGAAATTGGATCTTTATGAAAACGTTTGATCTTTTGAAAATTCATTCTAGCTTTTACCCTAGATAAGTTTTCCGGAATAACCCTTCACCGGTGTTGCAAAATATTTTTATGGGTTTTGTGGGTTTCAGATTTGAAAATTTTAGCTCAAAACTTGCGGTTTTGTGTCACCCACTTGCTAACATTGTATTAGGAAAGCACACGTCCAGTATACTTGCTCCGTATATTACCTTTCGGTAAACTATCGTCCGGTTGTAAAGGAAAGCATTGAACAAGCAACTGTTAAGGCAATGTCTAATGACATGCAGATGTTCATG
The DNA here is from genome assembly GCF_046630445.1 of Rutidosis leptorrhynchoides. Lineage (NCBI taxonomy): Eukaryota > Viridiplantae > Streptophyta > Magnoliopsida > Asterales > Asteraceae > Rutidosis > Rutidosis leptorrhynchoides. Next base: position 376,197,824 of record NC_092338.1, read on the forward strand.
GTCTACAACGTGTTGGATGCAATTACTATCCTTTGTAGGAGCAATAGTAAAGATCACCCTATAATTTTTCGGTCGGGCACAAGGTCTTGTCTTCGACCATGCTATGCAACCACCGTTCTTACGGCTGACACCCGATTTGGTTCAGGTGACCTGATGAATTCCAGGTGAATTCCTAAGATTTTACGTTCAATGGTAATGAACGCATTAAAAATGGGTTTTCAGAAAATAAATCGGTTTGTAATTTGATCAAAATATTTTCTCGTTCAAGCTCGAGTTTAGATATCATCGAATTCCATGAGTTTGTAATTCTCAATCTTTAAAGTCAATCTCAAAGATTGAGTAATATCAGTCTTAAAAGCTGATTTTTGATCTTTTAAGGAGATTATCCTTTCTGGGGATCTGATTCATTAGTCTTATCAAGCTAATTTTCACGGCGCCCTCCCCATTTTACGAGACAGATCCTCTCATGGTTAGGATAAGTCTGACCACTTGGCGACCCTGTTTGATGCTGAGGTCCGTGGATTTCCTGCTGATTTTAGAGATGACTTTTCTAGATTTTCCGTCAACCTACAGCTGGTCTGGATGACAACTTCCTGACCTAAATCAAGAAGCGCGTGTCTTTTTTGGAAGACTTTACTTCCTTTTAATGATGAAATTGATTCATCGTGTAGATCCATCTATTCTTTCAAAAGTATTACAATAAATCGGGTAAAATAGTTAATTTAGTCCAAAACAAAAGCACATGCAATAAACTTTACAAAAACATGTGATATATAGTTTTTAATTGAATAACTTGGTACATTCTCCCCACAGTTGGCTTTTTTCATGCGTCTTTTTATATCTTAATAAATAAATTCAAGTGTTTTAGTTATTTCTCAATTTATGTCCTCTTTTTAGGGTAACAATAATTTCGGCATTAACACCTAGTTTTATCGTTTATAAATATATATAAACATGATTTTGAATTCATTTAGTTGAAAATTTTTAAAATTTTCACAAAATTTAGAAAATAAGCCAAGTATAAATCCGAGAGAATTTATAACCCTTCCCCACACTTGAGATCATGCAATGCCCTCATTTGCATGAAATCAGACTATAATTATAAATTCATGAGGGTGATTAGTGTGTAAAAGTGATTAAAAATACCAGTTTGTAATTTCAAAGCTCGTTGAATGATAGATGGCACGCCTCATCGTTCATTCCTTCTTGTTTTATCACACATGTTTTTTCTTTAAAAACGGTTGCTTTTCTGAACTGTTTGCTAATTTTTGAAAATGCGTCTTTTACCCTAATCGTGCATTTTTATTAACGAGTTATGCACTAACCCGAACTTCGAATTTAACGTTAAGTGGGGTTAGACTTCCCCATACTTAGCTGACGACATGTGAAGTCGGTAGAATAAGTTCTACGAATTAAAATAGTGAGCCAGTTATTTACATCTCGGGTGGTATATATTATATCAATGGGTTTAAAGTTTAGAACCACCCGATCGTCACTACTTAATTCTTTTTTAAGTGTAGCTTTTAGTAAATGGATATGTCTCTTTTCTGGTTCTTGGTCAAATGGATCGATATATACCGACATACATATTTCTATCGGGTGGACAATTCCTAACATTTCCTTTCGTTTATTTTCGGGATCAAAGTTTTCACCTCTATTACCCAATTGGGTGAAATCCGAGGTGTCAATATCTATTACAGCTCGTAGTTCATCTTCAGTAGATGACTCGTCTATTAAGAATATTGGGTTGGAAGGTTGTGGAATGGTGAATTTTGGGATCGAAGTAGATTCTTCTTCATTAACGGTACTTATCGGTCCCACCACTTTGGTCTCGGGGGTAAAATTTTCAACGTTATCGTTTTCCCAAGAGTACGAATTTGTCACCCTTACTTCTTCTTCATTCATTGATTGATCGATGATTGTTGTGAAATTGGTAAAGCTGAATAAAAAGTATCATCGGGATAATTGGTGATTTCGGAGCTCTCGAATTCATCAAAATTCGATGATATGAGATTTTCTTGCACACGACTCCTCAGATCAACAGGTGTGTAGTCTGATAGAGTTTTAGCTTGACAATTTGCAAACTCTCTCATTTGTTCATTTTGAGCGTCGAGTTCTTCGAGTTTGATTTTCATATAATCTAAAGAATTTTCAGACACATAATTTTCCTCGTCTTCTGGTTGTTGAGTTTGGATATATTCTTGGGAATAATCCCAATTAGAATTGTATTCCTCATAATCATTCCATTCAGGTTCCATAGGTGCATAATTTTCCATAGGAACGTAATAATAACATTCCCATGTTGAGTGATAATCTCCACAGATTTCACAACCAGTTATTGTTTCGTCATTCGTGATCCAAGATTGACCGAACGAATTGTCATCAACACCCGTTTGAGAGTATTGATTAAATTGATTTCGGATGTCATAAAGAGTTTTCAAAATATTCTCGAGATTTTTCATAATGCGCTTATTACCAAATTTTAGCTACAATGTGGTGCATTTACTAATTATCCTATTAGTTATAAAACTAAAAATTATATAAGTTATCAAATTAATAGACTTTTCTGATTTTGCCCACGTTTCGAATAGCCAATAGATGCAGCAGGGAGCCAGAACCCTTTAAATCGGAAGCTCACAACTCAGCCACTAACAAATCCAACTATTACTACGAACCAGAAAATTTGGATGTCTATCAATTTAACCGCTTAAAATAATTTTTCGTTTTTGAAATTTTAGAGAAGAAATAGAAAATTCTATGTCCTAAAAACTAGATTGTCGAGAAATAAGAAAGAAAAAGATCGCGTCGAAAAACGTCTAAAAATAAAAGGTCGAAAAATAATAAAAAGAACGTAGCGCGCCGAAACTTAAAAGTCTAAAACTAAGAATTAAAGGTTGCATCTAAAGATATTAAAGCTTAAAAGAAATTCTATATCCAAAACGGCAATTACATAAAAAGGTACTAAAATATTAAAACGGTGTCGCAAAATTCTAAAGCACCTAAATCTTAGTCTAAAGAAAAAGCACTTAAGGGATTTTACGGCAAAACCTAAAAATCTAGAAATATAAAATAAGCTACGGCAAAATACTAGTCTTAAAACTAATTACGAACGATAAAGATACAAATATTACGAATAAACGATAAAAATACAAATTATAATTAAAATGATAAAAATACGAATTTTATAAAAATATTATTTTTATATTATTATTATATAAAAATATTAATCTATATATTTAATAATAATAAATAAACTTAAAATTACAAATTAAATATCAAAACAAACTTAAACTAATTAATATTATAATTAAACCCTAATTTAATTAATAATAAAATTATAAACCCTAACTGCATTTAATGCTTGAGTCAGACCTGTCAGGGCAGGCCATGCGATCGCATGGTGTTGAGGCTTCTGGCTCATGCGATCGCATGGGCCTGTAAGTCCAGTTTTTTTTAATAACTTTATATTGTTTTTCTAAAAATATATATAAATATATTTATACAAAAATAAATTAAAAATATTGCGTTTCGCCGACTCCCCGGCAGCGGCGCCAAAAACTTGATGTTGTGCGAGGTGTATACGAAATAGTTATATATTTTTACTGCGAAATACTATTAAATACGATACAATTTTACACAAGTTATTTATTTATTTACAGATGGGATATACCTAAACCTTGCTACAACACTATAGGCAGTGTACCTAATCGTAGAGTAGTATAGTTTTTAGTAAGTCCGGTTCGTTCCACAGGGAGACGACTTATTTTACACTATATTTTTAAACAATTATATTTGTACAAAATATATATAATTATATATAATAATATATAAAAGGGGGTTTTACTGTTTAATGACCGGTTTGTCGATTTTATATTTTAAGTCACAATTAAAACCTAATGCAAAATATAAATGACGATAATTTAAGTGCGTAAAGTAAATAACAATATAATAATTATGCTTATTTAAACTTCCGTAACCATGATGTTTGACGTTTTGATTATAATTTATTACCCTGGGTTAATTGTCCTTTGTCTTGGATGTATTTGAAACCTATCTGGTTTTTGTCCATAATAGTCCATCGGTCATAATTATAAAATGCTCGGCAAATTTAACCTTATACCCGAAGTCAAATATTCCAACTAATTGGGGATTCGAACTGTAACAAGGTCTTAATACTTTGTTTAATGAATACACCAGGTTATCGACTGTGTGTAATCCAAGGTTTTAATATTTTGTTAACAATTACACCAATTACCCTTGAATGTAATCCACCCCTGTTTTAATGAGTCCAGTGACTATTAATCCATCCCCGTATCCGGTCAAATGAACAATAATTTGTATTTATAAATATTCCGCCCATCGTATCCGATTAAGCGTATGTGGTTATATATAGATACGTCAAATTGTAACTTTTATATTAAATTAACGAGGTATCGTTAATTTAATATAAAGCCCATTAATAGCCCATAGTCTAATTTCCACAAGTGTCGGTCTTTTGTCCAAACCCCAATTACGATACAAAGTTCAATAACCCCATTTTTAATATTTAGCTCAACATCACGATTACTTCGGCTCAAATAAGCATAATAATAACTTAAGTACGAGACATTAATTTAAAAAGGAAAAACATAGCTTACATTGATTATTTATCGCGTAGCTTTACACAGACAGAACTTCGACTTTAAAACCCGTAAAATAACCTTTTCACAACCCAAACTAATCTAATATAAAACTACACTATACTATATAATATATATATATATATATATATATATATATATATATATATATATATATATATATATATATATATATATATATATATATATATATATATATATATATATTATATCTATTACAGAGGGAGTATATATTTATTTGTGTATCTTTTCTGGCCAAAACTCGTTGCCTTTTATAGATGTGGCCAGGATTCTGAAGCCATGCGATCGCATGGATTTTTGCCTTCCAGGCCATGCGATCGCATGGCCAGCTGGATCCAGCCACATTGTTTTGTTTTCTACTTTGTCGACGTATTATTTAAATATATATAATATATAAATAATTTATATAATTATTTAAATATTATATTATATTCTTGTGCATAGTAGACTTGTAATTTTTGGTCCGTTGAGTCGGGCGTTGATAGTTGGCTCAGGTCCCGGTTCCGGATTTTCGAACGTCTTTTCGTATAATTTAATATCTTGTACTTTGCGTTCCGCAACTTGTACTCTTGTCATTTTTAGACGTTTCTCATCAATAAATTGAACTACTTGGATTGTATCTTGTACATTTGAGCTTTTTGGTCATTTGCGTCTTCAAATCGTCGTTTTCGCCTTTTGTCTTCGCACTTATTTAATATAAACGATTACAACTTAAAATAGGACAATTACAACTAAATAATTTACATATTGGGAGGATATTGCTACTAAATATATGTTCATTTGGAGCACTATCAGCTATTCTATTGCTTATGTGTGCTACTCTATTTTGTTATGTAAAATAACCATATGTAAAATATCGGTATTGTATGGTATTGTATTATTTTGGTTTATTAATAATAAATGCATGGAATGATTATTTGTATTATTACTACTTCTTATTATTATTACATAATAACATAGTAACTCGCTATAATTTTTCATAGTGGAATATTATTAGGATTTTAGTAGTTAATTCCTTGTACTAGCTATTATGTATGAACTTAACGGGTAGGTACTACCCGAGTTATAATTATAAAGTGATAATAAAGAAGAAACAACTTTTATAATAATGGGTTCATATTATTAATATGCCATGTTGTACCATTAATTACTCGCTACATCTATAATATTCTACGTGATTAATTATATCTGTTGTGTTTATTGAAGAAACATGTCTCAAATGTCGGATGCTAAGTTTGAGGAACTAGTTGAGAAACGTGTGAATGAAAGAATTGCTGCAGCCGAGGCGACAAAAGCAGCAGCCGAAGCAGCAGCTGAAGCAGCAGCCAAAGCAGCAGCTCTGAATACAAACTCACGAAACGGATGCTCATATAAAACTTTTCAAGCATGCAAACCACAGACGTTTAGTGGAACTGGGGGACCAGTCGGTCTAACCCGATGGTTCGAAAAGATGGAGTCCGTTTTCAAAATCAGTAATTGTGCGGACGGAGATAAGTCAAAGTATGCTTCGTGCACGTTACAAGACGGTGCACTTACTTGGTGGAACAATTATGCTAAAGCCGAATGAGTAGATACGGCATACGATATCTCTTGGGAAGAACTGAAAAAGATGCTAATTGAATACTATTGTCCCCGAAACGAGATTAGAAAGATGGAGACTGAGCTACGTAATCTAAAGGTTTTCGGTGCGAATCTCAAGAACTATGAAAAGTGTTTCATGGAACTAGCCTTGTTATGTCCCGAAATAGTGCCAAATGAGAAACGGAAGATAGAGATGTTGTAACAACCCAACCCGTTATCCTTCCAAAAACGTGCCATAAAAAAATTTGTAACCCAGTTCATCTGGACGACGTCCAGTTATCTGGACAGCGTCCAGTTGTGAAGACCAGGACGGCGTCCAGCCATCTGGGACGGCGTCCAAATGTAATAAAATATTCTGATCAGTTTTTCAAACACACGCGAGAGGAAAACCCGCTTCCCGACATTTTTAAACCAAAACACTTTCACAATATGTTATAATAATTAAAACTAAGAGTTTTCCATAATAAAACTGAGTTTTACAACCCCGGGCCCACATCGACCCAAATTACAACCAAGTGACCATTTCGACTCATTTAGTTAAATTCAAAACATAGACCGAGCATGGGATTGGGGATACGCTACCCAATCCTAATCAAATCCAAAAGCAAATCTTCTAAAGCAACTACGTAAGTCCACTAATTCCCACGCTTACCCGAGCCACCGCATCCATGCAATCTATAAAAATGTAAACAACGAGAGGATAAGCTAACGCTTAGTGAGTGAGAATATACTACATACATATATATGTATAAAATGGAAACGCCACACAAATAATCAAATAACACATACCGAAACATCCAAGCATAAAGGCAAGCTAAGCTAAGCATACCGTACAATCACTAAGCATCAAGCTAAATAATAACAACAAGTATAAGTTCACCAACGACGATGTGAACAATGCCAAAAAGCTACACCCAGAGGGTTAGCTATAACACAACAATACGACAATAAATAAGCAATAAACAAACATCCAAGGTTAACTCCTTAACCCAATACAGGAACCGACTACCAATTACCAACATGAAGATTGGCCGAACTACATGAGCCTTAGTAAATACGCATCCACACGAGATTACTATCTTCAATACCACAACAACATCGAGGTTGGCCGAACTACACGAGCCTTAGTGAATCCGCAACCACACGAGATCACTACCTCAATAAGATGACCGAACTACACGAGTCATCGTGAATCTGAACTACACGAGACTCACTTTCTCAATAAGATGACCGAAACTACATGCGTCATCGTGAATCCGCATCCACATGTGATCCACTTCTCCAAACACAACTCAATACCAACCCTTCGCCATTGGGGTTGTATAATCCACATCACAAGCGTATGTGATATCGTACACACAAAGTGTGCACCTCGCCAAAGGTGGTCAACCAAAATGCACAACCGTGTCAATTGGACCTATTACATAAGTCCATCAAAATCCACCTATATGTGAAGTGAGCTCTATAACAGATAACCACTTCACCCGACCCGCACCTATCCTACACATACATATGCACATAGGATATTAACACTCACCTTGTCGCCTTGACGAATGTAACCGAAATAATCCGCAACGCGCCAATGTAAAGTACCTATTCCATTATCACAATATAAACAACATACTTAGAGTGGATTTACAAACCAACTCAAATCGACACTTAGTGCAATTTCGACCCATTGCACTTCCAAGCACCAAACCGCGTCCAAACCAACCAATAATCACTAACACGAGTGAGAATGGTCCTAATATGCCAATTAAACCCGAACACACGTGTTAAACACTCGTCTTGCCCAAAATGACACCAAACTCTAATTTTGACCCATTTCAAAATTAGTCAACCAAATACTCCCAAAAGGGTTCCAACACTTCCATAATCACTAAACCTAGTGATTAAACCCATTATCAAAGCCTAATCATGTCCAAAATGTCAACCAACCCAAAACCCGCCAAGTGACAAGAATAACTAGTCACCATAAACCCACTTCATCATCTAAAAGGGTTTTACAACAAATCAAGCTCAAACCATAACTTGAATATCAAATCTAACAAATGAAATTTGGAGTTTGAACTTACCAATACTACCACAACGTAGCCATGAACGGGATGAACAACTTTAAAACTCGAGCTTTGGTAAGAATCCGACTCCTTCTTCTCCAAATCAAGCTCTCTCTCACTAAAAGTGAGTTTCTCTCACCAGGGTTTGAAGAGAGTGTTTGTGTGGGTGAAATGTGATCCACAATGATCAATGGATCAGCTTTGAAGGCTCCAAACCGACACCCAAGTGAATTTACCAAAATACCCCTTTTTAAAACTAAATAAAATAGCTGGCCCGTCAGACACTTTGGACGGCGTCCCAAAATCTGGACGGCTGTAGTGACCCGAACTGTTCCATGTTTATATATATTAAATAAAATTTATATTTACATGATTAAGTGTTTCCAACATGTTAAGCAATCAAACTTGTTAAGACTTGATTAATTAAAATAGGTTTCATGTAGAAAATTGACCACCCAAGTTGACCGGTGATTCACGAACGTTAACACTTGTAAAAACTATATGATGACATATATATGGATATATATATATATAGTTAACATGATATTATGATAAGTATGTATCTCATTAGGTATTTTAACAATGAGTTATATACATAAAAATGAGCCTATTGAATTTAGAAACTCGAAAACGATATATATAACGATTATCGTTATATCAACATTTTACTAATTACATATGAATCATATTAAGATATTAATACACTATATTTAATATGATAAAATGATATTTAAATATATCATTAAGTGTGTTAACAATGAACTACATATGTAAAAACAAGACTACTAACTCAAGAATTACGAAACGAGACTTATATGTAACGATTATCGTTGTAACGATATTTTAATGTATATATCATATTAAGAGATATTCATACATCATAATATCATGATAATATAAAAATTTAACATCTCATTTGATATAATAAACATTGGGTTAACAACATTAATTGAGATCGTTAACTTAAAGGTTTCAAAACAACACTTACATGTAACGACTAATGATGACTTAACGACTCCATTAGAATGTATATACATGTTGTGTTTTGATATGTATTCTTACACTTTTTAAAGACTTCAAGACACATATCAAATTACTTCTACTTAACAAAAATGCTTACAATTACATCCTCATTCAGTTTCATCAACAATTCTACTCGTATGCACCCGTATTCGTACTCGTACAATACACAGCTTTTAGATGTATATACTATTGGTATATACACTCTAATGATCAGCTCTTAGCAGCCCATGTGAGTCATCTAACACATGTGGGAACCATCATTTGGCAACTAGCATGAAATATCTCAAAAAATTACAAAAATATTAGTAATCATTCATGACTTATTTACATGAAAACAAAATTACATATCCTTTATATCTAATCCATATACCAACGACCAAAAACACCTAAAAACACTTTCATTCTTCAATTTTATTCATCTAATTGATCTCTCTCAAGTTCCATCTTCAAGTTCTAAGTGTTCTTCATAAATTCCATAAGTATAGTTTCATAAAAATCAAGAATACTTCCAAATTTCAAGTTTACTTTCAAGCTTTCTAATCCATTCCAATTAATCATATAAGGTCAAGGAACCTTTTTTATTTATAGTAGGTTATCTTTCTAATTCAAGGTAATATTCATATTCAAACTTTGATTCAATTTCTACAACTATAACAATCTTATTTCGAGTGAAAATCTTACTTGAACTGTTTTCTGTCATGATTCTGCTTCAAGAACTTTCAAGCCATCCAAGGATCCTTTGAAGCTAGATCCATTTTTCTCATTTCCAGTAGTTTTATCCAAAAAACTTGAGGTAGTAATGATGTACAAAACATCATTCGATTCATACATATAAAGCTATCTTATTCGAAGGTTTAAACTTGTAATCACTAGAACATAGTTTAGTTAATTCTAAACTTGTTCGCAAACAAAAGTTAATCCTTCTAACTTAACTTTTAAAATCAACTAAACACATGTTCTATATCTATATGATATGCTAACTTAATGATTTAAAACCTGGAAACACGATGAACACCATAAAATCGGATATACGCCGTCGTAGTGAAACCGGGGGCTGTTTTGGTTTGGATAATTAAAAACTATGATAAACTTTGATTTAAAAGTTATTCTTATGGGAAAATGATTTTTCATACGAAAATGAAACTATATACAAAAATCTTGGTTAAACTCAAAGTGAAAGTATGTTTTTCAAAATGGTCATCAAGATGTCGTTCTTTCGACGGAAATGACTACCTCTTTAGTAATTGACATGTAACTTAAATCTCCGACTAAAAACCTATACTTTTTATATTTGGATTCTTAAATTAGAGTTCAATATGAAACCATAGCAATTTGATTCACTCAAAACGGATTTAAAATGAAGAAGTTATAGGTAAAACAAGATTGGTTATTTTTGCTTGTTGTAGCTACGTGAAAATTGGTAACAAATCTATATTAATCATATCTTAACTAACTTATATTGTATTATACATGTATTCTAATATATTATGTAATCTTGGGATACCATAGACACGTATGCAAATGTTTTGACATATCATATCGATCCATCTATATATATATTATTTGGAACAACCATAGACACTCTATATGCAGTAATGTTGGAGTTAGCTATACAGGGTTGAGGTTGATTCCAAAAATATATATAGTTTAAGTTGTGATCTAGCCTGAGACATGCATACACTGGGTTGTAGATTGATTCAAGATGATATATATATCGATTTATTTCTGTACATCTAATTATGGACAACTAGTTGTAGGTTACTAACAAGGACAGCTGACTTAATAAACTTAAAACAGTAAAACGTATTAAAAATATTGTAAATATATTTTGAACATACTTTGATATATATGTACATATTTGTTATAGGTTCGTGAATCGATCCGTGGCCAAGTCTTATTTCCGAGGAAGGAAATATCTGTGAAAGTGAGTTATAGTCCCACTTTTAAAATCTAATATTTTTGGGATGAGAATACATGCAGGTTTTATAAATGATTTACAAAATAGACACAAGTACGTGAAACTACATTCTATGGTTTAAATATCAAAATCGAATATGCCCCTTTTTATTAAGTCTGGTAATCTAAGAATTTGGGAACAGACACCCTAATTGACGCGAATCCTAAAGATAGATCTATTGGGCCTAACAAACCTCATCCAAAGTACCGGATGCTTTAGTACTTCGAAATTTATATCATATCCGAAGGGTGTCCCGGAATGATGGGGATATTCTTATATATGCATCTTGTTAATGTCGGTTACCAGGTGTTCACCATATGAATGATTTTTATCTCTATGTATGGGATGTGTATTGAAATATGAAATCTTGTGGTCTATTGTTACGATTTGATATATATAGGTTAAACCTATAACTCACTAACATTTTTGTTGACGTTTAAAGTATGTTTATTCTCAGGTGAATATTAAGAGCTTCCGCTGTTGCACACTAAAATAAGGACAAGATTTGGAGTCCATGTTTGTATGATATTGTGTAAAAACTGCATTCAAGAAACATATGTCGATGTAATATATTTATATTGTAAACCATTATGTAATGGTCGTGTGTAAACGGTATATTTTAGATTATCATTATTTGATAATCTACGTAATGTTTTTAAAACCTTTATTGATAAAATAAAGGTTATGGTTGTTTTAAAAATGAATGCAGTCTTTGAAAAATGTCTCATATAGAGGTCAAAACCTCGCAACGAAATCAATTAATATGGAACGTTTATAATCAATATGAACGGGACATTTCAGTTGGTAACCGAGCGTTGGTCTTAGAGAACCAAAAAATTGCATTAGTGTGTCTTACCGAGTTTGTTAGGATGCATTAGTGAGTCTGGACTTCGACCGTGTTTTTCTTCAAAAATGATTGCTTAACATTTTTTTTGTGGGAAACTATATATTATTAACATGTAAATATTATGTGATATATTAATCTCTTAACGTGTTTGAAATTGTGTGATAGATGTCTACCTCTAGTACAAATCCAATTGATTCACCTAATAATAATGAAGAGTCGAATATATTTTGGGAAGATTCACAAATTCCCGAAGAGGAACCGGAAGAGGAGGAACCGGAAGAGGAGGAACCGGAAGAAGAGGAACCAGAAGAGGATGAATTAGAAGAGGAGGAACCAGAAGAAGAGGTTCCGGAGGAAGAAATATTGATACCTATAGTAAATCGATTAAATAAAATAAAATCCTCAACCAACGGACCAAAGTTAATAATGGTAATGGTGTTTCCGCCGAGGAAGCAAAATATTGGGAAGAATACCAATTTTCTGATGAATCGGATCCCGATGAGAATTTCGATGATGTTATAGAAATTACCTTGACCCAATTTAATAAAGCGAAAGAAAATAATAAGGGAAAAGGTATAAAAATAGAGAAACCCAATTCCAACTCCGATGAACTTTATATGTATCGACAACATCCGTATTTCCTAAAATGTAACAATGACCCGGGAACCTCTAAACCACCAGGTTTTTCTAAACCATTATGGAAAATGACGGCTCATATTAGAGGAACACCATATATTCCTAGAAAATTAAGAAAACGAAACAAGTCCGAAGAAGAAGAAACCAGTGATTCAGATTAGAAGGTTGTAATCATGTTGTGTATTATATGTATTGTAGTGTGCTTGTACTTTTATGTTCTATGTAAAAATTGCTTGTATTGTTTGTTAATTATCTTTTACGAATCTAATCCTTTTCTATTTTACAGTATAAAAACAAAATGGACGTTAAGGGTAGACAACCGAATATTTTAGAAGACCTACCAGAGGATATGATTGAGGAAATCTTCTCTAGAGTCGGTCAGAATTCATCAGCACATTTAGTTATGGCGAAATTAACTTGTCAAACATTTGAAAGACTTTCCAGAAATGCCTTTGTTTATAAAAGGCTTTCCTTTGATAGGTGGGGTATATCACATTGGGGAGACCGTAAGTTACGTCGTGTTTTCTTTAAAGCGTTAAATGTGGGGAACCCAAATGCAATTTTACGCTACGGGTTAAGAACCTATTTTGACTCAACATATCCCAACGTAGGATTTCGTGAATTAGAAAGAGCTTCTAACATGCAACATAAAGAAGCATGTTATGCTTACGGGTTAGTGATGTTCGCTTCTTACCAAAGTGAGAAAAAGAACATCGGATTGCAACTTTTAAATAAAACCTTCCCACAAGTGACGGATTCAGTAATTGGGGTGAGAAACAAGGTTTTTAGATTATTACGAGGCTGTTGGACATTACGAAACCCTCATCCTTTTGACGACATTACAACATGCTGCCTAGCTAATGGTTATAACGGTTATTTTCCACAAGACCAAGGATGGGAAGTCGTCTTAATAAAGCCAGAATGCATGACTTGTTTATGGACTTATGAATTACGTGTCTTTATTTCCTTTACTGAACAACTTGCGTATTAACTAGATTTATCTTCAAAACTGTCCTGTATCATAGTGTACTATATTTCATGTTATATGTAATATAGCGAAGTTGTAAGTTTGAAGAATATTTGTATGTGATATATTATTATAATCAGTTTTTCATATGGAATTGTAGTAGTTGAATTGTATATTAGCTACTAAGTATGAACTTAACGGGTAGGTAGTACCCGAATTTAAACTTATAAAACGCTAATATGAAGAAAAAGCTTTTATAAATGAGTTCATATTATGCTACGAGATACTATTGACTACTCTTAATATTCTGTATGATTAACTTGTTTCATTTGACTATTTTGAAGGAAATGGCACCGACTACTCGACACACCTTGAATATGAGTGAAGAGGAATTTCGTGCCTTTCTTGCTTCAAACATAGCCGCAGTACAGGCCGCGCTACATACCAACAATAACTCCGAATCTAGCAATACAGCTAACGGCGCAAAAAATCGTGTAGGATGCTCCTACAAGGAATTCACTACCTGCAAACCTTCAGAATTTGATGGGACCGAAGGACCAATCGGATTAAAACGGTGGACCGAGAAAGTTGAATCGGTGTTTGCCATAAGTAAGTGTGCTGAAGGAGACAAAGTGAAGTACGCTACGCATACCTTCACAGGTATTGCGTTAACATGGTGGAATACCTATCTAGAGCAAGTGGGACAAGATGCTGCTTACGCGCTACCGTGGTCAACATTCAAGCACTTGATGAACGAGAAGTACCGTCCCAGAACCGAGGTCAATAAGCTCAAGTCAGAACTTAGAGGGTTACGAACACAGGGATTCGATATTACTTCGTACGAAAGACGATTCACAGAATTGTGCCTATTGTGTCCAAGAGCGTTCGAAGATGAGGAAGAGAAGATCGACGCGTTTGTGAAAGGGTTACCGGAGAGAATCCAAGAAGATATAAGTTCACACGAGCCTGCCTCCATACAAAAGGCATGTAGAATAGCTCACAAACTAGTGAACCAGATTGAGGGAAGAATTAAAGAACAGGCGGCCGAAGAGTCCAACGTGAAGCTAGTCAAAAGAAAGTGGGAGGAAAACGGTGATAAGAGTCGCCAATACAACAACAACTATCCCAACAATCGCAACATCAATAGCAACTACAACAAACAGCACAACAACAACAACAACAACTACAACAATCATCCCAACAACAATAACAACCGCAACAAAAACAACAACAACAACAACAACAACAACAACAACAACAATCAGAAGCAGCTATGCCAAAGGTGTGAAAAGTATCACTCGGGGTTTTGCACCAAATTTTGCAACAAGTGTAAAAGAAATGGTCATAGCGCGGCGAAGTGTGAGGTCTACGGACCAGGGGTTAACAGAACGAAAGGAACAAATGGTGTCAGAACGAGTAATGGCGGAGCAAGTAGTGTCGGAGCAAGTTATGCCAATGTAGTTTGTTATAAATGTGGAAAACTGGGCCACATTATTAGAAATTACCCGAACCAGGAGAACACGAATGGACAAGGTCGCGGAAGAGTTTTCAATATTAATGCGGCAGAGGCACAGGAAGACCCGGAACTTGTTACGGGTACGTTTCTTATTGACAATAAATCTGCTTACGTTTTATTTGATTCGGGTGCAGATAGAAGCTATATGAGTAGAGATTTTTGTGCTAAATTAAGTTATCCATTGACACCATTGGATAGTAAATTTTTACTTGAATTAGCAAACGGTAAATTAATTTCAGCAGATTATATATGCCGGAATCGAGAAATTAAACTGGGTAGCGAAATATTTAAGATTGATTTGATACCAGTAGAGTTAGGGAGTTTTGATGTAATAGTTGGCATGGACTGGCTGAAGGAGATGAAAGCAGAGATCGTATGTTACAAAAATGCAATTCGCATTGTACGAGAAGAAGGAGAACCCTTAATGGTGTACAGAGAAAAGGGCAACACGAAGCTACATCTTATTAGTAATTTGAAGGCACAAAAACTAATAAGAAAAGGTTGCTATGCCATTCTAGCACACGTCGAAAAAGTACAAACTGAAGAAAAGAGCATCAATGATGTTCCCATCGCAAAAGAATTTCCCGATGTATTTCCGAAAGAATTACCGGGACTACCTCCACATCGATCTATTGAATTTCAAATAGATCTTGTACCAGGAGCTGCACCAATAGCTCGTGCTCCTTACAGACTCGCACCCAGCGAGATGAAAGAACTTCAAAGCCAACTACAAGAACTATTAGAACGTGGTTTCATTCGACCAAGCACATCACCATGGGGAGCTCCTGTTTTGTTTGTCAAGAAGAAGTATGGTACATTTAGGTTGTGTATTGACTACAGAGAGTTGAATAAACTTACCATCAAAAACCATTATCCACTGCCGAGAATTGACGACTTATTTGATCAACTACAAGGCTTGTCGGTTTATTCGAAAATTGATTTACGTTCTGGATATCATCAAATGCGAGTAAAGGAGGATGATATTCCAAAAACTGCTTTTAGGACGTGTTATGGTCATTACGAGTTTATGGTTATGCCGTTTGGATTGACTAACGCACCAGCTGTGTTCATGGACCTTATGAACCGAGTGTGTGGGCCATATCTTGACAAGTTTGTCATTGTTTTCATCGATGACATACTTATTTACTCAAAGAATGATCAAGAGCACGAAGAACATTTGAGAAAAGTGCTAGAAGTATTGAGGAAAGAAAAACTGTACGCTAAGTTTTCAAAGTGTGCATTTTGGTTGGAAGAAGTTCAATTCCTCGGTTACATAGTGAATAAAGAAGGTATCCAGGTGGACCCGGCAAAGATCGAAACCGTTGAAAAATGGGAAACCCCAAAAACTCCGAAGCATATATGTCAATTTTTAGGATTGGCTGGTTACTACAGAAGATTCATCCAAGATTTCTCCAAAATAGCAAAACCCTTGACTGCATTAACGCATAAAGGGAAGAAATTTGAATGGAAGGATGAACAAGAGAAGGCGTTTCAGTTATTGAAGAAAAAGCTAACTACGGCACCTATATTGTCATTGCTTGAAGGGAATGATGATTTTGTGATTTATTGTGACGCATCAAAGCAAGGTCTCGGTTGTGTATTAATGCAACAAACGAAGGTGATTGCTTATGCGTCTAGACAATTGAAGATTCACGAGCAAAATTATACAACTCACGATTTGGAATTGGGTGCTGTTGTTTTTGCATTAAAGACTTGGAGGCATTATTTATATGGAGTCAAAAGTATTATATATACCGACCACAAAAGTCTCCAACATATATTTAATCAGAAGCAACTGAATATGAGACAATTCAGGTGGATTGAACTGTTGAATGATTATGATTTTGAGATTCGATACCACCCGGGGAAGGCTAATGTGGTAGCTGACGCATTGAGTAGAAAGGACAGAGAACCTATACGGGTAAAAGCTATGAATATAATTATTCGTACTAACCTTACTACTCAAATAAAGGAGGCGCAACAGGGGGTTGTAAAAGAAGGAAAGTTGAAGAATGAGATACCTAAAGGATCAGATAAACATCTTAATATTCGAGAAGACGGAACCTGATATAGGACTGATAGAATTTGGATACCAAGGTTTGGAGATGTGAGAGAAATGGTACTTAAAGAAGCACATAAAACCAGATATTCAATACATCCCAGAGCGGGGAAGATGTATAAAGATCTCAAGAAACACTTTTGGTGGCCGGATATGAAAGCCGATATTGCTAAATATATAGGAGAATGTTTGACGTGTTCTAAAGTCAAAGCTGAACATCAGAAACCATCAGGTCTACTACAACAACCTGAAATCCCGGAATGGAAATGGGAAAACATTACCATGGATTTCATTACTAAATTGCCAAGGACTGCAAGTGGTTATGATACTATTTGGGTAATAGTTGATCGTCTCACCAAGTCAGCACACTTCCTGCCAATGAGAGAAGATGACAAAATGGAGAAGTTGGCGCGATTGTATTTGAAGGAGGTTGTCTCCAGACATGGAATACCCATCTCTATTATCTCTGATAGGGATGGTAGATTTGCTTCAAGGTTCTGGCAGACATTGCAACAAGCATTGGAGACTCGTCTAGACATGAGTACTGCCTATCATCCACAAACTAATGGGCAGAGTGAAAGGACGATACAAACGCTTGAAGACATGCTACGAGCATGTGTTATTGATTTCGGAAACAGTTGGGATCGACACCTACCGTTAGCAGAATTTTCCTACAACAATAGTTATCATTCTAGTATTGAGATGGCGCCGTTTGAGGCACTTTATGGTAGAAAGTGCAGGTCTCCGATTTGTTGGAATGAAGTAGGGGATAGACAGATTACGGATCCGGAGATAATACAAGAAACTACCGAGAAAATCATCCAAATTCAACAACGATTGAAAACCGCCCAGAGTCGACAAAAGAGCTACGCGGATAGTAAAAGAAAAGATATATAGTTTGAAATTGGAGAAATGGTCATGCTTAAGGTTTCACCTTGGAAAGGCGTTGTTCGATTTGGTAAACGGGGGAAACTAAATCGGATATACGTCGTCGTAGTGAAACCGGGGGCTGTTTTGGTTTGGATAATTAAAAACTATGATAAACTTTGATTTAAAAGTTGTTCTTCTGGGAAAATGATTTTTCATATGAACATGAAACTATATCCAAAAATCTTGGTTAAACTCAAAGTGAAAGTATGTTTTTCAAAATGGTCATCAAGATGTCGTTCTTTCGACGGAAATGACTACCTCTTTAGTAATTGACATGTAACTTAAATTTCCAACTATAAACCTATACATTTTCTGTTTGGATTCTTAAATTAGAGTTCAATATGAAACCATAGCAATTTGATTCACTCAAAACGGATTTAAAACGAAGAAGTTATGGGTAAAACAAGATTGGATATTTTTGCTTGTTGTAGCTACGTGAAAATTGGTAACAAATCTATATTAATCATATCCTAGCTAACTTGTATTGTATTATACATGTATTCTAATATATTATATAATCTTGGGATACTATAGACACGTATGCAAATGTTTTGACATATCATATCGACCCATGTATATATGTTATTTGGAATAACCATAGACACTCTATATGCAGTAATGTTGGAGTTAGCTATACAGGGTTGAGGTTGATTCCAAAAATATATATACTTTGAGTTGTGATCTAGCCTAAGACGTGTATACACTGGGTCGTGGATTGATTCAAGATAATATATATATCGATTTATTTTCTGTACATCTAACTGTGGACAACTAGTTGTAGGTTACTAACGAGGACAGCTGACTTAATACACTCAAATCTTTAAAACATAATAAAAATGGTTATAATTATATTTTGATCATACTTTGATATATATGTACATATTTGTATAGGTTCGTGAATCGATCCGTGGCCAAGTCTTATTTCCGAGGAAGGAAATATCTGTGAAAGTGAGTTATAGTCTCACTTTTAAAATCTAATATTTTTGGGATGAGAATACATGCAGGTTTTATAAATGATTTACAAAATAGACATAAGTACGTGAAACTACATTCTATGGTTGAATTATCGAAATCGAATATGCCCCTTTTTATTAAGTCTGGTAATCTAAGAATTATGGAACAGACACCCTAATTGACGCGAATCCTAAAGATAGATCTATTGGGCCTAACAAACCCCATCCAAAGTACCGGATGCTTTAGTACTTCAAAATTTATATCATATCCAAAGGGTGTCCCGGAATGATGGGGATATTCTTATATATGCATCTTGTTAATGTCGGTTACCAGGTGTTCACCATATGAATGATTTTTATCTCTATGTATGGGATGTGTATTGAAATATGAAATCTTGTGGTCTATTGTTATGATTTGATATATATAGGTTAAACCTATAACTCACCAACATTTTTGTTGACGTTTAAAGCATGTTTATTCTCAGGTGAATATTAAGAGCATCCGCTGTTGCATACTAAAATAAGGACAAGATTTGGAGTCCATGTTTGTATGATATTGTGTAAAAACTGCATTCAAGAAACATATGTCGATGTAATATATTTCTATTGTAAACCATTATGTAATGGTCGTGTGTAAACAGTATATTTTAGATCATCATTATTTGATAATCTACGTAATGTTTTTAAAACCTTTATTGATAAAATAAAGGTTATAGTTGTTTTAAAAATGAATGCAGTCTTTGAAAAACGTCTCATATAGAGGTCAAAACCTCGCAACGAAATCAATTAATATGGAACGTTTATAATCAATATGAATGGGACATTTCACACGGAGAGTTCGATTAAGGCACCAATTACCAAAGTCAAGACAACTGAAGGAAAGAGAAAATGGGAAGACTATAAGGGCAAAAGTACTCACCTGAAGAGGCGAGAGACTTTTAAAGGTAAACAAGATGGGGCAACTGCTAGTCCAAACTATAAGGGACCTCATCCATTTTGCAAAAGATGTTACACCCATCATTCAGGTTATTGCCAGGTAGTCTGTGATAAGTGCAACAAGAAAGGACATGTGACGAAAGATTGTTATGCCACCGTTTCTAAAGTAAAGACAAAACTGACCGATGTCAAGAAATGTTTTGGATGTGGGAAGCCTGGTCACTTTAAAAATCAATGCCCTGATAATGAGAAGAATAAAGAACCCGCACGGGGAAGGGCGTTTAACATTAATGTCAGCGAAGCGCGTGAGGACTCTGATCTTGTTACGGGTACGTTTACCGTTAATAATCAACTAGCTTCTATTATGTTTGATACGGGTGCCGATAGAAGTTATATGTGTAAAGACTTTAGTTCTAAACTGAAATGTGGATCATTGCCTCTAGACGATAAATATACTATTGAATTAGCTAATGGTAAATTGATAAAAGCCGATAAAATGTGCCATGGTTGTGAAATAAATCTCGCTGGTGAAACCTTCAAAATCGATTTGATACCCGTAGAATTAGGAAGTTTTGACGTAATCGTTGGCATGGACTGGATGTCCAAAACAAGAGCGGAAGTTGTTTGCGCTGAGAAAGCGATCCGCATCTCTCGTAAGGATGAAACGTCATTAATGATTTATGGGGAGAAGAGCAACTTGAACCTGAACCTTATCAGCTGTATGAAGGTCCAGAAACTTATAAGAAAGGGTTGTTAGGTTATTCTGGCACACGTAAAGAAGATCGATACTGAAGAAAGAAGCATTGATGACGTGCCAATTGTGAGAGACTATCCCGAAGTATTTCCAGAAGAATTACCTGGGCTACCTCCACACAGATGTATAGAATTCCATATTGATCTCGTACCAGGAGCCGCACTTGTAGCACAATCCCCATATAGACTTGCACCTTCAGAAATGCAAGAATTACAAAACCAATTACATGAATTATCGGATCATGGATTTATTCGTCCCAGTTTTTCACCTTAGGGTGCTCCTATTCTGTTCGTCAAGAAGAAGGATGGATCTATGAGAATGTGCATAGATTACCGAGAATTAAACAAATTAACAATCAAGAATCGGTACCCATTACCGAGGATTGATGATTTGTTTGATCAATTGCAAGGATCAAGTGTTTACTCTAAGATTGATCTACGCTCCATATATCATCAGCTGAGAGTGAAGGAAGAAGATGTTCCTAAAACCGCGTTCAGAACCCGTTACGGTCACTATGAGTTTTTAGTTATGCCTTTTGGATTGACTAATGCTCCAGCAGTATTCATGGATCTAATGAATAGCATCTGCAGACCGTATTTAGACAAATTTGTCATTGTTTTTATCGACGACATATTGATTTACTCGAAGAACAAGGAAGAACATGAGCAACACTTAAGACTGGTACTATAGGTACTCAAGAAAGAAGAATTGTATGCAAAATTTTCGAAGTGTGATTTCTGGTTACAAGAAGTACAGTTTTTGGGCCATGTTGTCAGTAAAGATGGAATTAAAGTTGACCCCGCCAAGATCGAAGCCATTAGTAAATGGGAAACCCCGAAGACTCCAACACAAATCCGCCAAATTTTAGTTCTTGCTGGTTACTACCAAATATTCATTCAAGATTTCTCTAAAATCGCCAAACCCTTAACTGCATTGACCCAAAAGGGAAAGAAGTATGATTGGTCCACAAAACAGGAATCCGCATTTCAACTGTTAAAGAAGAAGTTAACGTCTGCACCCATTTTGTCATTACCAGAAGGAAATGATGATTTCATGATCTATTGTGACGCTTCGCACCAAGGTTTAGGATGTGTATTAATGCAAGGCACAAAAGTTATCGCATACGCTTTACGACAACTAAAAGTTCACGAAAGGAACTATACGACGCACGATTTGGAACTTAGAGCAGTAGTTTTTACACTTAAAATATGGAGACACTATCTATATGGCACCAAGTGTACAGTGTACACTGACCATAAGAGTCTTTAGCATATTTTTTTATCAAAAACAACTCAATATGAGGCAACGTCGCTGGGTAGAGTTATTGAACGACTACGATTGTGAAATCCGTTACCACCCCGGAAAGGCTAACGTTGTAGCTGATGCCCTAAGTCGGAAAGAAAGAGTAAAACCTCTTAGGGTCCAAGCTTTGAACATTACAATTCATATTGATCTCACAAAGCAAATTCAAGCAACACAATTAGAAGCTTTAAAAGAAGAAAATGAAAAAGGCAAAATGAGCAAAGGATTAGGAAAACAACTTGAAGTAAAAGCTGATGGAACCTTGTATTTTGCTGGTAGAATATGGGTACCAAAACATGGTAACCTAAGGCAACTAGTACTGGATGAAGCACATAAAACGAGGTACTCAATTCACCCAGGAAACGGGAAAATGTACCAAGATCTCTAGAAGTTCTATTGGTGGCCTAATATGAAGGCAGAAATTGCTACTTATGTAAGCAAATGTTTGACGTGTGCAAAGGTCAAAGCTGAGCACCAGAAGCCGTCAGGATTACTGCAACAACCAGAAATTCCTCAATGGAAATGGGAAAGAATAACCATGGATTTCATTACAAAATTGCCAAGGACTGCAAGTAGTCACGATACTATTTGGGTGATAGTTGATCGCCTCACTAAGTCAGCTCACTTTATACCAATAAAGGAGACAGACAGTATGGAGAGATTAGCACACTTATATTTGAAGGAAATCGTTTCCAGGTATGGTGTACCTATCTCCATCATATCTGATCGCGACACCCGATTCATATCACATTTTTGGCAGTCATTACAAAAAGCATTGAGAACTCGATTAGATATGAGCACCGCTTATCACCCACAGACAGATGGTCAAAGTGAAAGAACAATACAAACATTGGAAGATATGTTACGGGCATGCGTGATTGACTTTGGAATCGGTTGGGATCGACACTTACCTTTGACAGAATTTTCATACAATAACAGCTATCATACGAGCATCAACACAGCACCATTTGAAGCACTTTATGGTAGAAAGTGCAGATCTCCTATTTGTTGGAGTGAAGTAGGAGAAAAACAACTTACTGGACCAGAAAATATTCATGAAACTACCGAAAAGATCTTTCAAATACAACAACGATTGAAAACGGCCATGAGTCGTCAAAAGAGTTATGCTAACAAAGGAAGAAAACCGCTAGAATTTCAAGTGGGCGACAAAGTCATGTTGAAAGTGTCACCCTGGAAAGGCGTTGTACGATTCGGTAAACGAGGAAAGCTAAGTCCTAGGTACGTAGGACCCTTTGAAATCACCGAAAGAATTAGAACAGTTGCTTATCGATTAAAGCTACCGCAAGAACTTAGTGGTGTTCACGACACATTTCACATGTCAAATTTGAAGAAATATTTAGCTGAAGAGGATGTCGTAATTCCTCTTGACGAAATACGAAACAATGATAAACTCCATTTTATCGAAGAACCTGTTGAAATCATGGACCGTGAGGTCAAACAATTAAAACAAAATAAAATACCGATAGTTAGAGTTCGTTGGAATACTAGACAAGGACCCGAGTTTACTTGGGAATGTGAAGATCAAATGAAGCAAAAGTATCCACATTTGTTCACTGATATCGCTTATAAAACAGGTATTACTCAAAATTTCGGGACGAAATTTTCTTTAACGGGGAGGTACTGTGATGACCCAAAAAATTTCACATTAATAAATTAATTACAGGATAGAATGTTTCCGACACGATAAACGAACCTATTATGTTGAGTCTTAAAACTTTTCGAACTAGTTTACACGTTCAAGTACCCTTTTATCATTTCCGACGATTCATGAACAACGATTTATATATATATATATATATATATATATATATATATAGGGGCAGGATCAATGGGGAAGTAACCAATCGGGGGAAAGCGGGGGGAAGCAAAAAAAAAAATTTCGTTTTTTTTGGAAAAAATTTTTCCGGCATCAAGATCACACGAAAATATGAACATTTAGAAGAAACACTTCGTGATGAATGTTATTATTTAGGAGAGAAAATGATCGACAAAAATAACATTCAATATAATATTGTTCGTGAAGAATATGAACGTTTTTTTTTTCATGTTTTGTGAAGTAAAATTTAGCCCGATTTAGAGTTTAGGGTTTGGGGTTTAGGGTTTGGTGTTTTGGGTTTATTCCATAAATCCAAAACACCAAACCCTAAACCCTAAACTCTAAACCGTTCGTGTTAAAAACTCAATCTAAATCCTAAATCTAAACCCTAAACTCTAAATTTCTAAACCCTAATATCTAAACCCTATAAACCCTAATATCTAAACCCTAATATCTAAACCCCAATAGCTAAAATCTCAAAATACGCTCGAAAAACACGATAATTGTTATACATTACTTCTTCAAGCGTTTTCTAGGCAAAATAAAAATATTTATCACAAAGTGTCTCTACTAAATGTTCATATTTTCATCTCATCTATAATGTTCGTGAACAAAGTTTTTTCAAAAAATGAAAAAAAAAAAAGTTTTTGCTTCCCCTCGCTTCCCCCCGAATGGTTACTACCCTCTTGATCCTACCACTATATATATATATATATATATATATATATATATATATATATATATATATATATATATATATATATATATATATATATATATATATATATAACGATTTAAATAAATAATTTAATATGTTATATAAATAACTCGATATATATATCATTGAAAATGGCAAGATTGTATTTGGACAAAATGTGGGACTTTCTATTTTTCACTTTTGATAAACATGCATATCTATATAGATTCGATATTAGACGAGGACAAAATTTAAAGTAGCTAGACATTTGATCATGCAAGCTGACGTGTGTGTATATAATTAGTCTCACTTAAATATTGTTAAATATAAAATAAAGATTTCTAATGAGCAACAAAAGACTACAATATTTCGTATCAAGATTTCAAGTTAAAATGATGGAAATCACTAAATCTGCGCACTTGCACGAGAAAAATCATAACTTAATCATACTGACTCGAAAAAGGGTGATTCTGGTGTCCAGACGACCGTAACTCATAAATCTACAACTTTCATGAAGACACCATATGCGGACCACGTACCTATCTACGCGAAACGCGTAATGTTTGTCGATATAAAAAGTTTGTCGACATAAAAAGTGATGGCGGCTTGCCTTTTTCTTAGATTAGGCACGTTTTAAATTTTTATATATATTATTATATTTTAATTTTAATTATTATATTATTATATTATTATTTAAATAAAATATGCATGATATGGTCGAACTTTTTGCATCTATAAATTGCGAATTCGTTTCTTGATTTTAAACTACACATACATAGACATATACTTTTACATATTTTGATCTTATATTTTTATAAGTGGTAATATATTGAAAAGAGGTTATGAACGAGTATTTTTAATTTGAGTTTCAACCTGTTTTAAAGTAAGGAAATATTGAGTATTGTTCGGGGTATTGTTCGTGAATCTAAGAACATTTATACAATCATCTACTATCATTACATCTGCGTAATTTGCCTACAATATTGAATCGTGAGTTTATAGTCTCCCTTTTTAAATACTTTAAATATTTTTGGGCTGAGAATACATGTAATTTATTTTAAATGCAATGGACACAAGTACATACTTAATTCTACACTGAGTTAAACCAAAAATCCCTTAGCCTTGGTAACTAGTAGCTGCCAGTACATAGGATATGAACTGGTGGGCGCGAATAATTGTATATGGATCCATAGGGCTTGACATCCCCGTCCGAGCTAGAGCGCTAGCCTTTTAACGGACGTATGTTATTCGAGTTTATGACACATTGGTTTACGTGTATTAAAACGAATAGGGTAATTATCATTATAGCGTTAAGTTTAGTTACCAGGGTACTCTGTTATGTAGAATCTATTGATAAACTTTTGAAGAAATATTGTGGTCCATCTTTATATATTTATGACTCGAGCAATTAAAACTATAACTCACCAACATTCGTGTTGACATTTTTAACATGTTTTCATTCCCAGGTCCTTAGACTGCTTCCGCTGTGATGTGCTTGTTGCCTGCATGGAGTCTCTCATGCTTTGTATAAAGTTTATTGCATTCGAAACAAAACCACGTTGTGTAATAAATAAATTGACTGTGATGTCAACCTGTAAAATAAAGACTTATGTATTTTGGGGATTTGCTTATACTTAAGCACTCGCCCACATGTTTATAACTTTCTATGTTTAGAAAGTCACTTATTTTAATGAATGCAATATTTTATCAAAACGTATCATATAGAGGTCAAAACCTCACTGTGGAATCAATGATTAACGTGCTGCGTCAATAGCGATTTTGACGGGTCGTTACACTAATTGTATAAGGCACACTTAAAATGCAATTCTGGTTCTCTACAACAATACTGCTCTGATACCATTTCTGTCACACCCCCAAATAGGCCTGGGGTATTTGTGACTAATTATATCAAATCACAGTTGTATAAACAAGAACGACTCTAAATGAGACGTTTTATTGAGTTTTGCAGCAGAAGATAAATAGATTACATTGTATTTAGAGCATTAAATATTTTTAAATGATTGGTAAGTAATGCATGAAGACTTCAAGCATGGCAAGAAATCATCATCAAAGCAACAGATATACAGCGGAAGCAATATTTAAGTACCTGAGAATAAACATGTTTAAAAAGTCAACACGAGGTTGAGTGAGTTCATAGGTTTGTCATAAATAATGATTTCAGTAATAGAACACAAGATTTAATAAAAGACGATATATCATGTATATCAAAAGTATGCCATGAGCGTATAATATCAAAACTAAACAATTTTACCCCGAGACAATACATATGTAATTGTCGAGATCATTATTATACCACCAATTGACCTGAGGTCAACAGTGAGGGACGTTACTCCCAATAGCACTATCTATAATAATTTCGTTTGTCACTTTAGTTCATCTAGCAATTAATGATATTACAAAGCAGGGATTTGCATGTTTCAAATGAACACAATAAAAATACTCATGTTGGTTGCATAATAGTTTGTACTTGTGTCTATCATTTATAAAAATAGTACATGTATTCTCAGCCCAAAAATATAGATAAAAAGGGAGCAAATGAAAACTCACGATACGATACGATAGTTTGTAGTAAATATGCATAGGATGACACTGAACAAGTACAGAGTTGACCTCGGATTCACGAACCTATATCAAGTATATATATTAACACATATACTTGTAATCGAATAAGTTTATATATATTATTTCACTTGTTATATATTTCTATATATATATATATATATATATATATATATATATATATATATATATATATATATATATATATACTTATATATATATTCTATGTATAAGTATTTGTTTGATAAAATGACTTTAATAATGATAATGAATAAAGAGTTGCATTATTTTGTAATAACAATAATAATACTAGTAGTAAGAATGATAATAATCATAATAAGGTTTTAAAAATAATAATAATATAGTGTTAATGATAGCAAAAATAATAATTTTTGTAAAAATGATAATAACGATAATAATTTTAATAATAACGATACTAATAATAATAATTATACTTATGTTAAAAAAGATAATAATAGTATTATTAATTATAAAATGATACTAATACTAATATTAATAAATTGTGTTATTTTCATAATAATAATAATAATCGTAATCATAATCTTAATAATGATAATAATATTTAAAATGATAAAATTAGTAATAATACAATAATAATAATACTACTAATAATAATAATATTAGATAATACTAATAATTTTTAAATGATAATACTTGTAATAATAATGATAGTAACAATAATAATACTAATACTTAATAATAATAATAATAATAATAATAATAATAATAATAATATTAATAATAATAATATTAATAATAATAATAATAATAATAATAATAATAATAATAATAATAATAATAATAATAAGAAAAACTACCTCAAAGCTTTCCTAAAAAAAAATATGCCATGAACGGGACTCGAACCCGCAACCTCACGCTAGCCCGACACACTCTAAGCATTCCCTCTGCTGTTACATATCTGAATTAATTCACCCATATATTTTATTTAACTCCTCTTTCTGTTTTCACCTTCTTCTTCAACTCAACCGAACAGGGATGGAATCGATCATTCAAACAACAAATTCACTTTGGTTTAGAATTCACAATTAATACAGAAAGAACTCCTAGTGGACGTTTGGATTAATCAGAACCGAATAAATAAAAAAATAAAAACAAAAGCTGTAAAACAGTCGCGTAAGAAATAAGTGAAGTCCAACATTGATTTTTGATTTTCACACGGTTTTGGACAAAAGTTACAACACGAAATAGTTTTCAAATCATACCTAGAAACTTTCCAAATCGTCAATTGAACTTGTAACATCAAAATTAATCCGAATTTTACCAAGAACACAACCTTTGACTTTTTAGAAAAATAACTTTGACTCGAAGATTGGAATTCAATACAACGAATTGGAATTTAATATTTTGCAGATCGTTTGAGTAAAAGAATCCTAACAAAACTGCATTAATAGAATTTGAAATGGGTTTTGAATTCGTGATTTTGGAAAAATGAAGCAATAACAGAGTTTTCAAGCTTTTAAATGATTTTCTGTTTTTATTTCCAATTTGCAGAGATCTACAGCCATTATATAACACTAATGATGTTGTAATTCGAATGTGTAAAGCAGTATTCATTGTTGTTTAATGATATTGGGTGTCGACATTCGCCTCCTAGACAGGAATTTTGATCAAAGTATGGAAGAAAAAAAATAAAAAAATTAAAAGCAGATAAAGCAGATCATGAAAAATAAAAAAAATAAAAAGTGGATTTGGATGTAGAATTACGATCATTTTAAAAATCAAAAGAAGATTAAAGGCAGTCACAATATAAAAAAAATAGATCGTGGAAGAAAAATATAAAAAGAATTAGATACCTAATAATACTTTTTTTTTGTAAAAATATATAAAAATAAGAAAAGTCAGATATAGATCAACAATTTGTTGTATTATATTTTTCTTATTTTTAATTTTAATTAATAATTAATAATAATAATAATACTATTAATATTATAAAGATAATAATAATAATAATAGAATTGATAATAATATTAATAATAATAGTAACAATTATAATATTATTAATAATAACAATTATATTAGTAATAATAATAATTAAAATAATAATTAAAAATGATACTAATAATAATAATATTATTAATGATATGATATTTATAATAATTTTAGTAATAGGGATAATACTAATAATAATAATGATATAAATTATGTTAATGATATTAATAATCATATCAATCATAATAATAATAATTTTGATAATAATAATAATAATAATAATAATAATAATAATAATAATAATAATAATAATAATAATAATATTATTATTATTATTATTATTATTATTATTATTATTTTTAATCATAATAAAAATACTGATAATAATGATATTAATTATTGATATATTGTTTAAAAAGAATATTAATAATAATAATATTAATATATCAAATTAATGCGTAATTATCTACAAATAATTGTTCGTGAATCGTCGGAATCATATAAAAGTTAGATTTAGATTTAGTCGAAAATTCACGGGTCATTACATAACTGCTTGGCCCGCACAGAGTGAAGGATAACAGAGACACAACCTTTGGAGAAAACTCCCCCCCCCCCCGAGATTTGAACTTGCACCTATTTTTTCAAGGATACAAGCTTAGAACCAACTGAAGCTTTTTACCACTCAATCAATAGTTCGGTGTATCTACTTTGCAATTTTTTTATTTATATCAAATTAATTACCAGTTTATATCTGTTTAGGATTAAAATTCAAAGGAGTTTTATATAATTGAGTGCTACTTTGCATTTTTTTAATTTTTTGAAAAATGACTGTTTACTCTAATAAAATTATTAATTAAAAATATATAGTGTTATATCTTCAAAAATTAGTAATAACAACATTTATACAATTTAAGTAGTATTTAACATAAAAAGTTTTAAAGGTCCTAAGGCCGGTTGCAATGGATCCCCACCCACCACCGTTAACAATCGCCACCCTCTCACGACCACCACCAGCAAATCGCCAACGTGGCCGCCAGTGGTGCCTGCAACGTGAGTAACGGGTAGAAAGTGGGGCCCGCTAATTTTTTTTCTCCAACGGCTATTTTGTTTTGTTTTTTTCTTTTAAACCACTAATACAATACATTTTCTCTATTTATATACCCGCACTTTTCACAACAAAAACATACACTCTCATCCCATTATTTACCCAACACTCTCACCCTCAATTCATATTTCACAAAAACAAAAAAAATTCAAATGGATTTGAAAGATTTATTAAAATCTCATAGCGAGAGCGAGGAGAGCGTGACGGATAGTGATAGCGCCGAGTCCGATTCCGATGAAGATTTAATTCAAGACGGTTACAACGTGCTTAACTTACTCAATTCGCTTGATGCAATGGACGAAGAAGATGAAGCTCAAAATTCTCGTAGAATTATTAGAAAACGTCGGTTACAAAGAGATCGGATTAATACTGTTAATCGTTTGTACAACGACTATTTCTCGGATAATCCAACATTTTCGGGTGATTATTTTCGAAATTGATACCGAATGAGTAAGTCATTGTTTATTCGTATTGGTCATGCTATTATATCATATGATTCTTAACCGAGACCCGATTATTTTCAATATTTTGATCAACGTTCCGATGCAACCGGTCAACTCGGTTTCAATATTTTTTAAAAGTGTACATCGGCCATACGTCAATTGGCGTATGACATTGCGCCTGATGCATTCGATGAATATTTACACATGGGCGCACCTACGTCTCGTGATTGTTTAAACAATTATTGTAAATGTATTATTCATATGTTTTCGCGAGAATATTTAAGGAAACCAACCGAAGAAGATGTTTATCGATTGCATGCCAAATATTTGGAGTGTAACGACCCCAAAACGTATCACGAGAAAACACGCCCTTTTTTTGAAAAACAATTATTAAATCTGGCCAGTCCATATGTGCGGCGCGAATAGGGGTGCACGGCGCGGTTTATAACATAAAACAGAAACAGAACTTGAACTCGTCAACAGCTACCTGCACTTGACCACTTGCGCGGGGCGCAAGGATATGCGCGGCGCGCTTTTTTACACAAAAGTAGCTGTCCCATTTTGACTCACATGCACATGCCTATTTTTCTCAAACACAAATCCTTTAAATGTTAACTCGTTCAACGACCGACATAACTCATATAATTCAAATGGTTACGAGTTTACAAGAAAAGGTCTCAACAACCCATATAACCAAACAGTGTGATTTCGACCCAAATATACATTTAGACGAGTTAGGACTCTATAACACAACCCGATACCAAGAGCATAATCCCGGGGACTACCAAATCCCCAATCTGCGTCCAAATATCCATAAGCTACCCCCATCGAGCCCATGCGCTCCTACGCTTCTAGTCTAACAAGTAGCTAGCTTCACAATCACAATGCCTGTAAAAAAAAAGGTAAACAACGAGAGGGGTAAGCATAAAGCTTAGTGAATGCAACAATTATACATATACATATATAATCTACTTACTTGCAATCACTTACACAATTACCACGTACACGCTAGCAATATAATTAGCAAACCACCGCAAAAGTATAACGCTAAATCTCCAATACTACAAGCTAGCACAACAATAGCATATAATCCAAACAATATATTATGCTACACTACAACACATAACCATGGTTAACCAATCGCATAAGGGAATAGTGCTCGCGAAAGACCATCGGTGTTCGTAACAACCGTTAGTGCACTTAACACGTCGTACACTAACCCCCACGGGTGGCATCTTAGCACGTCGATACTTCACCCCGGGTGGTGTCTTAACACGTCGACACTTCACCCGTCATAGTTTCCGGAGTGGTGTCTTAGCATGTCGACACTTCACCCCTCATACTTCCCGAGTGGTGTCTTAACACGTCGACACTTCACTTGTCACGTGAAACGTGGTGTCTTAACACGTCGACACTTCACATCTCACGCTACTCAAGTAAATACATTACATACATACACATATAATTATTCCACTCACCTCGTGAACTCGAGCATTACAAACCATGCGAGAAATCTCCACCAAACGCAACCGAGCAAGCTTTTACCTATAATACACATATAGGTTTACACACAATCAACATACGTTCTCTACAAGAGAATTTGACGCCAACACCCTTAACCATGAGTTTATACCTACCTCCACAATCCGACCATTTAGACACTTAAGGTGGACTTCACCAATTACCACTACGGGTGGTAATTTAGATCCATACAAACAAGTATAACTTAACCCAAATTATACTTGACACCAATTAGACCAACTTAGGTCTTAACACTAAATTACCACTTAGGTAGTAATTATTTCAAAGGCCATTTACCCCAAAAACCCCAACACGTATAATATTCACCCATTTTGCGTTTGATCACGTTTGGCTTATTGTTAAAATACCATTTTAACCCAAAATCACTTCCCATGATTACTTTCATTCAAAAACTGTCATTTAACACATAACAAAAGTGTTTAACATTCATTTAATCCAAAATTAGTGTCATTACCAATTTCGACCCAATCAAAGTCAACCCCTTTTGACACAATTCCTAAAAACGCCCATAATCACTAACAGCTAGTGATTATATTTTCAAAACACCAATTAACACCTAAATCAAGTATTTACATACTTGATTCACCAAAACTTGACTCAAAACCCAATTCGACAACCATTTAAGGTCAAAATCCATTTGACTAGCAAACTTGTTCTTAAGAACACCAAATTCACTAACAAACTTATAACCTAGTGATTTAACACCCAAACCATGACAAATACTTCCAAATTCATCCTCAAACCCTAAACCCACAATAATCGGGTTCACTTACACTAACAATACAACAAAACCCCCAATTTCATGAGAAATGGGGTTTAGAACCCTAACTAGCTCAAATCCTAAACATGAACAAGAATCTTAATAATTAAATTCAGAGTTAGAACTTACCAACACTACCACAACGTAGCCGTGAACGAGGTGAACAACTTTAACTCTCGCGACTAGACCCGATTCGTTCTTCTTCTTTCCCAAATCTCCAAATCTCTCTCTAGAATCTCTTTCTCTCTCTAAAATGAGATGAGATTGTTGTGTGGATGTGAAAATGATCCAAATCTGATATTATGGCTACAAATCCGTCCCCAAGTGAAAAGACACAAATACCCCTCTTAAAATATTAAAAATCACAAAGTTGTCTGCCAGCACGTTTTGCGCGCCACGCACTACAACTGAAAAGGGAACCCGCCAGTTTTTCTGATTTTGAAGTTCAGGGACTGAAGTTGATTGATTCTGATTCTGATGTAAATTCTGAAAATGCTTAAGTGTTAGGTTGACTTTTAGTGGCACTTTCTGCTGCACACATTTACTGACACTTTCAGGAACATTTTCCGACGCACAAAATTCAGGATTTTACATGGAGATGCACGGTTTTCTTGGTATGTTAGGTAGTCTCGATTGGATGCACTGGGCTTGGAAAAATTGTCCAGTTGCGTGGCAAGGGCATTACCACAGGGGTGATCACGAAGGACCAACAATAATGCTCGAGGCGGTTGCATCCTACGATATGTGGATTTGGCATGCTTTCTTTGGTCCAGCGGGTTCGAACAATGATATTAATGTTCTTAATGAATCGAATTTGTTCGAATATTTATTGGATGATCGAGCTCCGGAGGTCCGTTACACTATCAACGGGCACGAATTTACTAAAGGGTATTACTTGGTAGATGGCATATATACAGAATGGGCAACACTTGTCAAGTGGTTTGAATGTCCAATTGAGCCAAAAAAAAATTAAAGTTTAAACGTTTTCAAGAAGCCACGAGAAAAGACGTGGAACGAGCTTTCGGTGTTCTTCAAGGTCGTTGGGCAATACTAAAACACCCAGCAAGACCTTTTAGTATCAATAAAATACGTCAAATTATGTACACTTGTGTTATACTTCACAACATGATCACCGAAGACAACGCGCGCAACATATGCGGCCTCGAAGAGGATTATCTCCGAAATCGAGAAAACAATGTCGCGACGTACTTGGGCCGAGAGAGTTGAGCTCCAAGATCGGGTGGATCGAGAGATGCGAGATCGAAAAGCACATCATATCCTTCGCAACAATTTCATAGAACACATTTGGACACTTCCGGATGATTATATTGTTCGAAACAATTAGCGTTATTTATTGTGTTATTTTTATTTATGTATTGTCTTTTATTTTTTTAATTATGTAATGTTTTTAATTTTTAATAATGTAATGTTTTTATTTTATTTAATAAAATATTATTTGTATTTATTTATGGTATTTAAATAATTATTTTAAATTGGTTAAAGTTTGAAATGAAGTGTCTGATAGTGAGTGTTTAGTGAAAGAAATGTGAAAGAAATGTTAAAGTGTTTAAGCTGATGTGGCGCTGATGTGGCAGATAAAAGTAGTGTTAAACTTGTACACCATTGTATGTGGCCTAAGGCAACATACAATGGTTCAAGGTTTTAACACACATTTTACCCGCCACATCAGCACAAACACTTTAACAATTCTTTCAGATTCATTTCAATAAACCCTCACTATCATACACTCAATTTTAAACTTTAACCAATTTAAAATTATTATTTGAATACAATAAATAAATACAAATAACATTTTATTAAATAAAATAAAAACATTACATTATTAAAAATAAAAAACATTACATAATTAAAAATAAAAGACAATACATAAATAAAAAAAACCTTACATAATAAATAAAAAAAATACGAACTTATTATTAAAATAAAACGAAGCTACTCGAGCGGTGTCGGGCCGTCATCTTCGTCTTCTTTTTGTTGTTCTTCGGTGTCTTCGTTTTCTTCGTCTTCGTCGGTTAACAAGATCGTCTTCATTTTTTGTCGATACTTTTGAAGAATTTGTTGGTCTTTCTTTGACAAGTTCGGGTTGACGGTTGTGTTGAAAATTTGAAAGGCGCAATTCATTACTTTCATTAAAGCCGATTGCCGTTTTTGTTTTTGAGTGAAAGCAATTTCTTGTTGACGTTTCGGCTTTTCGCTTCCTTTGACTAATTTACCTTTTCCCTTTCTTTTAGCTTTTTGTTTTTCGGTCTCGGGTTGTGTTTCGGGTACGCTTTCAAGAGTCGGTTGTGTTAAATGTTGTTGTATGTATGGAAGTTGTTGTTGTTGTGATTGTGAAAAGAATTGTTGTTGGTTAATAGGAAATTGTTGTTGTGAATAATATGTATTCATGTTTTGATATTGTAATTGTTGTTGAAATGGTAGTGGTGATGGTTGAACAAATTGTAATTGTTGTTGAAATGGTGGTAGTTGGTGTGATGGAACAAATTGTTGTTGTTGTTGTTGTTGTTGAGAAAAACTAGTTTGGCTTGGAGACGAATTGCTAGCTTGGTTCGATGATGAATGATTCAGTGACGGGATTGGATTGTCTAACATATGGTTGAAGAAATCGTTGTTATTTGGTTGAAACATTTTTGTTTGAATGGAAATTGAGAGTGTATGAGTGTGTGATATTGAGCGTTTGATATTGAATAAAGATTGAGAGTGTAGTATGAGTGTATCATTATGTTTGTGTAGTATGTGTATGTATATATAGAATAATAAGTAAATATGTAAAAGAAAAAAATAATTAAAAATCAAATTCTAGCCGTTGGAAAGAAAATTAAATTTGTGGGGCCTACTTTTCGGCCGTTACTCTCGTTGCAGGGTCCACTGGCAACCTCGTTAACCGTTTTCTGGTGGTGGCTGTTAACGAGTGGCGGTCGGTGGCGGTGGTGGCTAATGGATCATTGCAGTACCCACTCCTCTATTGCTAACGGATAGTGTCATTTAATTTTAAAGTGATTAAAATATTTAGTTTTGACTCATCGTGACAAGAATCCACAGCTTATCTTCAGATCTTTATGATCAGTGGCCTGATCGTAATAATCGAGATAACAATGGGTTTTTTTGTACTCCTCATAATAATAAGAATCAAGGTGTACATCTCCTACAAGTGAAGAATATTTTCTTTTTCCCCTATTACACCAACAACAACAAAATGAGCTTAGATTCTTCCAGAATCAAGCCCTAATTTCCAGTTTTCTCACTAATTCATCACTTCTGCACTCAAATCTTTAAATCAAATGGCGTTTGTATGGCCCTTGATCGTGATAGCATTCGCGTTTGTGATCTGTAAATTTCTACTAATGCTCATTCCTTCCAATGTTCCTTCTATCGATGTCGATACCTCCGATGGTATGGTACAGTTACTGATTTATTCAACATTTTACCTAATTTTGCTCCATATAGTTCATTAATGATAATATGTTTTACTTGATATAAATGCCTGCATTTGCTGTTGCTGTTGCTGTGTGTGTATATATAGATATACAGATACAGATGTAAATATTAGTGAGCATGTGTTTAATGGATGAATCTACTGATAGATGATAAATTTAGGTTATATATGCGCAAGTCTGTTTTAGGTACATTGAAAATATTTCACTTATCGAGTAGATTTTAGGGTTGCAGTGATGGAATTGAGTTCAAATGCTCACAGTTAAATATATGTTGTATAAAAATGGTAATCAGTTTTAAATTGGATAGTTGTAACTTATAAGGTATCATGTGCCACTTATATAAGATGGAGTAGTAATGATTTTATACTAAGAGGTAGAGTATGATTTAAGCAGACTAAGATATATAGATATAATGTGTATATTATTTTTACTTTGGGTAATGGATTAGGGAGTTACGGTGACTGTATATATTTCGACTCGAAAAAAGTAGAAACAGATGGAGCTTTAGGCCGTAAGACACATTCCGGATAATATAGAGTGACTGCGTGAGAAGACAACATGGTTCACAGAATGCTTCTATTAGAAAGCACACCAATAGTCATACATCGTATATTTTTAATACGAATATATGTTTATGTTCATGTACGTTGTACTTAATTTTAGCTATGTACTTGATTTGTGTTTGTGATACTTTTGTAATGTTCTCTTTTGTAACGTGGATACACTTGTATATCTACTCTGCATGCGATGTTCGATTTTGATTTATGTTTTCAGAGACTCTAATAGTTTACATGGATTTGAATGTTTAACAGTTATAGATGATGGGCATCCAAAAGAAAACAGCTTCATCTATGTAAGTTACTTATTTAGGGCTTTAAAATTGAACAAGTCACTGTACTCTATTTTCCAGAGCATGACTTTGGTCTTTCGAGCTATTTAACATCAAATACACACGGATATTCAGTATCTGGAACGGGGTTACCATTTTATTTTTGGAATTTCCTTTTTTATAGATACCTTCAAGAAGACAAACAGACAAAGTCCAATGCTATGAGCCTGCAACAATGAAATACCTAGGGTACTTCCCTGCTCTGATGGCTGACGAGGTTAGTGTTTAGAGATGAACATCTATAACTAAGAGTTTTTATGCATACTGAATGGCTTTTGAATTTTGAACTTTGTGACTGACATTATTCATGTCATCGATCTTGTTTTTTAATAGTAGTTCATAGTATAAATCAGAGCCCCTGTACATATACATACATATGCTCCTGCATGCTTAAAAAGTTATATTTTGAATGTTCTCAGGTCAAGGAGCGAGTGACACAGGTTAGGAAATCTCAGAAAGTGTGGGCAAAAAGTAGCTTCAAGCAAAGGCGTCAGTTTTTGCGTGTGCTTTTGAAGTATATTATTGAACATCAAGAGCTTATATGCGAGTAAGAAAAGGGGTTTTTTCCTTAATGTGTGATGAACTTTTGAACATGCCATATTTTATCCTCTAGTAGCGCTAGATTTTCAAGTAACTCAAATTTTGTTATTAGAATCTCTTCACGTGATACTGGAAAGACAATGGTGGATGCATCCATGGGAGAAATAATGACTACGTGTGAGAAGATTACTTGGCTTATTTCAGAGGGTGAAAGGTGGCTAAAGCCAGAATACAGGTATTGGTAGGAATCTTGGTATATGTAATAATTTAAAAGTAAATAATGAACAAAATCTTGGTATTGGTAGGTATTGGCTTATTGAAGTTGTGATGTAGTCCAGCGGTTGGTGGCCTGCCTCCTTTAGGGGAGGTCAGGAGTTCGACCCCCGCTGGCTACATATTAAAAACACAATTTCATCCCTGCCATGAAGTATCCACCCATGGCACCTTTCCCATAGCGTTTGTGGGGGGTGGGGGGTAAAGGGGAGGGGGGTTTTACTTGGCCGTGCCCTTGGATCGGTTTCAAGGTTTCCTCCCGGGCAGCGATGGGGGCGGAGTTATTATCGCTGCATCGGCATAGTTGAAACGGGAGATGATCGCAACGGGTGGTTTAGTCCCTCTCGGGTGATCCCAATCGCTGTTCAAAAAAAAAAAAAAAAAAATAATAATGAACAAAATCGTCTCTCTCATGTAGTCACGTGCTTCTCCAGTTCCATGTGCTTAGTGTGTATTGTAATGGTAATGACTATCAAATTCATTATATTATATCATATGATTTAAAATAAGTTGTGTTTGTATTACGGTATTTGTTAGATCGTGTGGAAGATCAATGCTTCACAAGACATCCAGAGTGGAATTTCACCCCCTTGGTGTGGTTGGAGCTATTGTATCATGGAATTATCCATTTCATAACCTGTTTAATCCAGTTTTAGCAGCTGTTTTTTCAGGAAACGGCATAGTTGTGAAGGTATTACAAGTGAACAAAAAAACCTTTTGTGTTTCACGTGAACCGAAACTATCTTTTTGACTTTTGTAGGTTTCTGAACACGCAAGCTGGTCAGGATGTTTCTATGTCCGAATTCTCCAATCTGCTCTTGCAGCTGTTGGAGCTCCTGAAAATCTTGTTGAAGTAATAACTGGGTAAGCCCTAATTGATTATGTCATCAGTCTGCTCTTATTAGGTATTTGTATCTAACCTGTGAGTTTTCCAGGTTTGCTGAAACTGGAGAAGCGTTGGTTTCCTCTGTCGACAAAATGATATTTGTTGGATCACCAGGTGTTGGTAGAATGGTATGATTTATTTATAATCTTAGTAAATGACGCGATATAATGTTAAGAATGTTTAACGTAATAATGTGTTTTGAAATTATTATCCTAAAATGCAGATAATGAGAAAGGCTGCTGACACATTGATACCTGTGACACTTGAGCTAGGTGGAAAAGATCCATTTATAGTGTGTGAAGATGTGGACGTGCCTCATGTACGAATGTTTGAATTTAAATCAATTTATTTAATAGAGGCATCAATTGTTTATTGGTTTTTGAACTGAATATAGGTTGCACAAGTTGCTGTTAGAGCTGCTCTACAATCAAGTGGACAGAATTGTGCCGGGGCTGAGAGATTTTATGTTCATAAGGACATCTATTCTGCATTCGTAGCTGCAGTTGTCAAAATAGTTAAATCTGTTACCGCTGTAAGTACTCTGTTATGCTTCTCCATTTTTATGAACTCCAATAGTATTTGTTAGATCTGTTTAATTACAGTTATGAATGAACTATGAACCATGCAATATAAACACACTATGTATGACTTTCGACCTGTTTGACCCATTTAACCCATTTCGCTCAGTATTGACATGACTTGTTTATACAGGGTCCTCCTCAACTTGGAAAATATGACATGGGTGCCATTTGCATGCAAGACCATTCCGAACGGCTTCAAGGTCTCATAAATGATGCTTTAGATAAAGGAGCCGAGATTGTTGGTGGCGGAAGTGTGAAAAATGTTAGTGACGGTGCTGTTGATCAATTCTTCCCTGCTACTGTAATTGTAAACGTTAACCATCAAATGAAGTTGATGCAAGAGGAAGTAAGTTCAATAACTAGTCGTCAGAATAATTTATTATGCACATGAAATTTAATTTTTTCCAACTCTATATTTTACCTATTTAATTGAATGAGCAGGCTTTTGGACCAATCATGCCGATAATGAAGTTTAGCTCTGATGAGGAGGCTATCATGCTTGCAAATGACTCAAAATATGGGCTTGGATGTGCTGTTTTTTCAGGCAGTCAGCGTCGTGCCAGAGCCATAGCGTCGCAGTTACATTGTGGAGTTGCTGCTATAAATGACTTTGCATCCAATTACATGTGTCAGGTACAATTACTCTTATGGACACATAAATTTTGCTTTCTTGAAAAGTTGCAAGTGTTTGTTGTTGAAACTGTTGTTAGCTTATTTTCAAGCTTAGTAAATGATGATTTTAGTTACATTATTGGTTGGTTTTACTCCAATGAAACAAAACTTAAGCACATTTAGCCAAAAGTAACTTACATAGAAATTCATTATGTGCTATTTGAAGTTAGTATACCGTCTCTTGTTGTGTTTAATTTTTTTTTGAAAAGCAAGATGAATTATATTCACACAAATAGTACAAGAGTACAATGGTTGTCAATTTGACAGCATAATACAACTTGAGACTACAATCTATACAAACAACGAATTGCACGAACACGAGATTAACCATCTAAACAAACGACTAAATTGCAAAGGAAGCAATTACACCACCAACGGCTTTGTAAACCAATTATGCCACTCACAACACCAGTGTTTATGTCTTCGCGAGATCCAATCAAAAGCGAGTGCTTGAATTTCCATAAATAACGAAGGAACCGTCGTGGTCTTATTCTTGAATACTTTTGCATTCCGACATTTCCAAATCAAGTAACACGCAATCCAACACACCGCTTGCCATACCATATGCTTACTATCAGTAGCTGTCGAACCAAATGTACCTAGAAAAATATCGTCGAAGCCAAAGATAGCCGAACCATAACCCCACCAATTGAGAACTTTTAGCCAAACGTCTTTCGCGAATTGACAAGAGAAGAGGATGTGTTCCACCGACTCGATCCCCCCATCACAAACCGGGCACCGCAAACTATGTAAATCAATACCTCTTTTATCTAATTCGACCCTTACCGGAATTCGACCCCTTCTTGCTCGCCAAATAAAGATCTCAATTTTTTTAGGAACCAAGCGATTTCGAAGCGACTCAATGTAGTGATTCCCCCTAGATAAAAAGCTGCCATCGATCAGTTTAGACATCTTCTTAACAGAAAATATCTTGCTCGCGTCTAACACCCATTGCCACCCATCAGATTTGTCACGATCCATTGCGATGAACTGCAGCAACCCTTGAAGCTCTCTGAATTCTGCATCCGTACGCCCCGAGGGTTCACGGACCCATGTCCAGCCAGGTCCTGACCCCTCACCCGAACCCATTTTATCTTTTACACTTGCATCTTTGTTAACCTCAAGCCTGTATAGTCTTCCGAATTTATTTTTAAGGCATTGATTATCGATCCAAATGTCTTCCCAAAACAAAGTAGTAGCCCCATCCCCGATTAAGCGAGAGAATGAGCTAGAGAAAGCAATCCCTAGATCATCCACCCATTTTCCTGCATCACAAATAGAAGTCCAAGGACTAGTGAATGAGGGACGAGCAAGCCCGCCCTCAAGCACAAGTCCCCCGTTAGAACCATAGATGCTTCGAATCACGGTATACCACAAAGTGTTGGTTTCGGTTTTAAACCTCCACCACCACTTACAAAGAAGTGCAATATTTTTACATTTGAGTGACATGATATTTAACCCTCCTTCTTCGTAAGGAAGAAGGATTGAATCCCAATTAACCCACGCCATTTTTGAATTAGATCCCGACCCGCCCCAAAAGAAATTTCGCCTCACACTCTCTAACTGTTTAAGCACACAAGGCGGGGCCCGAAAGAGCGAGAAATAGTAAAGAGGCAAACTAGAAAGAACCGATTTAACAAGAGTTAGACGTCCACCGAATGACACCGATTTAGCCCTCCATGCCGCTAGCCTATTGTTGAACTTCTCAATAACCGGGGACCAATCACTCAACTTCTT
Source organism: Rutidosis leptorrhynchoides (assembly GCF_046630445.1). Lineage (NCBI taxonomy): Eukaryota > Viridiplantae > Streptophyta > Magnoliopsida > Asterales > Asteraceae > Rutidosis > Rutidosis leptorrhynchoides. Next base: position 376,239,974 of record NC_092338.1, read on the forward strand.
CATCTTACTACCCACGGGGAGACCCAAATACATGAAAGGCAATTTACCCGCTTGACAAGAGCACCAAGAAGCCATATCTTCCACAATAGAGTTACTAATCCCAACCCCATAAAGAAGGCTTTTGTTATAGTTAACCTTTAAACCCGAGGCTCTTTCGAAACATTCCAACAAATACATAAGATTACGAGCATTACGCTTGCTCCATTCGCCGAAGAAAATCGTGTCATCCGCATATTGCAAATGAGAAACCACCACCTTTTCTAAACCGACCTCCACACCCTTGTACAAACCTTTATCCACCGCGACCTTTGTTAAAATATTGAGTCCTTCCGCCGCTATGATAAATAAGAAAGGTGATAGTGGGTCTCCTTGTCTCACCCCTCTTTGCAAACGGAACTCCCGAGACGGAGAGCCGTTAATTAGAATGGAGATTGAAGCCGACTCTAAACACGCAAGGGTCCATTTTCGCCATTTAATCCCGAAACCCATACAACCCATGACCTCCAAGAGATATTTCCAATTAAGAGAATCGAACGCCTTTTCGAAGTCAACTTTAAAGATCAAACCATGATTTTTATTACGCTTAAGATCGTGAACTACTTCGTTCGCAACTAGGGAACTATCTAGAATGTATCTACCCCCGAGGAATGCACTTTGTTCCGGTCCAATAAGGCGTGGTACCACCCGTCTAACTCTAAGGGAAAGCATTTTTGCGATAATCTTATAATAGCTACCGATGAGACTAATCGGACGGTAGTCGCCGAAGGAGAGAGGATCGGATTTTTTGGGGATAAGAGATACAAACGACGCGTTACAACCTTTAGAAAACTCCCCATTAACCCAAAACCAATTGACTGCCGCAATTAAGTCGCCTTTCACAATATCCCAATATTTTTTAAAAAATCCCAAGTTAAAACCATCAGGCCTGGGGGCTTTCGAGCTGCCACAACAATTCACCGACTCCCTAACTTCGGCCTCGGAAAATGGTAACTCTAGGTCCGTTGCTTCCTGCTCAGAAATCGACATGTAAGACAAACCGTCTAAGCTTGGACGTTCATTACATACCTCGCTGAATAGTGTTTCAAAATGAGAGGCTGCTGCCTCTTTGATCGTGACCGGATCCACAAACCATGCACCATTTACCGAAACACCTCGAATGTTGGATTTGTTGTAGTTTCTACGCAGCGAATTATGAAAATACTTGGAGTTTTCATCACCTTCTATCATCCACCGCACCCGTGCCTTTTGTTTCAACATCCCAGATTTTATTTTTTCTTTGTCTAACCATAACTTCCTCGAATTCATCCAATTCTCATATTCAACCGAATCAAGACTCCCCAATTCTGCCTTAAGTTCGAGGTTCACAGCTTCACGTTTTGCAAATTCAATTTCGACATCCAAGTTACCGAAGTGGGATTGGCTCCAATTTTTGAGAGCCTCTTTCAGTCTTTTCAATTTATTACGAAAAACACAATCTTTCCGGTTGCCTTCTAACGGTGCCGACCAAGAATCGGCGATGACTTGATCAATACCTTCCACATGAAACCAGTCGTCGAAGACTTTAAATGGTTTGGGACCGAAATTAACTTCCCCATCCGAAAGCATAATAGGACAATGATCCGACATCTTTCTATCTAGAGCAATCACTTTCAAACCCGACCACAAGTCAAGAAAGTCCCCCGAAACAAGAAATCTGTCCAATTTGCTCATCTTGACCCCGTCGTCGCTAACCCTAGTAAATTTCCTCCCACCCATAGGAATATCCACAAGCATGTTTTGATTAATAAACTCATTAAACATCTTAGCTCGATTCTCAATGAATTCACAGTTTAATCTTTCAGAACTATCCCTAACCTCGTTGAAGTCTCCACAAATCACCCACGAGACCCCATTAATACTTAAGATGCTGTTAAGCGAGTCCCACATCTTCCTTTTACTAACATCATCATGCGGTCCGTAAACATTCACGATAATACTTTCTTTATCCGAATCCTTCCAAGAACCCCGAATGGCCACAAAATAGTCGTTTATCTGTTCTCCGCTAACACTGAATGCATTTTTATCCCAAATAATCAATTGCCCTCCCGACTTGCCAATCATTTCCTTTTGGATGTACCCACATTCTTTTGAGCCCCAGAGGCCGAATACCCAATTATCTCCTACATTATGACATTTGGTTTCCTGAAGGACGAAAATTGTAGGTTTCTCCGAAATACAAAGTTTTCTAACATCCCCGAATTTGCTTTCTTTCCCTGTCCCGAACCCCCGAATATTTAACGAAATAATCTTCATTTAAAACCGCAAAAACGAAACAGAAAGAACATAAGCTTACTGAGCATTCTTGGTCCATTTTAGACCAAGATTCGTGCCAAATTCCTCAACGCCAATGCTACTTTCCGAGATTAAATGCCTTAATTCATCATTCCTACTATTACGAGATGAAGAAGAAGATTTACCTTTTGCAGATGATTTTGGAACCACAGACCCCTTCGTCTTTTTTTCCCCGATGCAACCATCGGGACACTTGGCTGCTCCTTTTTTCCTCCTGTATACTTTATTTGCGTGCAAAAGTTTCGAAGAGGCCTTCCAATTACCAGACGAAAACCGACAGTAATTAGAAGAATCTGAGCAATACGCCTTTTCTTTTTTATTAACCCTCAATTTCGCACTTTGAATACTTGCAGATTTATCCGGAACCCCTGCGTCGTCCAATTTTGATCCAGGCACTTCTATAGGCCCAACGACACATGGATCTCCCTTTGGAACATGCTCACTTAATGGGCTTGAGTCCACTTCCTCATCTGTAGAAAAATCAGTCTCACCCAAGTCTTCTATCCTAACCACATCATTTGGGTCCATTGGGCCGCTGGCTGGAAAAGGCCCATTAATGTCGATGGGTGTACTTGGGCCTGATAAACCAGTAGCCTGCTTTACCTGGCATTGAAAAAACGTGTTGCTGTTTTTCTGGTTACTAGACATATCATCAATTAACTCCACATTCCCCAAGGAATTAGACATCACCATGTTGGCTTTTACTGTACTTGTCCTCACTTTATCCACCATATCATCAGCACGCGTATCATCATTATCATTGTCATCATTATCATTTTTAATTCCAGAAAGTCGTTTGTTACCCATGCCTGAAGACCCTTCATCTTCCACCGGAGAACGGCAACTGCGGCGGCGAAGAGCTGATCGGAATTCTCCATCTTCCAATTCATCGTCACTATCATCCGAGTAGGTATTGGATATATCGTCCGAGCACGACTTATCTTCCCAATCAGACACGTTATTAAACTCAAGATCCAATTCAAATCTATCGAATGATTCTATTATATTAACAAACTTGCACAATGATCCTGCAACTAACTTCACAACCCCAAAGATATGTTCATCTTCTTTCGTATGAATCAGGACCTTCCCAGAAATTAAATTCTGTTTTCCATGGATGATATTACAATTTTTGAACTCGATGGCCTCCCCCCACCAATTAGCAATAAAGTCGAAGGTGGAGATATTCCAGTATCTGAATGGAACACCGATGATATCTACCCACACAAGTCTACCAGGATTGAAATACCCACCATCCCAAGCTTTTAGAGATTTAAAACAATTATTAAACGGCCTATCAGACCCCTCAATAATGTTTTTTGCAGTGCTTGCATCGTCACAAATAAGTAAAACGTAAAGCCCACCGATATATTTGAGATGCAATCCAGTAAACCCATTGGCCTCTCCCAAAGTGGTGATAAGATTGAGTGAACCAATGTTCTTAAGTTCTCCCAGTAAAATACGATCCTCCATATTATTGAAGGATATATTATTCTCGACTTCAACGGTTCTTGCCTTTTCTACCTCCTTTAGTAACTTTCTTTCCCAACTCTTTTTTAGTAGTTTTACCCTTAAATCAGCCTTTAAACTGTCATCACGATAACAACGATTTTGAACAGGAGCACCGAAAATGGTATTCCTTCGCCTTGAACCATATACTTCATTCAATTCCGGGAAGTCTTCCCCCAGTGGTGGATGGAAAACATTACCTGCAGAAGTTGATTTGGGCCTCCACACCTGGCCAATCGACACCTTTCTACCCCTGACCGAAGGTCTGCTATTAGCATGCACATTGGGGTTTCTGTTTGAAGCTTTGAAAACCCTAATAGGTCTTGAATCGAACTTGATGCTCTCTAGTCGTCGTAGGAGGAGTTCTACGTCCACCACACCGTGAAATCTAGCGAAGGCAAATTTGGATCCACACCGCAACCTTTTGCCTGCTAGATATATGTCTCTGAGATCACCAAAAGGCTTGAAGGTCCTCCATAGGTCGGAGATGCTCCAATGGTCACCGAAGTTGAAGAACATAAAGGATGTTAAACGATACCCGAAAAACCTTGAAACCGAATCCCTAGTGTTGCCCTCGCCTGCTCTCAGCCCGTTCGAACCAACTTTGTGTGCAACTCTCGAAAAATTTGGATCCTCTCTCCTCACCCTTTCTCTCTCACACACACTCATTATTTCTCTCTTGTTGTGTTTAATGCTTTTTACTTTAATGACAGTCTCTCCCATTCGGTGGTGTAAAAGACAGTGGATTTGGACGGTTTGCTGGCGTTGAAGGATTGCGTGCTTGCTGTCTTGTTAAATCAGTAGTGGAGGATAGATGGTGGCCTTTGATTAAAACCAAAATACCAAAGCCAATTCAGGTAAAACTTTGCAGCTCAAGTGCTCTTAATTCTTCCTTTAAAGAGATCTGGAGGTGGCAATCAGCCCATATACTTATGAATTGGTCAATTGGGGGGATGTTTTATCTTTAACGGATAACATAAAACCTAGCTTATAATAATATGTGATGGTTGAGTAAGTCAAATGGGCCGGAAGCTAATTGTATTTAGATGCATAAAACCTCATCCAACCATGTTAACTTAGAAGTTGGACTATTGATTAAATTCAATCATTTTTATAATAATCTTTCGCTAGTTATTTGGGTTACATATGATAGAAAATTGGAAATCATCCTTCAACTTTTTATCACTTCAAATCGTTGAATGTAACCAGCCAACTTTCATCAATTTATCCGTTAAAGTTTTTTTCTTGGTCAATGGGAACACTGCAAAAAACACTTGAAAGAAGTTAGTGGACGGAACCACTCCAAAATATTACAATAAGAATTTAAGGCCGTGTTTTGTTACCGGAAACCCTTCAAGTTTCCATTGTGTTTGTTTGAAAAGTTTTCTAAGAACCAAAATTCTTATTTTTATTTTGATAACTATGAATATAAATAAATATAATCACTATATTTTTTGACCTTCTATGAATAATGAAACTCCATGTGTTACTTCTAAACATTTCGCACTCTCTAGAAAAGTAGGATTGGCAATATGAAGAAAGATTTTTGTGACTAAATGCACCCTAAATTCTTGAACAAAAACGATTCAAAAGATTGTATCAATTAAAAATGGACTTTGGGCAACTTTTAACCTGTTTGACCAATTTGCAACCTCTGCTAGCTAAAAGCTTTTATGGGAACTAACTTCTCTTCTGGTTGAACTCTAGTATCCCGTTGCAGAAAACTGCTTTGAGTTTCAGCAGTCACTTGTGGAGGCTCTATACGGGTTAAATATGCGGGACCGATTGCGAGCGTTGGTAAATGTCGTGAAAATGCTTACAGAGCAGAATTCGACAGGTAACACTAAGAGAAGCGATTGAATCGTTGTCTTATTTGAGATTGGTAATTTTGTGGGTATGAACTATAGAGCCTCATTACTAGCAGTTAAACTCAATTATATCTGGTCTTGTTTCGACCTTTATGTAGAATCTTACATTTCAGTAAAGAAACTCTTGCTATTTTTGGCTGTAGAAGGAAAGTTGAAAACTGTTACTATTTCTATTTTAGGCTCTATTTCAGTAATTTTGTTTAAAGCATATTCTATTTTGTTTCTTCTCTTCCTATAATGATCAAATTGTCATTTCAGCAATACCCAATATTGACAATTGAACTGTATGCATGTTGTTCAATGTAATTAAGAGTTATCCTCCTACTCATTTAAGAAAAGATATAAAATGTTTTGAATTTTTCACTCTGCATCGGATTGCTGCAAGATCATAATATACATCGATCGATCGAGTATGATAAACTCCAATATATGCTTTTACAATAATGAGTTTTTTTCAAGTGTTGCAGCCATGGCCTTCAATGTATTACTACTACCTACACAACAGAAATGTACCTAATCACAAAGCCTATACCGACACACTACTACTACTTGGTCGCCAAACCTTTCTCAGATACATACTATTCTTTCCCGCCAAATTTGTAGTCTTCGAATCCAAATCGATATCAAGTTTTGATGCATCAAGAGATAGTTTTTCCCTAATAAAACCATCTAAATTGAATCCACTTCCGCTCTCTGTGTTATTCTCGCTTTCAGTTTCTAATCTCTCTTCACTCGTTGAATTATCTTGTGGCTTGTTATATGAATTCTGATTTATGTTCAATAGCTTCTTTATACTATCAATGGCAGGATCTATGATGTCTAACACCCCAGTCACCCATGAAGCATCATCAATGACTTCCGTACGCTGTGTGCACATAACAAACAATTATTAGCGTTTATAAGTAGCTTAATTATGTACCATTGAACTTCATCAAACAAATATTAGTACCTGTTGAAAATAAAGGTTTCTGATTTCTTCAGCGCGTATGGAGTTTCCTTCATCTTCTTCAAGAGATGCCCATGTCATCCATGTTACATAGCTTTGTGAGTTTATGTTGAGTGACGATCTGAATAGTCTTCTTGCAGCTGATAAATTACCCGCTCGCTGTTCCAGTACACCCCAAGCCTGAACACATGAAATATTAATCATGTGGTACAAATAGTAATACCCCGTTACAACTGAATCTGTCAAGGCGAAAAAGTGAAAGAAAAATTATAACCTGAAGGCAGCGAGCAGCGCTTTCGGTTGTTGAATTGATTGATAATGCTCTTTGGTAGAGTTCCCTAGCTGTTTTAATGTTCCCTTCTTTCCACTCCATCCAACCCCAAGCCTAATTTCAAGATTAACAAAAAAAAAAAAATAATAAAAAAAAAAAAAATGGTATGATGGTGGAAGCTTAAAATAATAAATAAAATGTAAATAAAAATGGGTGTTACGAGAATGGAACGAGGTAATTTAACTTTAGGAGGGAGTCGTATACATACAATCCAGACTGGTTGGTGCCTTGGGTCTAACTCTGAAGCTTTTCTGAACAACGCTCGAGCAAGATTTGCAGCAGAATGTTTGTACTCTAATAACCCAAGTGATTGAAGAAGAACAGGATCTCTTGGATTTAATGCATGACCGATTTTTAATAGCTTTCGTCCTTGTTCAACGTTTCCAACATTAGCTTCAAAAACACCCCAAACATGCCATGCAAATCTATTCTTTGGACTAGCTTCAACAGCTTTCTGATTCAGAAAAAAAAGTGACCAGAATAATGCATCATGTGAAAAAGGTCTGATTGTGTTTCTAATCAAGAAGGAAGTAATTGTTTGCACAAAAATGCAAAAGGAAACACCAAGCTAATTATTTATGGAATAAAATAACCGGTATATTAACTCTTTTGCATTTACATTTCCATAAACTGTTCTATATCTGCTCATTCGTACTAGTTATAATATTTGTTTAATGTTTCCATATTAAAGATAATAAATTTGTCAAATTAAGATGCTCCGACGAGTTAAAGTACTCACTAGAAAAATTTAAGACAACATGACTTTTTCTAACCTCAAAGAGCTGCCTGGCAACGCGAAAATTTTCCTGTTGTACCTCAAGCTGAGCCCATGCCTGTAATGTGATACTTTATATTCAAATTATATAAACTAAATTTATAAGTATTAACGTTTTGATGCTATATTCTATTGAAATGCTACATGATATGCTTGTTGTTAATTAGTAATAAAGCAATGGGACAACAAAATATAGGATATTATTAGAAATTGGGCGAATTGGATTAAACCAATAAGTAATAAGTGTTGTAAATCTCCTTATTTCTCTCCGAGATCTCGTTTTTGGAAGGCAGTCGAGAGGAGATGTCCATATCGCGAGATTTCTTGGTCAACGGGGTCAAACTTGGTCAAAGACACGATTACTCGAATTTTCTCATTCATTTCACGGGTTTTCTCATAAAATCTCGCAATTTCTCGAATTTTCTAGCTCATTTCTCAGATTTCTTGTGAAATTTCGTAAAAATGTAGATAAATGTACATATATTTATTTATTTATATATATATATATATATATATATATATATATATATATATATATATATATATATATATATTTTAAAAACTAAAAAGTCAACGTCCGAGATCTCCCCAAAAAATGTCCAAACGAGATCTCCTCAAGATCCGAGTTCGCCAACCTTGTCAATAAGTCCAGCTACAATAAAAAATCACAATGGTGTTTTATCTATTACTCCGAAATTAGTTTGATAGTTAAAGTAAATCACCAAATATTCTGCCTAGCCAATTTAGTATAGCTTAAATTTTTAGTTAATTCGAACTGATAATGAAGGATAACTTACAAGCCAACTGGCACAGCTTTTGGGATTACATTTAGTAGCCTGTCTGAACAAGTATCGAGCTTGATCATTTCGATTAGCCTTCGATTCAAGCATTGCTAGTGTCTGGTAAATGTACTCATTTCCACCACAATTTTTGAGTCCTTTACTAAGAAGGTACCTAGCTTTCTTAACATTTCCAGCTTTCAGTTCCAAAACCGCCCATCCATGCCACGCAGCAACGTGTTTCTTATCAGCAACCGTTGCAGCATCAAACAGTTGCCTTGCCCTTCTTATATTTCCCATTCTGTTTTCCAGAACAGCCCAACACTGGTTTATGACAACAACATATAAAGTTTGATTTCTCGGATAATGATTACCAATGACCAAAAATGTTGACTAGGAATTAAATAATTATTTAAATAAAATAAAAACAAAAAGACTGACCTGCCAAATGTAGGCATTTTCACCTTGTGTTGCCTGACAACCTTTCTCATATATTGCCCTTGCTTCATTTGCTTTTGATTGCTTACCCAATATCTTGCCTAGGGCCACATAAGACCTTCCATCCTCAGGCCAATAAGATATACACTTTACACCATCGAATATTTATACAAAAACAACTTAGGGACATCAGATATGAATACAAAAGCTTCTCATAAAATAAATGAGGACAGATCAATGGTAATTTCAATAGAACACAATCTTATAAGTTTAAGCTTAGATAGACATCATTCATGAGCAAAAAATAAGAGCTCGAATCCAACATAAATAAATAAAGTTAACTAGGCCAGACTGTTGGTGCATTAACGTAAATCCCGAGTTCATTATAGCGTATTCGTGTGTAACAAGACTAAGTAAGTACTTGGATAATCGATTGTTAGTGGTTAATGTTTACTATTGCGTATACGATCGATTAATTGCAATTAAAGTTAATTTACTTACTGTCTGTGTAACCGCACGGATGCAGGTTGCATCCTTACGGGTACAAGTGCAACCGCACGGTTGCATCCTGCAACCGCACGGTTACACGACCTTATATATTGAAGATTTTGGGTTCATTGTTAGGGTTACGAACCTAAACTATACCCTAGCGGTGATTTCGATTCCTTGCAGGTCTAGCACTTCTGGTTATCGATCTACAACATCTAAAAGTCATTTATCTTGTCTAGATCATTCGTATTTGAGTCGTTTTTGATATAAAACCCGATATTGAGTTATTCCGCACTCGATATTGAAGATTAGATCGATTAATACCGTCTTTCCTACACATACCTCACAGTTAAATTTCATATGCATATAACAAGGCAAAACGCCAAAACCTATAGGACCTTGAATCAAGTATCAATCAGCTATCCAACAAATTTCTATATTCAATTAACTATGCACTCCTAATTGAATCCGAGTATTCGCAAACTAAATGTTAAATCAAGTACATGTATTGGTTAAATAATCTAACAATGCACCTATTAACCACAAGTACCAAATCAATTATAATTAATAAATAATAACTATAATTATAACAGTTATAGTATACCTTCTGAAGAAGTTCCTCTGCTTCCTTATACCGAAAATTTCGGGCCAACACTTTCGATCTATACAAGGCCAAATCTAAATTAACAGCAAGCGGTTTCGCAGCCGAATTTGAGCCGTCAACTCTCAACGGCTCAAAAATCGGCATCTTCCTTGCAAATTTCGATAACTCAGAATCAATCACGGATGATGACGTGGACAGCGAACTTTTATCCCCTTCCACGTCATCATCTTCTGCAGTATCGCCGGTGTCATCATCAGATTCCATCGTTGGCCGCCGAACAACAAGCAATTCCTCTAACGTTTGTTTCGATGTTTTGCTACTTCCGATACCGTCGAATTGGACCGGATCTGCATCTGATCTGAATACCGGTGCCGGAGACGAGGCTGCGGAGGCGGATGCGGCAGAGGAAGTGTCGAGAGCTGGTAAAGATGGAAATTGAAGGTGTGAATGTGAAAATGACGGTTTGATGAGGGTAGTAAAGTGTAAATTTGAGTTTGGAGAAAAAAGAGCGAAGTGTTGTTGTGAAGAAGATAACTTCATCTCTTTCCGTCACTCATTGACACCAGAAATGTGTTTGGCGGGATTTTGAGGTGATTGAAGTACGATATGACGAAATTACCCTTAGAATGGATTGTTGGAGATGTTAGTTGATGAGGGTAGTTTGGTAATTTTTAGAATATTTAGTCACTGGTTAGTTCTGAGCCACGTTGCGAAAGTAAATTTGGTGGATGAGGTCGATATGGACAATAGATTTTTTCTTTACACGTGGAAGGTTCTGATTGGAGACAATGTAGTGGATAAATTGGTCGTATAGAATTTTTGTTGGGATAAGGAACACTTTTTGGCTTACTTTTGACCTTTTTTTTCATTCAATTTAACTTGTAATAATGGTTAAGATTTTATTTGTATATAACAACTTTTGATGGCACGTTTTTTACAAGAAAAAATTGTAAAACATAATATAATATGCTGTTTAGTTTGGGCAGTATAGGAATTCCATTTTCAAATTTTTCGTAGGAGATTCCATGTTGTATGCAAATTATCGTACACGATTGTAAACAAACTTAGATGATTAAGAGAAATCATGGAATGTGAATATATATATATATATATATATATATATATATATATATATATATATATATATATATATATATATATATATATATATATATATATATATATATATATATATATATATATCAGTTTATGCTTTTAAGAAAGCTAGTGATATTGTTGTAACAAATTAATCTAAAAGTGGAATTCCTATTCCTATACCGTCTAAACTAAATAGTATATCATGTTTCACCAAATGATATATAGATTAATAATTCACAACTTTATTACATTCATTAAAGCACAAATATCATTATGTAAATGATATTCATATATTTTGAAAACTTTTCTAACCTTTAAAATTATACGCTTCCTTTACATGACTAAGAATATCGACTCAATTTTAACTTTGGGTCCTTCTGTCGTCTGTATCTCATCTTTTTTAAGATTAGTAGTTACGGCATTAGAATACAGTATCATGATCTACCTTAATACTATTATGTTTGATGTCTTCCACAAAAACTGGTTACAATGAGAACGCTCCCCAAATACAGGATGTGACTATAGATCCTCGTGACGAAAATGAAGTTCTAAATTGTTTGTTGGCGACTGTCGAGCCTACAACAATATGACTAATATTAGTTGAATTAATTAAGGTTATGATACATATTAGTACGATTTTCCGTATAGCGGCTGTATGATACTAGTACAGAAAATTAGCTGCTCAGCGTGTGGCGTATACTGTTGATTGTTGTTTGCCCTTGAGAAATAATCTCTGCAGACCCGTAACACAGATGTAAGATCTGTGGGGTGGTCTCAATCAATCTGTGGATCAATCTGTAATGATATGTAAGACCCAAATATTTATTGTACATAATGTATTTATGGTGTACGATGCGTGTATGAAGTGTACGACGCATGTACGTGTTGCTTGCTCGAACGTCGAGGGAAACTGGACGTTGTCTGAAGTGACAAGGTGTGTACGTATCTTTTCAACCCTAAATAAAGTTTGAGTTGATGTTTCAAAGCCTTACCATTGGAAAGAAAATCTTATTACGTTTCCAACGATATTTGATTCACCGAAAACGGAGCTACGGTCAAAAAGTTATGGCCAAAACAAGTTACTGAAAACTGACCTGAAGGTTGGAGCGGCGCTCCACCTTATGGAGCGGCGCTCCGATCGCGTCTGATGCAATTTTCAGCATTTTTAAAAGGTTTAAATGAGGGGTACTTTGGTCTTTTCACTTGGGGTCGGTTTGGGGTCATCAAAACTGATCCACTGATCATTGTGGATCACATTTCACCTCTTTTCACTCATCAACACTCTCATCTTCAAACCCCAGAGAGAGAGGAGAGATTTAGAGAGAGAGAGAGCTCCAATTGAAGAAGAAGAAGAGTGTTTCGGGTCAAACCTCAAGTATTAAAGTTGTTCATCTCATCAACGGCATCATTTTGGCGGTATTGGTAAGTTCAAACTCCGAATTTCATTTGTTAGATTTGATATTCAAGTTAGGGTTTGAGATTGTTAGTTGTAAAACCCATTTAGTTGATGAAGAGGGTTTATGGAAACTTGCTATTAATGATTTAACCATGTTTAAGACTTGTAAATGGTGTATAATCACTAGTATTAGTGATTATTGATGTTTTGGAGACCATTAGGGTTCTTGTGGTTGACTAATTTTGAATAGAGTCAAAATTAGGGTTTGTTGATGATTATGACTCAATTGTCGAGGTAATAAGGTTTATAAACTTAAAATGGATTAAGTTGAAGCATAGAACCGAGTTAAATATGTTTTGGTGTCAAAACTTGCTAATGGCGTGATATTGACTTCTTATGGGTCAAATTGGGGTTTAAGTGTCATTTTGGGCAAGATAGGTGTTTAACACCTCTGATTGGGTTTCATTGGCATATTAGGACCATTCTCACTTGTGTTAGTGATTATTGGTTAGTTTGGGCGCGGTTTGTGCTTGGAAGTGCATTTGGGTCGAAATTGCACTAGTTGTCAATTTGGGTTGATTGGTATATCCACCCTAATTGTGTTATTTGTATTTGTGATAAATGGAATAGGTACATTCCATCGGCGATTGCGGATTTTGGTTTGGCATCCATCAAGACTTCAAGGTGAGTGTTAATATCCTATATGCATATGTATGTGTAGGATGGGTGCGGGTCGGATGAAGTGGTTCTCAGTCATAGAGCTCACTTCACATATAGGTGGATTGATGGACTTGTGTATAGGTCCAATTGGCACGGTTGTGCGTTTTGGTTGACCACCTTTGACGAGGTGCACACTTTGTGCATACGTTATCACATGGGCGTGTGATGTGGATTATATAACCCCAATGGCGAAGGGTTAATATTGTGAGTGGAATAATTATGCATTCATGTTTATGGCGTATTTGTTTGTGGATGTTATGGTATGAACCACGTGCCGGTGGTACCATGACATGTATGTGACGAGTATAAGATGTGAACCACGAGCCGGTAGCATCGAGTGTGAACCACGAGCCGGTAGCACTATAAAAATAGATGTGAACCACGAGCCGGTAGCATCGAGTGTGAACCACGAGCCGGTAGCACTATAAAATAAGATGTGAACCACGAGCCGGTAGCATCGAGTGTGAACCACGAGCCGGTAGCACTATAAAAATAGATGTGAACCACGAGCCGGTAGCACTATAAAACGAGGCGTGAACCACGAGCCGGTAGCACTATAAAAGAGTATGACTCAAATGCGTATGGTGTGAACCACGAGCCGGTAGCACCATAGCGTTTATGGTTAACCATATTGTGTTTGTGATTGTGATTGTTTAGCATGTTAAATATTGTATACGTATAATGTTGTATTGTCGTGATGTAGCTAACCCTCCGGGAGTAGCTTATTGGCATTTGTTCACTTTGTCGTTGGTGAACTTACTCATTGTTGATGTTGTTAGCTTGTTGCTTAGTGATCGTACGGTATGCTTAGATTAGCTTGCCTTTATGCTTGGATGCTTCGGTATGCGTTATTTGATTATTTGTGTGGCGTGTCCATTTTATGCATATATATGTATGTAGTATATTTTCACTCACTAAGCGTTAGCTTACCCTCTCGTTGTTTACTTTTTTATAGATTTGCTTGGATGAGGTGGCTCGGGTAAGCGTGGGAACTAGTGACTCGCGTAGTTGCTTTAGAAGGCTTGCTTTTGGATTCGATTAGGATTGGATAGCGTATCCCCAATTGCCATGCTCGGCTTTTATTTTGTGTTTAAAGTCATGGGGTCGAAACTTGTACCTTGTACTTAAAGGGTAATTTGGGCATATGTGGGCCCGGTGTCGTAAGACTCATTTTAGTATTGAAACGTGTTATTTTCAACTATTATAATGTGTTGTGAAAAGCATTTGGTCCAAAAGTGTCGGAAAATATGAGATCTTTTTGCGTGAAAATGACAATTGGGACAGCAGGGTTTGGAGCGGCGCGCCCCTATATGGAGCGGCGCTCCAATTGCCTGAAAAGTGGATCTTTGTTATAAAAAAAAAATCTAAGCGTGTTTTCGGTTGGATAACGGGTTGGGTCGTTACATGATCTGTCTAGCGTACTGCTGCTAAGCGGCTAATGTTATTTTAGAGTAAGAAAGAACTGTGTGAGAGAGAAAGTGTACTTCTCTCTAACTGAAGTTCAGATCAGAATGATGTGAAATGTGGTGACCCAGGGGGTCTATTTATAGGCGTAGAATGTCCGAAATTCACGGGATACACGTGTCAATCACTGAATGGTTCTGTTATGTGAAGTATCCGGAATATCGGTGGCGTGTGCTGACGTGGCTGCGTCCCATTCACGCGCTGAGTTAAAGGGCTTATGCATAGAAGTTGCCTGCAGGGCTTACGCTTGACGCTGGGCTGCCTGATGGACGCTGGGCGGCAGTGTAACGACCCTGGTTTTTCCAACGTTATTTATTAATAATTATTATTATTAATACGCTTGATTAAACGAATGTATGTTATTACATTTACATGTTGCTTTAATTGCCCGTACTTGAACTTTAAATGCCCGAAACGTCTTTGTGACACCCGGAACTTGCACGAATAATATTTTAAGGTATTATTTACATTCATGATTAATTTTATTAATCATTTTAATTAACTAAGATGGTTAGTTAATTACTTGGGCTTAAGTTGGACTTATTTGGATTATTTGCAACTTGGGCTTTAATTAGTGTAATGGACTCTTGAATAAGACTCACAAGCCCACCCTACTTCTTTTAATGGACATTAAGCCCACTCTTGCATACTTGTAAGTATCATTTAAACATAAACTAACTAGTTACTTGCTTAAGGAATCTAGTTGCCTTATAATCCCCATGAAATCAACTCTTATATCCACCTTTATGAACTTTACATGCTAATAACCATTAAACTTAACCTCTCCCCCTCTCTATTCAGCTGAATGCCGAGATTTTGATGCCCATATGGGGTGTTTTGGTTTCCATTTTTCATTCACAACTTACATACAACACTCTCTCAAAAACACACACACATTACTAGCAATTATCCCTCTTTCTTTTCTCTCTCAAGTTCTTTGTTCTTGCAAGTAAGTTAAAGACTTTTTTCTTTCTTCTTTGTCTAAACAAAACCGTGGGCCTTGAGCCCTTTGATCATCATCATGATTTGTTGTTTTAATCTTTGTTTACAAGTGTTGATTTCTAGTTACTTGTTACTTACTTTCAAGCTTTCAAGAAGCAAACTTTTTAGTTTGATTTCTTCATGTATATCTTGTATTTAACAAGAACATCAAGAACATAATCTCTCTAGTTATGTTCTACATATTTTGTTTCAAAGAATTGAAGTTCATAGTTGTATAAACTCTTTACTTGTAGTTCTTGAAGTAACTTTGAAGTTACTTCACTTAAAGATCAACTTGGTTGAATCTTTAAAAGTAAGAGCAACTATGAATCATCTTCTTGTTTAGATTAGCTTTCTACTTTATTTATTTCAAAGATTTAAAGTTTATAATCTTTAATTTTTGTTACTTGTGTTCTTGTTTGTTGTATGTTACTAGAATACCACCTTCATGGTTGGTTTAGGCTTATCTTTCATTTTCTTTATTTCTTATTGTTAAGTTGCTTACTAAACATTTGAACAAGGACATGAAACCAACAAGAGCTTACACTTTGGTGCAAGTATCATGGATCCAACACTTGGTTGTGATCTTTCTTAGTGTTCATGAACTTGTTCATAAACTTACATGTAACCTTGGTTCATCAAACACTTACAACACTTGCACTTGAGTTATGATGGACAAACCTTGGTCAAAATGATGTTAACACATCAACGAGTTGTACACTTGAAGCTATACGCATCAAGGATGAGAACCGTGATGAACATCAAGCACCGAGACAACCGGAACTCTCCAAAACCCACTGTTCTGTCCAAAACCTACTGACCTGATGCTTCTGGAACAGACCAGTAGACCTGGGCTGTTCTAACCTTGATTTTTGGATAGAACTTTTCGAGTAGATAACTTTTCATATAGGACTCGTCTTAATCCGAGTTACGGCTTAGGATTTATGGCCCTCCGATCGTTACCATGTCCTTTAACGTTGTGCAGAAATTTCTGACCTACTCGCACTTAGACCGTCGCCACGGTCAAACCAAGACGAGTTTGCTTCTGTAAATTTTACCACACTTAAGGGACTCATAGACGGAGCCATGACCACTGGTCTCACCTTAATTCAGTAAGGGTAGAGGCCGTGGTGACTGACCGAAGTCAGCCTTTGTTTTAAACGACTTTCATAAACGAGTCTTACTTGTTACCTTTTGTTTAATGATGATTGATGATGACCCTTATGACCTTAATTACATACTTGTAAACCTTTTGAAACGACTTATTGACTTAGTGCTATTTGACTTAGGTTGAGGACGTTTGGACCGTTACTTGCACACCACTTTCCCGACTACTACCTTACCGTTACTTCTAATCATTGTGAGTTATAGCATTCCCTTTTTACTTTAACCTATTTTGGGAACTGAGAATACATGCGGAATTTTATGTTTTACATACTAGGCACGAGTACTTAAACTTTATATATGTGTGGGTTATATAACGGCAGAAACATTCCCTTTAGCTCGGTAACGTTTAATCATTGGTTTTTGAACCGTGAACGCGAATCTTAGATATGGATCCATAGGGTTTGACATCCCCACTCGGGCTAGTAGCGCTAGCATTTAACGAGTGTTTAATACTTCGAGGTTATACGCACTTGCCAAGTGCACTTTAAGGGGGTACTTTAAACGTTAAGTTACCGGGTGCCCACGGTTAAGCATATACTTTTACATACTTTTGAAACGCTCGTTGTAGCACTGAAATCTCGTGGCCTACTTACATTACTGTTATACTTAAACTATAGCTCACCAACCTTTGTGTTGACCTTTTTAAGCATGTATTTTCTCAGGTGCTTGAAGTCGCTTCTGCTATCTTACTTGTTGTGCTGTAGAACCCGCTGCCTAGAGTTGTTAACGCATGACTACTTATGTTGCATTCAAACTTTTTACTTATGAACTTATGTTATGTAACGACCATTATGGTCACGTACACTTATTTAATGCTTCTACTTAGTGAAGCATACTTTGATTTGTAAAACAATTGACGTATGTTATGACGTCACTTTTATTTATGAATGTAAACTCTGTTTTGAAAACGCATATAGTACTTAACCTTGTAATGATCCTGTTGTTGATGGTCCGTACATGATGATTTAGTACGGGGCGTCACATTTGGTATCAGAGCATTGGTTGTAGGGAATTAGGATGCATTAGTGAGTCTAAGACCGACCCGAGTAGGATTCACTAATAGGGCTAATCTACAACTTGTTAGTTTACTTGTTTCCGCTGAACTTACTGCATGCTGCTGCTTACTGTTACTGCTATATGCCGTATGCTACTACATGATTTCACTACTGCATGCTATTACTTGCTTTCGATTGCATGCTAGTTTCGTACGATTACTGATATTGCCATGCTACTTATTGTTATACATGATTTAAACTGTTGGCCTATTATTTGCTTGCTTTATGACATACTGACATGGAAAATTTATTTTTCCTTGTTCAGATGTCGGACGTTCCACCTACTGACATCCCGAGCGGCTCAGGCCCCGTTGTTCCTCCCACTGCTGCACCTGTTGCTGCTGCTGCTGCTGCTGACATTCCGGCCCCGACACCCACTGGCGACCCCGGCGCCTCTAGTTCTGGAGCTAGCTCTAGTGTGCCTATCCCGGCGTCTTCTTCCAGACCCCTGAGGCAACTGGCTCGCATTGGTGGCATGGAGATCCCCGCGGAGTTCGGGGAAGGTCCCTTCCGTAACCACTGGCGCACACCTTGCCGACGCACTGCCGACGGCCGCTTAGCCGTGATTACGCCAGGCCGACACCGACAGATGTTGGCCGCTTTCGGATATGTTGAGCCACCCGCGCCACCACCGCATGATTCAGACGACGGTTCTTCCACCGATGCTTCTTCAGACGACACCTCATCTGACGACTCCAGTGATGAGGAGGATCCCGCTGATCGACCGATTCAGGCACCTTCTACCCCGCCGAAGAAGCGGTATCGCTTCGCTGGCATAATTCCTGGTCGTACTGTCACTGACGCTTATGGTCGGCGTCGTAGGATCACTGCTCGTAAACGGCTGGTGCCGTACCCCGCCGACCCACTGATATTACCGTCTCCACCCAGAGCCGGACCATCCACTTCAGCACCACCGGCTCCACCTGCACCACCAGCACCACCTGCCCCACCATCTTCCTCTAATGAGGAAATGAGGAGGGAGATTGAGATTCTCCAGACTCGAGTTACTGATCTCGAGGAGCAGATGACTCATGTTTTGGACATCTTGTACCCACCATCGCCGTAGGACTTTGTACTAGATTCTGTATTGTAATCTCTTTTGTAATTTCATATTTCACTTATGTAATGTACGAACTTATTGTAATGTATGAACCTATTATCATTAATGAATGGAATTTGTGTTGCTTACTTCTTGCGCAAGTGTTCTATTTACGTTATCATCTCATGGTTTTGTGGTACCTATATCTGCTTGCGTTATTTAATCAACATGTGTTGTGCTGTTTTCATGTTGGTTGTTATATAATGTACTATTATTATTTGCATAATGGATTTTGACTTGAGTCAAAATGTTTGTATAGAACATCATGGCCAACGGGAGATCTATCCCCACCGCGGCACAAATTGAGGAAATGATTAACGAGCGAGTCGCTGCTGCACTAGCTGAAAGACAACCCCAAGTTCCACCACCACCGCCTGTCAATCCACCTGTCGTCCGAGATGGGTGTACTTACAAGGAATTCCAAAACTGCAAGCCACACTACTTCAGTGGCACTGAGGGACCCGTCGGTCTCACCAGATGGTTCGAAAAGTTGGAATCGGTATTCAGGGTTAGCAATTGTTCTGAGGCTAACAAAACGAAATTTGCATCTTGCACGCTGTCTGATGGCGCGCTCACATGGTGGAATACCATGGCCCAAGCGAAAGGAATTGATGAGGCGTATGCTACGCCTTGGGAAGAATTTAAATGTGCTATGATCGAGGAATACTGTCCGAGAACCGAGATTCAAAAGATGGAAATCGAATTTATGCAATTGAAAACTGTAGGGAACGACCTTAACAGCTACAACCGTAGGTTTTTGGAATTGGCTCTTATGTGTCCAACCATGGTCACCCCCGAATTTAAGCGTTTGGAGAAATACTTCTCGGGACTTCCTAAGTCCATCAAGGGTAATGTTACCTCATCCAAGCCACCAAGTGTTCCCGAAGCAATGCGCATGGCGCATACTCTCTTGAATCAAATCATCCTTGACGAGCCGGAGAAGGCTAAGTTTGAAACTGTTAGTGGTGAAAAGAGGAAATGGGACAACAACCACAACAACAACAGGGGTAGGAACTATGATCAAAACCCGGCAAAACGACATGAAGGGTTCAGGCAAAACAACAACAACACCAACCCCAACAACAACAACCGCACCAATCCGAACTACAAAGGAACCTTACCACAATGCAATAGGTGCTACAAGCACCACACTGGGTATTGCAATGTTATCTGTGAGAAGTGCCAACGATCTGGACATGTTGGCAAGGATTGCAAGGTTACCACTTTGAATGTGAAGCCAAACCACAACAACAATGGGCCTAAGAAGTGTTATGAATGTGGGAAGACGGGCCATTTCAGAAACGAGTGTCCTAACAAGCGTAAGGATGGCGGACCACCACGTGCTAGAGCCTTCAATGTTAATGCAAGGGACGCTCGCGACAACCCCGACTTGGTGACAGGTATATTCAAGATCAACAATCTTTTAGCTTCTGTCCTATTTGATACTGGTGCCGATAGGAGCTATGTGTGTAGACATTTTTGTGATAAGTTAGATTGGTCGTTAGTTCCCTTGAAGGAAGGTATGCTTGTCGAGGTCGCCAATGGAAAACTTGAAAAGGTCGACCATATTAGTCGTGGAGCTATTATCAACATAGCTGGTGCAGATTTCGAAATTGATTTGATACCTATCAAACTGGGAAGTTTTGACGTGATCGTCGGTATGGATTGGTTGAGCAAGATAAAGGCCGATGTTATCTGTGGAGATAAAGCACTTCGCATACCACAAGGAGATGGCGAACCACTGGTTATCTATGGAGAGAGATGTACCTCGAAGTTGAACCTCATTAGTTGCGTGAAAGCGCAAAAGATTATGAAGAAGGGACGCTTTGCTGTCCTAGCACATGTGAAAGCGGTAGAAACTGAGGTGAAGAGCGTGAACGACGTTCGAATTGTGAACGAATTTTCCGATGTCTTCCCAGAGGAATTGCCTGGATTACCACCGCCGAGAGCCGTAGAATTTCAGATTGATTTAGTGCCAGGAGCTGCACCTGTAGCTCGAGCACCTTATAGACTCGCACCTTCCGAGATGCAAGAATTACAGAGTCAACTACAAGAGCTATTAGATCGAGGGTTTATCCAACCAAGCTTCTCGCCTTGGGGCGCACCTGTGTTGTTTGTAAAGAAGAAGGATGGATCCTTCCGTATGTGTATCGACTACCGTGAACTCAACAAATTGACAATCAAGAATCGATATCCTCTTCCACGAATTGATGATCTTTTTGATCAACTACAAGGATCGAGCGTTTATTCAAAGATCGATTTGCGATCCGGATATCACCAGCTGAGGGTGAAGGAAAGTGACGTGATGAAAACTGCATTCAGGACCCGTTATGGTCATTATGAGTTCCTCGTGATGCCATTCGGTTTGACAAATGCCCCTGCCGTGTTCATGGATCTCATGAATCGTGTCTGCAAGCCTTACTTGGATAAGTTTGTTATCGTCTTCATAGATGATATCCTCATCTACTCTAAGAGCGAAGAAGAACATGAGCAACACCTTCGGCTAGTGCTTGAACTCTTAAGACAAGAGCAACTTTACGCCAAATTCTCCAAGTGCGAATTTTGGTTGAAGGAAGTACAGTTTTTGGGTCATGTTGTGAGCGACCAGGGTATCAAAGTTGATCCCGCCAAGATTGAAGCCATCAGCAAGTGGGAGACCCCCACTACTCCAACGCATATCCGCCAATTTCTAGGTCTCGCCGGTTATTATCGAAGGTTTATCGAAGGATTTTCTCTGATTGCGCGTCCTTTGACCGCACTGACTCACAAGGGCAAGAAGTTCATTTGGGAACCCACACACGAATCAGCATTCCAAACTTTGAAGAAGAAGTTAACCTCCGCACCTATCCTATCACTCCCTGAAGGCAGTGACGACTTTGTTGTTTATTGCGATGCATCGAAGAGTGGTTTTGGTTGTGTACTGATGCAACGATCAAAGGTTATTGCCTATGCCTCCCGCCAATTGAAGATTCACGAGCAGAACTACACTACACATGATCTTGAACTTGGAGCCGTTGTCTTTGCACTCAAATTGTGGAGACATTATTTGTATGGAACTAAGAGCACTATCTTCACCGATCACAAGAGTCTCCAGCACATCTTCGATCAGAAGCAATTGAATATGAGACAGCGTCGATGGATCGAGACGCTCAACGACTACGATTGTGAACTCCGTTATCACCCTGGCAAGGCCAATGTTGTAGCTGACGCTTTAAGCCGAAAGGAGAGGACGGCACCTCTCCGTGTTAGGGCTCTGAACATCACCATCCATTCGAACCTCAACAACCAGATCAGAGTAGCCCAAGTTGAGGCTCTCAAGGAGGAGAACATATCTCACGAGCATTTGAACATACTTGTCTCTCGATTCGAGGTTAGAGAGTCTGGACTCCGATGTTATGCCGGAAGAATTTGGGTACCTTACTATGGAGATCTGCGAAGCCTGATACTTGATGAAGCACACAAATCGAGATATTCGATTCACCCCGGTGCAGGTAAGATGTACCACGACCTTAAAGAACAGTATTGGTGGCCGAATCTTAAGAAGGACGTTGCGACTTATGTTGGTAAGTGTTTGACTTGCTCGAAGGTTAAAGCCGAGCATCAGAGACCTTCTGGGTTACTTCAACAGCCGGAAATCCCACAATGGAAGTGGGAAAGGATCACAATGGATTTCATTACTAAGCTGCCGAAGACGGTGGGCGGATGCGATACTATTTGGGTTATTGTTGACCGCCTCACCAAATCTGCACACTTCCTAGCGATGAAGGAAACTGATACAATGGAAAGACTTGCTCAGCTGTACATCAAAGAGGTTGTATCTCGTCATGGTGTACCTTTATCAATCATCTCCGATCGCGATCCCCGTTTTGCTTCCAGATTTTGGCGTTCTTTGCAAGAAGCCATGGGAACTCGTCTTGACATGAGTACTGCTTATCATCCTCAGACTGACGGGCAAAGTGAACGAACGATTCAGACCTTGGAGGACATGCTGCGTGCATGTGTCATTGATTTTGGAAAGGCCTGGGAAAGGCATTTGCCACTCGCCGAATTCTCGTACAACAACAGTTATCACTCAAGCATTAATGCTGCACCTTTTGAAGCATTGTATGGTCGTAAGTGCCGATCTCCTATTTGTTGGGCCGAAGTAGGCGAAAAGCAAATCACCGGACCCGAGGTAGTTCACGAAACCACGGAGAAGATTGCTCAGATCCAAGCTAGACTTAAGACTGCCCGTGATCGCCAAAAGAGCTATGCCGATCTTAAACGGAAAGACTTTGAATTTAATGTTGGTGATCGTGTAATGTTGAAGGTTGCACCTTGGAAAGGTGTGATCCGTTTTGGAAAACGTGGAAAGTTGAACCCACGATACATTGGTCCTTTCGAGATCTTGGAACGTGTTGGACCAGTTGCTTACCGTTTGGATCTACCAGCACAATTGATCTCAGTTCATCCTACCTTCCATGTGTCAAACTTGAAGAAGTGTCTTGCTGCACCCGAACTCATCATACCTTTGGAAGAACTTACTATTGATGACAAACTCCACTTTGTGGAGGAACCTGTTGAGATTATGGATCGTGAGATCAAAACTTTGAAACGCAACAAGATTCCGATTGTACGAGTACGATGGAATGCCAAACGAGGACCTGAGTTTACTTGGGAACGAGAGGATCAAATGATGCGGAAATATCCTCATCTTTTCCCGACTCCTTCACCTACTTCAGCTTAAATTTCGGGACGAAATTTTCTTTAACAGGTGGGTAATGTAACGACCCTGGTTTTTCCAACGTTATTTATTAATAATTATTATTATTAATACGCTTGATTAAACGAATGTATGTTATTACATTTACATGTTGCTTTAATTGCCCGTACTTGAACTTTAAATGCCCGAAACGTCTTTGTGACACCCGGAACTTGCACGAATAATATTTTAAGGTATTATTTACATTCATGATTAATTTTATTAATCATTTTAATTAACTAAGATGGTTAGTTAATTACTTGGGCTTAAGTTGGACTTATTTGGATTATTTGCAACTTGGGCTTTAATTAGTGTAATGGACTCTTGAATAAGACTCACAAGCCCACCCTACTTCTTTTAATGGACATTAAGCCCACTCTTGCATACTTGTAAGTATCATTTAAACATAAACTAACTAGTTACTTGCTTAAGGAATCTAGTTGCCTTATAATCCCCATGAAATCAACTCTTATATCCACCTTTATGAACTTTACATGCTAATAACCATTAAACTTAACCTCTCCCCCTCTCTATTCAGCTGAATGCCGAGATTTTGATGCCCATATGGGGTGTTTTGGTTTCCATTTTTCATTCACAACTTACATACAACACTCTCTCAAAAACACACACACATTACTAGCAATTATCCCTCTTTCTTTTCTCTCTCAAGTTCTTTGTTCTTGCAAGTAAGTTAAAGACTTTTTTCTTTCTTCTTTGTCTAAACAAAACCGTGGGCCTTGAGCCCTTTGATCATCATCATGATTTGTTGTTTTAATCTTTGTTTACAAGTGTTGATTTCTAGTTACTTGTTACTTACTTTCAAGCTTTCAAGAAGCAAACTTTTTAGTTTGATTTCTTCATGTATATCTTGTATTTAACAAGAACATCAAGAACATAATCTCTCTAGTTATGTTCTACATATTTTGTTTCAAAGAATTGAAGTTCATAGTTGTATAAACTCTTTACTTGTAGTTCTTGAAGTAACTTTGAAGTTACTTCACTTAAAGATCAACTTGGTTGAATCTTTAAAAGTAAGAGCAACTATGAATCATCTTCTTGTTTAGATTAGCTTTCTACTTTATTTATTTCAAAGATTTAAAGTTTATAATCTTTAATTTTTGTTACTTGTGTTCTTGTTTGTTGTATGTTACTAGAATACCACCTTCATGGTTGGTTTAGGCTTATCTTTCATTTTCTTTATTTCTTATTGTTAAGTTGCTTACTAAACATTTGAACAAGGACATGAAACCAACAAGAGCTTACACTTTGGTGCAAGTATCATGGATCCAACACTTGGTTGTGATCTTTCTTAGTGTTCATGAACTTGTTCATAAACTTACATGTAACCTTGGTTCATCAAACACTTACAACACTTGCACTTGAGTTATGATGGACAAACCTTGGTCAAAATGATGTTAACACATCAACGAGTTGTACACTTGAAGCTATACGCATCAAGGATGAGAACCGTGATGAACATCAAGCACCGAGACAACCGGAACTCTCCAAAACCCACTGTTCTGTCCAAAACCTACTGACCTGATGCTTCTGGAACAGACCAGTAGACCTGGGCTGTTCTAACCTTGATTTTTGGATAGAACTTTTCGAGTAGATAACTTTTCATATAGGACTCGTCTTAATCCGAGTTACGGTTTAGGATTTATGGCCCTCCGATCGTTACCATGTCCTTTAACGTTGTGCAGAAATTTCTGACCTACTCGCACTTAGACCGTCGCCACGGTCAAACCAAGACGAGTTTGCTTCTGTAAATTTTACCACACTTAAGGGACTCATAGACGGAGCCATGACCACTGGTCTCACCTTAATTCAGTAAGGGTAGAGGCCGTGGTGACTGACCGAAGTCAGCCTTTGTTTTAAACGACTTTCATAAACGAGTCTTACTTGTTACCTTTTGTTTAATGATGATTGATGATGACCCTTATGACCTTAATTACATACTTGTAAACCTTTTGAAACGACTTATTGACTTAGTGCTATTTGACTTAGGTTGAGGACGTTTGGACCGTTACTTGCACACCACTTTCCCGACTACTACCTTACCGTTACTTCTAATCATTGTGAGTTATAGCATTCCCTTTTTACTTTAACCTATTTTGGGAACTGAGAATACATGCGGAATTTTATGTTTTACATACTAGGCACGAGTACTTAAACTTTATATATGTGTGGGTTATATAACGGCAGAAACATTCCCTTTAGCTCGGTAACGTTTAATCATTGGTTTTTGAACCGTGAACGCGAATCTTAGATATGGATCCATAGGGTTTGACATCCCCACTCGGGCTAGTAGCGCTAGCATTTAACGAGTGTTTAATACTTCGAGGTTATACGCACTTGCCAAGTGCACTTTAAGGGGGTACTTTAAACGTTAAGTTAGTTACCGGGTGCCCACGGTTAAGCATATACTTTTACATACTTTTGAAACGCTCGTTGTAGCACTGAAATCTCGTGGCCTACTTACATTACTGTTATACTTAAACTATAGCTCACCAACCTTTGTGTTGACCTTTTTAAGCATGTATTTTCTCAGGTGCTTGAAGTCGCTTCCGCTATCTTACTTGTTGTGCTGTAGAACCCGCTGCCTAGAGTTGTTAACGCATGACTACTTATGTTGCATTCAAACTTTTTACTTATGAACTTATGTTATGTAACGACCATTATGGTCACGTACACTTATTTAATGCTTCTACTTAGTGAAGCATACTTTGATTTGTAAAACAATTGACGTATGTTATGACGTCACTTTTATTTATGAATGTAAACTCTGTTTTGAAAACGCATATAGTACTTAACCTTGTAATGATCCTGTTGTTGATGGTCCGTACATGATGATTTAGTACGGGGCGTCACAGGCAGACTCTGAAAACAGCCAAATTTCATTATGTCTTGTGCTCTTTGATCTAGCTTTTTGTATGAAAATGATGTTTTTATGCGTGTATCTCCTAGGATACACCATCAAGTCCCCCAGTTTAATGTCTTTATTTTTGTAAAAAATAAAGTCATTAAACTAAAAATAAAAGATGCCTTTTTCCTCAAAGACACAGAACTGTTGTAGCCGTCTGATTCTCTGCTCTGACGTCATATATCTAATTATGAATTTGCCCCCGAAGTCTTTTTAATTTATTTTCAAAGTTTAAATTGTTTGCTCTATTGATCTGTCCCATACACGTGTCTCAATCTCGTCCCTTTATTATCCATTTGCTTGACTATAAATAGCCCGACCTTTTACCTTTTTTCTTTTCCGAAAACTGATTATTTGTTGTGAAGATATCTTGCAATTTATTCAATTTAGCAATCCGTGAAGTGCAAGGTCAGTGATTGTTCATCTTTTCTTCTGTTTGAATTTTCATTTTTTCGTACTACCATGGCAGAATCCAGCAGTACGTCTTCTCAGAGAGACAATCGTGGCGTCAGCACCATCCCTTCTAGTATCACTGAAGCCGATATAGAACAGTTATGTAAGAAGCACAGATATCTTAGATTGTTGAATCCTATTGTGTCTTTGCCTAGCGATAGGGCCAATAAACCTCTGAAAAAGATGATTACCCTCTATAAATTGCAATTAACTGTAGGAAACCTCCGTATTCCTCTTTCTTTCTTTCTTCAACAAATTCTTGCCCACTATGGGATAGGTGTTAGTCAAGTTCATCCATTAGGCTTACAGAAAATTATTCTTTTTGAAATGTACTGTAATTCTGTAGGAGAAGCTCCCAATGTGAATATTTTCCATGAATTATTTAGAACTAGATTAGTTAGCAAATGCTAGTATACATTTGATTGTAAGCCGAACAAGGCGTTTACAGGGGTGAAGGAAAGTTCGTTAAAGAACTGGAAAGATCCATATTTCTTTGTTAATGAAAGGGTTGTTCAGGATGCCTGGGCATGTGTTCGTGGTTGGAGAAAAACTACCATAGGAGTTAGCAAATCCACCACATTGTCTGAGGATGAAAGTTTTATTCTTGATACTTTGAAGACATTCAAATTTCCACAACTGTGATATGATGATTATGAAGCCATATTGGTTCTCTGTAAAATGAGTAACAACTGGCGTTCTGGATATACACCGGTGCTGCACTGGGAAGGCCGTGGTAGGCACCTTTATTGATACATTATGTTATTTGTTATGCTGTTCTGAGTTGTGTATGTTCTTATATATATTTATGTTTGTTTGTATATTATCTGATTGCAGGAGAAGAAATGCAGGTTTACAGAACTTTCAAGAAGACCAATCTTGATCCTTTGATTGTGTCTGAACGGCCCAAAACCCCTGCTGAAATTGAGGCGGAGAAAGCCCAAGATGCTGCTTTTGAACAACAATTGAAAAGACCAGAGCGATCTGTTGAAGGAGGAGATGGTGGTACTGTTCAACCATCTCCTGATGTTGAAATTGTTGAAGTCACCCCTGAACCGTCCAGTGCCAAGAAGGCTGGCAAAAGTTCAAAACGTGAGGGGAAACGTCCAGCGGGTGAAGCTGTTGACAAACCAAAAAGGAGAAGTATGTATCTTAGCTGCATCTGTATAAGTAGATGAATAATTTTGTGTCGAAGCTCTATTGTATATTTATCTGCTTCTCTATTTTATAGGATTGGTTCCTCAAGATGATGTTGTTGATACTTCTACTTGGAAGGATCCTGAGAGCAATAAAACTGTTAATGTTGAAGATGACAGTGATGATGATAATGAAGAAACTTATGATGTTGATTCTTTTGAGACCCTCCATTCAGAACTCTGCATACCCCTAAAGGGACTGATACAACCCAATCTTCTGCATCTACCCAACCACCATCTGTACCACTGGGTGGTTTGCAGGCTTTTCTTGACGATCCTGCTAATAAATCTGATAGTTTTGCTGAGTTTTTGAAGGTAATCCTTATAAGATTTATAATCTAAGAACACTATTTCACTAATAATTGTTTTCTTATCAAAATTACTGGATTCATTGCAGGCAAGCATTATCACTGATTTGTCTTCCTCTCTGTCCACCATGACTCATAAACAAAGCTATAAATCTACTGCTGCAGCATTAATGCTTCTGAATCAACATGTGATTCATGGGCTTAAGATGCAAAAAGCTCAAGACACCATTGTTGCTAATGCTGTTCATAATGCCAACAAGGTAAAAGGGCTTAAAGTTGACTTGAAAGATGCAAATTCAAAGTTGAAGACTGTGGAGGATGCTGTTAAGAAGAAGGAGGAGTTGTTGCAGGTGGTGGAAACAAATTGTGTTGCAGAAAGGGTGGAGAAGGAGAAGTTTATGGAGGAAAATGATAAGCTGGTGAAGAGTAATGAGGAGTTAAAGAAGTTGCTTGAGGAGAAGAATCAGTTGTTGGAGGAGAAGATTGCTGTTGCTGCTGGTGCTAAAAAGAATTTTACTGATTTGAAGGCTGGTGTCCCTAGTCTGATGCATAGGGTGTTGGGCTCTTCACTTGTGGGTCAGACTTTTGATAAGTATCTGGTGGCATCTACAGAAAGTGACCTTTCGGATGCAATGGAGGAGGTTTTAAATGCATTACCTGTAAGGCCTGACCCTTTACCAGATGCAATTGTAAAACACATCAAACCAGATGCTGGTGCTAAGCTGCAGGCGGCCATAGCTGAAGTGACTTCTTTGAAGATTAACTCCTTGGAAGAAATGTGAAGCGACCCGTCCTAATCCATCTGGACGAATACATTACATTTGGTTACATCGCGAGGTACTTGACCTCTATATGATACATTTTACAAACATTGCATTCGTTTTTAAAAGACAAACTTTCATTACATCGAAAGTTGACGGCATGCATACCATTTCATAATATATCCAACTATAATTGACTTAATAATAATCTTGATGAACTCAACGACTCGAATGCAACATCTTTTGAAATATGTCATGAATGACTCCAAGTAATATCTCTAAAATGAGCAAATGCACAGCGGAAGATTTCTTTCAATACATGAGAATAAACATGCTTTAAAGTGTCAACCAAAAGGTTGGTGAGTGATAATGCTAAAAACGAACATATATTTCATAGCATTATCCCTCAAGAAAGACAAGCTTTTAGTTGCAATTGTACTATTTACAAGTGATATCCGTTTAAATAATAAAAGGTGAAGACAAAAGACAGATTCGGCGATTTGAAGACGCAAACGACCAAAAAGCTAAAAAGTACAAAGTACAATAAAAGTGGTTCAAATTATTGGTGAGAAACGTCTCAAAATTACAAGAGTACAAGCCGCAAAACGCAAAATACAAGATATTAAATTGTACGAAAGGACGTTCGAAAATCTGGAACCGGGACCAGAGTCAACTCTCAACGCTCGACGCAACGGACTAAAAATTACAAGTGAACTATGCACATGAATATAATATAATATATAATTAATTCTTAAAATTATATATATATATATATATATATATATATATATATATATATATATATATATATATATATATATATATATATATATATATATAAAACCGTCGGCAAGAAGCAAACAACAATATGTGAGCTGGAATCCCAGGCCATGCAATCGCATGGCCAGGAAGAAGAAAATCCATGCGATCGCATGGCCCCAATTTGAGGGTCAGGTCCTATAAATTTCACAGTTTTGGTTGAACAAAAACACATCTTTTTCTTTCTCCATCTCTCACGTATACATATATATATATATATATATATATATATATATATATATATATATATATATATATATATATATATATATATATATATATATTATAATTTTAATTTTAATTTTAATTTTAATAATAATAAGGGTATGTTAGCGAATGTTGTAAGGGTGTAAGTCGAAATTCTGTCCGTTTAACGCTACGCTATTTTTAATCATTGTAAGTTATGTTCAACCTTTTTAAATTAATGTCTCGTAGCTAAGTTATTATTATGCTTATTTAAACCAAAGTAATCTTGATGTTGGGCTAAATATTAAAATTGGGTAATTGGGCTTTGTACCATAATTGAGGTTTGGACAAAAGAACGACACTTGTGGAAATTAGACTATGGGCTATTAATGGACTTTATATTTGTTTAATTAAATGATAGTTTGTTAATTTAATATAAAGATTTACAATTGGACGTACCTATAAATAACCATATACACTCGATCGGACACGATGGGCAGGATATTTATAAGTACTAATAATCGTTCATTTAACCAGACACAAGAATGGATTAATAGTTAATGGACTTATTAAAACAGGGGTGAATTATATACAAGGACACTTGGTGTAATTATAGTTTAAGTCCCCAATTAATTGGAATATTTGACTTCGGATATAAGGATAATTTGACGAGGACACTCGCACTTTATATTTATGACTGATTGACTGTTATGGACAAAAACCAGACGGACATATTGAATAATCCAGGACAAAGGACAATTAACCCATGGTAATAAACTAAAATCAACACGTCAAACATCATGATTACGAAAGTTTAAATAAGCATAATTCTTTTATTTCATATTTAATTGCACTTTTAATTATCGCACTTTAATTTATTGTCATTTTAATTATCGTACCTTTTAATTATCGCACTTTAATTTATTGTCATTTTAATTATCGTACCTTTTAATTATCGCACTTTTATTTATTGTCATTTTATTTATCGCATTTTTATTATCGCAATTTTATTATCGTCATTTACTTTACGCTTTAAATTAAGTTATATTTATTTTTAATATTTTACATTAGGTTTTAACTGCGACTTAAGTTTTAAAATCGACAAACCGGTCATTAAACGGTAAAAACCCCCTTTTTATAATAATAATACTACTTATATATATATATATATTTATATTTTTACAAATATAGTTTTTAAAAATATAGCGTTAAACTTGGCTAAGATCCCTGTGGAACGAACCGGACTTACTAAAAACTACACTACTGTACGATTAGGTACACTACCTATAAGTGTTGTAGCAAGGTTTAGGTATATCCACTCTATAAATAAATAAATAACTTGCGTAAAATTGTATCGTATTTAATAGTATTTTGTAGTAAAAATATAACTATTTTGTATACACCTCG
Organism: Rutidosis leptorrhynchoides; assembly: GCF_046630445.1. NCBI lineage: Eukaryota > Viridiplantae > Streptophyta > Magnoliopsida > Asterales > Asteraceae > Rutidosis > Rutidosis leptorrhynchoides. Next base: position 376,271,815 of record NC_092338.1, read on the forward strand.
TATAACATCAGTGAGTTCATTAGTTTAACATAAATAATTATTTTCATCATTTTAATAGACCACAAGAATTTCATTTCCAGTTCTCATAAATATACGTCCCATACATAGAGACAAAAATTATTCATATGGTGAACACCTGGTAACCGATATTAAATATATAAACTTGATACTTTTATAAAATAAATAATATAAAAATAATATTTTTATAAAAATTGTACTTTTTACAACTTTAAGTTTATTTTTATATTTTGTATTTTTTTATTTGTTTTAGCGTAATATTTGTATTTTTCGTTCGTATTTAGTTTTAAGTCATAGTTTTTGCCATAGTTATTTTTATTTCTAGATTTTTAGGCTTTGCCGTAAAATCCCTTAAGTGCTTTTTCTTTAGACTAAGATATAGGTGCTTTAGAATTTTGCGACGCCGTTTTATAAATTTTAGTACTTTTTAAGTTATTGCCGTTTTGGATATAGTATTTCTTTTAAGCTTTAATACTTTTAGACGTAACTTTTAATTTTTAGTTTTTGGACTTTTAAGTTTCGACGAGCTACTTTCTTATTTTTATTTTTCGACCTTTTATTTTTCGACGTTTTTCCGACGCGCTTTTTTTCTTTCTTATTTCTCGACGCTCTAGATTTTTAGGACATAGAATTTTCTATTTTATCTCTAAAATTTCTTTAAACTTCAACGAAAAATTATTTTAAGCGGTTAAATTGATAGACATCCAAAATTTTCTAGTTCGTAGTAATAGTTGGATTTGTTAGTGGCGAGTTGTGGGCTTCTGATTTAAAGGGTCCTGGCTACCTGCTGCATCTATTGGCTATTCGAAACATGGGCAAAATCAGAAAAGTCTATTAATTTGATAACTTATATAATTTTTATTTTTTTTATAACTAATAGGATATTTAGTGAATGCACCGAGCAAAACGTTCACCACCTTTTATACGTTCACCACCTGTAACTCGATCAAGACATCTAGCCAGTATTGTTGCCGTTGATTTTTCTTTAGAATCGTCATCCAGTCGACCAAGTACTCCAATTCAAATTTCCGATAATCCATTTTTTGAACCCGACCAAACAATTGAGAATCCGGAGGATATTCAGGGACAATTCAGAGATCCTGAACCATTAATCTTTCCTCCTGAACCACCAATCATTCAAACGGAGATTGTCGAGGAACAACCCATTAAATCAGAATCCTCTAGTGATTCAGATTCAACAAATTCAATCATGGAAAATCTGGAACCTCTAAGTATGGAAGACCGAATAAGAGCTAAACGCACTGGCCAAGGTCACGCAATTACTCAACCTGACATTAATGCGCCAGATTATGAAATCAAAGGACAAATCCTACACATGGTAACTAATCAATGCCAATTTAGTGGTGCGCCGAAGGAAGATCCAAATGAACATCTTCGTACCTTTAATAGGATCTGTACTCTATTTAAAATAAGAGAAGTGGAGGATGAACAGATATATCTCATGTTATTTCCCTGGACTTTAAAGGGAGAAGCCAAAGATTGGTTAGAATCGTTACCTGAAGGGGCGATTGATACATGGGATGTTTTAGTTGAAAAATTTTCTTAAACAATTCTTTCCGGCATCTAAAGCCGTGAGATTTCAAGGAGAAATTGTTACGTTCACACAAAAGCCAAATGAAACTCTATATGAGGCGTGGACAAGATTTGGAAAGTTGTTGAGAGGATGTCCGCAACATGGTTTAGACACTTGTCAAATAGTACAAATATTCTATCAAGGATGTGACATCACTACAAGAAAAGACATCGATATAGCAGCTGGTGGTTCCATTATGAAGAAAACCGCAACTGACGCTTACAAAATTATTTATAACACTGCTTCCCACTCACATGAGTGGCATCAAGAAAAAGATATCGTTAGATCATCTAAAGTAGCTAGAACCGATTCTAGCCATGACTTTGATTCCATTTCTGCAAAGATAGATGCTATCGAGAGACGAATGGAAAAGATGACTAAAGATATTCACTCAATACGAATTAGTTGTGAGCAGTGTGGAGGACCACATTTGACAAAAGATTGTCTCAGTATTGAACAAACAATGGAACAAAGAGAGAATGTTTCATATATAAACCAAAGGCCTGGAAATAATTATCAGAATAATTATCAACCGCCAAGACCGATCTACAATCAAAACCAGAATTATAATCGAAATGTTCCATACAACAACCAACAAGGTCCTAGTAATCAACAAGTATCCAATAATACTTATAATAAGCAAAGACCTATTTTTCAAAACAAACCACCACAAACCGATGATAAAAAGCCAAATTTAGAAGATATGATGTCAAAGCTAGTTGAATCTCAAACTCAATTTTTCACATCTCAGAAACAAACGAATGAACAAAATGCCCAAGCATTTAGAAATCAACAAGCTTCTATTCAAAATTTGGAACAAGAAGTAAGTAATCTAGCAAGGTTAATAGGTGAAAGAAAACCCAGAAGTTTACCTAGTGATACAAATGCTAATCCCCGGAATGAAACAGCTAAAGCCATTACCACGAGAAGTGGTATTATACTTAAACCACCTGAAATACCTGTAATTTCTGAGGACACTATTCCTATTCCACAAGAACCACAGTCTGATCAAGAAAAGGAAAAAGAACCGGTAGTTGAAAAGGTTAATGAAGACAACACAGTTAAAGCTAAACCTTATGTTAAACCATACCAACCACCACTTCCTTACCCGAGTAAAATGAGAAAAGAGAGACTTGAAGCCGAGCAATCCAAATTCTTGGATATGTTTAAACAAATAAATGTTAATCTTCCTTTCATTGATGTGATTTCAGGAATGCCTAGATATGCTAAGTTTCTGAAAGATCTAATCACAAATAGAAAGAAAATGGAAGAACTCTCGGCTGTTACTATGAATGCTAATTGCTCTGCAGTACTGTTGAATAACATACCAGAAAAATTATCAGATCTAGGAAGTTTCACAATTCCATATTTTCTGGGTAGTCTTAGTTCAATAGAAGCATTGGCAGACTTAGGTGATAGTATAAATTTAATGCCGTATTCACTATACACTAAACTAGACCTTGGAGAATTGAAACCAACACGAATAAGCATACAACTAGCCGATCGATAAGTAAAATATCCTAGAGGGATAATGGAGAACATGCTAGTTAAAGTTAGTACTTTAGTATTTCCAGTAGATTTTGTTATTCTGGATATGGAAGAAGATTCTCGAGTTCCTCTCATATTAGGAAGACCATTCTTAAACACAGCTAAAGCAATAATAGACGTGTTCGGTAAGAAACTGACCCTAAGTATAGAGGACAAGAGTGTTACCTTTTCAGTTGATAGAGCCATGCAACAACCGCAATCTGCAGATGATACATGTTATTATATTCAAACTATAGATTCACATGCAGAATTGTTAGAAGAATTTCCAGAATTACAAGGAATAAGAGAATGTTCTTTAGGAGAAGGAACTGAACCAATTGATGAAGCTGAAATGTTAGCTACACTTATGGCTAATGGATATGAACTAACAACAGAAGAAATTCAAATGCTAAAAGAAGAAGACAGATATCGATATAAATCATCGATAGAAGAACTACCGACATTAGAGTTAAAGCCACTTCCAAACCATTTGGAATATGCTTATTTACATGGTGAATCTGAATTACCTGTAATAATATCGTCTTCTCTTACGGAAAATGAAAAATCTCAACTCATTTCTGTGCTAAAAGCTCATAAACCAGCTATCGCATGAAAAATTCATGATATTAAAGGTATAAGTCCTTCGTATTGCACACATAAAATCCTTATGGAAGAAGATCATAAAACGTATGTGCAACGCCAATGAAGACTAAATCCTAATATGCAAGATGTTGTTAAGAAAGAAATTATTAAACTGCTTGATGCAGGTTTAATTTATCCAATCTCTGATAGTCCATGGGTAAGCCCAGTTCAATGCGTACCTAAGAAGGGTGGCATGACTGTCATCACAAATGAGAAAAATGAGCTTATTCCTACTAGGACTGTAACAGGATGACGTGTTTGTATTGATTATAGAAAATTAAATGACGCCACCAGAAAAGATCACTTTCCCTTACCTTTCATTGATCAAATGTTGGAAAGATTAGCCGAAAATAGTTACTATTGTTTTCTTGATGGTTTTTCCAGATATTTTCAAATTCCAATAGCACCCGAGGACCAAGAGAAAACCATGTTCACGTGCCCTTATGTTACTTTTGCTTATAAACGCATGCCATTTGGACTTTGCAACGCCCCTGCAACCTTTCAAAGGTGCATGATGGCGATTTTTCACGACATGATAGAAGAATGCATGGAAGTTTTTATGGATGACTTTTCAGTCTTCGGTGATACTTTTGGAACATGTATAGTCAATCTTGAACGAATGCTTATTAGATGCGAACAATCAAATCTAGTTCTTAATTGGGAGAAATGCCATTTCATGGTTAAAGAAGGCATCGTTCTTGGTCATAAAATTTCAAAGGAAGGAATTGAAGTGGATAGAGCTAAAGTAGATGTAATTGCTAAACTTTCACATCCCACCAATGTTAGAGGAGTTAGGAGTTTTCTAGGGCATGCAGGTTTTTACCGACGTTTCATAAAAGATTTTTCTAAAATTGCCACTCCTATGAATAAACTCCTAGAAAAGGATGCTCCATTCATCTTTTTAGATGAATGCATCAAATCTTTTAATATTCTTAAAGAAAAACTCACTAATGCTCCGATCATGATAACTCCAAATTGGAATCTACCGTTTGAACTTATGTGCGATGCAAGTGATTTTGCAATGGGAGCCGTTTTAAGACAAAGGATTGAAAAACGATTTCAACCTATTTATTATGCTAGTAAGACGTTATAAGGAGCACAAACGAATTATACAACTACTGAAAAAGAACTCCTTGCTATTGTCTTTGCTTTTGATAAATTTCGTTCATATCTCATTCTAGCTAAAACGGTGGTCTATACTGACCATTCTGCTCTTAGATACCTATTTTCGAAACAAGATGCCAAACCACGATTAATCCGTTGGATATTACTCTTACAAGAGTTCAATATTGAAATCCGAGATAAAAAGGGAGCAGAAAATCTCACCGCTGATCATCTTTCTCGTCTTGAAAATCCTGAATTAGAAGTTCTAAATGAATCGGCCATACAAGATAACTTTCCTGATGAATATCTATTGAAGATAGATATAGTGAAATTCCATAGTTTGCAGACTATGCAAACTACTTAGTATGTGGATTCCTCGAAAAAGGGTTGTCGTACCAAAAACGAAACAAATTCTTTAGTGATATAAAACACTATTTCTGGGAAGATCCACATTTGTTTAAAAGTTGTCCCGATGGAATAATACGCCGATGCGTATTCAGAGATGAAGCTAGTCAAATCTTAAACCATTGTCACACAGGACCAACAGGAGGGCATTATGGGCCTCAACTCACAGCAAAAAAAGTTTACGATGCTGGATTCTATTGGCCTACAATTTTCAAAGATGCACACCTTCTTTGCAAATCCTGTGATGCTTGTCAAAGGGCCGGAAAAATAAGTCAACGTGATGAAATGCCACAAAATGTCATTCAAGTATGTGAAGTATTTGACATTTGTGGTATTGACTTTATGGGTCCATTTCCAAAATCTCATAATAATCTCTACATTCTCGTTGCCATTGATTATGTATCTAAATAGGCTGAAGCACAAGCTCTCCCGACTAACGATGCACGAGTTGTAGTCAACTTTTTAAAACATCTTTTTGCTAGGTTTGGAACACCGAAAGCTTTAATAAGTGATCGGGGTACTCATTTTTGTAACAATCAACTTGAAAAAGTTCTCAAAAGATATGGAGTAACTCATAAAATCTCAACCGCTTATCATCCACAAACAAGTGGACAAGTTGAAAATACCAACCGAGCTTTAAAACGTATTCTAGAGAAAATCGTAGGATCAAATCCGAAGGAATGGTCCATGAAATTGGAGGATGCACTCTGGGCTTTTAGAACAGCCTACAAAACTCTAATTGGAACCACACCTTTTAGACTCGTTTATGAAAAAGCATGTCACCTTCCAGTAGAAATTGAACACAAAGCATTTTGGGCTTTGAAGACATGTAATCTTGATTTACATGAAGCCGGACGTCTACGGTTAAGCCAACTAAACGAATTAGAAGAATTAAGACATGAAGCATACGAAAATTCGTTAATCTATAAAGAAAGAACGAAGAAATGGCATGATAAAAGAATCAGAAGTTCAAAAGAATTTAAAGAATGAGACATAGTTCTTCTTTTCAATTCACGATTCAAGCTATTTCCTGGAAAATTGAAATCAAGATGGTTTGGACCATTCATACTCAAAAGAGTTTTCCCATACGGAACAGTAGAATTAATAAATTCAAATGGGATTGAATTTAAAGTTAATGGTCACAGAGTTAAACATTACATAGATAATCTAATGGAAGTTGAAGATGAAGTTAATCACAATTTCGACACCACAACTAACTAAGTGTGGGAAGGTTCGAATCTTTTTAGGGTAATATGTATTGCTGTTAGAGTTAGATATTCTGTTTTCGTGTAGTTTCCAAGAATGGAATCCGAATGGTCTTTCCCTAGCAGACCCTAAAGAACTAGTCTTCTCCCCCCATTCTGAATTTTTATTTTTTTTTAGGTTTTACGAGATGAAGAATTCCTTTGATCTGAACCATGGTTTAATGCTACATGCTATGATTACTAAACGTAATAATGACACCCTTCCGAGTGAACTGGTATCATTCATAAGAGCCAAAATGGACGGAGTAAGAAAAGAACTCAGAAAAGATCATCATAAGATACATTTTGGTAAAGTAAAATCAAAATCCGCAACAAAAAGAAGAGCACGACACCTTGAAAGATGTTATAAATGCAGAAAATGGTCACACGAAGGTAAATGTTCAAATAATCAAACATATTCAAACACCGAATTTGTTACTCTATGCAGAGAAGGACCGTTTATATGTTTAGAAGAAAAGATATTGAAGAATCGAGGTTACGCTTATGTAGCTATGGAGAACCAAATCACACGACTCTCCTATGAGTCGGCTAAAGCAGGACTCTGAGAATTCTATCTCACAGGTAAGTATGTACAGTTTTTATTTTTATTGCTTTTAACCTTTTGATAATAAACGCTGAATCAACCATCCAGGCATAGCCTGGGTGGCCACCAGGACTTCCAAATAAGCAAGAGGTCACGGGTTCGATTCCCTTCATGGTAAATACTTGGGGCAAACTCTATTTAGTGACTGATTAACCAGAGGATGCCTTACCTGGTAGCGGTGGAGGCCTGGATTGCCGTTTACCCGGGGTTTACCTGCTAGAGGGGAGCCATTATGGCTCGTCGCTAGAGGGTTCCTCGTAAAAAAAAAAAAATGCTGAATCGTTCGCTATAAAGTATTAAATTGGTATTCAATAAAATTAGGTATGCGTAACCGAAATTATTGATATCATACAAAAATTTATTACGTCACTGCAAAATTTACCGTTTATTCTTAAGGTATAAATATCTTTAATCAATCAACTCAAAATATTTCAAAAATTCGTCAGGAGTAAAACTAGGTTATGGAACCGAAATTACTTTACCGAAAAGAGGGGCGTATATTTTTGATAATATTTGATTGATTAAAGTGGGATAAAAGACCAAAAAGATTTTTAATTTTAAATTTTGTTACTTTGTTTTTAAAATTAATATATAAATATTAAATTAATATTATAAACTTTATAAAATCAATATATTTAAGTTTGTAAATATTTGAAAAATTAATATTTTTAATATAAGTTTGTATGTATAAAAACAAAAATATAATATAAGTTTGGTGTGAATTTTTAATTTTAATAATATGAATTTTTAATTTTATGCATTTTAAATTTAAGTTTGGTGTGAATTTAAAAACAAAAATGTACTTTATTTCATTAAGTTAAAAATGTGATTTCTAAAAATTCGTCGTGAGTTGAAAACTATGTCGTTGAACCGAAATTGCTCTACCCAAGGGAGGGACGAGAACTTTTATTATCATTATTTTTAATCTTATTGAATTAAAGTATGCCAAAAACATTTAAAAAAATCCAAAAATCTTTGCTTTTAAAACAACGCTTTGAATTGACAAATTTTAAAATTTTGTTGAGGGACGGACTAGGACAACGATCCGAAACGCCCTCACTCCTAAAAAGAAACAAATTTTTAAAATTTATTAATTATTAGTTTTAAAAAGTATAAGGTTTTTTTTAAAAAAAAAAGAAAAAAAAAGGTACCTGGACCCCATGCGATCGTATGGGATTTACACTCCACCACCATGCGATCGCATGGTGCTGAATTTCTGGACAGAAACAAGTAACCAGCGAGCTGTTCTGCTGCTTCCCACAAAAACACACACATACACGAACATACTCCCAAACTCTCTCAATTTTCATCAATTTTTCACCAAAATCAACCAAATTTCTTGCTATAATCCGCTCTAATCATGAATTTGATAAGAAGTTTATCAAGAAGGGTAACAACTACATCCCTAAACCTCTTTAAATTTAATTTTTAGTGTTCTTGAGCTATAATTTACCTAATTTAATTTTGTTAATTTCTAGTGTAATTAGAGTTAAATTGTTAGTATATTATGCATGTATAACCTAGATTGATGCTATTTAACATGATTTGAAGCCAAAAACTTCAAAATTTTTAGGAATCTAGGGTTTGTGTTCTTGAGCAATTTGGGGCTTGTTGATATAAACAGGTTATGGCCGATTTTTTTCATGAATTATTGCTAAATTAAGTAGTGTAACATGTTTAGGTAGCTACTTTGATCCTAAACATGATTTTTGAGAATTAAAGTGGACTTTTTAGGTCTAAAATTCATGAACTTGATTAAATTGATGTAAATGCCATTTGAAACTTGTTTAATTGCTAGTAATGGTTGTTTTAACATGTGATTTGAGTTGAATGCTTATGAACTTTGTAAACATTTTCATATATGCTTATTTGAAAAAGTGTAGAATTGTTAAAATTGTGAAAATGTGTATAAGTTTAATTTTGATTAAACATGTTATTGTAATTGTTTCAAGTTGTTATTTTTCTAACACTAATGCATATTTGGATGCACAAAATTTGTGTTTAATGTGTTTTGTAGAGATTTACTAATATTGATGGTGCATCATCATCATCTAGACAACCTGCTCCAGAACCTGAACCAGAAATGCAATATGAACCGGAGCAACAACAGGAACAACAACAACAACAACCTGATCAACACGTTCCATATTATGATCCGCAACTAGAATATATTGATGCCTACGTAGTATTTCCGATGCATCCGATAGTACAACACCCAACGATTAATGAAGAACAGTTGCATCCTAATCTGAGGTTTGATCGAAGTTGGAGAGATTACCCGACATATCAAAGTAACAAATTCAAACTGGTAACGAAAAATGTAGAAGTGCCAAGGGTAATCGATTGGGAGCCTTTGGAAAGGGTCCAACTAGCTAACTCAGTTTGACAGCATTTGATCCAAAGGTATGTTAGCTCTTCTTTTCCCGATTGGGAACGTTTATTCACCATTCGTAGGCCTGTATATAAGGAATGGTGCGTTGAGCTTATGAGTACTATTTCACTTAATGCGGATGTAGTTAGGTTAGATGATAGAAGTTTTCTTAGATTTATACTTGGCCGTAGGATATACAGGATGTCCATGCTGGACATGGCCAGGGCTTTACAGATATATACGCCCGCTGAATTACTACTACTCGATTGTATGAATTTGATTTATCATGGTGAAAGGGTAGATGGGAATTTTGATGCTAACGCCGTCTGGAGGCGTATGTCAGATTATAATGTTTTTGGGCGGGCAAGAATGTAACGACCCAACCCGTTAACCAACCAAAAACGCGGAATAAAAAAAAAATTTAAAACTGATCTGGAGGGTGCGCGGCGCGCACCACTGCCTATGCGCGGCGCGCACAAGGCCTGAGACAGTTCTGATCAAAATGTCCATTTTTCGCGAAAAGATCTTCGACTTCCCGACACTTTTAGACCATACGCTTTTCACAACAAACTTATATATGTAAAACTAACACGAATCAAACATAAAAATGACGTTTTACAAGCGGGGCCCACACGACCCAAAATACAAGTTTAATACAAGTTTAGAGTTTCGACCACCAAAAAGTTTAAGTTCCAAACTACACAATGAGCATGGCGTTTGGGATTAAACTACCCAACTGCCAGTCAAACTCCAAGAGCTACTAAAGCCAAAAGCGTCCCCTAGTATCAAGCGGGATCTCTAGTCCAATATGATGCCCTTACCCTTGTCCAAAACCGAACTTATAAAATGGTAAACAACGAGAGGGTAAGCAAAGCTTAGTGAATGCAATAATTATACGAATACATATATAATTATACCTACTTGCATACACTTACACAAACCTCAAACATGCTAGCAACACAATTAGCTTATCGTCACATTAACAAGCTATAATCTCCAATACCACAAGCTAGCAACAACCGCATAATAATATAACTCGAAATGATATAATATGCTTACAACACAAGTAACCATGGTTAACCAATAGTACAAGGGAACGGCGCTCGCGAAAACACCATCGGTGTTCATAACATCCGTTAGGGCACTTAACAACTCGCACCACTAACCCCTAGGGTGGCACCTTAACACCTCGGCACATCACCCCGAGTGGCATCTTAACACCTCGATGCAACACTCATTATTTTACGGAGTGGTGTCTTAACACCTCGACACTACACTCCTAGGTGGCATCTTAACACCTCGATGCTACACCTGAGTGGCATCTTAACACCTTGATGCTACACTCTTCACGTGAAACGTGGTGTCTTAACACCTCGACACTACACCTTTCACGCTACAACAAATAGATACATTATATACATACGCATATAATTATTCCACTCACCTCAAAGTCTTCGTGTAAGATAACCGAACTTGCAACGTCAATGTAACGTACCTATTACATTTTAGCACATAATCAATTCACAACTCAAGTCGATCAAGCAACTCACTTAACAATCTAGAGTCTTTTGACCCTAAGTGTAATCCTGACCCATTTTGCACCTTTAACCCTAATAATGGGTTAACTTCACCAAAAACCCTAACTTTAGCCAATTAAGGTCTTACCACACTTTTAACCACAAAGTTAACTCGTTTTCATACATGCAAGACAACCTAGGTCATCAAAGACCCATTTGACCCATTTTTAGGTCAACACACCCATTTGGGTCACCCACAACCCAAATCACACCCACTAACATTAACTATAAGTGTATTAGTATTTACTTAGGTCTTTAAGACCCATTTACACCATTTACCCTTTCAAAATCCTAGGTTAGTCACCATTTGGGTCTTCATGACCCAAACTTACCCAAAAACCCCAAATTACTCACAATTGGGTTTTATGTGCAATACTAACCCAAACCCTAACCCTTAAACACATTAAACTAAGGTAATCAAGTTTAGGGCTTACCACAACAATCAAAACGAAGCTAACGAGGAGATGAACAACTTTAATGCTCGAGCTAAAACTCGAACCAAGCTTCTTCTTCTCCGATTTGAGCTTTCTCACACTTGAATCACACTCTCTCACTAGGATTTAAGTGGATGAAGTTTGGTGGTTAGGAATGGAGTAATGAGGCTCAACCAAACTGATCTAGGGCCTTTAATTCGTCCACCAAGTGAAATTACCAATTTACCCATCTAAAATATTTAAAAACCCAAATCTGGCTCGACAGATCATCTGGACGGCGTCCAGATTTCTGGACGGCGTCCAGGCCTTCATAATGGGACGGCGTCCCAGATTTTTGGACGGCGTCCAAACCAAAAGAACACAGGATCTTACAACTCTCCCCCACTTGAACCGGATTGCGACCTCGCAATCCACGCCGCATGACAAGCAGGAAGATAAACCAAGACAAACTCTTCGGGCTCCCAAGTAAACTCGGAACCTTTACTTCGCCGCCATTGAACCTTGAAAGTTCTCACCTCTTTATTCCTCAACATTTTCACCTTCTCGTCAAGGATAGCAATCGGTTCCTCGACATATTCTAACTTGTTGTTTAGCTCGATCTCGTCGAAAGGCATCCATGAGGAATCATCCGCAAGACACTTACGGAGGTGGGAAACATGAAATGTATTATGGATCCCCGCAAGCTCTTCGGGTAATTCCAATCGATATGCAACTTCACCAACACGAGCTGAAACCTTGAACGGCCCAATAAACCGAGGAGCTAACTTTCCCCATTTTCGAAATCGAATAATACCCTTCCATGGCGAAACCTTAAGCATCACCATATCGCCTTCTTGGAACTCAATCAATCGCCTACGTCTATCGGCATACGACTTTTGCCTATCTTGAGCCTTCTTCAAATGTTCCCGAATCAAATCGATCTTGCTATTGGTCTCTAAACCAAATCGGTACTCCCGATCTCTCTTTGACCCACTTCTCCCCAACAAACGGGAGTTCGACACCTACGCCCATAAAGCATTTCGTAAGGTGGCATCCCGATACTAGTATGATAACTATTATTGTACGAAAATTCCACCAAAGGCAAATGCTCATCCCAACTACCACCAAAGTCAATGATGCACGCCCGTAACATATCTTCCAAAGTTTGATTCGTACGTTCGGTTTGACCGTCCGTTTGAGGATGATACGCCGTGCTCAACTTCAATTGCGTACCCATATCTTCATGAAACTTTTCCCAAAACCGAGATGTAAAACGGGTATCTCGATCCGAAATAACAGATATAGGAACCCCATGTCGCGAGACCACTTCCTTGATAAACAACTTAGCCAAGGTCTCCGACGATATCGCTTCTTTAATGGGAAGAAACAAAGCGCTCTTTGTCAATCGATCAACTATAACCCAAATCGAATCGAATTGGGTTCTCGCCGTTTTAGGTAACTTTGTAATGAAATCCATGGTAATGTGCTCCTATTTCCATTTCGGGATTTCTAACGGTTGCAATTTACCATACGGCTTTTGGTGTTCGGCTTTTACTTGCAAACACGTGACGCATTGCTCAACATACTTCACAACATCACGCTTCATGCCCGGCCACCAATAATCTTTCTTCAAGTCAAGATACATTTTCGTCGCGCCCGAATGAATGGAATATTTTGACTTATGTGCTTCATCAAGTAGCACTCGTCGGTAATCACCCATCTTAGGCACCCACACCCTTCCTTGAAAAGACAACAAACCACGCGGACCCATAGTAATAAACTCCGATTGGCCCACGATTCGCTCCGTATGCTTGTTGTGAACATAAGCCTCTATTTGAATCTCACCAAGCTTTTCAAGAAAATCGTTGGTAATAATCAAACGTAACGATCCAACTCGTATCGCCGGATGTTGACTCTTTCGACTCAACGCATCCGCGACCACATTCGCCTTACCCGGATGATAAAGTATTTCACAATCGTAGTCTTTCACCACATCCATCCACCTACGTTGGCGATAATTCAAATCTCGTTGATTAAAGAGATGTTTCAAACTCTTATGATCCGAATAAATCGTACACTTGACACCATACAAGTAATGGCGCCAAATTTTCAACGCATGCACAACCGCCGCCAACTCAAGATCATGAGTCGGATACCTCGTTTCATGTTCCTTTAATTGTCGAGAGGCATAAGCGATGACTTTACCTCTTTGCATTAGAACACACCCGAGACCATTTAAGGAAGCATCACAATAAACCACCATGTCTTCAACACCTTCCGGTAACACTAACACCGGAGCTTGACACAACTTCTCTTTTAACAATTGAAAAGCAATTTCTTGTTCGTTCTCCCAAACAAACCTCGCATTCTTCCTTATCAATTTCGTCAACGAAGAAGCGATCTTAGAAAAATCTTGGATAAACCGACGATAATAACCGGCCAATCCGAGAAAACTTCGGATTTTCGTAGGCGTAGTCGGTCGTCCCCAACTCTTCACCGTTTCGATCTTCCCCGGATCTACTTGAATACCGTTTTCGTTCACAATATGACCAAGGAATTGAACTTCCCTTAGCCAATATTCACATTTGGAGAACTTTGCATACAACTTCTCCTTTCGTAGCGTCTTCAATACTTTACGCAAATGATGTTCATGTTCGTTCATACTTTTCGAGTAGACTAGTATGTCGTCAATGAACACTATTACCGACTTGTCCAACATAGGTTGGCACACTCGGTTCATAAGATCTATGAATGCCGTCGGGGCATTCGTAAGACCAAAAGGCATTACCACAAATTCAAAATGCCCATAACGCGTTCGAAAAGCTGTTTTCTCGATGTCTTCCTCACAGACCCGCATTTGGTGATAGCCGGACCGTAGGTCGATTTTAGAGAAATACGTTGCACCTTGAAGTTGATCAAACAAATCGTCAATCCTAGGTAACGGATAACGATTCTTGATCGTCACTTTATTCAACTCATGGTAATCAATGCACATACGCATACTACCATCTTTCTTCTTCACAAATAACACCGGAGCGCCCCATGGCGAAGCACTCGGTCGAATAAAACCCTTCTCGAGCAACTCTTGGGTTTGATTTAACAACTCTTGCATTTCCGTTGGTGCTAAACGATAAGGAGTTTTAGCAATGGGAGTAGCTCCCGGAACCAACTCAATACGAAACTCAACTTGTCTTTTCGCCGGAACACCCGGTAATTCGTCCGGAAAAACGTCTTCGAATTCACTAACAACCGGAATTTCACGAATAGGTGGTGGCTCATTGCGAGTATCAATAACATGAGCAAGGAAAGCCATGCCACCGGTAACAACAAAACGACGTGCCCGTGCAAAAGTGCATATCGGCACCGGTCTCCTTCGCTTATCACCATGAATAATTAACTCTCCCCTACTTAGGGTCTTCACACGAATAAACTTATCATGGCATGCAATATCGGCTCTATAACGATCGAGCCAATCCATACCAACGACAATATCAAAGTCGCCCAAGGTCATTGGAATAAGATCAATTTTAAAGGTTTCGACACCAAAAACAACATCACAATTTTCACACACATCAACCACTAGCACCGTCTTGCCGTCCGCTATTTCGACTTCTATCGGACGACTTAACTTAGCTAACGGTCTATTAAGTTTAGGCACAAATTTAGGAGACACAAACGACAAATTTGCACCGCTATCGAAAAGAATCCTCGCCGGATTAGAATTAACCATGAAAGTACCTGAGACAACTTCGTTCGATTGTTTGGCTTCATCATTAGTCATCAAGTAGTTGCGACCCCTAGCCGTACTTGCCGCCTTCTCTAACCGTTTCACATTGTCGTTTCGCAAGTCGGGACACTCCGGCTTCTTATGCCCTTCTTTGCCGCAATTAAAACAAGTGACTTTGTTTCCGGAACGTGGTTTCAGACACTCACGAGCCATATGACCCGGTTGCCCACAATTGTAGCACGTATAAGAAAACCCGCCGGTAGTGCCCTTCTTTGCACTATTGACACTTTTGGCCCCCCTCTTGCTCTTGCTCTTCTTGCTTGAGGCGTTAGAGTAACTAAAACTTTCAAACTTTCTTTTGGAAAACATGAAATCACTCTTTCTTGGAACCTCCGGCTCAAAACCCCGAGCCAACTCGAACAATTCATCAAAAGACTTAGCCATACCCCGACTAATCTTCCCCTTGTACTCATCATTCAAAGTACGGTAGAAATCCTTCATGAGCTTATGATCATCACCAACATATTCCGGGCAAAAACGAGTCTTTGCCAAGAATGTAGACTTAAGAGTAACTAAGTCCATTGAGCCTTGTTGCAAATGGTGCAACTCGTCCCGGATTCTATCGAGATCGGAAGAAGTTCGGTATTCCTTGAAAAACTCCTTCTTAAACTCTTCCCACGTCAAGCCCATACATTGTTCCTCACCATACAAGTTGATTTTATCATCCCACCATAACTTAGCCTCTTCTCGTAGCATGCTAGAGCCATACCTCGCCTTCTTCTCGGGAGGACATTCCGAGGTACGGAAAGCTCCCTCAATATCGGAGATCCAACATGTACTTTTAAAAGGATCTCGTACCCCATTAAACATCGGGGGTTGAGCATCCTTGAAGTTCTTGTAGTGGAAGTCCCGTCTTCCTTCGCCTCCTTCACCGCGAGGATAGATATTCCTAGCGTCAAGGGCCTCTTCGATAGTGGCCTTCATTCGTTCATTTATCAGATCGGTCACCTGCCCATCGACCGAATCTTGAAAGACCTTTCGGACGTCCATAAGAAAATCCGCTTTTAACTTTTTAAAGACGGCCTCAACCTTGGCCGAAAACTCGGCGTCCTCGCTTGTACTTCCGTTATCATGATCGGGACCGTTTCTCGTCTTCATTCTATAAAACGAAATAGGTTAAACCACAAAAACGAAAGGACAATTACATGTGTATATACATATATGCCACACTACTCCATCTCGCTCAACAATCGTCGTACATTGCTTGTTTAACCCGATTTGCACTCGTAGTAATGGTAGCTAGTCATTACTACGCGAGCACGTCGCGCTAACTCGCTAGTACAACATCCATCTCGCTTGATGATTGCTAAACACAACACAAACAAATAGCGCATGATTAGTTCACATAAACCTATGCACTAACCATCCCGATCCGACCCAAAGTCCTACTAGTCCCGCATACACGCGCACACAAAAGTCTAAGTCTAGGCACCTATCTCAAGTCACCTAAATCCCTTAGACCATGCTCTGATACCACTTGTAACGACCCAACCCGTTAACCAACCAAAAATGCGGAATAAAAAAAAATTTAAAACTGATCTGGAGGGTGCGCGGCGCGCACCACTGCCTATGCGCGGCGCGCACAAGGCCTGAGACAGTTCTGATCAAAATGTCCATTTTTCGCGAAAAGATCTTCGACTTCCCGACACTTTTAGACCATACGCTTTTCACAACAAACTTATATATGTAAAACTAACAAGAATCAAACATAAAAATGACGTTTTACAAGCGGGGCCCACACGACCCAAAATACAAGTTTAATACAAGTTTAGAGTTTCGACCACCAAAAAGTTTAAGTTCCAAACTACACAATGAGCATGGCGTTTGGGATTAAACTACCCAACTACCGGTCAAACTCCAAGAGCTACTAAAGCCAAAAGCGTCCCCTAGTATCAAGCGGGATCTCTAGTCCAATACGATACCCTTACCCTTGTCCAAAACCGAACCTATAAAATGGTAAACAACGAGAGGGTAAGCAAAGCTTAGTGAATGCAATAATTATACGAATACATATATAATTATACCTACTTGCATACACTTACACAAACCGCAAACATGCTAGCAACACAATTAGCTTATCGTCACATTAACAAGCTATAATCTCCAATACCACAAGCTAGCAACAACCGCATAATAACATAACTCGAAATGATATAATATGCTTACAACACAAGTAACCATGGTTAACCAATAGTACAAGGGAACGGCGCTCGCGAAAACGCCATCGGTGTTCATAACATCCGTTAGGGCACTTAACACCTCGCACCACTAACCCCTAGGGTGGCACCTTAACACCTCGGCACATCACTCCGAGTGGCATCTTAACACCTCGATGCAACACTCATTATTTTACGGAGTGGTGTCTTAACACCTCGACACTACACTCCTAGGTGGCATCTTAACACCTCGATGCTACACCCGAGTGGCATCTTAACACCTCGATGCTACACTCTTCACGTGAAATGTGGTGTCTTAACACCTCGACACTACACCTTTCACGCTACAACAAATAGATACATTATATACATACGCATATAATTATTCCACTCACCTCAAAGTCTTCGTGTAAGATAACCGAACTTGCAACGTCAATGTAACGTACCTATTACATTTTAGCACATACTCAATTCACAACTCAAGTCGGTCAAGCAACTCACTTAACAATCTAGAGTCTTTTGACCCTAAGTGCAATCCCGACCCATTTTGCACCTTTAACCCTAATAATGGGTTAACTTCACCAAAAACCCTAACTTTAGCCAATTAAGGTCTTAACACACTTTTAACCACAAAGTTAACTCGTTTTCATACATGCAAGACAACCTAGGTCATCAAAGACCCATTTGACCCATTTCTAGGTCAACACACCCATTTGGGTCACCCACAACCCAAATCACACCCACTAACATTAACTATAAGTGTATTAGTATTTACTTAGGTCTTTAAGACCCATTTACACCATTTACCCTTTCAAAACCCTAGGTTAGTCACCATTTGGGTCTTCATGACCCAAACTTACCCAAAAACCCCAAATTACTCACAATTGGATTTTATGTGCAATACTAACCCAAACCCTAACCCTTAAATACATTAAACTAAGGTAATCAAGTTTAGGGCTTACCACAACAATTAAAACGAAGCTAACAAGGAGATGAACAACTTTAATGCCCGAGCTAAAACCCGAAACAAGCTTCTTCTTCTCCGATTTGAGCTTTCTCACACTTGAATCACACTCTCTCACTAGGATTTAAGTGGATGAAGTTTGGTGGTTAGGAATGGAGTAATGAGGCTCAACCAAACTGATCTAGGGCCTTTAATTCGTCTACCAAGTGAAATTACCAATTTACCCATCTAAAATATTTAAAAACCCAAATCTGGCTCGACAGATCATCTGGACGGCGTCCAGATTTCTGGACGGCGTCCAGGCCTTCATAATGGGACGGCGTCCCAGATTTTTGGACGGTGTCCAAACCAAAAGAACACAGGATCTTACAAGGAACACACTCCTACTTACATATTCACAGAGCCGAGCTTCGTATAATTCATAGATTTTTGGCTAACTCGATTACACAGAGAGGTCACAACAAGGAGAAAATGACCTTACATGATTTATTTTACCTTAAGTGTATTCGAGTCCCAAGAGACTTTGTTAATATCCCCTACTGTGTTGGTTTTTATTTGTCTAAGATAGTGGAAGGAATACAGGAAGGGGGAATAATAGGAGGGGGTATTTTTGTTATTCTCATTGGAGAGTATTTGGGTGTAGATAGTGATCAAGGAGGTCCACTTATGGTATGTAGGGAACATGATGATACCTTAGGATTTTAGGTCTATCAGGGTGCTAAGGTATTGAAACACAGACGCAATCAGGCAGTACCCTATGTTGGTCGTCATCCACAGGTAGAGAGAGGTTCAGATGAGGAAATGGAGGAAGCAGATGACATTAGGGATGTCATTAGGGAGGCTATGACTGACGTCTACCAGTGTATAGATGAGGTAGAAATGACAAACGAGGATAGATTTAGTCGATTAGAGCAGTGGCAAGCACGGAATGAGTACGAGCATTCTAGGCAACGACAGCATGATAGATGGGACTATCATCAGCGTCAGATCATGAGTCGGCTATCACCTCAGGATCACTACGTACCGACCCAACCCCCTTACTATCCTCCACACCAGCCCGAGATGAGACCACCATTTACTCTCTACGACCCTAACCAGGCCTACCAGTACACCTATCACCAACCATGGAACCCGACCAACGACATGAACTGGAACCCCTATCCAGATTGATATAGTTCCCGTTGGTGATTTCTATGATTTTTATATTTTTTTTTATTATTTCTATTTATTTATGTTTAAACCTATGATATTGTGATACTTTTATTGTAATGTTTAATATTTTTATTATATTGTACTGATATTTCATATTTGATTAGAAAGTGGGATGTTAAGTCCCATTTTAAATTACCATGCATGTTATTATTTGTCTGTATGTATATTGTCAATTGTACACAACAGGGTAAAATAGCGCATTTTCAAATACTGGCATTAAGTTCAGCAAAAGCTACTAATTTTGACGACAAAACGAAAAACAAATGTGATGTAACAACAAGACGGAATGAACAAATGATGTGCACTATTTATCATTCAGCAAATAAACGCCAATATGTTTGGAAACTTTGGTAAAATTTAATCATTTTTCTGCGCTAATCACCCTCAATAATTTAAATTATTACTGATTTCTTGCAAATGAGGGCATTGCAAGATCTTAAGTGTGGGAAGCGATTAAATTCTTTTGGATTTTTAAAATTTTAACTTATACACTTGGTTACCATTAAAAATACTAGTAACGCAGTAGTTGTATTAGAATCTAGTGCTCTCTGATAATAAAGAACAGCCCTAGTCTTATATACTGACGACCCAATTCTAGTAAAATTTTTCAAAATTTTCAAATAAATGAACTAAAAATCATGTTTATACATATTTATGAGCAATAAAACTAGGTGTTAAAACCGAAATTATTGTTACCTCCGAAAGGACATAAATTGAGAAACAACCCAAAATGTTAGAATTCATTTAAAATGGAATAGAGGACAATAAAAACGCAAAGAAAGGAAAATAAAATCCAAGTGTGGGAAAAATTTACCAAGTTATTTAAAACATATATCACATATTTTTGTACAAATAACTAAAGATACTTTTGTTTTGGACAATTTTATCAGTTTTACCCAATTTCTTATAATATATTTGAAAGAAAAGATGGATCTACACGATGAATCAATTCTATCATTAAAAGGAAGTAAAGTCTTCCGAAAAAGACACGCGCTTCTTGATTTAGGTCAGAAAGTTGTCGTCCAGACCAGTTGTAGAGTCTACGAAAAACCTTGAAAAGTTTTCTAAAAAATCAGCTGGAAATCCACGGACCTCAGCATCAAACAGGGTCGCCAAGTGGTCAGACTTATCCTAACCATGAGTGGATCTGTCTCGTAAAATGGGGAGGGCGCCGTGCAAATTAGCTTGATAAGACTAATGAATTAGACCCCCAGAAAGGATAATCTCCTTAAAGATTAAAAATCAGCTTTTAAGACTGATATTACTCAATCCTTGAGATCGACCTTAAAGATTGAGAATTCAAACTCATGGAATTCAATGATATCTAAACTCGAGCTTGAACGAGAAAATATTTTGATCAAATTACAAACCGATTTATTTTCTGAAAACCCATTTTTAATGCGTTCATTACCATTGAACGTAAAATCCTAGGAATTCACCTGGAATTCATTAGGTCACCTGAACCAAATCGGGTGTCAACCGTAAGAACGGTGGTTGCATAGCATGGTCGAAGACAGGACCTTGTGCCAGACCGAAAAACTATAGGGTGAGCTTTACTATTGCTCCTACAAAGGATAGTAATTGCATCCGACACGATATAGACCATAATTAAAAGCATGTCAGGGGACATTGCCTTAACAGTTGCTTGTTCAACGCTTTCCTTTACAACAGGACGGTAGTTTACCGAAAGGTATTATACGGAGCAAGTAAACTGGACGTGTTGCTTTCCCAATACAAGGATAGCAAGTGGGTGACACAAAACCATAAGTTTTGAGCTAAAATTTTCAAATCTGAAACCCACCAAACCCACAAAAACATTTTGCAAACACCGGTGAAGGGTTATTCCGGAAAACTTATCTAGGGTAAAAGCTAGATTAATTTTCAAAAGATCAAATGTTTTCATAAAGATCCAATTTCCTTAAGGATCTAAATTTTCATAGTCATGTGGGACTGTAAACCACATCGTTACTACCATTGTTTATACCACCGTATAAAAATCACTGATGTACAAAGTGTGAAGAATAAAGAAGTGATTCTAGTATTTTTATTTCAAGACTATATTGCTTGAGGACAAGCAACGCTCAAGTGTGGGAATATTTGATAATGCTAAAAATGAACATATATTTCATAGCATTATCCCTCAAGAAAGACAAGCTTTTAGTTACAATTGTTCTATTTACAAGTGATATCCGTTTAAATAATAAAAGGTGAAGACAAAAGACAGATTCGACGATTTGAAGACGCAAACGACCAAAAAGCTAAAAAGTATAAAGTACAATCAAAGTGGTTCAAATTATTGGTGAGAAACATCTCAAAATTACAAGAGTACAAGCAGCAAAACGAAAAATACAAGATATTAAATTGTACGAAAGGACGTTCGAAAATCCGGAACCGGGACCAGAGTCAACTCACAACGCTCGACGCAACGGACTAAAAATTACAAGTGAACTATGCACATGAATATAATATAATATATAATTAATTCTTAAAATTATATATATATTATATTATTATATAAAACCATCGGCAAGAAGCAAACAACAATATGTGAGCTGGAATCCCAGGCTATGCGATCGCATGGCCAGGAAGAAGAAAATCCATGCGATCGCATGGCTCCAATTTGAGGGTCAGGTCCTATAAATTTCGCAGTTTTGGTTGAACAAAAACACATCTTTTTCTTTCTCCATCTCTCATGTATACACACACACACACACACACACACACACACACACACATATATATATATATATATATATATATATATATATATTATAATTTTAATTTTAATTTTAATTTTAATAATAATAAGGTATGTTAGCGAATGTTGTAAGGGTGTAAGTCGAAATTCTGTCCGTGTAACGCTACGCTATTTTTAATCATTGTAAGTTATGTTCAACCTTTTTAAATTAATGTCTCGTAGCTAAGTTATTATTATGCTTATTTAAACCGAAGTAATCGTGATGTTGGGCTAAATATTAAAATTGGGTAATTGGGCTTTGTACCATAATTGGGGTTTGGACAAAAGAACGACACTTGTGGAAATTAGACTATGGGCTATTAATGGGCTTTATATTTGTTTAATTAAATGACAGTTTATTAATTTAATATAAAGATTTACAATTGGACGTACCTATAAATAACCATATACACTCGATCGGACACGATAGGTGGAATATTTATAAGTTCTAATAATCGTTCATTTAACCGGACACGGGAATGGATTAATAGTTAATGGACTTATTAAAACAGGGGTGAATTATATACAAGGACACTTGGTGTAATTATAGTTTAAGTCCCCAATTAGTTGGAATATTTGACTTCGGATATAAGGATAATTTGACGAGGACACTCGCACTTTATATTTATGACTGATGGACTGTTATGGACAAAAATCAGACGGACATATTGAATAATCCAGGACAAAGGACAATTAATCCATGGTAATAAACTAAAATCAACACGTCAAACATCATGATTACGAAAGTTTAAATAAGCATAATTCCTTTATTTCATATTTAATTGCACTTTTAATTATCGCACTTTAATTTTTTGTCATTTTAATTATCGTACCTTTTAATTATCGCACTTTAATTTATTGTCATTTTAATTATCGTACCTTTTAATTATCGCACTTTTATTTATTGTCATTTTATTTATCGCACTTTTATTTATCGCAATTTCATTATCGTCATTTACTTTACGCTTTAAATTAAGTTATATTTATTTTTAATATTTTACATTAGGTTTTAACTGCGACTTAAGTTTTAAAATCGACAAACCGGTCATTAAACAGTAAAAACCCCCTTTTTATAATAATAATAATACTTTTATATATATTTATATTTTTACAAATATAGTTTTTAAAAATATAGTGTTAAACTTGGCTAAGATCCCTGTGGAACGAACCAGACTTACTAAAAACTACACTACTGTACGATTAGGTACACTGCCTATAAGTGTTGTAGCAAGGTTTAGGTATATCCACTCTATAAATAAATAAATAACTTGTGTAAAATTGTATCGTATTTAATAGTATTTTGTAGTAAAAATATAACTATTTTGTATACACCTCGCATAACATCAGTGAGTTCATTAGTTTAACATAAATAATTATTTTCATCATTTTAATAGACTACAAGAATTTCATTTCCAGTTCTCATAAATATACGTCCTATACTTAGAGACAAAAATCATTCATATGGTGAACACCTGGTAACCGACATTAACAAGATGCATATAAGAATATCCCCTATCATTCCGGGAAATCCTTCGGACATGATAAAAATAACATCGAAGTACTAAAGCATCCGGTACTTTGGATGGGTTTCGTTAGGCCCAATAGATCTATCTTTAGGATTCGCGTCAATTAGTAGATCGGTTTACTAATTCTTAGGTTACCAAGCAAAAGGGGCATATTCGGCTTCGATCATTCAACCATATAATGTAGTTTCGATTACTTGTGTCTATTTCGTAAAACATTTATAAAAATTGCGCATGTATTCTCAGCCCAAAAATATAAAGGGTAAAAAGGCAAATGAAACTCACAATACTGTATTTTGTAGTAAAAATACATATGACGACATTGAACAATGCAAGGTTGGCCTCGGATTCACGAACCTATATCATTTGTATATATTAATACACATTTTTGCAATCGAACAATTGTATATATATGAATTTATTAGTTATGTCATATTTATATTAATAATATGTATATGTCTTCATATTTTCATTTTGTATATAAAAATATAAATTTTGTTATGTTATATGTATTAAATATATATGTATTTATATATATCATTTGTTTGAAAAATAGTAATTATAATAATACTAAAATAATATTAAATATGGTAAAATTATAATAATTATAATACTTAAGTTTTCTAATAGAGGTAATAATGTTAATATTTCTATTAGTGATAATACTAATAATGATATTAATGATAATAACTATAAAAATATTAATTTTACTGTTAATGATAGTTATGATAATGATTTTAGTTGTTACATAATAGTAATATTCATGATAATACTTATAATCATATTAGTGGTAATAATAATAATAATCTTAATATTAATATTAATGATGATAATACTAATAATGATAATCATATTTATAATAATAATGATAATATTAGTAATAATACTTATGTTCATTAAAATTGATAATAACACAAATAATAACTTGTTTTATTTTCATAATAACACTAATTATAATAATCATAATCATAATAATAATAATAATAATAATAATACTTATATCAATATTAATAATAATAATAGTAATAATTAATATTAATAATAATACTAATTTTACTCAATGATATTATTTAGTAATATATAAAAAATATGATAATAACATTAATCATATTATTTATTTTAACATAACTACAACAAATATTAATAATAATAACAATAACAATAATAATAACAATAACAATAACAATAATAATAATAATAATAATAATAATAATAATAATAATAATAATAATAATAATAATAATAATAATAATAATAATTATAATAATAATAACCAATAAAGAAAATAGGTTACCTTAAAAAAAGTCCCGAAAAAAATATAACGTCTCAGCTGGGTCTCGAACCCGCGACCTCCCTTTCACCAACACACCCCTTAACCATTCTACCCTTTCCAGTTTTTCTGAATATTCTTTTACCCTTATATATTTAACCTTGCTACTTCTGTCTCCTATATCTTCTTCTTCAATCAGTATCAAATGACCCAAAACTCAAATCCAATTAATTATAGCAAATAAGGATTTAAATTATTCATCAAAATTATACATAAACTATAAGCGTATGAAAAAAAAATATAAAAAGAAACCTGTTGTTTGCTGTAGCGACGGTTAAATTTTTTTTATTAATTTTGAAAACTATAACGTTATAGGCCAAGATTACAATACGAAATACGTTTCAAATCACCTTTAAAAACTTTCGCCATTCTCAATTTAATTTAAAACATAACAAAGAACTCAAATTTTTACAATGAACAATCTGTTTGACTTTTGAATTACAAAGTTTGACTCAAAAATTCGAAATGGTTTTGAGGAATTGGAAGTTAAGATTTTGCAGATAGTTTAAGTGATTAATTCCTAATAACCATGCATTTAAGGATTTTGAATTTTTATACGAAATCGGGCTAATGATAAAATGGTCACGAACAGAGGTTAGCGGCATAAAAAAAATAAAAAAAAATTGAATCTGTAAGAGAAATTGTAATTGGTAAATATAATGAAAGGATTGCACTACTTCTTTTTCTTCAACATGATACACTCGTTTTCAATATAAAGGAAATTCCATCGTCACTTTTAATCACGGGTAGACAGAGGAAGAGAAAAAAAAACTAAATTGATAAGGATGGATACAGCATACTAGGTAAACGATTTTATCTTTGTTTTTATATAATATAGTTTAATTAATAATATTAATAATTAATAACACATTAATAATAATAGTACTTATTAATTTTATTAATAATTATAAAAACACTAATGACATAATAATAATAATAATAATAATAATAATAATAATAATAATAATAATAATAATAATAATAATAATAATAATAATAATAATATTAATGGTAACTAAGTTTAATACTATAAATAAAAATAATGAGAATTGTATTACTTGATAATTTTTAATATTGATGTTATTAATTATATAATTTATAATATTTAACAACATTAATAATGATATTAATAAAGATAACACTAATAATATTGATATAACAAAATATGCTTAACCCATCTCATATCTATATATTAAAATAATCTAAATAATACTGGTATCAATATTAAAAATGTAAATAATAAGGATATTGTAATAATTATATTTTATCTTGTAATTATATTTAATATTACAATTTATGA
The DNA here is from genome assembly GCF_046630445.1 of Rutidosis leptorrhynchoides. Taxonomy (NCBI): domain Eukaryota; kingdom Viridiplantae; phylum Streptophyta; class Magnoliopsida; order Asterales; family Asteraceae; genus Rutidosis; species Rutidosis leptorrhynchoides. The sequence continues at coordinate 376,298,323 of NC_092338.1, forward strand.
ATTTTGTATTATTTAATAGTTATATAATATCATATATTTACTATTTATTATTTATACATTACAATATGTACTAATAATAATAATAATCTTATTAACAATAATACTACTTATTAATAATACTAATAATGATAATAATAATAATATTAATATAACAGTTATATTCAAAATTGTAATTAAGGTTAATATTTTACTATTTATTATATCATATCTTCCAATTATATAATTTATTGAATCTTTAATATTTATTAATTATTATAATATTACTTATGTTTAGAATTCATATATTTATTTATTTTTATTTTTTTACATTTATATTTATATATATATATAAATATATTCATTTACAAATAATTGTTCGTGAATTGTTTGGAATAGTCAAAGGGTTAATTGAATATATGAACATAGTTTCAAAATTTTCGAGACTCAACATTACGGACTTTTCTTATCGTGTCGAAAACATATAAAGATTAAGTTTAAATTTGGTCAAAAATTTTCGGGTCGTCACAGTACCTACTTGTTAAAGAAATTTCGTCCCGAAATTTGATTGAGATGGTCATGGCTGACAATAAGTGTGTTTTCATGACTCATATAAGTTGATATTTAGAGTTTCATCATCATTGAGTAATATAGATAAAACAATTTGATGTTGTGAAGAGTACGAGTGAAGCTATCACAAAAGTGTGAAATGAGTAAATTTAGATTCGTCATATCTTTTGACGTAGATAGGATTGATTTCCAGAGTTCAAGGGATTTGGAGAAAATCTTCGTAATCTATAAAATCTGATTCTTCGGGTTTTAAGGGAATTAGGATCTCTTTAATTAATTGCGGTCATCTGTCTCGATTGTTACGTCTGATTTTTCCTTTTATAAATTAAACTCTTCTGTTCCAATATTCTCACCATTCATATACTTTATTTCTTAGCTCATACATCCAAAAGATTGTGAAAATGCTTAATCCAGTTCTAATCCTTGATATTTTTCTAATTATCATTTCTGTCATTCTTCTTTTCAATCTTCCACCAGAAAAATCTGTTTACTTCTACTATTACCTTGGGGTGATACTATTCTTAATTCTACCATGTCTTTATATTGCTATTCGTATTAGTATCCACGGTTTATAATTTCGGTGTTGTCATTGGGCTTTATATTCTCCCTTATATTTCGGAGTCCCTGCTCCCGTCTTCTATAATCATTGTCATTCACAGTTAAAGCTCTCTCTTATTTGCTGTGATTTATACCCCCTTTCTATTTCGAAGCTTCATGCTTTTGTTTTCTTTTCGCAAGTAATGGTCCAGAATTTGTAAGTATGGAGTTTCGAATGAGCTTCATGTTCTAAACAAGAAAGAACGAAATCGCACGATTTGATTGGTCAAATTACCTGAATCACTGAGAATAGAAATATCAAGAATATACTTTCTTGATATGTTCAGAAGTTAAGCAGAATGAAAGAGTTATGTAGCATGGCACATGATGACGTTATGATCTGTGAATCATCACATCCCATTATAAACTCAGCATGACTTACTGTAATATAATCACGTTGATCATGTGTCATTATATTATACTAATTCATGCATCAATTTCTTTACATTTCTCCAAAATTCATTCATAAATTAAACTTGGATTTTACAGAAGTTTCCAATATAATGAAACACAGGAAGCACGAAGAGGTATATAATTTCGGACGAGAATATTTATGAAAATATCCTCAGAAATATTGAAGATATTTATGATGATATTTTAGAATTTCCAAGTTCGAAAGTTGAGGAAGAAAAATTTTTCCGCAAGATTTTAACATGACTTCGGAGCATGATATTCCCTAAAGATTTCAACGGATCAAGAATTACCTGGATTCTTTGAATATAGGGTATGGTCCTTGTATTTGTCCTTGGTCTCCTTCGTGGTTAGCTCAATCCAATTTTAGTATCAAAATCTTTGAGCTTTTTCAACACTCCATTCTTTATTATCAAACTTTTGACTGTTAAGGTAGTCTTCCGTTTTCACTGCTTCATTAGCTTTTTCAAAACTCAGAAAACTGATTCATAGGTTAAAGTGCTTTTCAGAAATTCAGAATTGAAGTTCGTAAATCCAGGAGATAGAAGTTATATATATATATATATATATATATATATATATATATATATATATATATATATATATATATATATATATATATATATATATATATATATATATAAATATATATATATATATAAATTGTTGTCGTAGAATCGCTGAGAATTTCGAGATTATCAATTGATGCCTTCCGGTACTTGGTATGGTACTTATCGTTACGAGATACTGATGAGTTCATGATAAGACTTCAATAGATAAATATATTGATTTATCGTAGAGATTTAAGCCAAGGAGCAACGAGGTTGCTGGTACGTCTGCTGGTAATTTAGTGAAATATAAAAGATTCCCCGGTAACAAGAAAAGAGCACGCATATATATCAAGGTTATAATAAGGTTGTTTCGAACGAAAAGTCGGTTGATTTGCTGGAGCTGTAACAAATATGACTATCTTGAACAGAAGTTGCAAAGTTATTTTTGGTAATAATAATGCTAAAGGAATTAGCACAGCTTTATGTTAAACGTTTACTCAGTTTCCGAGAGTTTTTCAGGTGCATAACTATATTCATCAATCTTTTCTTTCGTAGATAAAGTACGGTTGGTTCATCATCTCGATTGAGGTGTTTTCAAGAATCATGAAAGGTTTGAACGTAGATTGTAATCGTCAAGATACAAATGAGGTTTAAGATGAAATCAAGTGGCAAACTTGAAGAATTGTTTAGTTTCATATGTTATAATCAATATTTTAATTCATTTTAATTGTCCAATGTTATTAGTCCACAGTCGATAGTCCACAGTTGACAGTCCAATAATTCATATATAGTTTAATCTATAATATTCGAATTAATTAATACGTATCGTGACCCGTGTACATATCTCAGACTCGATCACAACTCAAAGTATATATATTATTGTAGAATCAACCTCAACCCTGTATAGCTAACTCTAGCATTACTGCATATAGAGTGTCTATGGTTATTCCAAATAATATATATAGATGTGTCGATATGATATGTCAAAACCTTGTATACGTGTCCTGATATTTAAATGCGTAAATAACAGTATTTAAATGACGATAAATAAAGTGCGTAAAATAAATAACATAAATTAAATGACGATAAATAAAATTGCGAGAATATAAATTGCGATAAATAAACTGCGATAAATAAATTGCGATAATAAAATGTAATAAGGAATTAACAGTTAGCTAGGAACAGTTAGCTAGGATTTCGTTAGCGTGGATTCTTATCAAAATTGATTCTTATCAAAATTTCTCGTAGTTAATTTGTTTATTTCTAACAAATTTTATTTTGTCTAATGTTTTCTTCATTATGCCACTTGTTGGATTCTGATAGGTCAAAATCCAAATATGAAATTGAATGAAAATGATTATTCTGCGATGAACGGATACGTATATCGGTGGTTGTAAATAGGATAGTAAATGACTGTTGAATTAGATTTGAAAGAATGTACAGTGTACTTATTAAAGTGAAATCTAAATATTCCTCGGGTATTACCTACCCGTTAAAATATTTTCACCATTAACAGTTTGTACGAAAGAATTTTTAATTACTATCTTTATGAAAACATATATACATATATATTTTCTTCAGATGTAACCATGGGTTTAATGAGTCAATATGATATTAAACTCATTTGATTTACCGTTAGAACAAGAATATATAATCTCTAAAACATTAGAGATTACATAATCGCCATGTCGAACGAAGATAATTGATGTAGAACGTCATGTAGAACAATGATTATGCTCGAGGTACAGATTGTGATGTTGAGGCGTGTGTTGTTGTGGTTTGTGTTGTTGCTGGTGGTACAGTTGATGCCGTTGATGTTGTTGAAGCTGGTACATTTTGCACCATATTTTCCAAGGCTACAACTCGGGCGCGAAACTCATTGACTTTATTACTCCGGGATGATTGTCGATATGAACGAGCGAATGAATAAGGTTTTGAATCTGACTTGTGATATAGTCGTGGCGAGATACCCCGAAAATGAGAGAGAAAATGGTATTACGAATAGGTTCGCCGGTAAGTGCTTCAGATTCTTCGCCAAGAGGTGATTTCGGTTGATGGAAAGGATCGCCTTCTTCGCGTCTCCATTGATTAAGTCGACTACGAACTCATCAGATGAATTGGGGATGAATGATTGGTTGATTCATTCTGGTGACACTGCTTTCAGAGCTTAGGTGAAACTCCATATCGGAATAGCTGTCGGAATCCGAGGAATTCGAACTGGTTGAGGGATTCATCTCGTACGATCAGATGAAGGATTTCTGATAAGAAATAGATTATAGGATGTAGATTGTACCCTGCAATACATAATTTACATATGCATATATAATACTAAAATCCCATAAGTTACGGAGGAATCTACGGAAGCTGTCAGGCAAAAGTAACAATAACAGATACGCTAAGATATGAATTTATCTATACACTGTCTATGCAATAGAGGCAGTAAGACGTGTCTAGACTTTAAGAATGATAAGCAATTAATTTCCTAAGAATGATAAGCAGGTAATTTCCTAAGGATAATAAGTAGATGATTTTCGACATGAAATGATAAGCAAAACTTTTGACATGCAGACACGGTCGAAGTCCAGAATCACTAATGCATCTAAGAAACTATCAGTTAGACACACTAATGCAAGACCTGGTTCGCTAAGGCCACTGCTCTGATACCAACTGAAGTGACCCATCCCAATCCATCTGGACGAATACACTACATTTGGTTACATCGCGAGGTACTTGACCTCTATATGATTTTACAAACATTGCATTCGTTTTTAAAAGACAAACTTTCATTACATTGAAAGTTGACGGCATGCATACCATTTCATAATATATCCAACTATAATTGACTTAATAATAATCTTGATGAACTCAACGACTCGAATGCAGCATCTTTTGAAATATGTCATGAATGACTCCAAGTAATATCTCTAAAATGAGCAAATACACAGCGGAAGATTTCTTTCAATACCTGAGAATAAACATGCTTTAAAGTGTCAACCAAAAGGTTGGTGAGTTCATTAGTTTAACATAAATAATCATTTTCATTATTTTAATAGACCACAAGAATTTCATTTTCAGTTCTCATAAATATACGTCCCATACATAGAGACAAAAATCATTCATATGGTGAACACCTGGTAACCGACATTAACAAGATGCATATAAGAATATCCCCTATCATTCCGGAAAATTCTTCGGACATGATAAAAACAACATCGAAGTACTAAAGCATCCGGTACTTTGGATGGGGTTCGTTAGGCCCAACAGATCTATCTTTAGGATTCGCGTCAATTAGTAGATCGGTTTACTAATTCTTAGGTTACCAAGCAAAAGGGGCATATTCGGCTTCGATCATTCAACCATATAATGTAGTTTCGATTATTTGTGTCTATTTCGTAAAACATTTATAAAAATTGCGCATGTATTCTCAGTCCAAAAATATAAAGGGTAAAAAGGCAAATGAAACTCACAATACTGTATTTTGTAGTAAAAATACATATGACGACATTGAACAATGCAAGGTTGGCCTCGGATTCACGAACCTATATCATTTGTATATATTAATACACATTTTTGCAATCGAACAATTGTATATATATGAATTTATTAGTTATGTCATATTTATATTAATAATATGTATATGTCTTCATATTTTCATTTTGTATATAAAAATATAAATTTTGTTATGTTATATGTATTAAATATATATGTATTTATATATATCATTTGTTTGAAAAATAGTAATTATAATAATACTAAAATAATATTAAATATGGTAAAATTATAATAATTATAATACTTAAGTTTTCTAATAGAGGTAATAATGTTAATAATTCTATTAGTGATAATACTAATAATGATATTAATGATAATAACTATAAAAATATTAATTTTACTGTTAATGATAGTTATGATAATGATTTTAGTAGTTACATAATAGTAATATTCATGATAATACTTATTATCATATTAGTGGTAATAATAATAATAATCTTAATATTAATATTAATGATGATAATACTAATAATGATAATCATATTTATATTTATAATAATAATGTTAATATTAGTAATAATACTTATCTTCATTAAAATTGATAATAACACAAATAATAACTTGTTTTATTTTCATAATAACACTAATTATGATAATCATAATAATAATAATAATAATACTTATATCAATATTAATAATAATAATAATAATAATAATAATAATAATAATAATAGTAATAATTAATATTAATAATAATACTAATTTTACTCAATGATATTATTTAGTAATATATAAAAAATATGATAATAACATTAATCATATTATTTATTTTAACATAACTACAACAAATATTAATAACAATAACAATGACAATAACAATAACAATAACAATAACAATAACAATAACAATAACAATAACAATAACAATAACAATAACAATAACAATAACAATAACAATAACAATAACAATAACAATAACAATAATAATAATAATAATAATAACCAATAAAGAAAATAGGCTACCTTAAAAGAAGTCCCAAAAAAAATATAACGTCTCAGCTGGGTCTCGAACCCGCGACCTCCCGTTCACCAACACACCCCTTAACCATTCTACCCTTTCCAGTTTTTCTGAATATTCTTATACCCTTATATATATTTAACCTTGCTACTTCTGTCTCCTATATCTTCTTCTTCAATCAGTATCAAACGACCCAAAACTCAAATCCAATTAATTATAGCAACTAAGGATTTAAATTATTCATCAAAATTATACATAAACTATATGCGTCTGAAAAAAAATATAAAAAGAAACCTGCTGTTTGCTGTAGCGACAGTTAAAAAAAATTTATTGATTTTGAAAACTAGAACGTTATAGGCCAAGATTACAATACGAAATACGTTTCAAATCACCTTTAAAAAACTTTCTCCATTCTCAATTTAATTTAAAACATAACAAAGAACTCGAATTTTTACAATGAACAATCTGTTTGACTTTTGATTTACAAAGTTTGACTCAAAAATTCGAAATGGTTTTGAGGAATTGGAAGTTAAGTTTTTGCAGATAGTTTAAGTGATTAATTCCTAATAACCCTGCATTTAAGGATTTTGAATTTTTATACGAAATCGGGCTAATGATAAAATGGTCACGAACAGAGGTTAGCGGCATAAAAAAATAAAAAAAATTGAATTTGTAAGAGAAATTGTAATTGGTAAATATAATGAAAGGATTGCACTACTTCTTTTTCTTCAACATGATACACTCATTTTCAATATAAAGGAAATTCCATCGTCACTTTTAATCACGGGTATACAGAGGAAGAGAATAAAAAAAAATTGATAAGGATGGATACAGCATACTAGGTGAACGATTTATCTTTGTTTTTATATAATATAGTTTAATTAATAATATTAATAATTAATAACACATTAATAATAATAGTACTTATTAATTTTATTAATAATTATAAAAACACTAATGACATAATAATAATAATAATAATAATAATAATATTAATGGTAACTAAGTTTAATACTATAAATAAAAATAATGAGAATTGTATTACTTGATAATTTTTAATAATGATGTTATTAATTATATAATTTATAATATTTAACAACATTAATAATGATATTAATAAAGATAACACTAATAATATTGATATAACAAATTATGCTTAACCTATCTCATATCTATATATTAAAATAATCTAAATAATACTGGTATCAATATTAAAAATGTAAATAATAAGGATATTATTATAATTATATTTTATCTTGTAATTATATTTAATATTACAATTTATGAATTTTGTATTATTTAATAGTTATATAATATCATATATTTACTATTTATTATTTATACATTACAATATGTACTAATAATAATAACAATCTTATTAACAATAATACTACTTATTAATAATACTAAAAATGATAATAATAATATTAATATAACAGTTATATTCAAAATTGTAATTAAGGTTAATATTTTACTATTTATTATATCATATCTTTAAATTATATAATTTATTGAATCTTTAATATTTATTAATTATTATAATATTACTTATGTTTAGAATTCATATATTTATTTATTTTTATTTTTTTTACACTTATATATATATATATATATATATATATATATATATATATATATATATATATATATATATATATATATTCATTTACAAATAACTGTTCGTGAATCGTTTGGAATAGTCAAAGGGTTAATTGAATATATGAAAATAGTTTCAAAATTTTCGAGACTCAACATTGCGGACTTTTCTTATCGTGTCGAAAACATATAAAGATTAAGTTTAAATTTGGTCGAAAATTTCCGGGTCGTCACAAAATGTGTCTTAGGGATGATGTATCTGTTAAGGACATTCTAGATGTTCCAATTTGAAAATACATTTATTCTGTAACAACATGTAACACCTCTATGTTGTATATACATTTTGTCCCTATGTTTAATGTGAACATGTGTTGTTACTTTTCATGATTGTCGTATCACTGCCATATGCGTTTAACCGTTACAAGCTTGTTAAAAAGCTTAGATTTACATATATCATATGAAATGATTTTTGTTTTAAACTGATTTTTGAATTTGTACATGAATTGAACTGTCATCCGTCATCCGCTGTCCATAATGCATAATTCCTCTTTATGAATCAGAGGTGTACTGCTACATAAATGGCATTTTGAATATAGGCTATTAAAATTGTACATCTGTTTTATATTTCCATTTAGCCAAAACAAGTTATGTAGAACTTTGTTATTGCTGTAATGAACATATCGAACAACTTATCCGTTCTCCATTATGTATCAGAGCATATGTTTTGTAAAGAAGTTTTTTTGAAAATTCTCAAACTATTTTGTGAAGTAGGATATGAATGAATCATAATGCTGTTATGCTATGTTATAAATATTGATAAGTCTGTTAAAGAAATTTCTGTTTATGGAATTAACAGTGTTCAGTTTAGCGTGTTGCGCTCAGGTGTTGTGCGGCTTACAAAATAAACTTATATTTCAATTTTTTCTATTTTCCAGATATAAATGGATTTATGCCGTTGTGATAAACCATTCTGTATGTCATGACATTATGAGATCTTTAGTTTTGCCTCGGTGCCCTCTAGCGAAGTAAACACTTTACGCTAGCCGATCCCTTGTGTCTACAATGTTGACACAAGAGCCTCTACCATCGGGGGCATAAAAATGCCTTGCCTTATGTGGGTAGGAATGAATGTTATGTTTTACATTCGTAACGCGTAACGCTGTGCGTAAGAAAAATTTAAATTTTCATTGATAATACTGTCACTCATACAACATTTTTGTGTAATATCTTCGTATGAGGTGATCAAGTCCCAATCAGAAAATTACAAAAAGTGTATTGTGCGATTGTCTGAACTGAGAAAGATTAAAAAACGTGATAAAGACTGTTCTGCAGGATTTATGTTATTGTATTGTATTCCGTTCAGGCGTCCTCCTTTCAATGCTCCCACATTTTATATGGTTTAAAGTACCCGTTCACATCATTTCTGCTAAATAAGTGCTTCGATGATTCCCCTCTGACAAAATTCCCTTGAGCTTCATAAACAACTGATTTTTCTCTTGCAGGTTCCACATACTCAGAGTGTACTACTGCTACACCATTTGGTGTTGGAAACCGTATTTCTGCATGTGGTGTGGAAGTAATTGCTCCAAATTTGCGAAGAGTTCGCCTACCGAACAATGCATTGAATCTTGATCTGCCATCAAGAACTGTAAAGTCTACAATTTCTGTTCGGACTAAAGGGTGTGTTCCTAATGTTACATCCAACTTCACTCTACCAACTGCCTTCATTGACTCTCCCGTAATGCCCGCAATTTTCACAGTCGTGTAGCGAAGCCTATCCTTTACGCTGAACGGATAACTTTTGAAACAATGCAAATATAAAATATCTGCCTCACTACCTGTGTTAGTATAAATTCGATTGATGTTTCTGTTTGCAATTACAGCTGAGATAACCACAGGCTCTTCTGACAGATGCCAATTTGGAATGGTATGAAATATGACTGGAGCATACATCCAGGTCTCCGTCCTGCGTTCTTCATCTGTTTCATTTTCCTCTGTCTCATTCCATATAACCTTGATGTGCATTTCAGGGGTTGGATCCCTTTCATCATTCCTTTCTTCTCTTCTGTTCCTGTCACGCCATCCACCGTGACGCATTTTTCCCTGCCAAGCAAAACGTTTGTTTGGATCATTTCTTCGATAATTTTTTCCTGGTAAAAGATGATTTAATTCTCCAGCTTTGATCTTTGCAATGATCTCTCTCATCAGTGACTTGCAATTATCAGTGTCAGGCCCATATGCTTCATGGAAATCACACCATTTGTCACTTTGTGGTCCCTGACGCTCTTCCATCGGCGGTGGGGGGTGAAAAGTTTCCTTAACAGGTTCTGTGAACAAAATCTCTTTTGGAGTTTTAGTTAATGCCATGATAAGGGGATACCTGTCTAATGGCTTTCGATGGTGATAATTGTCATTTGGATGATTATTTCCCCTCCAGCCGTTCTGCTGTTTCTGGTAATTATTGTCGTAACCAAGTTGCCTTTGATAATTGTCATTTCTGTTCCGTTCTTCGCCTTGCTTCCTGAAATTTCTCTGATAATTATCCACTCGTGTGAAATGTCTCGTTCTTATTGATTAAAAATGTTCCATATTAATTGATTTCATTGCGAGGTTTTGACCTCTATATGAGACATTTTTCAAAGACTGCATTCATTTTAAAACAAACCATAACCTTTATTTCATAAATAAAGGTTTAAAAAGCTTTACGTAGATTATCAAATAATGATAATCTAAAATATCCTGTTTACACACGACCATTACATAATGGTTTACAATACAAATATGTTACATCGAAATCAGTTTCTTGAATGCAGTTTTTACACAATATCATACAAACATGGACTCCAAATCTTGTCCTTATTTTAGTATGCAACAGCGGAAGCTCTTAGTATTCACTTGAGAATAAACATGCTTTAAACGTCAACAAAAATGTTGGTGAGTTATAGGTTTAACCTATATATATCAAATCGTAACAATAGACCACAAGATTTCATATTTCAATACACATCCCATACATAGAGATAAAAATTATTCATATGGTGAACACCTGGTAACCGACATTAACAAGATGCATATATAAGAATATCTCCATCATTCCGGGACACCCTTCGGATATGATATAATTTTCAAAGTACTAAAGCATCTGGTACTTTGGATGGGGTTTGTTAGGCCCAATAGATCTATCTTTAAGATTCACGTCAATTAGGGTGTCTGTTCCCTAATTCTTAGATTACCAGACTTAATAAAAAGGGGCATATTCGATTTCGATAATTCAACCATAGAATGTAGTTTCACGTACTTGTGTCTATTTTGTAAATCATTTATAAAACCTGCATGTATTCTCATCCCAAAAATATTAGATTTTAAAAGTGGGACTATAACTCACTTTCACAGATTTTTACTTCGTCGGGAAGTAAGACTTGGTCACTGGTTGATTCACGAACCTATAACAATATATACATATATATCAAAGTATGTTCAAAATATATTTACAACACTTTTAATATATTTTGATGTTTTAAGTTTATTAAGGCAGCTGTCCTAGTTAGTAACCTACAACTAGTTGTCCACAGTTAGATGTACAGAAATAAATCGATAAATATTATCTTGAATCAATCCACGACCCAGTGTATACGTATCTCAGTATTGATCACAACTCAAACTATATATATTTTGGAATCAACCTCAACCCTGTATAGCTAACTCCAACATTCACATATAGAGTGTCTATGGTTGTTCCGAAATATATATAGATGTGTCGACATGATAGGTCAAAACATTGTATACGTGTCTATGGTATCTCAATATTACATAATATACAATACAAGTTGATTAAGTTATGGTTAGAATAGATTTGTTACCAATTTTCACGTAGCTAAAATGAGAAAAATTATCCAATCTTGTTTTACCCATAACTTCTTCATTTTAAATCCGTTTTGAGTGAATCAAATTGCTATGGTTTCATATTGAACTCTATTTTATGAATCTAAATAGAAAAAGTATAGGTTTATAGTCGGAAAAATAAGTTACAAGTCGTTTTTGTAAAGGTAGTCATTTCAGTCGAAAGAACAACGTCTAGATGACCATTTTAGAAAACATACTTCCACTTTGAGTTTAACCATAATTTTTGGATATAGTTTCATGTTCATAATAAAAATCATTTTCCCAGAATAACAACTTTTAAATCAAAGTTTATCATAGTTTTTAATTAACTAACCCAAAACAGCCCGCGGTGTTACTACGACGGCGTAAATCCGATTTTACGGTGTTTTTCGTGTTTCCAGGTTTTAAATCATTAAGTTAGCATATCATATAGATATAGAACATGTGTTTAGTTGATTTTAAAAGTCAAGTTAGAAGGATTAACTTTTATTTGCGAACAAGTTTAGAATTAACTAAACTATGTTCTAGTGTTTACTAGTTTAAACCTTCGAATAAGATAGCTTTATATGTATGAATCGAATGATGTTATGAACATCATTACTACCTAAAGTTCCTTGGATAAACCTACTGGAAATTAAAAAAATAGATCTAGCTTCAAAGGATCCTTGGATGGCTTGAAAGTTCTTGAAGCAGAATCATGACACGAAAACAATTTCAAGTAAGATTTCCACTCGAAATAAGATTGTTATAGTTATAGAAATTGAATTAAAGTTTGAATATGATTATTACCTTGTATTAGAAAGATAACCTACTGTAATTAACAAAGGTTTCTTGATCTTGGATGATTACTTGGAATGGATTTAGAAAACTTGGAAGTAAACTTGCAATCTTGGAAGTATTCTTGATTTTATGAAACTAGAACTTTTGGAATTTATGAAGAACACTTAGAACTTGAAGATAGAACTTGAGAGAGATCAATTAGATGAAGAAAATTGAAGAATGAAAGTGTTTGTAGGTGTTTTTGGTCGTTGGTGTATGGTTACATATAAAGGATATGTAATTTTGTTTTCATGTAAATAAGTCATGAATGATTACTCATATTTTTGTAATTTTATGAGATATTTCATGCTAGTTGCCAAATGATGGTTCCCACATGTGTTAGGTGACTCACATGGGCTGCTAAAAGCTGATCATTGGAGTGTATATACCAATAGTACATACATCTAAAAGCTGTGTATTGTACGAGTATGAATACGGGTGCACACGAGTAGAATTGTTGATGAAACTGAACGAGGATGTAATTGTAAGCAGTTTTGTTAAGTAGAAGTATTTTGATAAGTGTCTTGAAGTCTTTCAAAAGTATATGAATACATATTAAAACACAACATGTATATACATTTTAACTGAGTCGTTAAGTCATCGTTAGTCGTTTCATGTAAATGTTGTTTTGAAACCTTTAGGTTAACGATCTTGTTGAATGTTGTTAACCCATTGTTTATTATAACAAATGAGATGTTAAATTGTTATATTATCATGATATTATGATATATAATATATCTTAGTATGATATATATACAGTTAAATTTCGTTACAACGATAATCGTTACATATATGTCTCGTTTCGAAATCATTAAGTTAGTAGTCTTATTTTTACATATGTATTTCATTGTTAATACACTTAATAATATATTTACTTATCATTTAACATAATTAACCAAGTGTATCAATATCTTAATATGATTCATATGTACCTAGTAAGACGTTGTTATAACGATAATCGTTATATATATCGTTTTCGAGTTTCTTAAATTAATAGTCTCATTTTTATGTATATAACTCATTGTTAAAATACCTAATGAGATACATACTTATAATAAAATCATGTTAACTATATATATAACCATATATATGTCATTGTATAGTTTTTACAAGTTTTAACGTTCGTGAATCACCGGTCAACTTGGGTGGTCAATTATCTATATGAAACCTATTTCAATTAATCAAGTCTTAACAAGTTTGATTGCTTAACATGTTGGAAACACTTAATCATGTAAATAACAATTTCATTTAATATATATATAAACATGGAAAAGTTCGGGTCACTACAGTACCTACCCGTTAAATAAATTTCGTCCCGAAATTTTAAGCAGTTGGAGGTGTTGACATATCTTCTGGAAATAAATGCGGGTATTTCTTCTTCATCTGATCTTCACGCTCCCAGGTGAACTCGGGTCCTCTACAAGCATTCCATCGAACCTTAACAATCAGTATCTTGTTTTGTTTAAGTCTTTTAACCTCACGATCCATTATTTTGACGGGTTCTTCGATGAATTGAAGTTTTTCATTGATTTGGATTTCATCTAATGGAATAGTGAGATCTTCTTTAGCAAAACATTTCTTCAAATTCGAGACGTGGAAAGTGTTATGTACAGCCGCAAGTTGTTGAGGTAATTCAAGTCGGTAAGCTACTGGTCCGACACGATCAATAATCTTGAATGGTCCAATATACCTTGGATTTAATTTCCCTCGTTTACCAAATCGAACAACGCCTTTCCAAGGTGCAACTTTAAGCATGACCATCTCTCCAATTTCAAATTCTATATCTTTTCTTTTAATGTCAGCGTAGCTCTTTTGTCGACTTTGGGCGGTTTTCAACCGTTGTTGAATTTGGATGATCTTCTCGGTAGTTTCTTGTATTATCTCCGGACCCGTAATCTGTCTATCCCCCACTTCACTCCAACAAATCGGAGACCTGCACTTTCAACCATAAAGTGCTTCAAACGGCGCCATCTCAATGCTTGAATGGTAGCTGTTGTTGTAGGAAAATTCTGCTAACGGTAGATGTCGATCCCAACTGTTCCGAAATCAATAACACAAGCTCGTAGCATGTCTTCAAGCGTTTGTATCGTCCTTTCGCTCTGCCCATCAGTTTGTGGATGATAGGTAGTACTCATGTCTAGACGAGTTCCCAATGCTTGCTGTAATGTCTGCCAGAATCTTGAAATAAATCTGCCATCCCTATCAGAGATAATAGAGATTGGTATTCCATGTCTGGAGACGACTTCCTTCAAATACATTCGTGTTAACTTCTCCATCTTGTCATCTTCTCTTATTGGCAGGAAGTGTGCTGACTTGGTGAGACGATCAACTATTACCCAAATAGTATCATAACCACTTGCAGTCCTTGGCAATTTAGTAATGAAATCCATGGTAATGTTTTCCCATTTCCATTCCGGGATTTCAGGTTGTTGTAGTAGACCTGATGGTTTCTGATATTCAGCTTTGACCTTAGAACACGTCAAACATTCTCCTACATATTTAGCAATATCGGCTTTCATACCTGGCCACCAAACATGTTTCTTAAGATCCTTGTACATCTTCCCCGTTCCAGGATGTATTGAGTATCTGGTTTTATGAGCTTCTCTAAGTACCATTTCTCTCATATCTCCAAATTTTGGTACCCAAATTCTTTCAGCCCTATACCGGGTTCCGTCTTCCCGAATATTAAGATGCTTCTCCGATCCTTTGGGTATTTCATCCTTTAAATTTTCCTCTTTTAAAACTCCTTGTTGCGCCTCCTTTATTTGAGTAGTAAGGTTAGTGTGAATCATTATATTCATAGATTTTACTCAATAGGTTCTCTGTCCTTTCTGCTCAAGGCATCGACTACCACATTTGCCTTCCCCGGGTGGTAACGAATCTCAAAGTCGTAATCATTCAACAATTCAATCCACCTACGCTGCCTCATATTCAGTTGTTTCTGATTAAATATGTGTTGAAGACTTTTGTGGTCGGTATATATAATACTTTTGACCCCATATAAGTAGTGCCTCCAAGTCTTTAATGCAAAAACAACCGCGCCTAATTCCAAATCATGCGTCGTATAATTTTGCTAGTGAATCTTCAATTGTCTAGACGCATAAGCAATCACCTTCGTTCGTTGCATTAATACACAACCGAGACCTTGCTTTGATGCGTCACAATAAATCACAAAAACATCATTCCCTTCAGGCAATGACAATATAGGTGCCGTAGTTAGCTTTTTCTTCAATAATTGAAACGCCTCCTGTTGTTCATCCTTCCATTCAAATTTCTTCCCTTTATGCGTTAATGCAGTCAAGGGTTTTGCTATTTTGGAGAAATCTTGGATGAATCTTCTGTAGTAACCAGCCAATCCTAAAAATTGACGTATATGCTTCAGATTTTTTGGGGTTTCCCACTTTTCAACGGTTTCGATCTTTGCCGGGTCCACCTGGATACCTTCTTTGTTCACTATGTGACCGAGGAATTGAACTTCTTCCAACCAAAATGCACACTTTGAAAACTTAGCGTACAGTTTTTCTTTCCTCAATACTTCTAGCACTTTTCTCAAATGTTCTTCGTGCTCTTGATCATTCTTTGAGTGAATAAGTATGTCATCGATGAAAACAATGACAAACTTGTCAAGATATGGCCCACACACTCGGTTCATAAGGTCCATGAACACAGCTGGTGCGTTAGTCAATCCAAACGGCATAACCATAAACTCGTAATGACCATAACGCGTCCTAAAAGCAGTTTTTGGAATATCATCCTCCTTTACTCGCATTTGATGATATCCAGAACGTAAATCGATCTTCGAATAAACCAACGAGCCTTGTAGTTGATCAAATAAGTCGTCAATTCTCGGCAGTGGATAACGGTTTTTGATGGTAAGTTTGTCCAACTCTCTGTAGTCAATACACAACCTAAATGTACCATCCTTCTTCTTGATAAACAAAACAGGAGCTCCCCATGGTGATGTTCTTGGTCGAATGAAACCACGTTCTAATAGTTCTTGCAGTTGGCTTTGCAGTTCTTTCATCTCGCTGGGTGCGAGTCTATAAGGAGCACGAGCTATTGGTGCAGCTCCTGGTACAAGATCTATTTGAAATTCAACAGATCGATGTGGAGGTAGTCCCGATAATTCTTTCGAAAATACATCGGGAAATTCTTTTGCGACGGGAACATCATTGATGCTCTTTTCTTCAGTTTGTACTTTCTCGACGTGTGCTAGAACAGCATAGCAACCTTTTCTTATTAGTTTTTGTGCCTTCAAATTACTAATAAGATGTAGCTTCATGTTGCCCTTTTCTTCGTACACCATTAAGGGTTCTCCTTCTTCTCGTACAATGCGAATTGCATTTTTATAACATACGATCTCTGCTTTCACCTTCTTCAGCCAGTCCATGCCAACTATTACATCAAAACTCCCTAACTCTACTGGTATCAAATCAATCTTAAATATTTCGCTACCCAGTTTAATTTCTCGATTCCGGCATATATTATCTGCTGAAATTAATTTACCGTTTGCTAATTCGAGTAAAAATTTACTATCCAATGGTGTCAATGGACAACTTAATTTAGCACAAAAATCTCTACTCATATAGCTTCTATCCGCACCCGAATCAAATAAAACGTAAGCAGATTTATTGTCAATAAGAAACGTACCCGTAACAAGCTCCGGGTCTTCCTGTGCCTCTGCCGCATTAATATTAAAAACTCTTCCGCGGCCTTGTCCATTCGTGTTCTCCTGGTTCGGGCAATTTCTAATAATGTGGCCCGGTTTTCCACATTTATAACAAACTACATTGGCATAACTTGCTCCGACACTACTTGCTCCACCATTACTCGTTCTGACACCATTTGTTCCTTTCGTTCTGTTAACCCCTGGTCCGTAGACCTCACACTTCGCCGCGCTATGACCATTTCTTTTACACTTGTTGCAAAATTTGGTGCAGAACCCCGAGTGATACTTTTCACACCTTTGGCATAGCTGCTTCTGATTGTTGTTGTTGTTGCGGTTGTTATTGTTGTTGGGATGATTGTTGTAGTTGCTGTTGTTGTTGTTGTTGTTGTTGTTGTTGTTGTTGTTGTTGTTGTTGTTGTTGTTGGGCCGTTTGTTATAGTTGCGATTGATGTTGCGATTGTTGGGATAATTGTTGCGATTATTATTGTAATTGCTGTTGTTGTTGTATTGGTGATTCTTATCACCGTTTTCCTCCCACTTTCTTTTGACTTGCTTCACATTGGCCTCTTCAGCCGTCTGTTCTTTAATTCTTTCCTCAATCTGGTTCACTAGTTTGTGAGCCATTCTACATGCCTGTTGTATGGAGGCGGGCTCGTGTGAACTTATATCTTCTTGGATTCTTTCCGGTAATCCTTTCACAAACGCGTCGATCTTCTCTTCCTCATCTTCGAACGCTCCCGGACACAATAGGCACAATTCTGTGAATCGTCTTTCGTACGTGGTAATATCAAATCCTTGGGTTCGTAACCCTCTAAGTTCTGTCTTGAGCTTATTGACCTCGGTTCTGGGACGGTACTTCTCGTTCATCAAGTGCTTGAATGCTGACCACGGTAGTGCGTACGCATCATCTTGTCCCACTTGCTCTAGATAGGTATTCCACCATGTTAACGCAGAACCTGTGAAGGTATGCGTAGCGTACTTCACTTTATCCTCTTCAGTACACTTACTTATGGCAAACACCGATTCGACCTTCTCGGTCCACCGTTTCAATCCGATCGGTCCTTCGGTTCCATCAAATTCCAAAGGTTTGCAGGCAGTGAATTCTTTGTAGGTGCATCCTACACGATTTCCTGTACTGCTAGATCCAAGGTTATTGTTGATATGTAGCGCAGCCTGTACTGCGGCTATGTTTGAAGCTAGAAAAGTACGGAATTCCTCTTCATTCATATTCACGGTGTGTCGAGTAGTCGGTGCCATTTCCTTCAAAATAGTCAAATGGAACAAGTTAATCATACAGAATATTAAGAGTAGTTAATAGTATTTCGTAGCATAATATGAACTCATTTATAAAAGCTTTTTCTTCATATTAGCGTTTTATAAGTTTAAATTCGGGTAGTACCTACCCGTTAAGTTCATACTTAGTAGCTAATATACAATTCAACTACTACAATTCTATATGAAAAACTGATTATAATAATATTTCGCGTTCAAACTTTTATACAATATTTTACAAACTTACAATACCGCTTATTTTACATAAAGCATGAAATATAGCACACAATAACTTTGATACAAGATAGTTGTCAAGATAATTCTAGCTAGTACACAAGTCGTTCAGCAAAGGCAATAAAGACACGTAATTCATACGTCCAGAAACAAGTCATGCATTCTGGTTTTACTAGGACTACTTCCCATCCTTGGTCTTGTGGAACATAACCGTTATGGCCGTTAATAAGACAGCGTGTTGTAACGTCGTCAAAGGGACAAGGGTTACGTAATGACCAACAGTCTCGTAATAACCTAAAAACCTCATTTCTTACCCCAATTACCGACTCTGTCACTTGTGGGAACGTTTTGTTTAATAGTTGTAGCCCGATGTTCTTTTTCTCACTTTGGTGAGAAGCGAACATTACTAACCCGTAAGCATAGCATGCTTCTTTATGTTGCATGTTAGCCGCTTTTTCTAAATCATGAAGTCCTATATTCGGATACAATGAGTCAAAATAATTTCTTAACCCGTTGCGTAAAATAGCATTTGGGTTCCCCGCAATATATGCGTCAAAGTAAACACATCGTAACTTATGGGTTTCCCAATGTGATATCCCCCATCTTTCAAACGAAAGTCTCTTATAAACCAAGACATTCTTGGAACGTTCTTCGAATGTCTTACAAACTGATTTCGCCGTAAATAGTTGTGCCGAAGAATTCTGACTGACTCTAGACAAGATTTCATCAATCATGTCTCCGGGTAGGTCTCTTAAAATATTGTGTTGTCTATCCATTTTGTGTTTTTATACTGTAAAATATTCAAGAGTTAGATTCATAAAAAAAAATACTTATTAATACAAGCAATTTTTACATATATCATAAAGCATAAGCACACTATATTACATATATTACACCACACGAATACAACTATCTTATTCTGACTCGCTCGTTTCTTCTTCTTCGGTTTTGGTTCGTTTTGCCAAGTTTCTAGGGATATATGATGTTCCCCTAATACGAGCTGTCGTTTTCCACAACGGTTTAGAAAAAACTGGTGGTTTAGAGGTTCCCGGGTCATTGTTACAACTTAAGGGCTTCGGGGGTTGACGATACATATAAAGTTCATCGGGGTTGGAATTAGATTTCTCTATTTTTATGCCCTTTCCCTTATTATTTTCTTTTGCCTTTTTAAATTCAGTTGGGGTAATTTCTATAACATCATCGGAATTCTCGTCGGAATCCGATTCATCGAAGAATTGGTAATGCTCCCAATATTTTGCTTCCTTGGTGGAAACACCATTGACCATAATTAACCTTGGTCGGTTGGTTGAGGATTTTCTTTTACTTAACCGTTTTATTATTTCCCCCATCGGTTCTATTTCCTCCTCCGGTTCCTCCTCTTCCGGTTCTGATTCTTCTTCCGGTTCTTCTTCGGGAACTTGTGAATCAGTCCAATATATATTCGACTCTTCGTTATTATTAGGTGAGTCAATGGGATTTGTGCTAGAGGTAGACATCTATCACACAATATCAAACATGTTAAGAGATTAATATATCACATAATATATACATGTTAATAATATATAGTTTCCAACAAAAATGTTAAGCAATCATTTTTAAAGAAAACACGGTCGAAGTCCAGACTCACTAATGCATCCTAACAAACTCGATAAGACACACTAATGCAAATTTTCTGGTTCTCTAAGACCAACGCTCGTATACCAACTGAAATGTCCCGTTCTTATTGATTAAAAACGTTCCATATTAATTGATTTCATTGCGAGGTTTTGACCTCTATATGAGACGTTTTTCAAAGACTGCATTCATTTTAAAACAAACCATAACCTTTATTTCATAAATAAAGGTTTAAAAAGCTTTACGTAGATTATCAAATAATGATAATCTAAAATATCCTGTTTACACACGACCATTACATAATGGTTTACAATACAAATATGTTACATCAAAATCAGTTTCTTGAATGCAGTTTTTACACAATATCATACAAACATGGACTCCAAATCTTGTCCTTATTTTAGTATGCAACAGCGGAAGCTCTTAGTATTCACCTGAGAATAAACATGCTTTAAACGTCAACAAAAATGTTGGTGAGTTATAGGTTTAACCTATATATATCAAATCGTAACAATAGACCACAAGATTTCATATTTCAATACACATCCCATACATAGAGATAAAAATCATTCATATGGTGAACACCTGGTAACCGACATTAACAAGATGCATATATAAGAATATCCCCATCATTCCGGGACACCCTTCGGATATGATATAAATTTCGAAGTACTAAAGCATCTGGTACTTTGGATGGGGTTTGTTAGGCCCAATAGATCTATCTTTAGGATACGCATCAATTAGGGTACCTGTTCCCTAATTCTTAGATTACCAGACTTAATAAAAAGGGGCATATTCGATTTCGATAATTCAACCATAGAATGTAGTTTCACGTACTTGTGTCTATTTTGTAAATCATTTATAAAACCTGCATGTATTCTCATCCCAAAAATATTAGATTTTAAAAGTGGGACTATAACTCACTTTCACAGATTTTTACTTCGTCGGGAAGTAAGACTTGGCCACTGGTTGATTCACGAACCTATAACAATATATACATATATATCAAAGTATGTTCAAAATATATTTACAACACTTTTAATATATTTTGATGTTTTAAGTTTATTAAGTCAGTTGTCCTCGTTAGTAACCTACAACTAGTTGTCCACAGTTAGATGTACAGAAATAAATCGATAAATATTATCTTGAATCAATCCACGACCCAGTGTATACGTATCTCAGTATTGATCACAACTCAAACTATATATATTTTGGAATCAACCTCAACCCTGTATAGCTAACTCCAACATTCACATATAGAGTGTCTATGGTTGTTCCGAAATATATATAGATGTGTCGACATGATAGGTCGAAACATTGTATACATGTCTATGGTATCTCAAGATTACATAATATACAATACAAGTTGATTAAGTTATGGTTGGAATAGATTTGTTACCAATTTTCACGTAGCTAAAATGAGAAAAATTATTCAATCTTGTTTTACCCATAACTTCTTCATTTTAAATCCATTTTGAGTGAATCAAATTGCTATGGTTTTATATTGAACTCTATTTTATGAATCTAAACAGAAAAAGTATAGGTTTATAGTCAAAAAAATAAGTTACAAGTCGTTTTTGTAAAGGTAGTCATTTCAGTCGAAAGAACGACGTCTAGATGACCATTTTAGAAAACATACTTTCACTTTGAGTTTAATCATAATTTTTGGATATAGTTTCATGTTCATAATAAAAATCATTTTCCCAGAATAACAACTTTTAAATCAAAGTTTATCATAGTTTTTAATTAACTAACCTAAAACAGCCCGCGGTGTTACTACGACGACGTAAATCCGATTTTACGGTGTTTTTTATGTTTCCAGGTTTTAAATCATTAAGTTAGCATATCATATAGATATAGAACATGTGTTTAGTTGATTTTAAAAGTCAAGTTAGAAGGATTTTGCGAACAAGTTTAGAATTAACTAAACTATGTTCTAGTGATTACAAGTTTAAACCTTCGAATAAGATAGCTTTATATGTATGAATCGAATGATGTTATGAACATCATTACTACCTCAAGTTCCTTGGATAAACCTACTGGAAATGAGAAAACTAGATCTAGCTTCAAAGGATCCTTGGATGGCTTGAAAGTTCTTGAAGCAGAATCATGACACGAAAACAATTTCAAGTAAGATTTCCACTCGAAATAAGATTGTTATAGTTATAGAAATTGAATTAAAGTTTGAATATGATTATTACCTTGTATTAGAAAGATAACCTACTGTAAGTAACAAAGGTTTCTTGATCTTGGATGATTACTTGGAATGGATTTAGAAAACTTGGAAGTAAACTTGCAATCTTGGAAGTATTCTTGATTTTATGAAACTAGAACTTTTGGAATTTATGAAGAACACTTAGAACTTGAAGATAGAACTTGAGAGAGATCAATTAGTTGAAGAAAATTGAAGAATTAAAGTATTTGTAGGTGTTTTTGGTCGTTGGTGTATGGATTAGATATAAAGGATATGTAATTTTGTTTTCATGTAAATAAGTCATGAATGATTACTCATATTTTTGTAATTTTATGAGATATTTCATGCTAGTTGCCAAATGATGGTTCCCACATGTGTTAGGTGACTCACATGGGCTGATAAGAGCTGATCATTGGAGTGTATATACCAATAGTACATACATCTAAAAGCTGTGTATTGTACGAGTACGAATACGGGTGCATACGAGTAGAATTGTTGATGAAACTGAACGAGGATGTAATTGTAAGCATTTTTGTTAAGTAGAAGTATTTTGATAAGTGTCTTGAAGTCTTTCAAAAGTGTATGAATACATATTAAAACACTACATGTATATACATTTTAACTGAGTCGTTAAGTCATCGTTAGTCGTTACATGTAAATGTTGTTTTGAAACCTTTAGGTTAACGATCTTGTTGAATGTTGTTAACCCATTGTTTATTATTACAAATGAGATGTTAAATTGTTATATTATCATGATATTATGATATATAATATATCTTATTATGATATATATACAGTTAAATGTCGTTACAACGATAATCGTTACATATATGTCTCGTTTCGAAATCATTAAGTTAGTAGTCTTATTTTTACATATGTATTTCATTGTTAATACACTTAATAATATATTTACTTATCATTTAACATAATTAACCAAGTGTATCAATATCTTAATATGATTCATATGTACCTAGTAAGACGTTGTTATAACGATAATCGTTATATATATCGTTTTCGAGTTTCTTAAATTAATAGTCTCATTTTTATGTATATAACTCATTGTTAAAATACCTAATGAGATACATACTTATAATAAAATCATGTTAACTATATATATATAACCATATATATGTCATTGTATAGTTTTTACAAGTTTTAACGTTCGTGAATCACCGGTCAACGTGTGTGGTCAATTGTCTATATGAAACCTATTTCAATTAATCAAGTCTTAACAAGTTTGATTGCTTAACATGTTGGAAACACTTAATCATGTAAATAACAATTTCATTTAATATATATATATATAAACATGGAAAAGTTCGGGTCACTACATCGTGGATATCCCATTTCGCCTGCTCGTAAATGCTTCTGAGCGATACCCAACGCCTGATGCAATGTTTTTGGAATGTCATAACGTAAAGCATGAATTAATCGTGCAAAACGTCGCTGATCAAGATAAAATATAAATCCTGAAACAAGCTGAGACTCTGGTATGTCTGGTATCTTCTGACATTCGATGGTATAACGTTTCATAAAATCACTCAGTGATTCATTCTGGTGCATTGTTATCTCATGTGCATCAAGATGTGACGATGTGCAGCTTCTTAAGCTTTGATACTGCATCACAAACTTTGCCCTCAAATCAAGAAAACTGGTAATGCTCCTTGGTGGCAAGCTAGCAAACCACTCCCTTGCCATTTTCTGCAATACCATTGGAAACATATGGCACGCAGTTTCATCTTCCCAGTGCTGCAACCTCATAACACCTTCAAACATAGTCAGAAAATCTTCTGGATCTGTTGTACCATCATAAACACCAATTGATGGAATTCTCAAATTTATAGGTAATGGATATTCTGCAATTCGAGGGATAAAACGTTGTGTTGACTCTGCCATTGCTGGTGGTTTGATAGCTTCATCTCCAGTAATCAAAGCAAACAAATTATCCACAGCTGTTGCTCGGATGGTTGGTTGTGCTAATTTTTGCTTAAATCGTAATGGCGCTGTTTTAGTCAAAATTCCATCCAGTAACTTGCTTGCTATTTCTTCAGTCATAAAGAACTGTTCACCTTCTTCTTCAAAATTCCAATCGTCGTCCAAAAAACCCTCATCACTGTGTTGATTCTCCGAATCATCAACTAAGGCATTCAGCTGATTGAATAGCTTGAACAATTGTGATTTGAAAATTGACTTTCCCTTGCCGTGATGTTTAGCGTTCACATCAGAAGTCTTCTTGAAAGAAACATTATATGTTCCTCGCCTGGCTTTCCACATTCCTGCGCTGGAACCTCCCATCAATGGTTTTCTCAATAGTGGTATGGTTTCATGAACTTGATCATCTGCTGTGTCAGTGTGCAAATGATCTTCTTCTTCAACGGAAGTCTCTTCAAGAGTTAATTGATCAACTGGTATATTTTCAATGAGGTTTTCATCGATTGGTTCAAGTGTTGTTTTTGATGAGGTTGTTTCAGTTGCCTTCGTGCTCTTGGTAGTTTTGGTGGTCTTTGAGACGGGTGGCGCCATCTGTTAGTACGATTTTCCGTATAGCGGCTGTAAGGTACTAGTACAGAAAATTAGCTGCTCAGCGTGTGGCGTATACTGTTGATTGTTGTTTGCCCTTGAGAAATAATCTCTGTAGACCCGTAACACAGATGTAAGATCTGTGGGGTGACCTCAATCAATCTGTGGATCAATCTGTAATGATCCGTCTAGCGTACTGCTGCTAAGCGGCTAATGTTATTTTAGAGTGAGAAAGAACTGTGTGAGAGAGAAAGTGTACTTCTCTCTGACTGAAGTTCAGATCAGAATGATGTGAAATGTGGTGACCCAGGGGGTCTATTTATAGGAGTAGAATGTCCGAAATTCACGGGATACACGTGTCAATCACTGAATGGTTCTGTTACGTGAAGTATCCGGAATGTCGGTGGCGTGTGCTGACGTGGCTGCGTGCCGTTCACGCGCTGAGTTAAAGGGCTTATGCATAGAAGCTGCCTGCAGGGCTTACGCTTGACGCTGGGCGGCCTGATGGACGCTGGGCGACAGACTCTGAAAACAGCCAAATTTCATTATGTCTTGTGCTCTTTGATCTAGCTTTTTGTATGAAAATAATGTTTTTATGCGTGTATCTCCTAGGATACACCATTAATACCATTTAATAAGCAAGTTAATTTGATGCTTGATGCGTGAATATTTGGTTGAGGTAAACTAGTAATCGACAATACCTTGGCAATACCTTCGAGTCCACCCAGAGTCGTCAAGGCACGTTCCATAGATGAAGGATAATCAGGATAGTTAACTACAAAGACCTTGTTGTTTTGTAAAATATCTAATATCGACCTTACTTATTACTTATTGTACTTATTTAAATTTACCTAATTGACTATCATATGAAATGCACATGTACTCATTTAGCGGTAAAAATTTAACTGACATTAGATATACGATCAATGTCGCACGTTTTAAAAGGAAAAGTGGTACCATTATACAAGGTTGCAAAATTCGCTATTTGGAGATTAATCGTTTGGGTCTTTAGAGGGGTAATCGGCAATTCGGAGATTAATCGATTTGTACTTTATACATTTAAATATTAAATTTCATAGTTATATGTGTAAATATAGAAAAAACTCATAAAAATAAACATAAATTTTAATATAATTATATAAAAAAGAAATTATTTTGATTAATAAATTTGATTTTGACTCATCAACTAACGTTGAAGGATCAATTAAAAAGACTTTAAAAAATCGGAACGAACTAATCTTAAAAATGAGTAATCGGAGTAATGGGGGATTTTTACAACAGCGCGGTAATAGTTATAGTTAACTCTAAATCAAAATACTCGGTATATACAACAACAACATACCCAATCCTACATGTGTGAGGTATGGGGAGGTGAGACGTAGACAATCATTCATTTATCCTAGAATAAAGAGAAATCATTTCTCCACTCCGAGTGAAACACTCACAAGAGTAGAGAAAGTTATCCCTCTCTCTCTGTTCGACGGATAAAGAGATTGCTTCTCTCTCTGTTCGACGGATAAAGAGATTGCTTCCAAGAGGACCTCCGGCCCAAAAGTAGAAGGAAAAAAAAAAAAAATACTCGGTATATATTTATGAAAATTGTCTTGTTCAATAATTGTTCCTAACGCCCTAATATTTTCCCTCTCTCCTCTATTTCAAAACCCTAGCTTGGATATCTTATTCTTATCTCACTTCAATTCAACATCAATTACCAAATCAAATCGTTCTAAAAAGAAAAATGGGAGAGATTTCAAACAATATTAATGTTGAAAAACTGATATCATACAGCGATGATCTCGTTAACTTTTTAAACTATGAAAAAGATATAAATCAATTGTTAGATTCCGCAAACGAATTCAACGATCTCCGATCACGTTGCCGTTCAGATCTCGCCGTAATTCAGTCTTCCTTTCAAGGTTATACGATTTTTTATTTTTCTTTTAGTTTTTGTATAATCATACGAGTAATACTTTATATATATTTGTTCTCAAATTGATTTATGACCTGATTTTATAAAATAAAGTATTATTAGTAGTCTATTTAATTTCAATGTAGGTAATCACAAGTTCTTTCACACATTTTAAGTATTAATAAGTTCTATTATTATTTTCATAAAATAACATAAAATGAACTAAAATTCCGAGTTTAATGTTACCCTTTTGTTGAAAAAAAATTGAATTTTCACTCCATCGTATGAGCAACCTTTAACTTAGTTGTTTCAATGTGCGAATGTAATTCGGTTAACTGCATTAAGCTAATTTCGAAACTTCTTGTTACATTATCTGAAATTTGCAATTTTTATATGTTTATGAGCAATAAATCAGTTTGCAGTTATGGGAAACAGCTTATTTCATCGAAATCTGAGTTGACGAAAAAAAATTTTGTTGGAAAGAGCTTGTTTCACTCTAAAATTAGTCTATAAGCGTTAACTATGATTTCTATAGCTTATAGAAGAAGTCATAAGCTGATCAATAGTTTAAGAAGTGGCTAAATGAATAAGTAAACGATAACGGATTTTTTGTTTAACAATGTGGAGTTATTTGATCTTCATAATTTAATTAAGACCATTATTTCTTGTAACAGAGTATCAAAAAAAGATAGAAATATGCCAGCAAAAAACAGAAGCTGCAAAGGCGGAAGCTGCTTCAGATGCAGAGATTGATCTGCTTCAGAAAGAACTGGACGATGAGTTACAGAGAGAGACGTTGCAGCGAGAGGAGCTTAGATAAGTTTTTATTAATAATTACTAATGTTAAATTAATAAATGTTTTTAATGTTTACTGATTATTTGCATATATTATCTGCACAGCGATCACCAGCTACTTTAAGGACCAAGAAGAACAAAGAAGATCGATTGAAGATAGAATGCAGGATCTGAAGAAACTCGAACAAGATAATAAGAAGGCCCAGTAAGTCCATTTTTGTCAAATTTGCAAAATTCTTAAAAATGACATAAGCAGTGCATATATTTTAACTAGCATTAAATAGTGTTTGAATGAACATTTTAGTCGTAAGCAAGGATCTTGGTACTACAGTCACTGCTGTAACAAAACCCCGATTACTCCTTTTTAAGAAAAATCCGTTTTGTTTTCCAAGATCCGTTTAATTAATCGGTCAATGTCGATTAATGGGTCATAAATCGAATTTGTTGATCAAAGTCGGTATAAGTTAAAATTGGCCAACGTTTTAACATGAATGTAAACTAGATTTTAAGAGTTTTTAAATAAAATGAACGATTTTAGACAATTATGTTAAACTTTATGTTTATGTTTATGATTTTCTTCTATATTTACACATATAATATGACATATATTAGTTACATTTATAAAAAGTACAATCCGATTACTCCCCAATTGATTCCCGAATTGCCGATTACTCCTTTCAAAGTCCGGACCAATTAATCCCAGAATAGCGAGTTTTGCAACCTTGACTACAATATATATGTTAGGTTGCTTGTTATTGCAATTCATTGGATTAAACCAATACAAGATGTTGCATTTAATTATTCCGTATCATGTTATTCATTGATTTCCATTTTTAGAGCCACCAGACCCTTTTATATTTTCTACTCGCCCTCTACACATTAGCCTTATGTGCTAGCTAATTGAAAACTATTCAGAAGAGTATGAAATAGGGAAATACATTAAATATATAGTTAGCTGCACACCATTTGTATTGGTTCAGTCAAATTTTTACTCTGATTAGCAGATTAGTTATTTAGGTAAATGGGAATTATGGAAACAAATGAAACTTTATGGTGTTCTTTGACGTTTTTCTGAAGTAAATTGCATCATTTTCTTGTGAGAGAACTTATAACCCAAAATTACCCTTTACTGTTAGTATTGTTGACATCGACTTTTGTCCATGTCATTTGTTGAGGGTTGTTTTATATATTTGTAAAACAACAACAATACTCAAACCCGGCTTATAGCAGGTTATGGGGATTTAACACGCAGACAGCTTCCAGAGAGACCGCTAGCAAACGAGTGTGTTAGAAGAAAAAAACGTAAAAAAAAAACTATATGTATGTATATAAATATAATAAATATTTTTAAATAATAATACATAAACTAATATGCTTATTAAGAGTATCTAACTTAAACCAAGTACACACACATATATACATATATGTTTTAGATATTTGCCTAAATGCCAAAACACGATTGTATACAGTTGAATACTCGATTAATAATGTGAGAAAGTTGCTTTTTTTATTGCAGGATGAAGCTCTCACTGTATGCATCTATAACAAGCATCATTCCTGACCTAAATCATCAGTCTAAGATATCTGGACGTATCCTTTGCAATGTTTACTCATACTTGTTATTCATCGTGCCTTAGAATATTCAGCGCTAGATTCTGATTAAGCATATTCCTTTTCAATACACAATTCTTTAACATGACCAATTGCAGATATTGTTGATAAAGAGAACAGCATGGTTGAAAAATTTGAGTACAATAGCCAAGAGACAAGTGATTTTGATAGTTGTAATACAATTTGGAAGATGATCAATCATTCGTAAAAGATTGAAGCTTTTTCATCTTGCAATTCAGTTTGTACTTTGTGATTATGCTTATCATCATTTTGGTTGTGACAGTGACCAACATTTCTTCAATGGAGTATGTGATATTCCAAATTCTTTAAAGTTGCTAAATTAGTTTCATGTAGACTCTTGTTTATTTGTGCATGATAATTCCTATAACTAGGACTTTTCTCATCTTTCTGAAAGTGTAGTTGTAAAGTATTAATTATATGAAATTTATGTATCGGTCATTAGTCTTAATATTTGGGTTAAGACCTGCTGTAAGTGGGCAAGTCTATGCATCTGTAAATGTACATTTACATCTTGTCTTGAACGAATTCGCACCTTCGTTGGAATGTTTAAAATTGACTAATCTTCAATAAACCTCACTCATATCTTTAACAAGTTGCATTCAAGTCTTTTTTGTCTTGATTAAGAGTTGAAGAAGCCAGAATTTTAAACAAAAATGCTTCTCATTTATGCTAGATAAACTACTCATATGGTAATGTTTATAAACCTAAATTTATGTGCATTGTGAAGGATCATGTCTCCTGGTGAGGTCCTCTTTAGAGTTTGTTCAAGAGACATGTTTCACAACAGTCAGTGGTTAACCGAAGATCGTTTATGTCTTCAGGAAGAAGCATGTATCGAAAATTTTATCTCTTAAGAACGAAGAAGTCCAATACATTAGAGGATCACCGAGTCAGATTTCATGTTGTTATCGTTCTTGAACTTCCACTACAGTAACCTGGCTCCAAGAGTGTTGACTATTTTTCAGAAAGTAAAACTTTAGTGATTGATCAATGAGTTCAATCAAACAACTTAACAAATCAGCAAACCTTGTTTTTTTTTTTTTTTTTTTTTTTTTTTTTTTTTTTGAACGGCAATTTTTGCATAAGCGGATCATTTATTTCAACGACCCTCATCATTTGCACGTAACACACACCTTCGGGCGGAAACCCGAACCCGATTGACGGTACTCGAGAACACATCCATACGGGCAGTGTCCGGGTAGAGGTCCGTGAACGGATCCGGTAAAACCTCCCAGCCAGGCTTATTTTAATGAGACACCTTTTCTCACGAAGATATTTAAATTGGTGACCTCAACCCAGACATTCCACGTAATGTGGGCATGAACTTGTGAATTAATTGTGTGTGCAAAAATTCGAACCCGCATATCCCATGTGGGAAGAATACATCAATCCACTACACCACAATCACAAGTTCAAATCAGCAAACCTTGTAACTAGGGACGGAACATTAACAAGGGCACGGAGAGGTTAACTATAGAAGAATGCGGTTAGAGTTTATGAACAGGAGAAGGCTGCAATACATCTCCGCAATACATCTCCATCATCATTCTCATTCTCCCCCTGGGCTTATTAATTAGGTTAAGGAAAATATGAACGGGGAGCAACGACTGATCGAAAAGCAAAGATAGGCGCATAGTTCAGTGATCTACAAGAGCGGTAGAGGTCCCGATCCAGGTGTTTTTTGTAACAACCCGGAATTTTCCAACATTTATTATTAATATTTATTATTAATACTTGCGCTTTAATAAATGTATTTATATACATTTACTTGTTATCGTATTTAACTTTACTTGGCCCGACTAGTCTTTGTGACACGCGTACTTTTCACGAATAATATTTTTGAATATTATTTACATTCATGATTATTTATTATTAATCATTTTTAATTAACTAAGGTTAGTAGTTAATTACTTGGGCTTTAATTATTTAGATTGCATACTTACTTGTACTTGGGCTTGGACTTTTATTTCATGGACTAGTAAGCCCACCCTACACTTTTAATGGACTAGTGAGCTCATGTTTTATGCTAGTATTACATTAGGAATAATCTTGTATTAATTAGCTTAATGAAGAGACAAATTACACAAGCATGCATGACCATTTCTCCATACACTTTGAAATGTCCCGTTCTTATTGATTAAAAACGTTCCATATTAATTGATTTTGTTGCGAGGTTTTGACCTCTATATGAGACGTTTTTTAAAGACTGCATTCATTTTAAAACAAACCATAACCTTTATTTCATCAACAAAGGTTTAAAAAGCTTTACGTACATTATCAAATAATGATAATCTAAAATATCCTGTTTACACACGACCATTACATAATGGTTTACAATACAAATATGTTACAACAAAATAAGTTTCTTGAATGCAGTTTTTACACAATATCATACAAGCATGGACTCCAAATCTCGTCCTTATTTAAGTATGCGACAGCGGAAGCTCTTAATAATCACCTGAGAATAAACATGCTTAAAACGTCAACAAAAAATGTTGGTGAGTTATAGGTTTAACCTATATATATCAAATCATAATAATAGACCACAAGATTTCATATTTCAATACACATCCCATACATAGAGATAAAAATCATTCATATGGTGAACACCTGGTAACCGACATTAACAAGATGCATATATAAGAATATCCCCATCATTCCGGGACACCCTTCGGATATGATATAAATTTCGAAGTACTAAAGCATCCGGTATTTTGGATGGGGTTTGTTAGGCCCAATAGATCTATCTTTAGGATTCACGTCAATTAGGGTGTCTGTTCCCTAATTCTTAGATTACCAGACTTAATAAAAAGGGGCATATTCGATTTCGATAATTCAACCATAGAATGTAGTTTCACGTACTTGTGTCTATTTTGTAAATCATTTATAAAACCTGCATGTATTCTCATCCCAAAAATATTAGATTTTAAAAGTGGGACTATAACTCACTTTCACAGATTTTTACTTCGTCGGGAAGTAAGACTTGGCCACTGGTTGATTCACGAACTTATAACAATATATACATATATATCAAAGTATGTTCAAAATATATTTACAACACTTTTAATATATTTTGATGTTTTAAGTTTATTAAGTCAGCTGTCCTCGTTAGTAACCTACAACTAGTTGTCTACATTTAGATGTACAGAAATAAATCGATAAATATTATCTTGAATCAATCCACGACCCAGTGTATACGTATCTCAGTATTGATCACAACTCAAACTATATATATTTTGGAATCAACCTCAACCATGTATAGCTAACTCCAACATTCACATATAGAGTGTCTATGGTTGTTCCGAAATATATATAGATGTGTCGACATGATAGTTCGAAACATTGTATACGTGTCTATGGTATCTCAAGATTACATAATATACAATACAATTTGATTAAGTTATGGTTGGAATAGATTTGTTACCAATTTTCACGTAGCTAAAATGAGAAAAATTATCCAATCTTGTTTTACCCATAACTTCTTCATTTTAAATCCGTTTTGAGTGAATCAAATTGCTATGGTTTCATATTGAACTCTATTTTATGAATCTAAACAGAAAAAGTATAGGTTTATAGTCGGAAAAATAAGTTACAAGTCGTTTTTGTAAAGGTAGTCATTTCAGTCGAAAGAACGACGTCTAGATGACCATTTTAGAAAACATACTTCCACTTTGAGTTTAACCATAATTTTTGGATATAGTTTCATGTTCATAATAAAAATCATTTTCTCAGAATAACAACTTTTAAATCAAAGTTTATCATAGTTTTTAATTAACTAACCCAAAACAGCCCGCGGTGTTACTACGACGGCGTAAATCCGGTTTTACGGTGTTTTTCGTGTTTTCGGGTTTTAAATCATTAAGTTAGCATATCATATAGATATAGAACATGTGTTTAGTTGATTTTAAAAGTCAAGTTAGAAGGATTAACTTTTGTTTGCGAACAAGTTTAGAATTAACTAAACTATGTTCTAGTGATTACAAGTTTAAACCTTCGAATAAGATAGCTTTATATGTATGAATCGAATGATGTTATGAACATCATTACTACCTTAAGTTCATTGGATAAACCTACTGGAAAAGAGAAAAATGGATCTAGCTTCAACGGATCCTTGGATGGCTCGAAGTTCTTGAAGCAGAATCATGACACGAAAACAAGTTCAAGTAAGATCATCACTTGAAATATGATTGTTATAGTTATAGAAATTGAACCAAAGTTTGAATATGATTATTACCTTGTATTAGAATGATAACTTACTGTAAGAAACAAAGATTTCTTGAGGTTGGATGATCACCTTACAAGATTGGAAGTGAGCTAGCAAACTTGAAAGTATTCTTGATTTTATGTAACTAGAACTTGTAGAATATATGAAGAACACTTAGAACTTGAAGATAGAACTTGAGAGAGATCAATTAGATGAAGAAAATTGAAGTATGAAAGTGTTTGTAGGTGTTTTTGGTCGTTGGTGTATGAATTAGATATAAAGGATATGTAATTTTGTTTTCATGTAAATAAGTCATGAATGATTACTCATATTTTTGTAATTTTATGAGATATTTCATGCTAGTTGCCAAATGATGGTTCCCACATGTGTTAGGTGACTCACATGGGCTACTAAGAGCTGATCATTGGAGTGTATATACTAATAGTACATACATCTAAAAGCTGTGTATTGTACGAGTACGAATACGGGTGCATACGAGTAGAATTGTTGATGAAACTGAACGAGGATGAAATTGTAAGCATTTTTGTTAAGTAGAAGTATTTTGATAAGTGTATTGAAGTCTTTCAAAAGTGTATAAATACATATTAAAACACTACATGTATATACATTTTAACTGAGTCGTTAAGTCATCGTTAGTCGTTACATGTAAATGTTGTTTTGAAACCTTTAGGTTAACGATCTTGTTGAATGTTGTTAACCCATTGTTTATTATAAAAAATGAGATGTTAAATTGTTATATTATCATGATATTATGATATATAATATATCTTAGTATGATGTATATACAGTTAAATGTCGTTACAACGATAATCGTTACATATATGTCTCGTTTCGAAATCATTAAGTTAGTAGTCTTGTTTTTACATATGTAGTTCATTGTTAATATACTTAATGATATGTTTACTTATCATAGTATCATGTTAACTATATATATATATATATCCATATATATGTCATCATATAGTTTTTACAAGTTTTAACGTTTGTGAATCACCGGTCAACTTGGGTGGTCAATTGTCTATATGAAACATATTTCAATTAATCAAGTCTTAACAAGTTTGATTTCTTAACATGTTGGAAACATTTAATCATGTAAATATCAATCTCAATTAATATATATAAACATGGAAAAGTTCGGGTCACTACAGTACCTACCCGTTAAATAAATTTTGTCCCGAAATTTTAAGCTGTTGAAGGTGTTGACGAATCTTCTGGAAATAGATGCGGGTATTTCTTCTTCATCTGATCCTCACGCTCCCAGGTGAACTCGGGTCCTCTACGAGCATTCCATCGAACCTTAACAATTGGTATCTTGTTTTGCTTAAGTCTTTTAACCTCACGATCCATTATTTCGACGGGTTCTTCGATGAATTGAAGTTTTTCGTTGATTTGGATTTCATCTAACGGAATAGTGAGATCTTCTTTAGCAAAACATTTCTTCAAATTCGAGACGTGGAAAGTGTTATGTACAGCCGCGAGTTGTTGAGGTAACTCAAGTCGGTAAGCTACTGGTCCGACACGATCAATAATCTTGAATGGTCCAATATACCTTGGATTTAATTTCCCTCGTTTACCAAATCGAACAACGCCTTTCCAAGGTGCAACTTTAAGCATGACCATCTCTCCAATTTCAAATTCTATATCTTTTCTTTTAATGTCAGCGTAGCTCTTTTGTCGACTTTGGGCGGTTTTCAACCGTTGTTGAATTTGGATGATCTTCTCGGTAGTTTCTTGTATAATCTCCGGACCCGTAATCTGTCTATCCCCCACTTCACTCCAACAAATCAGAGACCTGCACTTTCTACCATAAAGTGCTTCAAACGGCGCCATCTCAATGCTTGAATGGTAGCTGTTGTTGTAGGAAAATTCTGCTAACGGTAGATGTCGATCCCAACTGTTTCCGAAATAAATAACACATGCTCGTAGCATGTCTTCAAGCGTTTGTATCGTCCTTTCGCTCTGCCCATCAGTTTGTGGATGATAGGCAGTACTCATGCCTAGACGAGTTCCTAATGCTTGCTGTAATGTCTGCCAGAATCTTGAAATAAATCTGCCATCCCTATCAGAGATAATAGAGATTGGTATTCCATGTCTGGAGACGACTTCCTTCAAATACAGTCGTGCTAACTTCTCCATCTTGTCATCTTCTCTTATTGGCAGGAAGTGTGCTGATTTAGTGAGACGATCAACTATTACCCAAATAGTATCAAAACCACTTGCAGTCCTTGGCAATTTAGTGATGAAATCCATGGTAATGTTTTCCCATTTCCATTCCGGGATTTCGGGTTGTTGAAGTAGACCTGATGGTTTCTGATGCTCAGCTTTGACCTTAGAACACGTCAAACATTCTCCTACGTATTT
Source organism: Rutidosis leptorrhynchoides (assembly GCF_046630445.1). Classification (NCBI taxonomy): domain Eukaryota; kingdom Viridiplantae; phylum Streptophyta; class Magnoliopsida; order Asterales; family Asteraceae; genus Rutidosis; species Rutidosis leptorrhynchoides. The sequence continues at coordinate 376,334,660 of NC_092338.1, forward strand.
AGCAACATCGGCTTTCATACCCGGCCACCAAAAATGTTTCTTGAGATCCTTGTATATCTTCCCCGTTCCAGGATGTATTGAGTATCTGGTTTTATGAGTTTCTCTAAGTACCATTTCTCTCATATCTCCAAATTTTGGTACCCAAATCCTTTCAGCCCTATACCGGGTTCCATCTTCCTGAATATTAAGATGCTTCTCCGATCCTTTGGGTATTTCATCCTTTAAATTTCCCTCTTTTAAAACTCCTTATTGCACCTCCTTTATTTGAGTAGTAAGGTTATTATGAATCATTATATTCATAGATTTTACTCGAATAGGTTCTCTGTCTTTCCTGCTCAAGGCATCGGCTACCACATTTGCCTTCCCCGGGTGGTAACGAATCTCAAAGTCGTAATCATTCAATAATTCAATCCACCTACGCTGCCTCATATTCAGTTGTTTCTGATTAAATATGTGTTGAAGACTTTTGTGGTCGGTATATATAATACTTTTGACCCCATATAAGTAGTGCCTCCAAGTCTTTAATGCAAAAACAACCGCGCCTAATTCCAAATCATGTGTCGTATAATTTTGTTCATGAATCTTCAATTGTCTAGACGCATAAGCAATCACCTTCGTTCGTTGCATTAATACACAACCGAGACCTTGCTTTGATGCGTCACAATAAATCACAAAATCATCATTCCCTTCAGGCAATGACAATATAGGTGCCGTAATTAGCTTTTTCTTCAATAACTAAAACGCTTTCTCTTGTTCATCATTCCATTCAAATTTCTTCCCTTTATGCGTTAATGCAGTCAAGGGTTTTGCTATTCTGGAAAAGTCTTGGATGAACCTTCGGTAGTAACCAGCTAGTCCTAAAAACTGGCATATGTGTTTCGGAGTTTTCGGGGTTTCCCACTTTTTAACAGTTTCTATCTTTGCCGGATCCACCTTAATACCTTCTTTGTTCACTATGTGACTGAGGAATTGAACTTCTTCCAACCAAAATGCACACTTTGAAAATTTAGCGTACAATTCTTCCTTCCTCAATACTTCTAACACCTTTCTCAAATGTTCACCGTGTTCTTGGTCATTCTTTGAGTAAATAAGTATGTCATCAATGAAAACAATGACAAACTTGTCAAGGTATGGTCCACACACTCGGTTCATAAGGTCCATGAACACAGCTGGTGCATTAGTTAAACCAAACGGCATGACTATAAACTCGTAATGACCGTAACGTGTTCTGAAAGCAGTCTTTGGAATATCATCTTCTTTCACCCGCATTTGATGATACCCGGAACGTAAGTCAATCTTTGAATAAACAGATGAGCCTTGTAGTTGATCAAATAAGTCGTTGATTCTTGGTAGTGGGTAGCGGTTCTTGATGGTAAGTTTGTTCAACTCTCGGTAGTCGATACACAACCTGAATGTACCATCTTTCTTCTTGACAAACAAAACAGGAGCTCCCCACGGTGATGTGCTTGGTCGAATGAAACCACGCTCTAAAAGTTCTTGTAATTGGCTTTGCAGTTCTTTCATCTCGCTGGGTGCGAGTCTGTAAGGAGCACGAGCTATTGGTGCAGCTCCTGGTACAAGATCTATTTGAAATTCAACGGATCGATGTGGGGATAATCCCGGTAATTCTTTCGGAAATACATCGGGAAATTCTTTTGCGACGGGAACATCATTGATGCTCTTTTCTTCAGTTTGTACTTTCTCGACGTGTGCTAGAACAGCATAGCAACCTTTTCTTATTAGTTTTTGTGCCTTCAAATTACTAATAAGATGTAGCTTCGTGTTGCCCTTTTCTGCGTACACCATTAAGGGTTTTCCTTTTTCTCGTATAATGCGAATTGCATTTTTGTAACAAACGATCTCTGCTTTCACTTCTTTCAACCAGTCCATACCGATTATCACATCAAAACTCCCTAACTCTACTGGTATCAAGTCAATCTTAAATGTTTCGCTAACCAGTTTAATTTCTCGATTCCGACATATATTATCTGCTGAAATTAATTTACCATTTGCTAATTCGAGTAAAAATTTACTATCTAACGGCGTCAATGGACAACTTAATTTAGCACAAAAATCTCTACTCATATAGCTTCTATCCGCACCCGAATCAAATAAAACGTAAGCAGATTTATTGTCAATAAGAAACGTACCCGTAACAAGCTCCGGGTCTTCCTGTGCCTCTGCCGCATTAATATTGAAAACTCTTCCGCGGCCTTGTCCATTCGTGTTCTCCTGGTTCGGGCAATTTCTAATAATGTGGCCCGGTTTTCCACATTTATAACAAACTACATTGGCATAACTTGCTCCGACACTACTTGCTCCGCCATTACTCGTTTCGACACCATTTGTTCCTTTCGTTCTATTAACCCCTGGTCCGTAGACCTCACACTTCGCCGCGCTATGACCATTTCTTTTACACTTGTTGCAAAATTTGGCGCAGAACCCCGAGTGATACTTTTCACACCTTTGGCATAGCTGCTTCTGATTGTTGTTGTTGTTGCGGTTATTATTGTTGTTGGGATGATTGTTGTAGTTGCTGTTGTTGTTGTTGTTGTTGTTGTTGTTGTTGTTGTTGTTGTTGTTGGGCCATTTGTTGTAGTTGCGATTGATGTTCCGATTGTTGGGATAATTGTTGCGATTATTGTTGTAATTGCTGTTGTTGTTGTATTGGTGATTCTTATCACCGTTTTCCTCCCACTTTCTTTTGACTTGCTTCACATTGGCCTCTTCAGCAGTCTGTTCTTTAATTCTTTCTTCAATCTGGTTCACTAGTTTGTGAGCCATTCTACATGCCTGTTGTATGGAGGTGGGCTCGTGTGAACTTATATCTTCTTGGATTCTTTCCGGTAATCCTTTCACAAACGCGTCGATCTTCTCTTCCTCATCTTCGAATGCTCCCGGACATAATAGGCACAATTCTGTGAATCGTCTTTCGTACGTGGTAATATCAAATCCTTGGGTTCGTAACCCTCTAAGTTCTGTCTTGAGCTTATTGACCTCGGTTCTGGGACGGTACTTCTCGTTCATCAAGTGCTTGAATGCTGACCACGGTAGTGCGTACGCATCGTCTTGTCTTACTTGCTCTAGATAGGTATTCCACCATGTTAATGCAGAACCTGTGAAGGTATGCGTAGCGTACTTCACTTTGTCCTCTTCAGTACACTTACTTATGGCAAACACCGATTCGACCTTCTCGGTCCACCGTTTCAATCCGATCGGTCCTTCGGTTCCATCAAATTCCAAAGGTTTGCAGGCAGTGAATTCTTTGTAGGTGCATCCTACACGATTTCCTGTACTGCTAGATCCAAGGTTATTGTTGGTATGTAGCGCAGCCTGTACTGCGGCTATGTTTGAAGCTAGAAAAGTACGGAATTCCTCTTTATTCATATTCACGGTGTGTCGAGTAGTCAGTGCCATTTCCTTCAAAATAGTCAAATGGAACAAGTTAATCATACAGAATATTAAGAGTAGTTAATAGTATTTCGTAGCATAATATGAACTCATTTATAAAAGCTTTTTCTTCATATTAGCGTTTTATAAGTTTAAATTCGGGTAGTACCTACCCGTTAAGTTCATACTTAGTAGCTAATATACAATTAAACTACTACAATTCTATATGAAAAACTGATTATAATAATATTTCGCGTTCAAACTTTTACACAATATTTTACAAACTTACAATACTGCTTATTTTACATATAGCATGAAATATAGCACACAATAAATTTGATACAAGATGGTTGTGAAGATAATTCTAGCTAGTACACAAGTCGTTCAGCAAAGGCAATAAAGACACGTAATTCATACGTCCAGAAACAAGTCATGCATTCTGGTTTTACTAGGATTACTTCCCATCCTTGGTCTTGTGGAACATAACCGTTATGGCCGTTGATAAGACAGCGTGTTGTAACGTCGTCAAAGGGACGAGGGTTACGTAATGTCCAACAGTCCCGTAACAATCTAAAAACCTCATTTCTTACCCCAATTACCGACTCCGTCACTTGTGGGAACGTTTTATTTAATAGTTGTAGCCCGATGTTCTTGTTCTCACTTTGGTGAGAAGCGAACATTACTAATCCGTAAGCATAACATGCTTCTTTATGTTGCATGTTAGCCGCTTTTTCTAAATCACGAAGTCCAATATTCGGATATATTGAGTCAAAATAATTTCTTAACCCATTGCGTAAAATAGCATTTGGGTTCCCCGCAATATATGCGTCAAAGTAAACACATCGTAACTTATGGATTTCCCAATTTGATATCCCCCATCTTTCGAACGAAAGCCTTTTATAAACCAAGGCATTCTTGGAACGTTCTTCGAATGTCTTACAAACTGATCTCGCCTTAAATAGTTGTGCCGAAGAATTCTGACCGACTCTAGACAAGATTTCATCAATCATGTCTCCAGGTAGGTCTCTTAAAATATTGGGTTGTCTATCCATTTTGTGTTTTTATACTGTAAAATAGACAAGAGTTAGATTCATAAAAAAAAAATACTTATTAATACAAGCAATTTTTACATATATCATAAAGCATAAGCACACTATATTACATATATTACACCACACGAATACAACTATCTTATTCCGACTCGCTTGTTTCTTCTTCTTCGGTTTTGGTTCGTTTTGCCAAGTTTCTAGGGATATATGATGTTCCCCTAATACGAGCCGTCGTTTTCCACATTGGTTTAGAAAAACCTGGTGGTTTAGAGGTTCCCGGGTCATTGTTACAACTTAAGGACTTCGGGGGTTGACGATACCTATAAAGTTCATCGGGGTTGGAATTAGATTTCTCTATTTTTATGCCCTTTCCCTTATTATTTTCGTTTGCCTTTTTAAATTCAGTTGGGGTAATTTCTATAACATCATCGGAATTCTCGTCTGAATCCGATTCATCGGAGAATTGGTAATCCTCCCAATATTTTGCTTCCTTGGCGGAAACACCATTGACCATAATTAACCTTGGTCGGTTGGTTGAGGATTTTCTTTTACTTAACCGTTTTATTATTTCCCCCACCGGTTCTATTTCTTCATCCGGTTCTGATTCTTCTTCCGGTTCCGATTCTTCTTCCGGTTCCGACTCTTCTTCCGGTTCCTCTTCGGGAACTTGTGAATCAGTCCACGAATCATTCCAATTTACATTTGACTCTTCATTATTATTAGGTGAGTCAATGAGACTTGTTCTAGAGGTAGACATCTATCACATAATATCAAACGCGTTAAGAGATTAATATATCACATAATATTCACATGTTAAAAATATATAGTTTCCAACAAAATTTGTTAAGCAATCATTTTTCAAGTAAACACGGTCGAAGTCCAGACTCACTAATGCATCCTAACAAACTCGATAAGACACACTAATGTAAAATTCTGGTTCTCTAATATAACGATCCGCCAAAATCGCTATTGACGCGGTACGTTATCTACGGTCCCACAGCGAGGTTTCGACCTCTATATGATACGTTTTGATAAAATATTGGTTTCATTTTTTATTTTTTTTTAAAATACTTTCTATACATAGAAAGTTTACCAAAATATAGACATATCCCAAATATATATGACAACTTATACAAAATGACTAAATCATCAATTTATTTAATAACAGATTATTACAATAATATTTGAATGCAATGTCTTTTTGAAAATATGGCATAAAAGACTCCATGCAGCACCTTGAGCAAATAGCAAGCAGACAGCGGAAGCACTTTTGAAAAACCTGAGAATAAACATGCTAAAAGTGTCAACCAAAAGGTTGGTGAGTTCATTAGTTTATCATAAACAATCATTTTCATTATTTTAATAGACCACAAGGTTTCCGTCTATAAATATATGTACACTCGCAAGTGTATAAAAGTATTCTATAAGTTGTAGGCACCCGGTAACAAGCCTTAACGTTCATGTTTTACCCTCTGAAGTACACCAGATCAGGTGTGTTTAAAATAACCTCGAAGTACTAAAGCATCCCATAGTCAGGATGGGGTTTGTCAGGCCCAATAGATCTATCTTTAGGATTCGCGCCTACCGTACATAGACAAGTAGTTTAATGTTACCAAGCTAAGGGTATATTTCTGGTTTAAACCCACGTAGAATTAGTTTTAGTACTTGTGCCTATTTCGTAAAATATTTATAAAACAGCGCATGTATTCTCAGCCCAAAAATATATATTGCAAAAGCAATTAAAAAGGGAGCAAATGAAACTCACCTTTGTAGCCCAATAAACAATTCACATAGATGTAACCAATACTCGGAATGCAAGTAACAGTAGACCTCATCCTAAAGAATATATGTTGGTTAATAAATATCTAACAAGCTAGGTCAGGTCATAGGGTTCGTATAGTCCTATTGCTCAAGTCCGACTCATAAATTTAGCAAAATTTAGCAAAAGTCAACAAAAGTCAACGCAAGTCAAAGTAAGTCACATGTAAGTCAAACGCAAGTCAAACGCAAGTCAACATGGTTAACACAAGTCAACAACCGCATAAAATTACACAAGTTGGTCAAGTAGTCAAACATAGGTCAAACTTAAGTTATTCATTTTTACTTAGAAAAATTTATATTATTTACATATATGTATTTTTTAGTATTTTGCAGCTGATTCCAGGTCCCACCAAATTTGATATAATACCTTAGGTCGTAACCATTGGAAAGTATGTCATCCCACCTTTCTATAGACAGTTTATTTGACAAAAACGGAGTTACGGTTTTAAAGTTATGACCTCGCGAAAACAGTCTCCCGAAACATAAAATGCTGATAAAATTTGTTAAGTGTTCAAAATCAGCAACGATTGCCCATTTTCTTGCTTGTTTTATACCTGTTTAGAGTTGTTGTAAGGTTTTCCCTGTTCGGGTTACCTGGGAAGGGCGAGTAATCCGACCCATACTCTAGTGTACGCAGCCCATCAGGAATACTCCCTGGCTGTTTCCAACCCTTCCCTGGCCACCCCAAGAATTGAACCTGAGACCTCTTGCAAAGATCTCAGGGCCCCAACCACTTTAGACTCAACAAAATTATACAAATAATATATCGTTTTAAAGCTTGTCGCAAATACTTTCAATACCAAATAATAGTTTTTATATAAACTTAACTGATTTCAACTTGCGAGTCCTCAAAGTAGGTCCGAGAGTCATTTTGACAATTTTGTTAAAATACTAAAATTTTCGGTTGACGATCCAAATTTGAATCCGGCTGACCTGACTTAACCAAATTTTTATCACAGATCAAAAATGACATTTTAGATGTGTTGGTGACTTTCGTTTTCCAAAATTATGCATATGGGTCAATTTATGCACGTTTGACCCGAATGAGTCATAAAACTTTCTTTAAACCAAATTTGACCCAAACTCATTTTTAAAGCACCAAAACTTGCAAACACACTTAAATCAATATACGGGATGTGTTACATACCTTTGGTTCTCAAAATTTCGCATATGGGTCAAAGTAGGCTCGTATGACCCAAATGGGTCATAAACACCCATTTTGACCAAAACATGCCACAACTTATTTTTTTTAAACACCACAACCATTAAATTTACTTAAATTGACGTTTGGGACTTTTCTACACTGACCGTTACTCATTTTGACCCATTAAACCCATTTGGTCAAACAAAGTCAATTGCACATAATATTTAGCTTAAATAATGTAGTCAACTTCCAGAATTTTTATAAAAATAAGTACAGATCCGTTTGACTTGAAATACGCGTCAAAATCTCCATAACTCAAAGTCCTAAAATATATCTGGAGATCAGACTCTAAGTCCTAATAGAAAAATCGCAGCAGTCTCAAATGCGCCCGACAGTTTTTCAGAAAATTTTCAGCGCGCGCCAGTTTTGTAAATTCTGCCATTTATTCTAGAAGAATGAAAACGATGAACGGCCAATTGAAGATGGCCACAAACATCTCAAATAATCACTGGTAAATAAAGCTAAGCAATTCATATATCCAATTCGTACAGTTTTACAAAATACTACGGACTTCCTGATTTGGATAGAATTTAGACATGTTGTATTGTAACACATATAACGCATAGCAAACAACGGTTTCAGAAGCTAACATACAAATGAAATATGTGCACCAACATGTAAATAACCACATACCAGAAGCATAAGTCCTAAGTCCATCTACAAATCAAGTTATGTCATTCGCTGCAAATTTTTGAACAGATTCAATTCGTTTCAGGAGGTCATATTCGAACGCATATAGCCGGACATCTAGGAACAATTAGCATGCATAATCTACATAAAAAGTGAAGTACTAATCATATACTTTTCAAAAATCCTCATCTCATAATCCAGAAATCAATTTAAATGGCATTTTTCTTCTGTTTAAAACGTTGATCAACAAAAGTCGGGTCTAATAATCAGTTAAGCATAACGGGAGTTTTAAAAATCCAATTAACATGATATACGAGTCTATATCGAGTGTTTTTCACTTGTCTTTCCAACCATGTAACATACATAAACCAATTCATCACCAATCAATACCAGTTTTCAGATTAATGCATAAAACACAACGATAATTCAATTGATCATATCTTGAGCTATACATAACGAAAATATGCGATTCAAAAGAGCAAACTTATTAATTTTTCACAAGGATTTCATTTATAATTATTTCATAAACTGAAAATATCATGTTCATATCAGTAGCATATTAATCAAAAACATGATCATTCATAAAAACGAGTTAAAACTTCAATTAAGCATAACATGAGCATACGTTAACGAAAACTCGAAATTCCAAAGTCCAAAATTATTAGTTTTTCAAGAGGATTCTGATTATGTCATAATATTATACATTCAACAAGTTCAAGTTTCTGACCTCACACAAAACAAATTCGTGATTCATCAAAAAGTCATCAAACAATCAAATTAACGAATACTATCATCCATACATACAAGGACTTGAGCACTAGACACTATATCTACCCTAAAATGTAACAAAAACATGAAAACCCAAAAATTAGAGTTTTTAAAACTTACTCTAATCAAGAAATTGTTGGTATAGATGTGTAGAGCTCTTCGAGAGGAGTCCGAATATGTAAACGATTTTATGATCAAGTGATTATTGAAGGTGTTCTTGAGGATGAAAGATTGATGATGATGATGAATAGTAGTGGGTGTTGTTGAGGAGGGGAAGAATATGTACGTATGTGTGTGTTTGATGAAATGAATTAGGGTTATAAATAGATAGATATGTCACGGGTATATTTCTATCTCAATAATAGATATCACGGATGTAATAATTAATATACACGGGTATTAATGTGTAGTCACAGGTAAATAGATATATCACGGGTATAATAATTAGGTAAACACGGGTATTACTGTATAGTCACATGTTATAATTAAATTTTTATCCTTTAGCTAAGATCCAATGTATTTTATCTTAATATGATTCAATGACTGGTTAATTTTATATTTATAAAAAAATTATATATATATATATATATATATATATATATATATATATATATATCTATATATCTATATTGTTTGAAACCTTTTAAACTCTTGACGTCATACCTGGTTTGTGTGTTTCATAAAATACTTATTTATTATATTTTTAAATTAGATACTGAAAACATGAATGTTTAAACTAATTTTCTCGGGTTTAGTTTAAGAATATCCTAATTAATAAAATTGATTTTTCAAAACTCAATTATTATATAACATAATAATTATTAAAATTAATAATCATACTTTTTGTTGTCTTAAAATATATTTTTCTCGTTTTCACTAACCTTAGTGTTTTTTTAAAAAAAAAAAAAAATCTAATCAATATTAATAATAGTATATTTAAAAAAAACATACAAAATTGTAAATTTTAAGTACCGGTTGTTAAGTTTTCAACGAAAAGTTAACGAAAAAGTCGGGTTATTACATTACCTACCCCTTAAAGAAAATTTCGTCCCGAAATTTTGGTTGGTGTGATTAAACGGCGTTTAAGAAACAAGTGAGGATAGAATGTTCGTCTTGACGTAGAAAGATCGAGCATCTTGTAGTTAAATATGAAAGTTAGGTAAAACGAGATCATAGTCCTTTGATACGAATACCTTTGAATAAACTGCTCGGAGTGCAAGTGTGATATGACAAAGATGAGAAGGAACCACACGTGACTCAAATGATGTCACATATAGAGTCTTGGTATATTCAGATATCAGCACAGAAAACAGAGTCATGTAACATGGTACGTGGTGAAGATAAGGTTGATCAAGCATCACCACCATCACGTTCCATTAGAACTTCTGCATGACTTACCGTAATATAACCACGTTGATCAAGCGTAATTATATTACACTAACTCATACTTCCGTTCCAACATTACTCTAAAATATTTATGGATATAAAACAAGTGTCGTTTTCCAGAATTTATAAATCAAAATGATTTCAAAAAGGGGTGTACTAAAAATAGTACGAGAATATAATATTTATTTTAATTAATAATATTGAAAGGGTAATGACGTAAGAATGTCTTTAGAACTATTGAGAATCTTCGTGAGTTGGATAAGACTTCTTCCGATTTACAATTCGAGATGTCATGAGTTTCTGAATCGAAGCATATAAGCACATAATATAACACATATGATATCTATAAAAATATATAAGTAATGACTCACGTAGGAATGTCGGAAATTTCGAAAGTCCTGAATGACGCTTCCTGGTTTTTCAATGACCGGGGTGTTGAAAATGAACTCGTTTGAGCATGAGAAGGCTTGTAATCAAAGGGAGAAATACTTTCTCACCGATAGTAATAATAATATTATATTAATATCAGAATATGCACATAATCACATATAAGTGTAACGACACGGTTCTAGACTAGATCACTAATGTATCCTAACGGTCCAGGTCAGACACATTAATGCACCTAATTCCCTAGAACCAACGCTCTGATACCACTTATAACGACCCACCAAAATCGCTATTGACGCGGTACGTTATCTACGGTCCCACAGCGAGGTTTCGACCTCTATATGATACGTTTTGATAAAATATTGCTTTCATTTTTTTTTTTTTTTTTTTAAATACTTTCTATACATAGAAAGTTTACCAAAATATAGACATATCCCAAATATATATGACAACTTATACAAAATGACTAAATTATCAATTTATTTAATAACAGATTATAACAATAATATTTGAATGCAATGTCTTTTTGAAAATATGGCATAAAAGACTCCATGCAGCACCTTGAGCAAATAGCAAGCAGACAGCGGAAGCACTTTTGAAAAACCTGAGAATAAACATGCTAAAAGTGTCAACCAAAAGGTTGGTGAGTTCATTAGTTTATCATAAACAATCATTTTCATTATTTTAATAGACCACAAGGTTTCCGTCTATAAATATATGTACACTCGCAAGTGTATAAAAGTATTCTATAAGTTGTAGGCACCCGGTAACAAGCCTTAACGTTCATGTTTTACCCTCTGAAGTACACCAGATCAGGTGTGTTTAAAATAACCTCGAAGTACTAAAGCATCCCATAGTCAGGATGGGGTTTGTCAGACCCAATAGATCTATCTTTAGGATTCACGCCTACCGTACATAGACAAGTAGTTTAATGTTACCAAGCTAAGGGTATATTTCTGGTTTAAACCCACGTAGAATTAGTTTTAGTACTTGTGCCTGTTTCGTAAAATATTTATAAAACAGCGCATGTATTCTCAGCCCAAAAATATATATTGCAAAAGCAATTAAAAAGGGAGCAAATGAAACTCACCTTTGTAGCCCAATAAACAATTCACGTAGATGTAACCAATACTCGGAATGCAAGTAACAGTAGACCTCATCCTAAAGAATATATGTTGGTTAATAAATATCTAACAAGCTAGGTCAGGTCATAGGGTTCGTATAGTCCTATTGCTCAAGTCCGACTCATAAATTTAGCAAAATTTAGCAAAAGTCAACAAAAGTCAACGTAAGTCAAAGTAAGTCAAATGTAAGTCAAACGCAAGTCAAACGCAAGTCAACATGGTTAACACAAGTCAACAACCGCATAAAATTACACAAGTTGGTCAAGTAGTCAAACATAGGTCAAACTTAAGTTATTCATTTTTACTTAGAAAAATTTATATTATTTACATATATGTATTTTTTAGTATTTTGCAGCTGATTCCAGGTCCCACCAAATTTGATATAATACCTTAGGTCGTGACCATTGGAAAGTATGTCATCCCACCTTTCTATAGACAGTTTATTTGACAAAAACGGAGTTACGGTTTTAAAGTTATGACCTCGCGAAAACAGTCTCCCGAAACATAAAATGCTGATAAAATTTGTTAAGTGTTCAAAATCAGCAACGATTGCCCATTTTCTCGCTTGTTTTATACCTGTTTAGACTCAACAAAATTATACAAATAATATATAGTTTTAAAGCTTGTCGCAAATACTTTCAATACCAAATAATAGTTTTTATATAAACTTAACTGATTTCAACTTGCGAGTCCTCAAAGTAGGTCCGAGAGTCATTTTGACAATTTTGTTAAAATACTAAAATTTTCGGTTGACGATCCAAATTTGAATCCGGCTGACCTGACTTAACCAAATTTTTATCACAGATCAAAAATGACATTTTAGATGTGTTGGTGACTTTCGTTTTCCAAAATTATGCATATGGGTCAATTTATGCACGTTTGACCCGAATGAGTCATAAAACTTTCTTTAAACCAAATTTGACCCAAACTCATTTTTAAAGCACCAAAACTTGCAAACATACTTAAATCAATATACGGGATGTGTTACATACCTTTGGTTCTCAAAATTTCGCATATGGGTCAAAGTAGGCTCGTATGACCCAAATGGGTCATAAACACCCATTTTGACCAAAACATGCCACAACTTATTTTTTTTAAACACCACAACCATTAAATTTACTTAAATCGATGTTTGGGACTTTTCTACACTGACCGTTACTCATTTTGACCCATTAAATCCATTTGGTCAAACAAAGTCAATTGCACATAATATTTAGCTTAAATAATGTAGTCAACTTCCAGAATTTTTATAAAAATAAGTACAGGTCCGTTTGACTTGAAATACGCGTCAAAATCTCTATAACTCAAAGTCCTAAAATATATCTGGAGATCAGACTCTAAGTCCTAATAGAAAAATCGCAGCAGTCTCAAATGGGGCCGACAGTGTTTCAGAAAATTTTCAGCGCGCGCCAGTTTTGTAAATTCTGCCATTTATTCTAGAAGAATGAAAACGACGAACGGCCAATTGAAGATGGCCACAAACATCTCAAATAATCACTGGTAAATAAAGCTAAGCAATTCATATAGCCAATTCGTACAGTTTTACAAAATACTACGGACTTCCTGATTTGGATAGAATTTAGACATGTTGTATTGTAACACATATAACGCATAGTAAACAACGGTTTCAGAAGCTAACATACAAATGACATATGTGCACCAACATGTAAATAACCACATACCAGAAGCATAAGTTCTAAGTCCATCTACAAATCAATTTATGTCATTCTTGCAAATTTTTGAACAGATTCAATTCGTTTCAGGAGGTCATATTCGAACGCATATAGCCGGACATCTAGGAACAATTAGCATGCATAATCTACATAAAAAGTGAAGTACTAATCATATACTTTTCAAAAATCCTCATCTCATAATCCAGAAATCAATTTAAATGGCATTTTTATTCTGTTTAAAACGTTGATCAACAAAAGTCGGGTCTAATAATCAATTAAGCATAACGGGAGTTTTAAAAATCCAATTAACATGATATACGAGTCTATATCGAGTGTTTTTCACTTGTCTTTCCAACCATGTAACATACATAAACCAATTCATCACCAATCAATACCAGTTTTTATATTAATGCATAAAACACAACGATAATTCAATTGATCATATCTTGAGCTATACATAACGAAAATATGCGATTCAAAAGAGCAAACTTATTAATTTTTCATAAGGATTTCATTTATAATTATTTCATAAACTGAAAATATCATGTTCATATCAGTAGCATATTAATCAAAAACATGATCATTCATAAAAACGAGTTAAAACTTCAATTAAGCATAACATGAGCATACGTTAACGAAAATTCGAAATTCCAAAGTCCAAAATTATTAGTTTTTCAAGAGGATTCTGATTATCTCATAATATTATACATTCAACAAGTTCAAGTTTCTGACCTCACACAAAACAAATTCGTGATTCATCAAAAAGTCATCAAACAATCAAATTAACGAATACTATCATCCATACATACAAGGACTTGAGCACTAGACACTATATCTACCCTAAAATGTAACAAAAACATGAAAACCCAAAAATTAGAGTTTTTAAAACTTACCCTAATCAAGAAATTGTTGGTATAGATGTGTAGAGCTCTTCGAGAGGAGTCCGAATATGTAAACGATTTTATGATCAAGTGATTATTGAAGGTGTTCTTGAGGATGAAAGATTGATGATGATGATGAATAGTAGTGGGTGTTGTTGAGGAGGGGAAGAATATGTACGTATGTGTGTGTTTGATGAAATGAATTAGGGTTATAAATAGATAGATATGTCACGGGTATATTTCTATCTCAATAATAGATATCACGGATGTAATAATTAATATACACGGGTATTAATGTGTAGTCACAGGTAAATAGATATATCACGGGTATAATAATTAGGTAAACACGGGTATTACTGTATAGTCACATGTTATAAGCTAAGATCCAATGTATTTTATCTTAATATGATTCAATGACTGGTTAATTTTATATTTATAAAAAAATTATATATATATATATATATATATATATATATATATATATATATATATATATATATATATATATATATATATATATATATATATATATATCTATATTGCTTGAAACCTTTTAAACTCTTGACGTCATACCTGGTTTGTGTGTTTCATAAAATACTTATTTATTATATTTTTAAATTAGATACTGAAAACATGAATGTTTAAACTAATTTTCTCGGGTTTAGTTTAAGAATATCCTAATTAATAAAATTGATTTTTCAAAACTCAATTATTATATAACATAATAATTATTAAAATTAATAATCATACTTTTTGTTGTCTTAAAATATATTTTTCTCGTTTTCACTAACCTTAGTGTTTTTTAAAAAAAAATAAAAAATCTAATCAATATTAATAATAGTATATTTAAAAAAAACATGCGAAATTGTAAATTTTAAGTACCGGTTGTTAAGTTTTCAACGAAAAGTTAACGAAAAAAGTCGGGTTATTACATCTAAGACCAACGCTCGGATACCAACTGAAATGTCCCGTTCTTATTGATTAAAAACGTTCCATATTAATTGATTTTGTTGCGAGGTTTTGACCTCTATATGAGACGTTTTTCAAAGACTGCATTCATTTTAAAACAAATCATAACCTTTATTTCATCAATAAAGGTTTAAAAAGCTTTACGTAGATTATCAAATAATGATAATCTAAAATATCCTGTTTACACACGACCATTACATAATGGTTTACAATACAAATATGTTACAACAAAATAAGTTTCTTGAATGCAGTTTTTACACAATATCATACAAGCATGGACTCCAAATCTCGTCCTTATTTAAGTATGCGACAGCGGAAGCTCTTAATAATCACCTGAGAATAAACATGCTTAAAACGTCAACAAAAAATGTTGGTGAGTTATAGGTTTAACCTATATATATCAAATCATAATAATAGACCACAAGATTTCATATTTCAATACACATCCCATACATAGAGATAAAAATCATTCATATGGTGAACACCTGGTAACCGACATTAACAAGATGCATATATAAGAATATCCCCATCATTCCGGGACACCCTTCGGATATGATATAAATTTCGAAGTACTAAAGCATCCGGTACTTTGGATGGGGTTTGTTAGGCCCAATAGATCTATCTTTAGGATTCGCGTCAATTAGGGTGTCTGTTCCCTAATTCTTAGATTACCAGACTTAATAAAAGGGGCATATTCGATTTCGATAATTCAACCATAGAATGTAGTTTCACGTACTTGTGTCTATTTTGTAAATCATTTATAAAACCTGCATGTATTCTCATCCCAAAAATATTAGATTTTAAAAGTGGGACTATAACTCACTTTCACAGATTTTTACTTCGTCGGGAAGTAAGACTTGGCCACTGGTTGATTCACGAACCTATAACAATATATACATATATATCAAAGTATGTTCAAAATATATTTACAACACTTTTAATATATTTTGATGTTTTAAGTTTATTAAGTCAGCTGTCCTCGTTAGTAACCTACAACTAGTTGTCTACATTTAGATGTACAGAAATAAATCGATAAATATTATCTTGAATCAATCCACGACCCAGTGTATACGTATCTCAGTATTGATCACAACTCAAACTATATATATTTTGGAATCAACCTCAACCCTGTATAGCTAACTCCAACATTCACATATAGAGTGTCTATGGTTGTTCCGAAATATATATAGATGTGTCGACATGATAGTTCAAAACATTGTATACGTGTCTATGGTATCTCAAGATTACATAATATATAATACAAGTTGATTAAGTTATGGTTGGAATAGATTTGTTACCAATTTTCACGTAGCTAAAATGAGAAAAATTATCCAATCTTGTTTTACCCATAACTTCTTCATTTTAAATCCGTTTTGAGTGAATCAAATTGCTATGGTTTCATATTGAACTCTATTTTATGAATCTAAACAGAAAAAGTATAGGTTTATAGTCGGAAAAATAAGTTACAAGTCGTTTTTGTAAAGGTAGTCATTTCAGTCGAAAGAACGACGTCTAGATGACCATTTTAGAAAACATACTTCCACTTTGAGTTTAACCATAATTTTTGGATATAGTTTCATGTTCATAATAAAAATCATTTTCTCAGAATAACAACTTTTAAATCAAAGTTTATCATAGTTTTTAATTAACTAACCCAAAACAGCCCGCGGTGTTACTACGACGGCGTAAATCCGATTTTACGGTGTTTTTCGTGTTTCCAGGTTTTAAATCATTAAGTTAGCATATCATATAGATATAGAACATGTGTTTAGTTGATTTTAAAAGTCAAGTTAGAAGGATTAACTTTTGTTTGCGAACAAGTTTAGAATTAACTAAACTATGTTCTAGTGATTACAAGTTTAAACTTCGAATAAGATAGCTTTATATGTATGAATCGAATGATGTTATGAACATCATTACTACCTTAAGTTCCTTGGATAAACCTACTGGAAAAGAGAAAAATGGATCTAGCTTCAACGGATCCTTGGATGGCTCGAAGTTCTTGAAGCAGAATCATGACACGAAAACAAGTTCAAGTAAGATCATCACTTGAAATATGATTGTTATAGTTATAGAAATTGAACCAAAGTTTGAATATGATTATTACCTTGTATTAGAATGATAACCTACTGTAAGAAACAAAGATTTCTTGAGGTTGGATGATCACCTTACAAGATTGGAAGTGAGCTAGCAAACTTGAAAGTATTCTTGATTTTATGTAACTAGAACTTGTAGAATATATGAAGAACACTTAGAACTTGAAGATAGAACTTGAGAGAGATCAATTAGATGAAGAAAATTGAAGAATGAAAGTGTTTCTAGGTGTTTTTGGTCGTTGGTGTATGGATTAGATATAAAGGATATGTAATTTTGTTTTTATGTAAATAAGTCATGAATGATTACTCATATTTTTGTAATTTTATGAGATATTTCATGCTAGTTGCCAAATGATGGTTCCCATATGTGTTAGGTGACTCACATGGGCTGCTAAGATCTGATCATTGGAGTGTATATACCAATAGTACATACATCTAAAAGCTGTGTATTGTACGAGTACGAATACGGGTGCATACGAGTAGAATTGTTGATGAAACTGAACGAGGATGTAATTGTAAGCATTTTTGTTAAGTAGAAGTATTTTGATAAGTGTATTGAAGTCTTTCAAAAGTGTATAAATACATATTAAAACACTACATGTATATACATTTTAACTGAGTCATTAAGTCATCGTTAGTCGTTACATGTAAATGTTGTTTTGAAACCTTTAGGTTAACGATCTTGTTGAATGTTGTTAACCCATTGTTTATTATAACAAATGAGATGTTAAATTGTTATATTATCATGATATTATGATATATAATATATCTTAGTATGATGTATATACAGTTAAATGTCGTTACAACGATAATCGTTACATATATGTCTCGTTTCGAAATCATTAAGTTAGTAGTCTTGTTTTTACATATGTAGTTCATTGTTAATATACTTAATGATATGTTTACTTATCATAGTATCATGTTAACTATATATATATCCATAAATATGTCATCATATAGTTTTTACAAGTTTTAACGTTCGTGAATCACCGGTCAACTTGGGTGGTCAATTGTCTATATGAAACATATTTCAATTAATCAAGTCTTAACAAGTTTGATTGCTTAACATGTTGGAAACATTTAATCATGTAAATATCAATCTCAATTAATATATATAAACATGGAAAAGTTCGGGTCACTACAGACTTTAACTTATATCTCATTCTAGCTCTCACCTCATTTCCACACTTGAAAGACAAGTCTTGACCTTCCCTTTATGCAACCAAAACCGACGGCTTTTGAGAAAGAGGGGAGGAGTTCTTTTTTTTCAAACTTTGTTACATATGTACTAGTATCTCACTTCATTCCTTCACACACACAAATTTACTCACAACTCTCTCAACTTTTCTCTCTTTTCTTGTAAGTAAAATGCTTCATTTCTTCTTTTCTTTCTTGAACAAAACCGAAACATATAGCTATCATCATCATTACTTCTTGCTTACTTACTTGATTATTGTTGTTTGTTGTTAGAGATCAAACTTATTAATTTGCATCTCCATGAATCTTGTTTTCTTCACTCTTTTGTTGATGAAGAACCAAGAACAAGAACTCAAACTTGTTAGTTTGTAGTTCTACATTTAAGTGTTTTCAAGACTAAAAGTTCATAAGTTTTATAATCTTCTTTATGTTTATGTTTTGTAGACTTGAATTCTTAAGATCTAAACTTTAGTTTGAATCTTCTCAAGTATGAAGCAAATATAAACATAATACTTGTAGATCTAGTTTATTTCTTCATTTCATTTATTTAAAGTTGTAATGTTGTTAATTTGGTCAAGCATTACTAGTTAATCTTGATCTCATATTTCTTGAAACTACTTTGTAAGTTCAAGAACATGTAAGTAAACTTTTTGATTATAACTTTGTACACTTATGTTAGATCTAGACTTTTGGGTCTAGGATCTTCAAGATCTAACTAAGAACTATGTTCTACAACTTAAGATCTTGATTATATAAGTTTACTTTCAAGTTTGTAGCTTAATATTACATGTATAACTTTTGTATGTGTTGGATCTAAGATCTTGATGTAACTTTGGTTCATCAAACTTCATACAACTCTTAAGTGAGTTGTGCTACATATCTTAGACTTACACTAGTGTCATGATAGTCAAACTTGGTTAATATTACTTTTAGAGTTCATGTATGTGTCGGATTTAAGATTTTGATGTAACTTTGGTTCATCTAACTACTTGCAACACTTAAATGAGTTGTGCTACATGTCTTAGACTTACACAATTGTTACGATGGTCAAACCTTGGTTAAAATGATGCAAACACATCAACGAGTTGTACACTTGAAGCTATATGCATCAAGGATGAGAAACGTGATGAGCATCGAGCACCAAGAACCCACCGGAATACTAAAGCTACTGTTTTCTGGAACTGATCAGACCACCTGGGCTACTGTAAAGTTGATTTTCAGTTATCTCTGTTCGAGTAGATAATTTTTCATTTATATATATATATATATCCGAACGTCACTATGTCCTTTTAACGTTGTGCTGAAAATTCTAACCTACTCGCACTTAAACCGTCGCCACGGTCAAACGAAGACGAGTTTGGTTTTGGAATTTTTACAAAAACTAAAGGACTCATATACGGATCCATGGCCACTGGTCTCACCTCATTTCAGTAGGTATAGAGGCTGTGGTGACTGATCGAAGTCAGCCTTTTTTTTAAACTCTTTTCTTGAATGAAACTTACTTTACACTTTTTGTTTGATGATGAATGATGATGATGCTTAAGACCTAATTTACATACATTTAAATCTATTGGGACGATTTACTGACTTAGTAACTTTTTAACTTAGGTTGAGGACTTTCCGGACCTACATACTTGCTTACTTTTCCCGAATCAACTTTACTACTACTTTACCACGGTGAGTTATAGCATCCCTTTTTACTTTAACTATTTTGGGAACTGAGAATACATGCGCATTTTACGTTTTACATACTAGGCACGAGTACTTAAACTTTATATATGTGTGGGTTATACAACGGCATAAACTTTCCCCTTAGCTCGGTAACGTTTAGTCATTGGTCTTTGAACCGGTGAACGCGAATTTTAGATATAGATCCATAGGGTTTGACATCCCCACCCGGGCTAGTAGCGCTAGCATTTAACGAGTGTTTAATACTTCATAAACATACGCACTCGCTAAGTGTACTTTCAGGGGGTTATAAACGTTAAGTTAGTTACCAAGTGCCCACGGTTAAACATATACTTTACATACTGTTTTGAAACGCTCTTTGTAGCACTGAAATCTCGTGGCCTACCTTACATTACTGTTATACTTAAACTATAGCTCACCAACCTTTGTGTTGACGTTTTTAAGCATGTTTTTCTCAGGTGCTTAAGGTTAGCCGCTTCCGCTGTTGTAGTCTTGCTGTAGACACCCGCTGCTTTAGAGATGTCACCGCATGAACGTTTATCTTGCATTCATAAACATTATTACTTTTGAAACTATGATTTGTAACGACCTATGGGTCACATACTATTATCCTTGCTTCTATTCATTGAAGCATACTTTTGGTTGTTAAACATTGATGTTGGTTAAGACATCACCTTTTATCATGAATGCAAACGTATTTTGAAATATCATATAGTGTTTGACCTTGTAATGATCCTGTTGTTGATGGTCCGTACATGTTGATTTAGTGCGGGGCGTCACATTTTTCCTCAACCAACAAAAATGAAATTTGTAGCTGTTTCAGCTATGATCGCCTCATCTGTACGAAGAAGATATGATCAAAATGATAACGACTTGTTGAATTTGTAATATTGTTGAGTCTAGAAATACTCAACAATGGGATGTGTGTTTGTGACATATATATATATATATATATATATATATATATATATATATATATATATATATATATATATATATATATATATATATATATATATATATCCCCTACATCACATAAAGCGTAACATCACATTCTAGGTGTCAGAAGCTAATGTTCCCTGCCTATCAAACACGTGTCCTTCCCACATAATTTCATTCATTTTATTTTTTTCCCCATAAAATTCTAGAACACAACGCGTGTCCAGATCTATACCGAAAATTTCATTCACCCCTCTCACTCTCTTCTTCTCTTTTCGCTTTTCGCATAACCAGACAAATAAATCAAGTCGCCATTTGAAGAAGACGACTATAACCTATCGTTACGATTCCTGTGCAATCACAGGAAATAATGAACACGGTGAAAATACGGATAACAATCCATCCCTTTTCAATTAGGGTTTCATTCGGTTCACAAATCACTTCCCAAAAAAATCTCCAACGATTCATTCTAGGCTGAAATGAATATGGCAGAAAGGCTTGAGGTATTGGATCGATTGAATAAAGGTATGTCAGGTACTTGATCGATTCAATAAATTATATTGCTGGTATTGATCAATTGAATATTGCAGAAACCATTTTCAGTTAGGGTTTCATTCGCTACAAAAATTACTTGATGGTATTGGATCAATTGAATAAAGGTATGTCAATTAGAAGCATACTATGCATTGTTCACGATGAAGACGCTCGATTCAAACTGATCTGGGATCGACTGAATAAAGGTATGTCAATTAGAAACATACTATGGTTCACGATGAAGACGATGATGCTGTTATTGGTAGTTTTTTTAGTATTATTTTCATCGATTTGGATACAAAATAAAATGTCAATATGAATGTATAATTAATTTTAAACACAAGCTATGATTTGTAAAAATCAGGCAACAATTTGAAATGAGCAATTGTTAGGTGCTGTGAATTGAGTCGATGTTTAAACGTGTTTTTTTGGGTTGAATTTTTTGAAGGCTGCTGCATTTTTTAAGATATATAGCATAGTCATTTTCAATCATCTGTTACATTTTGGTTGGATTTTTCATTAACTTTGATTTTTATTTGTGACATGATTCAAGCTTTGATTTTCATATTCCCTTTGAAGATGGTATTAGTAATTTATATATATTGATTCATCAATTCATTCTTTCTAATAGTATGACCTTTTTAGTACCATTAGTTACTATATTGTGTATTAATTGGTTAATAGGCTTTTTGATAGTACGATTCATTCTTTCTAATAGTATTAACATCATACAAATTGGTTAATAGTCTTTTTGACTTCCTTTTATGTTTGCATTACTATATTGTGTATTGTTTGTTATCAGTTTTTTGACTGCATAAGATGCTAAATGTCATGTTTCTTTTGCTATTTGGGTACATAATGTTACTAGCAAATAATTATGCTGCGCACTATTAGTTTAATGACAAGTAAATGTCGAAAGAGTTGTTTCGTTGGAGACGGTTTGTCCTTGAATACATCGGGCACGTCATTAGCTCAGCAGTTTAGTAGTCCTGCTGTTTTTCCTACTGCTGATGTAACCGATGGTGTCCGAATACCTTTATGATAAACTCACCATTCTTGATTCACACTGCCATTAGTAGCTATCTGCTGGGTTGTGTTATGGATATTCATAATAACAATGTTGGGTGCATTTTATTTGTAGTGCTTTATATTTTTATGTGTTTTAATGCATCTTATTTTGTTATGGTCTTTGCAGCCTTCAATAGTTCACGAGACAGATGCCATACCAGTTGTAGCAGCCGTTGCTGCGCCATGCGTTCAAGATATGTCTGTTAATGATGTTGGTGAACTACCATCACAAGGTACATTTTTTTAGGTTATTGTTCTCATTTGCTTTAGCTTCCCGTTACAGAATGTTTGTTTGCTGTTTATGATAAAATGTGTTTATAAACAATAGCAGTTATTTCCAATGCACGAAATGCATCGAGTTCGCCATGCATCGAGTTCGCCAACTGTACTTATTCTTTTGTAATTGAGGTATTGTTGAGGTATGCATCGAGTTCGCCATTTCCAATACTATTGTTTAGGTATTATATTGAACTATGACCATGGTGATTCTTTTGTAATTGAGTTTCAGTTACTTCTAAATTGTTTTAATTTTTCATCTAATTCTTTTGATTACATGCTCACCTACACGTGTAGTTTCTTTCTCCGATTGAATTGTGGTCAGTGATGATTTTTTTATCAGTGATTTTTGGGGGAGTGTGTTTCATTATTGATTGTAATCTAACTATTGTTTACTTTTAGTTGATTATCATTTAGTTTTTTATAATATGGGTAGTTTGTTTATGTGTTCTTGGTGGGTGATTTGGGTTTCAGTATTGTGTGTGCAGATTTGCTACTTCCTTCTTTTGCTCGATTGTGAAGCTTTGTCTTTGTAATCGGTGTTTGTTATCAGGTATGGTATCTATATTTCATTTCCGGTTTTTGTGGTTTTAATTAATTGTATCTTCAACTCATGTTTATATTTGAAGTGATATTGTTGTCTTAGGTTGTTTTGTTGCATTTAGGTTATCGTCTTTGTAAAGGTACTGTGAGATATTTTGTATATATTTATTATGTTTGTAGAGTTTTTGTCTTGGTATGCATTATATGTTGTGGTTTATTGATATTTTTTACTTTATACCACCCCTACCCTCGGTTTTGAGCCTGTAACTTCAGATCGATATAAGTTCATTTCTAATGAGGAGGTTGCTGAAAAAGTACATAAATTAGCAATGTCGGTGTTAGATTCTATTAATGTATTTGTGGATAAAGATCGTCTGCATAAAACAATTTCAATATTCATTGGTCTTCCATGCTCGGGTTTGGTAAGTGATTAGTTTGAACTCTTTATTATTTCTTAATCCTGTTATACCTGGCAAACGGGTCGGGTTGGGTAACAGGTCGGAATGGGTCGTGGGTCAAACAAGTCAGAATTATAAATGGGTCCAAATAGGTTGAGTATAAAGGGCCGGGTCAGGACTCCTGTTTACTTGCACATAGTTAATGTAAATTTAACTTTTTCTCAAAAATATTAAATATCTTTTCCCTAAGACAAAATGGTTGCGTTGGATAAATTGTCAAAAGGGGTACTTTGTTTAGTTTCTCTCAAAAATATAATGTGTAATTATGATTAAAAAACTATATTACTACAATAATAAAGAAAATTAATTTTTAACTAAATAAATATAGAAGACTTGATTTATTTTATTACATACATACAAAGATAGAGTCTTTGTTTTGTTGCTAATTTTCAAATGAAGAGTTAATGCTAATTATAACTTGCAGGATTGCGATATGGAGAAATCAAAAGAGGTGAGCGTGTCTCGGTCCCCAATGCAGGAACTTATTAGCACAATGGAAACCATAACAGAAGTTGAAAATCTACCTTCTCAATTAGAAGGTCAAGAAGTCAAAGAAAGACTCGATGTAAGAAGTTCAAGTAGATCCGTCAAAAACCAAAGAACAAAACGCAAACAAAAAGAATTAGCAACAAAACATTTTACGTTTTCAAAGAAAGACTCGATTGAATAAACGTACGAGTTTGTGGTTTTATCATACGGTTAATTGATGTAACATTTTACGTTTTCAGTTTGTTTGATTAAGAGTCGTCGTGCAACGCACGAGCTCTTAAAGGCTAGTGTGTGTGTATATATATATATATATATATATATATATATATATATATATATATATATATATATATATATATATATATATATATATTGGCTATAAAAATGGTAACATTAGTACGGATCCGAAGATCAAACAGTACAACATGTTCAAGCATATTTTCACACTAAGGGCAAAATACACTTGATTGCAATATTAATTGGGGTTTTTTTTAGGTTTAGCGGCTTTAACCCTCTGGTATATAGTTGTTAACCGTAATAACCCAGTTCCGAATAAGGCGGCATCGGAAGGGTGGTTAAAGGCTAGTCGTCGACCGATCGAGACGGGGTCGATCGGGGCGTTGGGCGAAAAACCATACATGGATCTAGGTAAAACCCCTGGATGACCGTGAAAGGTCGTTGATCAATTGGCGACTTCATGAAAGCCGTATGAGGCGTTTAGCATGAGATGAGATGTGTTTTGTGTAGGGTGAGAAGCCTATATTTATAAGGAAAAACCAGGGTTAAGGAACATTAGGGTTGGTTTAGATGTCATTGGCCAGCCCAAATGTATCCCTAATGGACCGTACCGATTACAACCAATATAAAAGAATCCAACAACGAGCCTTAGTCCAACTAAACTAACTAAACCAAATGGTTCACTAACAGTGTGAACAAACCCGTTTAATTTAGTAAACAAAGTAAAACCAA
This sequence comes from Rutidosis leptorrhynchoides, assembly GCF_046630445.1. Classification (NCBI taxonomy): domain Eukaryota; kingdom Viridiplantae; phylum Streptophyta; class Magnoliopsida; order Asterales; family Asteraceae; genus Rutidosis; species Rutidosis leptorrhynchoides. Next base: position 376,360,200 of record NC_092338.1, read on the forward strand.
AGCTATAACTAAACTTAAATAACGGGCTACACTAACAAAGAAACAATAAACATAACAACGAGATACCTGCCAGAAAAACACCGGATTAGCAATCGAAAAACAAATCCAACCACCAACATAACAACCAGCAACAATCTGACCAAAAAGTACCGCTGTGACGATCGCTCCAAATCCATATGGACGAACACGTCATTCATTGATTTCATTGCGAGGTATTTGACCTCTATGTGATACAGTTTGTAACATTGTATTCGTTTGAAAAGGTATTTCATAAATGAATATATAAATTCCAGGTTTTTAACATCTGATGATTTCTACGTATAGACAATCACCATTTAATGGTTTACAATAATACATCTGTTGACAATACAGTCAAAATAAGATACATGGTAATGGTTTGGTGAATGCAAGTTTCTTGTATATAGCATGTATGACTCCAATCACATATCTTGTATCACGTATAAGCAAACAGCGGAAGACTTCTAGAAACCTGAGAATAAACATGCTTCAAGTGTCAACACAAAGGTTGGTGAGTTCATAGTTTTAATATTACACATAATCCGTATATCAATGTGGATTACAAAAGTTCAGTTGTTTTATTCAAAACGTTTATCAATAGGTTTTACATAAAAGGTGGATCACAAGATTTCAGTTGTTTCATCCGAAACGTTTATCAATCGGTTCTACAAAATTGAGCACCCTGGTAACTAAACTTTAACGTTTATATAATTTGTACCCTCTGTATAATTATCTTAATAATACACGCAAACCAACGTGTACGCTTCTCAAATAGCATACGTCCGTTAAAAGGCTAGCGCTCTAGCTCGAACGGGGATGTCAAGCCCTATGGATCCATATACTACTACTCGCGCCCACCAGTTCTTATAACTGGCAGTTACTAGTTACCAAAGTTAAGGGATTTTCGGTTCAAACTCAGTGTAGAATTTAGTATGTACTTGTATCCATTGCGTTTAAAATAAAGTGCATGTATTCTCAGCCCAAAAATATATTGCAAAAGCAATTAAAAAGGGATCAATGAAACTCACGCATATAAATATTGTATATCGGTTAATAAAGCATTTGCATGTATTCTCAGCCCAAAAATGTAGAGAGTAAAAGGGATCTTATGAAACTCACGCATATAAATATTGTATATCGGTTAATAAAGCATTTGCATGTATTCGCAGTTAAAAATATATTTCAAAAGCATTTAATAAAGCAGTTGTAAAAATAGCGCATGTATTCTCAGTCCCAAAAATATAAAGAGTAAAAGGGAATCAAATGAACTCACTGTTTAATATTGATATTCAATATTGCAGGAAAGCACGTAGACGCATCGGAGATGATAAACACGAGGTTTGATTCACAAAAATACCCCCGAACATTACCCATAATTTCCTTGGCAACCCATATTTTCCTTAGCTCTAGCTCGCTCGGAAACTTGTTTTGAAAATTACTTGGACAGCACTCCGTCGTAATATTTTATGTACATTATTATTTTTGTATCGCAAAAATAATAATACTAATAATAAAAATAATAAGATTAATAATAATCTTATTAATAATAATAATAATAATAATAATAATAAATAATTAAAATAAATACGGAGTAATATGTATATTTGTGTATGTTTTTTTTTTTTCTTTCTTTACTCGGCAGAAAATGTTGCAATTTATAGAACCTGGCCTGAAATCTGGAGTCATGCGACTCGCATGGAAATGGCCTTCTGGCCATGCGACTCGCATGAGGACCAGGGACAGCTCACATTGTTTTGGCTCCTAGCTTGTCGACATAATATAAAATAAATATAAATATATAAATAATTAATATAATTATTTATATATTATATTTTATTCTTGTGCATAGTAGACTTGTAATTTTTGTTCCGATAAGTCGTACGTCATCACTCGACTTATGTCCCGGTTCCGGGTTCTCGAACGCATTTTCGTACGCTTAGAAAACTTGCATTTTACATTTCGTGACACGTACCTTTGTCAAAATATAGCCTTAAATTATCCCTTAATTATATCACTCAAAGTGTATCTTAAACTTTCGAGTGTTTTGGTCATTTACTTCTATAAATCATCGTCTCGCTATTTGTTAAAACACATTTTTATAATAGTGTTTTACTGTAGCAAAGTACTGTAGCAAAGTCAAATTTTTCTGTAGCAATTCACTGTAGCAAAGTCAATTTCACTGTAGCAAATAGTGATTTTCGAAAACACTGTAGCATTTTGAGTAATGTGGCAATTTGAAAACACTGTAACAAATTAGTGTTTAACTGGTTCATCTTAAACGCTTTAGTTAACTTATCTAAATATCAATTGAATCAATAAACGAATGTTACTATCGTTTATTATATATATGTATATATCTTTTTAATATACATAAATCAGTTTTTAAATACACATTGGAAGTTATTTATAAATAAATTTTAATAATAAATATTTCAACTTATCATATACATTCAAATAGATATTTAAACCAATAAGTTTAATGTACGGTATCAAACAATTAATACATTGTTACCTTTTCATGTTATAGTATATATGTATCTATTTACATATAATTGTTCGCGAATCGTCGAAAACAACCGAAGGGTATTTAAATATATAAAAGTAATTCAAAAATTTTGAGATTCAGTTTTACAGACTTTGTTTATCGTGTCGAAATCATTAATCCTTTAAAGATTAAGTTTAAATTTAGTCGAAATTTCTGGGTCATCACAGTACCTACCCGTTAAAGAAATTTCGTCCCGAAATTTGAGTGAGGTCGTCATGGCTAACAATAAAAATGTTTTAATGACGAATATGAGTTGATAATAGAGTTTTATCTATGTTTGAATAATATGGATAAAATAATCCAATTACTCGAAGCGTATGAGAGAAGTTATCGTAATCAAGTGAAATGGAGAATAGAGATGCGTCTTATCTCTTGATGTAGTAACAATTGATTTCCGGATATTAAGGAATAGAAAATCTTCATAATCTAAATAAGATTAGATTCTTCAGAATTTGCGGAAATTAGGATTTTCTTTGATTAAATGCGTAATCTGCCTCTATTGCTGCGTCCGATATTTTGCTATAAATTGACCACTTCCGTTGCATTTATTTTCACCACTTCTATAATCTTCTTCCTTATTTCATACTTCTAACAAATTGTGAAATGCTTCATCCAGTTCTGATTCTTGATATACTCCTAACTTTCATATCTGTCATTCTTCTTTTTCATCTACCACCAGAGGAAATTACTTACTTCTACCATTACCTTGGGGTTATAGTGTTTTTCATTCTCCCGTGTCTTTATATTGCTATACGCATTGATATACACGGTTTGTAATTTCGGGGTTGTTATCGGGCTTTATATTCTCCATTATATTTCGGAGCTTCATACTTTTGTTTTCTCTTCCCGACCTTAAGTCAAACGGATAATGGTCCAGAATTCGTAGGTATGAAGTTTCAGATGAACATAAATAATGTTCTAAGAAAGAAATGGTAATAGTACAATCTGACTTGTCAAATTACCAGAATACCTCAAAAAAGACCGAATCATCAAGAAATATATTTTCTTGTTATATTTAGAGATTATATAGAATGAATGAGTTATGTAACATGGTTCATGATGAGGGTGGGATCTGTGAACCTTTATCACGTTCCATTAGAAACTCAGCATGACTTACTGTAATATAATCACGTTGATCAAGTGTCATTATATTATACTAACTCATGCTTCAGCTCCCAACACCACTTCCAAAATATTCATATTTTAAACTTGAAAGTTTCAGAATTTAGAAACTAAAATAGTTTCTTTTATGATGTAACACAGATATCGCAAGGAGAAAATTGATTTTCGATACGAATGATTATGAAATTATCTCCAGAAATATGGAGGATATTTATAATGAAAGATACGATGATATTTTAAAATTTCTAATATCAGAGGATGATGAAGAATATTGTCCGTAGGGGTTTAGTATCAGGAGCAAGGTATTCGTTAATGACTTCAGCAGATACTGAATCATTTGTATTCTTTGAAGGCAGGTTTAGTCTTTGTGATTTATCCACAACCCTCCTTCATACTTTGCTCAATCCGTTTTCCAGTTTCAAACCTTCTCTTTTTCTCAGCTTTACCACCATATTATTCTTTATCATCAAACTTTTGACTGTTAAGGTCGTTTACAGTTTTTGCTGCTTCATCAGCATTGTTCCAATTTCAGAGAACTAGTTTCATAGTTTGGGGTGTTTTTCAAAAACCTCACATTCGAAGTATGTAATTCGAGGAGGTAGACGTTATATGTACACATATAACTGTTGGCGTAGACGTGCTGCAAGATTTCAAAATACTGATTGCAAATTCCCGATAGTTGGAATGGCAACTATTGTTACAAGATGTGGATGAGTACATGATAGGGTTTCAATGTATATATAGTGATTTCCGGAGAGTTTCAAATAGCAGAGTGACGGAGTCGCTGGTACATTTACTGCTAATATGGTGGAACATAAAAGGTTTCCCAGTAACAAAAACGTATATGCCAAAGTTATAAGTCTGAAAGGTCGTCGTTGACTAGTTGAATGGGTGATAATACTGGATACTTTTAAAAAGGAATTGCAAGGTTACTTTCAGTAATAATAATGCCGAAGGATTTATCACAGATACGTGTTAAAGTTTTACTTAGGTTTCGAGAGCTTTCCAGATATATGATTATAAGTACAAATCTTTCTTCTCGTAGATATCGTGTAGTTGGTTTGTCTTCTCGTTTGTTCATTAGTTGAAGTGTTTCCAAGAATTTCGATGGGTTTGAACGCAAAATATAATCATATGATGTTCTAGTACTGTTCTGAATTCAAAGCATGGGTTTCGAAGCATGGTTTTGAAAGATGTAGGAATCTAAGAGTGATGTTTTTCGTTTAATCTTGACTTGGATTCTGATCTATCGAAATTAGAATATGAAATTGAATGAAATTGGTTATTCTGCGATGAACAGATACGTATATCTATAGGTTTGAGCAGTATAGTTAATGATTGCTGAATCAGAATTGAAGAATGTATAGTGTAACATATTAATGTGGAATTTATATATTTCTAGGGTATTACCTACCCATTAAAATATTCTCATCATTAACAGTTTGTATAAAAGGATTTTCAATTACAATCTTTATGAAAATATATGTATGTATATTTCCTTCAGATGTAATATAGATTTAATGAGTTATTAAACTCATTTGATTTTCGGTTGGAACTAGAAACGAATAATCTCTTCTATATTAAAGATTACATAATCGTCGCAGGATATTTCTCCAATGAAGTTATGAATTAATACTTCATCGTTTATGGTTATTAGTATTCTTCGGTGTCTACGGTGCGTATGAGGTTGATACTCGTGGGACAGATTGTGAGGTTAAGGTTTACGTTGCGGATGTTGTTGTTGTCGATACTGGTACCGTTGTTGGTTGTGCTGCTGGTTCTGGTGGTGCTACCGGTGCTGCCTGTGATGCCTGCAAATTGTGCATCATATTCTCCAAAGCCACAACTCGAGCGCGAAGCTCGTTAACTTCTTCTATTATTCCGGGATGATTGGCGGTTGGTACGAGAGGATGAATAAAGTTTAAAATTCTAGTTATCATATAATCGTTGCGAAATATCCTGGAAATGAGGGTAAAGATAGTGTTTCGAACTGGTTCGCCGGTAAGTGCCTCAGGTTCCTCACTAAGAGGTGAATTCGGTTGGTGGAAAGGGTCGCCTTCCTCTTGTCTCCATTGATTAAGTTGATTACGAACCCATCCCCAATTCATCCAGAATTGGTGATGACTGATTGGTTGATTCATTCCGGTTACACTGCTTTCGGAACTCAGGTGGAAATTCATATCGGAATCCGAAGAACTCGAATTACTTGCAGAATTCATCTTACACGGTTAGATAAATAATTTTCGATGTGAAATGATTTTCGGATATCGGATGATATTCTAATTACATAGAATACCTTTATATAGTACAAAGGATCCGCGAATTACGGAGAAACTTTCGGAAACTGTCAAGTAAAGGTAACAGTAACAGATACGCTAAGATATTCATTTTGTCTATACACTAGTCATGCAATCCATGCAATAAGGTGTGTCTAGACTACAAATGATAAGCAGGTAATTTTCCACACAAGGAATGATAAGCAGGTAATTTCTAACAAAAAATTATAAGCAACAACTTTTATCATGCAGACATGGTCGAAGTCCAGACTCACTAATGTATCCTAACAATAACCGGTTAGACACACTAATGCAAATTCTGGTTCGCTAAGACCAACGCTCTGATACCAACTGTGACGATCGCTCCAAATCCATATGGACGAACACGTCATTCATTGATTTCATTGCGAGGTATTTGACCTCTATGTGATACAGTTTGTAACATTGTATTCGTTTGAAAAGGTATTTCATAAATGAATATATAAATTCCAGGTTTTTAACATCTGATGATTTCTACGTATAGACAATCACCATTTAATGGTTTACAATAATACATCTGTTGACAATACAGTCAAAATAAGATACATGGTAATGGTTTGGTGAATGCAAGTTTCTTGTATATAGCATGTATGACTCCAAGCACATATCTTGTATCACGTATAAGCAAACAGCGGAAGACTTCTAGAAACCTGAGAATAAACATGCTTCAAGTGTCAACACAAAGGTTGGTGAGTTCATAGTTTTAATATTACACATAATCCGTATATCAATGTGGATTACAAAAGTTCAGTTGTTTTATTCAAAACGTTTATCAATAGGTTTTACATAAAAGGTGGATCACAAGATTTCAGTTGTTTCATCCGAAACGTTTATCAATCGGTTCTACAAAATTGAGCACCCTGGTAACTAAACTTTAACGTTTATATAATTTGTACCCTCTGTATAATTATCTTAATAATACACGCAAACCAACGTGTACGCTTCTCAAATAGCATACGTCCGTTAAAAGGCTAGCGCTCTAGCTCGAACGGGGATGTCAAGCCCTATGGATCCATATACTACTACTCGCGCCCACCAGTTCTTATAACTGGCAGTTACTAGTTACCAAAGTTAAGGGATTTTCGGTTCAAACTCAGTGTAGAATTTAGTATGTACTTGTATCCATTGCGTTTAAAATAAAGTGCATGTATTCTCAGCCCAAAAATATATTGCAAAAGCAATTAAAAAGGGATCAATGAAACTCACGCATATAAATATTGTATATCGGTTAATAAAGCATTTGCATGTATTCTCAGCCCAAAAATGTAGAGAGTAAAAGGGATCTTATGAAACTCACGCATATAAATATTGTATATCGGTTAATAAAGCATTTGCATGTATTCGCAGTTAAAAATATATTTCAAAAGCATTTAATAAAGCAGTTGTAAAAATAGCGCATGTATTCTCAGTCCCAAAAATATAAAGAGTAAAAGGGAATCAAATGAACTCACTGTTTAATATTGATATTCAATATTGCAGGAAAGCACGTAGACGCATCGGAGATGATAAACACGAGGTTTGATTCACAAAAATACCCCCGAACATTACCCATAATTTCCTTGGCAACCCATATTTTCCTTAGCTCTAGCTCGCTCGGAAACTTGTTTTGAAAATTACTTGGACAGCACTCCGTCGTAATATTTTATGTACATTATTATTTTTGTATCGCAAAAATAATAATACTAATAATAAAAATAATAAGATTAATAATAATCTTATTAATAATAATAATAATAATAATAATAATAAATAATTAAAATAAATACGGAGTAATATGTATATTTGTGTATGTTTTTTTTTTTTCTTTCTTTACTCGGCAGAAAATGTTGCAATTTATAGAACCTGGCCTGAAATCTGGAGTCATGCGACTCGCATGGAAATGGCCTTCTGGCCATGCGACTCGCATGAGGACCAGGGACAGCTCACATTGTTTTGGCTCCTAGCTTGTCGACATAATATAAAATAAATATAAATATATAAATAATTAATATAATTATTTATATATTATATTTTATTCTTGTGCATAGTAGACTTGTAATTTTTGTTCCGATAAGTCGTACGTCATCACTCGACTTATGTCCCGGTTCCGGGTTCTCGAACGCATTTTCGTACGCTTAGAAAACTTGCATTTTACATTTCGTGACACGTACCTTTGTCAAAATATAGCCTTAAATTATCCCTTAATTATATCACTCAAAGTGTATCTTAAACTTTCGAGTGTTTTGGTCATTTACTTCTATAAATCATCGTCTCGCTATTTGTTAAAACACATTTTTATAATAGTGTTTTACTGTAGCAAAGTACTGTAGCAAAGTCAAATTTTTCTGTAGCAATTCACTGTAGCAAAGTCAATTTCACTGTAGCAAATAGTGATTTTCGAAAACACTGTAGCATTTTGAGTAATGTGGCAATTTGAAAACACTGTAACAAATTAGTGTTTAACTGGTTCATCTTAAACGCTTTAGTTAACTTATCTAAATATCAATTGAATCAATAAACGAATGTTACTATCGTTTATTATATATATGTATATATCTTTTTAATATACATAAATCAGTTTTTAAATACACATTGGAAGTTATTTATAAATAAATTTTAATAATAAATATTTCAACTTATCATATACATTCAAATAGATATTTAAACCAATAAGTTTAATGTACGGTATCAAACAATTAATACATTGTTACCTTTTCATGTTATAGTATATATGTATCTATTTACATATAATTGTTCGCGAATCGTCGAAAACAACCGAAGGGTATTTAAATATATAAAAGTAATTCAAAAATTTTGAGATTCAGTTTTACAGACTTTGTTTATCGTGTCGAAATCATTAATCCTTTAAAGATTAAGTTTAAATTTAGTCGAAATTTCTGGGTCATCACAACCGAGCGGAAGAAAAAGCCCATAAAACCCCATGCTGAAAAAGTCACCACACATCGCACCAGACCACCTGTAAAAAAGAGTCAGAAAGAAAAATGCATGCAGTTACCTTCAACACAACACCAGAGATCCATAAAAGAGCTCGTCGCATATAGAGAGCTAATGGAGGAGCCGGAGATCTGACCTCCGTCGAAGTACATTAAAACCTAGTAATCATCGAGACTCCCCGTAACCATAATTAAATTTGAGAAACACGGGAAAGAGGCCACACTAGACACACGCAATCGAGAAAAAGTCGACCTTAACCGGCCCATATAACCTTTTCGGTGAGATCCCAGGAAGAAACGGAAGCTATCGGAAGAAAATGTTGTGGGAGACCCACAACATTTGTTGGAAATATGAAAAGAAAAGAAAAAACATGTCGGGCCTTCGCGTGAGATACCGGTGTCAGAAGAAGAATGAGCACAAAATCATCTGCAAAATGGCCAACATGAGATGATCAGAGAAGAAAGGATGTGACGAGGTTAAGGGAAGGGAAACACACGACGTTAACTTCTATTTAGCAGGGAGTTGCTACTAGAGTTGATGACGAAGAAAATTGATTCACAAATCATACCCTTAGTCACCTAAGGGGCTAAGCTTAACTCATACAAAACACACCGTGAAGGTGTACGGAGTATTACACATAGTTAGGCCACAAACTCTCCCAAACCACCATAGTTGTTCTAATCACCAAGGTTGTAAAAGTCGCGAGTCGGGGACGCATCGGTCGAGACCTAAAAAGGACGCGTCGGCCGAGTCGGGGACGCGTCGGGGACGCATCGGTCGTTGACCAACGTTGACTTTATTAATAATTTCTTAAATATATATTTATATATGTATAAAATAGTTAATTCTGTACCATAAATTTCTTAAATAAGAACTTGAATTTAAATACAATCAGACTTCAAACTCAATTAATGTTACCGAGTACATAATCAGTAAGGAGACAGAGAAAAGAGCGGCCCAAAAAATGAAAACAAACCCTAATTTTAAAACATATCACATCTTGACGAAAATTTGACTGATTTTGACCGTTTTTGACCAACTTTGACCGTCTTTGACAGACTTTGACCGAACTTTTAGCTTTGACCGTCTTTTAAGTCGTTTTCAGAAAAAAGGGACGGAGAACCCAAAAAAACGACGCATCGGCCGACGCGTCGGCCAAGTCGCCCGACTTTTACAACACTGCTAATCACCATTGATTAGGAACTTGAGATTAAAACGTGATTCTCTAATCTACGAATTAAAGAGTTAAAGAAAGCCATGGATCAATTACATTGCATGTCATTGATCTCACAAACACTTCTACATTCCATATCAATCCAATACGTCTTCATAATCCAATACGTCTTCATACAGGTTCACAATAATATTCATTATATTCATATCCACATTAACCTTACTCACGCACTCGACATGATCATATTTCATATACACGAATTTAGCTTAATCTGGCCCTAGTAATATCAATCTAAAGTTGACATATTCTTTATCACTCGGACATAAGATAAATTTTAAACTGAATTATATTATAATATTATAATATTATCTATCTACAGTTTCTATTAAAATTCTATAATGATAATGTCATTATTAAGATAATTTCTTTGTTAAAAAAAATCAAAAAAAAAAAAAAAATCTAAGCATGGTGAGTGATGTCATTAATTAAAATAATTTTGAATTAAAATTAAATCTTATTAATTATTTATTATTATTAAATCTCATTAACAATTATTTTAATTATTAAAATTAAATAATTTTGAATTATTTTAATTAATTATTTTGAATTGAGTCTGAATTGAGTAAAAGAAGGTATAAAAGCCAATTAAAAAGAAAACCAATTCTAAATTTATATTTTAATTTAATTTACCTTTTAAAATAAAATGATAACCAATATTATCTCTTATACATCTTATGATGTGGATTGTTTAATATACATTTTAGGTGTTTTATGAAATGTTCAGCTGACGAGTTTCTTAGTCGGAATCTGTGGTTCTACGGGTCATTAAACTAAATGACTTTAGCATTTACGTCCACTTAATACTTAAAACACACCATTAAACTATTTCGTTTAAACAAACCCGTAGTTCCACAGGTCATTTCACTAGTATTATATTATAATTGTAATATATATATATATATATATATATATATATATATATATACTAGTAGGCGTTATATTATTATAATTTAATTATATATATATATATATATATATATATATATATATATATATATATATATATATATATATATATATATATAATATATACTATATACTAGTAGACGTGTACCTCCTGTCGTTTAGCCAGGATGAAAACGCAACACAAATATAATTTTCAAAAACACCCCTCATTTATGGTCTTATATGCAAATTCATCAGGGATATAAAACCTAAAATTCTCAATTAATTAAAAAACAAAAATAAACACCACCCGAATTTTAAACCGGCCGTATCTCCTTTCTCGACGCGAGTTAAATTTTTCCGCCATCATCATTAAACTCGAAATAATTTTACGAACAAAACGAAACTAGCTACGTTCGAAACGGACACCTTTTAAAAAACACTAAACACAACGACATCTAAAACGGACCTTAACACATGAGCCGTTTTCATTTCTCTGAATACATAACACTACGTTAAATATGAATACGCAAGCCGAAAAGCCCCGCCGCATCGCGCGGGCCTATTCGGATCTCGTAAATAACGAAAGCTTATGAAATCAAGCTTAAAATCAAAATAATGTTTGTATATTCCTACTCCTATATATTTATTATTAAAAAAAAAAACTTAATATACAGTATAGTGATTTCAAGCGCCCTCACTGCATGTAAGTCATGTACATGTGGTTTTCGAGTGTTTTCCGGACAGGGGCGGAGTATTGTGGAGACAGGGCGGGGCATCCGCGCCCAGCTGGATTAAAAAAAAAAATTACACTAAAAAAAATTTATACTAAAAAATAAGGTTTTTCTAGTGTTCGCCCCAGCTTCAATGGAAAATTAAATAAATTTTTGCACTCGCCACATCTGTGGTCGGGTTCAAGTTCCGGCACTGTTTCCGACTTGCGATTTTCAAGCATAAGCATCTAGCGATTTCGTGGTTCTTATATGGCTTCTGGTTGCATTCTTCCAACTTTCAGGAAAACATTACGTTAATTATAGCGTTCTTCTACCTCCGTTAACTTATGTTGTACTAATTTTAATTTTATCTTATAAACGAATCGAGTTGGTATGATCATATGTGAAAACTATCTAATTCCTCTACAAATATGTCAAGGTTTTTTACTGCAAAACTTACAGTAGAACAAACTTTGTCACGGAAGTCTTGTGCTTAAGCAACACGCTGAGAATTGAAGTTGGATGGGTGATGATTAGTACACAATACATCATCAAAATTTATCTCTATACCACTAAATATAAATATGTATTAAGAATAAAAACAATAACAAAGCTAAATTTCACAAATGTAATATGAAGACGTGAAATGTTGACAATCATTCATCTCCCCAAAAGTAAAAGGGAAGTTGCTAATCCCCTCACAAGTAAATATGTATATTAGTGTCGTGCAATATAATCTTCTAAACAATGCGCAATTCACCCGGTACCAGGTCTCGCGCTTGGGGGGCTTGATTACCCGAGATTTTACCTTCTATGGGGGAGCCAATGAGCTCGTTCATATATATATATATATATATATATATATATATATATATATATATATATATATATATATATATATATATATATACACACTAGATTTTTTGAGCCCGTGCTGGTTAAAAATGATATTTTATTAAATTAGTATCAACAAATGATATAATATTTTTTTTAATAACGAAATATATTTATTTAAAATTGTCGAACAAATTGTTGTAATTTAGTAGTTTATAACTACCTTTGGCTTATTTACTAAGTAGAGACTTATACATATAAGTAAGAAAAGAGAGAGAGTTTATATATATGAAATATATATCAAAGTGTGTTTTTTGAAGGCTAACATAGAGGCCTTATTTATAGTGTAAAATATTACTATACAAGCTATACAAAGTTGACTAAAATTTATCATCCATATGACTTTTTGTACTCATATTATAACACTCTCCCTTGGATGACCAATTTTATTAGAGTGCAACTAGTACTGTCTCATTAAAAACCTTGCTAAAGAAAAACTCAGTGGGATAAAAACTTTAGTCAAGGGAAAAAGAGTGCAGTGTAGAGTTGACTCCCCCTCAAGTAGACATCACTGAGTCGTCACATATTTTGAACTTGCTCTATGCCAATATTGTGAACGTGTGTTCTGAAAACAGCGGTTGACAGTGCTTTGGTATAAAGATCAGCAGAGTTGTTAATTGAACGTATCTCATTTTAATCTGGTTGTCTTATATGAGAAGAATATGAGGTTTTCATCTGAAACTTTATCATCTAAATCTTTTATGTACAAGTTTAGCCCTTGTGACTTGTCTAAAGTCTCCTTCATGGTTTGCTTAAACCCTTATTTCAATTCCTATTCCCTTTTAGTCTTTTCTGAGCCTTACCAACATACCATTCGTTTTCATCAAACTTATGACCGTTTAGACCGTCTATGGCTTTGGCGCCTCGTCAGCATTTATATTTTGTTCTGTCACTTTTGATACTCTTCTTTCATTTGTATTATGCAAGCTGCATTATCTTCATATACAGTTGTTGGTGAAGATAGTTGTTGGTCTTTTATAGCATTCTCCATTTAGGAATACATACTGAGTTTGAGATTTATTTTTATGAGGATTTAATGAATGACCTGCATATACATAATTAACCAAATCTTGTTTTTAAGCGTTAGAATAAAATAATTTTAAATCAGCAGTTTCTCAAGGGTATCAAAATATCTGCTTGATCCCAATTCAATGTCCTTTTTTTTTTTGTAGAAGTTGAGCTGAATCTTGCCAACAAATTAACTGCAAGAGAAATGTCAGGTCTTGTATAATTTATAAGATACATAAGAACCTCAATTGCACTAAAATATGGAACTTCCGATCTATTAAGATTTTCATGATCTTCGCAGGGATGAAATAGATCAGTGTCAATATTGAGTGATCTAACAACAATGAGTTTGTTTTTTAAAAAAAAATGTTTTAAAATTTTTCGGTATAAGTTGTTTAATGTACAAGTTAACCATTAGGCATATGTTCAATTTGCACTCCAAGGTAATACTTGGTTTTTTCAAGATCTTTCATTTCAAAATAATTCTTTAGAAGTTGAATGATTTCATAGATCTTTTTATTTGTTCATATGATGTTAAGAACATTGACATAAATAACTACGATATATATCCGATCATTGTTTTTCATAATAAAAACACATGTGCAAATAAGTTTATATGTATACACTTTTCTTATCAAGTAATCACTTAATCAGTTATACCACATACGTCCCAATTGTATAGACCCATATAAAAATCTTTGTGATTTAATAGAATACATTCCCTTGGATTTTGCATTAGATGCTTATGATACCTTAAACCCTTCAGGTATATTCATGTATATCACTATCAAGTGATCCATACAGATAAGTAGTTACAACATCCATGAGATGCATTTAAGTAACTACCAGGTTGATTAAGTATCTAATAAGTAATTGTATCCATTACAGGAGGATATGTTTTCCTCATAATTCATTTTCGGTCTTTGTAGGAAATTTTGAGTTACAAGTCTAGTTTTGCCTTGTAACTTCATTTGCACATTTCTTTTTCGGATAAAAATTCATTTGTATCCCATACGTTTCACATCTTTAAAAGTGATAACGATTAATCCGAAAACTTTTCTTTTATTGAGCGATTCTAATTCAGCTCGTATTTCTCCTTTCCATTGAGCTCAATCATGTCTATTTTGATATTCAATGACAGATTTTGGTTCTAGATCATCATCTTTATTCATGATGTCATTGTAATATTATATGAAAATATTTCATCAAGATTTTTCATTTCATTTCGGTTCCATAATATTGCATAATTTATCGCAATTTATGTATTTACATTTATCAATATCCTCTGCAGAAGGAATATTGATTTGTGGTTCTTCTTGAACACTTTCTTTTACCTCATTATCAGCTGATTTTCTTTTTCGAGGATTTTTATCTTCGGAACCAATTGATCTTCCACGTTTGATGCGTAGCAAAGACTCAACAATGACATTATTGCCAGCTTTTGGAATTTCAGTTCGAGTTGGAGCATTTATCGCTGGTATATATGATTTAGTCACTTTTTTTTTATATATGTAAATGCATAAAGTAATTAATTTGCAAGTTCTTGCATATGCATTATTTTTGAACTTTCGTTTCACATTCTTTTGTGCGAGTTCAATATACCTTAATTGATGTTCACATCATGAAGCATCATTTTATTTATTTATTTTTTTACTTCACCCCCTAATCTAGGGAACAATGTTTTATTAAAATGACAATCAGCAAAACGTGCTGTAAAAACATCACCCATCATGGGTTCAGTATATCTTATGATTGAAGATGTTTTATATCCAAAATATATTACCATCTTTCTTTGAAAAACCATTTTATTGTGCTGTGGTGATATAATTGGAACATACACTGCACAACTAATGCTCTAAGGTAGAAAATATTTGGCTATTTGCTAAAATCAAGTAGTAAGTGAAAATATTTATGACTTCCACATGGTATAATGCGAATTAATGTCGCAGCATGTAAATTTACATGTCCACATATAAATATTGAGAGTTTTGTACTCATTATCAATTGTCTAGTTATTAGCTGCAAGCGTTTATCTATTGATTCAGCTAAACCAATTTTGTGTATGCACATGAGCAACTGGATGTTCAACAACAATCCCTGTAGATATATAATGATCATTAAATGCTTGAGATGTTAACTCACCAGCATTATCAAGTCTCATCCTTTTAATGGTGTAATCAGAATAATGTGTTCTTAATTTAAGAATTTGTGCAAGAAACTTTGCAAATGCCATATTACGGCTTGATAACATACAAATATGAGACCATCCGCTAGATGCGTCTATTAGAACCATGAAATATCAAAATGGTTCACATGATGGATGAATTGGTTCATATATCTTACCTTGAATTTTTTCAAGAAACATTTGTGATTCTTTTTCACAATATACTTTTCATTAATCACTATATGTGCTTTCCATTAATCACCATATGTGTGTTTTTTTTTTTCTTCATAAATCACCATATGTGCTTTTTCATTATATATCCTTTTCACCATATACGCTTTTAATCATATGCGCTGTGTTTTTCACCATATGCGCTTTTAATCATATGCGCTTTGTTTTTCACCATATGCGCTTTTAATCATATGCGCTTTTCATCATATGCGCTGCGCTTTTCATCATATGCGCTTTTTATCATATGCGCCGCGCTCTTCATCATATGCGCTTTTTATGTGAATAGTAAATTAATTAATTTCGTTTTACTATTCATATGAATTAATTTCGATTTACTATTTTGTTAATTGAGTAATATATATACATCATATACTTGTGACTTCGAAGTCTCAAATGAATTTGACCATATAGTTATATGTTGTACCTTGCACATTAATTTTCAGTAGAAGCTTTAGATGCATTTTTTTTTCTCTTGATGAACTATTTGTTTCATATCTAGCTTAGGCAATTATTGTGAACATTTGGTCCCTATAAGAGCATTTATCTTTTAGACTTTTAGTTGATTTGTACTTGTCACAATTAGGGATAGCACCCGCGGGTCGTGGATGCGGATTCACTGGATCCATCACCCGTACTCGCGGATTTTTTTTTTAAAGAAACATCCATTTGAACCCTTGTTCGTTGAAACAATTTGACTATCCTTTTAACTCCCCATTATTAAACGGGCCATTTTGATGCACACTCTTAAAAAAAATAATTTGTTTTTTTTAAGTTTTATTATTCAACCTCCTTTTTTCAACGGTCACGTTTTTAACAAAACATTTGACAAGTTTGGAAAAAAGTTTTTTTTTTTTTTTTTACTTTGCTTTCCCCCTTTCTGTAAAACTCATTTAAACACTTTCTTTGTTTAAAAAAAAAACTTCCTTTTTTTTATACGTTACCCGTAAATTATAAATATATAAAAAAACTTTTTGTTTAAAAAAAAAAAACTTTCTAGTTTTTAAAAGGCCACTTGACCAATTTTTTAATTCTTTCACAACACCCGATATCGTGATCGTGACCTTTCACCAAAGCAAGAGATATTCTTGATAAACTAAACACTGACTCGTGTTTGGAATTGTCGGCCACAAAAAAAAAATTCATTTGATAGAAGTATATTTTTTTTTAATTATAGAAGGAGACCACTTCATTTTCAATACTTCATTTTTGACAAAAAGCTACTCCATGTTACCATTCCTTTTTTTTCTTATTTTAACTTTTAAGATTTACTTTTAATAAAAATACAAAATACTTTTTTCTGATTTTAACTTTTAAGATTTACTTTTAATAAAAATACAAACTACTTTTTCTTATTTTAACTTTTAAGATTTACTTTTAATAAAAATACAAACTACTTTTTGTATTTTAACTTTTAAGATTTACTTTTAATAAAAGTACAAACTACTTTTTCTTATTTTAACTTTTAAGATTTACTTTTAATAAAAATACAAACTACTTTTTGTATTTTAACTTTTAAGATTTACTTTTAATAAAAATACAAACTACTTTTTCTTATTTTAACTTTTAAGATTTACTTTTAATAAAAATACAAACTACTTTTTGTATTTTAACTTTTAAGATTTACTTTTAATAAAAATACAAACTACTTTTTCTTATTTTAACTTTTAAGATTTACTTTTAATAAAAATACAAACTACTTTTTGTATTTTAACTTTTAAGATTTACTTTTAATAAAAATACAAACTACTTTTTCTTATTTTAACTTTTAAGATTTACTTTTAATAAAAATACAAACTACTTTTTGTATTTTAACTTTTAAGATTTACTTTTAATAAAAGTACAAACTAATTTTTCTTATTTTAACTTTTAAGATTATAAATTTAAGAATAAATATTAGTATGCATGAAATAAATAATGATTAATTGCATAAGTAATCATAAATGTTAGATAACATATAAAGACCCCATCGTATTCGTATTGATCGGAATTAATCTCGACCCATGGTACCGTGTTGTCAAATGACGTATTGCGTACATAAAGTACCGTGTTGTCAAATGACGTGTTGCGTACAATCATGAGGTCTTATTAACATAAATATAAATGTTAGTGAAGTTAATAAGAGTTAGATTACAGAAAATATAATTCAGGCGGTATAACCGACCATATATAACTTAAATAACATAAATATAAATGTTAGTGAAGTTAATAAGAGTTAGATTACAGAAAATATAATTCAGGCGGTATAACCGACCATATATAACTTAAATAACATAAATATAAATGTTAGTGAAGTTAATAAGAGTTAGATTACAGAAAATATAATTCAGGTGGTATAACCGACCATATATAACTTAAATAACATAAATATAAATGTTAGTGAAGTTAATAATAGTTAGAAAACATAAATGATAGTTAGGCGACAGTGTCGACCATATATAATTTAGGTGGCAGAGCCAACCATATAATAAGAACAATACAAATGCACTAAGAACTTAATAAAAATTAGTAGTTCAAAATGTTAGTAGTCCAAAATTTGATATATTCAAGTCTGAAAATTATTAATAATTTCATACCTTGATTAGTGACTCGTGATCGTTTGAGATATCCTTTGATTACACTAAGCTCATCGTGCTGATAACGTGTTGTAATTTAGTAGTTTATAACTACCTTTGGCTTATTTACTAAGTAGAGACTTATACATATAAGTAAGAAAAGAAAGAGAGTTTATATATATGAAATATATATCAAAGTGTGTTTTTTGAAGGCTAACATAGAGGCCTTATTTATAGTGTAAAATATTACTATACAAGCTATACAAAGTTGACTAAAATTTATCATCCATATGACTTTTTGTACTCATATTATAACACAAATATTTTTTTGTACATTGTTCGATACTTTATGAGCCTGTGCGTTGCACGACAACCCATAGTATGCGAAAAACGTTATAATGACTAATGATGTAAACGGTATTGATGAATTAATGAATACAATTACAATGTAATAATCAATTGTTTATAGTCAAAAATCACTTACTTTCATGTAGTTTCTCAACGAGATTAACAAAATGAATATAGTTTAAAAGAAAAACTACATGTCACTTGGATATAGAAAAACAATCTTATCATCTTTATTCCGAATGAATGTTTATGGTAAGTATCCAATGGTTATGAATATGCCATCATGTCCGTCTAGAACCTATTATTTACAAAATGAAGCGTTTGCATGAATCTGAGAAAGCATAGTTCTCTCATTGTTGAAACTTGTACAAAAACAAATATATCTTATCATATTTGTTCAATAACCATAATACCAATTAATTGGAAACAAAAATTGTAAATCATGATCTGAATATACTAAATTAACCGCAGCATTTTAGTGGTAACAAATAATGCAACATGTTAAACACATGTTCAATACAAATGATACCTAAACTTAAATCAACACAATATAACACTTTATGTCATCAAACAGAATACTAATGAAATGTCCCGTTCATATTAATTATAAACGTTCCATATTAATTGATTTCGTCGCGAGGTTTTGACCTCTATATGAGACGTTTTTCAAAGTCTGCATTCATTTTTAAAACAACCATAACCTTTATTTTATCGATAATGGTTTAAAAAGCATTACGTAGATTATCAAATAATGATAACCTAAAATATACCTTTTACACACGACCATTACATAATGGTTTACAATAAGAATATATTACATCAAAATAAGTTTCTTGAATGCAGTTTTTACACAATATCATAAACGTATGGACTCCAAATCTTGTCCTTATTTTAGTATGCAACAGCGGAAGCTCTTAATAATCACCTGAGAATAAACATACTTAAAACGTCAACAAAATTGTTGGTGAGTTATAGGTTTAACCTACATATTATCAAATCATAATAATAGACCACAAGATTTCATTTTTATAACACATCTCATATCAGGCATTTCGCAAACTGCATAGAGATAAAAATCATTCATATGTTGAACACCTGGTAACCGACCTTAACAAGATGCATATAGAATATCCCCATCATTCCGGGACTCTCATCGGATATGATAAATCGAAGTACTAAAGCATCCGTAACTCGGATGAGGCTTGTTGGGCCAAATAGATCTATCTTTAGGATTCGCGTCAATTAGGGGCCATTTCCCTATTCTTAGGCTACCAAGCTAAAAAGAGGCATATTCGGTTATATAATCCAACATAGAAAGTATTTTCGATTACTTGTGTCTATTGTGTAAAACATCTATAAAATCGCATGTATTCTCATCCCAAAAAATAATAGATTTTAAAAGTGGGACTATAAATCACTTTCACAGATTTTTACTTCGTCGGGAAGTAAGACTTGACCACTGGTCGATTCAGAACCTATAACAAATATGTACATATATATCAAAGTATGTTCAAAATATATTTACAACATTTTTAATATGTTTTAATGTTTTAAGTTTATTAAGTCAGTTGTCCTCGTTAGTAACCTACAACTAGTTGTCCACAGTTAGATGTACAGAAATAAATCGATATATATTATCTTGAATCAATCCACGACCCAGTGTATACACGTCTCAGGCTAGATCACAACTCAAAGTATATATATTTTTGGAATCAACCTCAACCCTGTATAGCTAACTCAATCATTACTGCATATAGAGTGTCTATGGTTGTTCCAAATAATATATATACATGTGTCGATATGATATGTCAAAACATTTGCATACGTGTCTATGGTATCCCAAGATTACATAATATATTAGAATACATGTATGATACAATATAAGTTAGCTAGGATATGATTAATATAGATTTGTTACCAATTTTCACGTAGCTACATCAAGCAAAATTATCCAATCTTGTTTTACCCATAACTTCTTCGTTTTAAATCCGTTTTGAGTGATTCAAGCTGCTATGGTTTCATATTGAACTTAAGTTTATGAATCAAAACAGAAAAAGTATAAGTTTATAGTTGGAAATACAGATTACAAGTCGTTTTTGTAAAGGTAGTCATTTCAGTAGAAAGAACGACGTCTTAATGACCATTTTGAAAAAAACATACTTTCACTTCGAGTTTAACCATGATTTTTGGATATAGTTTCATGTTCATAAGAAAAATCATTTTCCCAGAAGAACAACTTTTAAATCAAAGTTTATCATAGTTTTTAATTAACTAACCCAAAACAGCCCGCGGTGTTACTACGACGGCGTATGTCCGGTTTTACGGTATTTTTCGTGTTTTCAGATTTTAAATCATTAAGTTAGCATATCATATAGATATAGAAAATGTGTTTAGTTGATTTTAAAAGTCAAGTTAGAAGGATTAACTTTGTTTGCGAACAAGTTTAGGATTAACTAAACTATGTTCTAGTGATTACATGTTCAAATCTTCGAATAAGATAGTTATACATATATGAATCGAATAATGTTATGGACATCATTAGTACCTCAGGTTTAGTAGGTAAACCTACTGAAAATGATGAAAAAATAACTTGAGCTTCAAAGGATCTTTGATGGCTTGGAAGTTCTTGAAATAGAATCATGACACAAAAACAAGTTCAAGTAAGATTATTACTCGAATTAAGATAGTTATAGTTATAGAAATTGAATCAAAGCTTGAATATGAATATTACCTTGATTTAGAAAGATAACCTACTGTATATAACAAAGGTTTCTTGATCTAAGATGATTGCTTGGAATGGATTAGGAAACTTGGAAGTAAACTTGTAAACTTGGAAGTGTTCTTGATGTGTTCTTGAGTAATTGTTTTTATGATGATTATAGATAATAACCAAAGCTTGTATTTGATGATTTTTGCTGAAAAAATAGTAACTTAGAAATTCATGGAAGATTGTGTGTGTTTTGAGAGAGAATTGAGAAGAAAATTGGAAGTGAAATGGAGTAGGTGGTGAGTGGTGAAGGTGAGTGGGGTTAAAAGGAGTTCTTGTTTTTGTTTCCTTGCTCATAAGTCATGCTAGTTGTCTAATTGTTGGTTCCACATATTTGTTGACTATCTAGGGCTGCTAAGAGCTGAATTATTATGTGTATATACCAATAGTATATACGTCTAGGAGCTGGGTATTGTACGAGTACGAATACGGTTGCATACGAGTAGAATTGTTGATTAAATTGAACGAGAATGTAATTGTAAGCATTTTTGTTAAATAGAAGTAATTTGATATGTGTCTTGAAGTATTCCAAAAGTGTATTATTACAATATAATACACTACATGTATATACATTTAACTGAGTCGTTAAGTCATCGTTAGTCGTTACATGTAAGTGTTGTTTTGAAACCTTTAAGTTAACGATCTTGTTAAACGTTGTTAACCCATTGTTTATAATATCTAATGAGATGTTAAATTATTACATTATTATGATATTATGATGTATTAATATATCATAATATGATATATATACATTTAAATGCCGTTACAACGATAATCGTTACATATATGACTCGTTTCGAAATCCTTAAGTTAGGAGTCTTGTTTTTACATATGTAGTTCATTGTTAATACACTTAATGATATGTTTACTTATCATTTATCATATTTAAACATAGTGTAACAATATCTTAATATGATTCATATGTATTTAGTAAGACGTTGTTATAACGATAATCGTTATATATATCGTTTCGAGTTTCTTAATTTAATAAACTCATTTTTATGTATGTCACTCATTGTTAACATACCTAGTGAGATACTTACTTATCATAATTTCATTTTAACCATATATATATATATATATATATATATATATATATAACATCATATAGTTTTTACGAATTTGTAACGTTCGTGAATCGCTGGTCAATTGTCTATATGAAACCTATTTCAATTAATCAAGTCTTAACAAGTTTGATTGCTTAACATGTTGGAAATATTTAATCATGTAAATATCAATTTCATTTAATATATATAAACATGGAAAAGTTCGGGTCACTATAGTACCTACCCGTTAAATAAATTTCGTCCCGAAATTTAAGCTGTTGAAGGTGTTGACGAATCTTTTGGAAATAAGTGCGGGTATTTCTTCTTCATCTGGTCTTCATGCTCCCAGGTGAACTCGGGTCCTCTACGAGCATTCCATCGAACCTTAACAATTGGTATCTTGTTTTGCTTAAGTCTTTTAACCTCACGATCCATTATTTCGACGGGTTCTTCGATGAATTGAAGTTTTTCATTGATTTGAATTTCGTTTAACGGAATAGTGAGATCTTCTTTAGCAAAACATTTCTTCAAATTCGAGACGTGGAAAGTGTTATGTACAGCCGCGAGTTGTTGTGGTAACTCAAGTCGGTAAGCTACTGGTCCGACACGATCAATAATCTTGAATGGTCCAATGTACCTTGGATTCAGTTTCTCCCGTTTTGCAAATCGAACAACACCTTTCCAAGGTGAAACCTTAAGCATGACCATCTCTCCAACTTCAAATTCTATGTCTTTTCTTTTAATGTCCGCGTAACTCTTTTGTCGACTTTGGGCGGTTTTCAACCGTTGTTGAATTTGGATGATCTTTTCGGTAGTTTCTTGAATTATCTTCGGACCCGTAATCTGTCTATCCCCCACTTCACTCCAACAAATCAGAGACCTGCACTTTCTACCATAAAGTGCTTCAAACGGCGCAATCTCAATGCTTGAATGGTAGCTGTTATTGTAGGAAAATTCTGCTAACAGTAGGTGTCGATCCCAACTGTTTCCGAAATCGATAACATATGCTCGTAGCATGTCTTCAAGGGTCTGTATCGTCCTTTCACTTTGCCCATCAGTTTGTGGATGATAAGCAGTACTCATGTCTAGACGAGTCCCCGATGCTTGTTGCAATGTCTGCCAAAATCTTGAAACAAATCTGCCATCCCTATCTGAGATAATAGAGACTAGTATTCCATGTCTGGAAACAACTTCCTTCAAGTATAATCGTGCCAACTTCTCCATTTTATCATCTTCTCTCATTGGCAGAAAGTGTGCTGACTTGGTAAGACGATCGACTATTACCCAAATTGTATCATAACCACTTGCGGTCCTTGGCAATTTAGTAATGAAATCCATGGTAATGTTTTCCCATTTCCATTCTGGGATTTCAGGTTGTTGAAGTAGACCTGATGGTTTCTGATGTTCAGCTTTGACCTTAGAACACGTCAAACATTCTCCTACGTATTTAGCAATATCGGCTTTCATACCCGGCCACCAAAAGTGTTTCTTGAGATCTTTGTACATCTTCCCCGCTCCGGGATGTATTGAATATCTGGTTTTATGTGCTTCCTTAAGTACCTTTTCTCTCACATCTCCAAACTTTGGTACCCAAATTCTTTCAGCCCTATACCGGGTTCCGTCTTCCCGAATATTAAGATGTTTCTCCGATCCTTTGGGTATTTCATTCTTCAACTTTTCTTCTTTTACAACTCCCTGCTGCGCCTCCTTTATTTGAGTAGTAAGGTTAGTACGAATAATTATATTCATTGCTTTTACCCGCATAGGTTCTCTGTCCTTTCTACTCAAAGCGTCGGCTACCACATTCGCCTTCCCCGGGTGGTAACGAATCTCAAAGTCGTAATCATTCAACAATTCAATCCACCTACGCTGCGTCATGTTCAGTTGTTTCTGATTAAATATGTGTTGGAGACTTTTGTGGTCGGTATATATAATACTTTTGACCCCATATAAGTAGTGCCTCCAAGTCTTTAATGCAAAAACAACAGCTCCTAATTCCAAATCGTGTGTCGTATAATTTTGCTCGTGAATCTTCAATTGTCTAGACACATAAGCAATTACTTTCGTTCGTTGCATTAATACACAACCAAGACCTTGTTTTGAGGCGTCACAATATATCACAAAATTATCATTCCCTTCAGGAAATGATAATATAGGTGCCGTAGTTAACTTTTTCTTCAACAATTGAAACGCTTTTTCCTGCTCATCCTTCCATTCAAATTTCTCCCCTTTATGCGTTAATGCAGTCAAGGGTTTTGCTATTTTGGAAAAATATTGGATGAATCTTCTGTAGTAACCAGTCAATCCTAAAAATTGACGTATATGCTTCGGAGTTTTCGGGGTTTCCCACTTTTCAATGGTTTCGATCTTTGCCGGGTCTACCTGAATACCTTCTTTGTTCACTATGTGACTGAGGAATTGAACTTCTTCCAACCAAAATGCACACTTTGAAAATTTGGCGTACAGTTTTTCTTTCCTCAACAACTCTAGCACTTTTCTC
Source organism: Rutidosis leptorrhynchoides (assembly GCF_046630445.1). Classification (NCBI taxonomy): domain Eukaryota; kingdom Viridiplantae; phylum Streptophyta; class Magnoliopsida; order Asterales; family Asteraceae; genus Rutidosis; species Rutidosis leptorrhynchoides. The sequence continues at coordinate 376,385,476 of NC_092338.1, forward strand.
AAATGTTCTTCGTGCTCTTGATCATTCTTTGAGTAAATAAGTATGTCATCGATAAAAACAATGACAAACTTGTCAAGGTATGGTCCACACACTCAGTTCATGAGGTCCATGAACACAGCTGGTGCGTTAGTCAACCCAAACGGCATAACCATAAACTCGTAATGACCGTAACGCGTTCTGAAAGCAGTTTTCGGAATATCATCCTCCTTCACTCGCATCTGATGATACCCAGAACGTAAATCATTCTTCGAATAAAATTACGAGCCTTGTAGTTGATCAAATAAGTCGTCGATTCTTGGTAGTGAATAACGATTCTTGATGGTAAGTTTGTTCAACTCTCGGTAGTCGATACACAACCTGAATGTACCATCCTTCTTTTTGACAAACAAAACAGGAGCTCCCCATGGTGATGTACTTGGTCGTATAAAACCATGCTCTAAAAGTTCTTGTAGTTAGCTTTGGAGTTCTTTCATTTCACTGGGTGCGAGTCTGTATGGAGCACGAGCTATTAGTGCAGCTCCTGGTACGAGATCTATTTGAAATTCAATAGATCAATGTGGAGGTAGTCCCGGTAATTCTTTCAGAAATACATCGGGAAATTCTTTTGCGACGGGAACATCATTGATGTTCTTTTCTTCGGGTTTGACTTCTTCGATGTGTGCTAGAACAGCATAGCAACCTTTTCTTATTAGTTTTTGCGCCTTCAAATTACTAATAAGATTTAGCTTCGCGTTGCTCTTTTCTCCGTACACCATTATAGGTTTTCCTTTTTCTCGTACAATGCGAATTGCATTTTTGTAACATACGATTTCCTCTCTCTCCTTTTTCAACCAGTCCATGCCGATTATCAAATCAAAACTCCCTAACTCTACTGGTATCAAATCGATCTTAAACGTTTCGCTAACCAGTTTAATTTCTCGATTCCAACATATTTTATCTGCCGAAATTAATTTACCGTTTGCTAATTCGAGTAAAAATTTATTATTCATAGGCGTCAATGGACCACTTAATTTAGCACAAAAATCTCTACTCATATAACTTCTATCCACACCCGAATCAAATAAAACATAAGCAGGTTTTTCATCGATAAGAAATGTACCCGTAACAAGCTCCGGGTCTTCCTGCGCTTCTTCCGCATTAATGTTAAAAACTCTCCCACGGCTTTGCCCATTATTATTTCCCTGGTTTGGACACGGAGTTTTGTAGTGGCCCTTCCTCCCGCATCCATAACAAATAATGTGGGCATTACTTGTTCCTTTACCCGATGGTCCATAAATTTCACACTTCATTGCATCATGACCCTTTCTATTACATTTGGTACATGTTGCTGGACAAAAAGTAGTTGGATGGTACCCTTCACACCTTAGACACGGAATTTTCTGATTTTGATTACCAGTGTTGTTATTGAGATTGTTGTTGGGATTTTTGTTGTTGCGGTTAGTATTATTGTTGGGATGATTGTTGTAGTTGTTGTTGTTGGAATGGTTTTTGTTGCGTTTATTGTTGCGAAAAATGGTGCGATTGTGGTTGTAATTGTGGTGTTGATTGTTGAAATTGTAACTCTTGTCACTGGGTTCTTCCCACTTTCTCTTGACTTGTTTCATTTTGGCCTCCTTGGCCGCCTGCTCTTTAATCCTTCCCTCGATCTGGTTTATAAGTTTGTGAGTCATTAGGCTTGCCTTTTGCATTGAAGTGGGCGCGCTTGCACTCACATCCTCCTGAATTCTCTCTGGTAACCCCTTTACAAACACATATATCTGCTCTTCTTCATCTTCGAACACTCTTGGGCACAATAAACACAACTCGGTGAATCGACGTTCATATGTGGTGATATCGAATCCCTTCGTTCGTAATTATCTAAGCTCTGTCTTGAGCTTATTGACTTCGTTTCTGGGACGGTACTGCTCGTTCATCAAGTGTTTGAATGCTGACCACGGTAGTACGTAAGCAGCATCTTGTCCCACTTGTTCGAGATATGTATTCCACCATGTTAACGCAGTACCTGTGAAGGTATGCATGGCGTACTTTACCTTATCTTCCTCAGGACATTTGCTTATAGCAAACACATATTCGACCTTTTTGGTCCATCGTTTCAGTCCGACTGGTCCTTCAGTTCCATCGAATTCCAGAGGTTTACAAGCAGTGAAAGCCTTGTAGGAGCATCCTACACGGTTTCCTGTGGAGTTAACTCCACTGCTAGACCCTGAGTTATTGTTGTTTTGCATTGCAGCCTGTACTGCGGCTATAGTTGCTGCAAAGAAAGCACGAAAGTCTTCCTCACTCATGTTCAAGTTCTGACGAGTAGTCGGTGTCATTTCATTCAAAAATAGCCAAAAGAATTAAGTTAATCATATAGAATATTAAGAGTAGTCAATAGTATTCCGTAGCATAATATGAACTCATTTATAAAAGCTTTTTCTTCATATTAGCGTTTTATAAGTTTTAATTCGGGTAATACCTACCCGTTAAGTTCATACTTAGTAGCTAACATACAATTCAACTACTACAATTCTATATGAAAAACTGATTATAATAATATTTCACATTCAAACTTTTATACAATATTTTGCAAACTTACAATACCGCTATTTTACATATAACATGAAATATAGCACATAAAAACTCTGATACAAAACATTTGCGAAGACAATTCTAGTTAATATGCAAGTCGTTCAACAAAGGCAATAAAGACACGTAATTCATACGTCCAGAAACAAGTCATGAATTCTGGTTTTACTAAGACTACTTCCCATCCTTGGTCTTGTGGAACATAACCGTTGTGACCGTTGACAAGACAGCATGTTGTAATGTCGTCAAAGGGACGAGGGTTTCGTAATGTCCAACAGCCCCTTAATAATCTAAAAACCTTGTTTCTCTCCCCAACTACTGAATCGGTCACTTGTGGAAAGGTTTTATTTAAAAGTTGTAATCCGATGTTCTTTTTCTCACTTTGGTGAGAAGCGAACATCACTAACCCGTAAGCATAACATGCTTCCTTATGTTGCATGTTAGAAGCTCTTTCTAACTCATGAAATTCTATGTTGGGATATGTTGAGTCAAAATAGGTTCTTAACCCGTAGCGTAAAATTGCATTTGGGTTCCCCGTACTTAATGCTTTAAAGAAAACACGACGTAACTTACGGTCTCCCCAATGTGATATAGCCCACCTATCAAAGGAAAGCCTTTTATAAACTAAGGCATTTCTGGAAAGTCTTTCAAATGTTTGACAAGTTAATTTCGCCATAACTAATTGTGCTGATGAATTCTGACCGACTCTAGACAAGATTTCATCAATCATATCCTCTGGTAGGTCTTCTAAAATATTCGGTTGTCTACCCTTAACGTCCATTTTGTGTTTTTATACTGTAAAATAGACAAGGATTATATTCGTAAAAGATAATTAACAAACAATACAAGCAATTTTTACATAGAACATAAAAGTACAAGCACACTACAATACATATAATACACAACATGATTACAACCCTCTAATCTAAATCACTGGTTTTCTTCTTCTTCGGACTTGGTTCGTTTTCCTAATTTTCTAGGGATATATGGTGTTCCTCTAATACGAGTCGTCGTTTTTCACAATGGTTTAAAAAAACATGGTGGTTTAGAGGTTCCTGGGTTATTGTTACAATTTAAGAAATACGGATGTTGCCGATACATATAAAGTTCATCGGAGTTGGAATCAGGTTTCTCTATTTTTATACCTTTTCCCTTATTATTTTATTTTGCTTATTAAATTGGGTCGAGGTAATTTCTATAACATCATCGGAATCCTCATCGGGATCCGATTCATCGGAAAATTGGTAATCTTCCCAATATTTTGATTCCTTGGCGGAAACACCATTGACCATTATTAACTTTGGTCCATTGGTTGAGGATTTTCTTTTATTTATCTGTTTTTCTGTGGTTCCTAATATTTCCTTCTCCGGAACCTCTTCTTCCGGTTCCTCCTCTTCCGGTTCCTCTTCTTCCGGTTCCTTTTCTTCCGGTTCCTCTTGGGAATTTGTGAATCTTCCCAAAATATATTCGGCTCTTCATTATTATTAGGTGAGTCGATGGGATTTGTACTAGAGGTAGACATCTATCACACAATATCAAACACGTTAAGAGATTACTATATCACATAATATTTACATGTTAATAATATATAGTTTCCAACAAAAAATGTTAAGCAATCGTTTTTGAAGAAAAACACGGTCGAAGTCCAGACTCACTAATGCGTCCTACGAAAATTGAAGCCATTAGTAAATGGGAGACTCCTACTACTCCTACTCACATTCGTCAATTTTTGGGTCTCGCCGGATACTACCGTAGGTTCATCAAGGATTTCTCTTTGGTTGCTCATCCTCTAACCGCGTTAACTCACAAGGGAAAGAAATTCATTTGGGCAACCGAACAAGAATCCGCATTTCAAATCTTGAAGACAAAGCTAACCACCACTCCTATCTTGTCACTTTCTGAAGGCAATGATGATTTCGTTGTATATTGCGATGCCTCGAAACATGGTTTTGGGTGCGTATTGATGCAACGAAAGAAAGTCATTGCTTATGCCTCCCGAAAACTCAAAATTCATGAACGAAACTATACAACACATGATCTTGAACTCCGAGCCGTTGTCTTCGCACTTAAAATGTGGAGACACTATCTTTATGGAACCAAAAGTACCATCTTCACCGATCACAAAAGCCTTCAACACATCTTCGATCAAAAGCAACTAAACATGAGACAACGATGGTGGATTGAAACTTTAATTGATTACGATTGTGAGCTTCGTTACCATCCCGGGAAGGCAAACGTAGTAGCCGATGCCTTAAGTCGAAAGGAAAGAGCGGTGCCTCTTCATGTCCGAGCTTTAAACATCACTATTCACACCAACCTCAATAGGCAAATTCGTGTAGCCTAAGACGAGGCTCTCAAGGATGAAAACATCTCTCTCAAACACTTGAACGTCCTCACCTCTCGATTCGAAGTTAAAGAAACCGGACTCCGATATTTCGCCGGAAGAATTTGGGTGCCTAGTTATGGGGACTTGCGAAGCCTTATTTTAGACGAAGCCCATAAGTCAAGATATTCGATTCACCCCAGTGCCAATAAGATGTACCACGACCTTAAAGAACAATATTGGTGGCCGAACATTAAAAAGGACGTTGCTACTTATGTTGGAAAGTGCCTAACTTGCTCCAAAGTTAAAGCCGAACATCAAAGACCGTCCGGACTACTTCAACAACCCAAAATCCCGCAATGGAAGTGGGAAAGGATAACGATGGATTTTATCACCAAACTACCAAAGACGGTTGGCGGTTATGATACTACTTGGGTTATTGTTGACCGTCTCACCAAATCCGCACATTTCCTAGCCATGAAGGAAACCGACAACATGGAGAAACTCACACAACTTTACATTAAAGAAATCATAGCCTGACACGGTGTACCCTTATCGATTATCTCCGACCGAGATGGCCGATTTGTTTCTAGATTTTGGCGTACTTTACAAGAAGCGTTGGGAACGAGTTTAGACATGAGCACCGCATACCATTCGCAAACCGATGGACAAAGCGAATGCACAATTCAAACCTTGGAAGACATGCTACGAGATTGCATTGTCGACTTTGGAAAAGCTTGGGATAAGCACTTGCCTCTCGCCGAATTCTCCTACAACAATAGTTATCACGCGAGTATTAATGCCGCACCATTCGAAGCTTTATATGGCCGAAAATGTCATTCACCTCTTTGTTGGGCCGAAGTAGGCGACACACAAATCACCGGACCCGAACTCATTCATGAAACAACTGAGAAAATCGTTCAAATCCGAGATAGGATTAGGACGGCCCGAAGTCATCAAAAGAGCTATACCGACAAATGACGCAACGACCTTGAATTTCAAGTCGGTGATCGCGTAATGTTAAAAGTCGCACCTTGGAAAGGTGTAATCCGTTTTGGGAAACGCGGGAAGCTAAATTCGCGGTACATTGGTCCTTTCGAAATCTTGGAGCGTGTTGAAACCGTTGCTTATCGTTTAGATCTTCTGCCTCAATTGAGCTCCGTTCATCCTACTTTCCATGTATCCAACTTGAAAAAGTGCCTTGCCGAACCCGATATCGTCATCCCTCTCGAGGAGCTTACCATTGATGACCAACTTCATTTCCTGGAGGAACCGGTTGAAATTGTGGACACCTCCGTCAAAACGTTAAAACAAAGCCGAATTCCAATTGTCAAGGTCCATTGGAACGCCAAAAGGGGACCCGAGTTTACTTAGGAAAGACAAGATCAAATGCAAAGGAAGTATCCTCATCTATTCGCGAATCCGGAAACGCAAAATCCCGAGGAAGGAACAACGACTACTACGCCTACTTAAATTTCGGGATGAAATTTCTTTTAAGGAGTAGGTAATGTAACATCCCGCCTTTTTCCGTTTACTTTCCGTTTAATCATTTTAAAGTCCGTTATATATTTATAACATCTCCCGTTGATACGCGTTTTAAATTATCTCGTTTAGGTAATTCACGCACCCGAATGAAACTAGAGGGACCAAACTTGCCAAATGACCAAACCTTTGACTAGGTCAAAGGGTCAACACTTCACTCTCATCCATTCATTTCTTCCCTTTCACTTTTACTACTTCCTTTTTCTCTCAAGAACACCAACAAGAATTCATCATCTAAATTCAGATTAGGAAGCTAGCAACAAAACAAATTGCATTTTTGGAATCCTTGCAACTTTCTCTTCGATTCCATACCGATTTCATTACATATGGGTAACTTTCTAAAATCACTAGATTTTGTGTTCTTGATGTTTTTAACTTATAAAGTTGTTAGTTAGTGTCTATGGCTCAAGTCTAACATGAATATATGATTTATATGCTCGATCTCGTTGTTTTAGTGTAACTAGCATGAACATGAAAAGTGTGTGTTTGATTTTGAGTTTTGGATGATTTAATGTTGTTGTTATGATAAAGTGCAAGTATTAAATGTGTTCCTAGTATCACTAGCTTCAATTTGATGTGTAGGTTGCTTTAGAAAACTTCATAAACTTGATAATTGATTTTAGTGGATTTGGGTTAGGGTTTGATGAACTTGAAATGAACCTTTGATGTTTTGAATGACATGAGATGTTATTAGTAAGTATTTAGTTGTATTGCATGTTTAATTATCTTCAAAACGGCATATCTTTCGTGTAAATTGGTTGCCCGAATCATTGAATTGCATTTATGAACTTGAATGCATTAAATGATGAGCATTGAATGTGAATTGGGTTGTTGCAAGTATTGAATTGTTTGTTGAAATGTGTTTAGTTGTTTTCCTCGTCAAAATACCTTCCCGATGATATAAGATACATGTTTTGGTTGTTTGCGGGTCATAAATTGGGAATGTTTGAAGTTTGGTTCGTGCATTTGTTTGTTGCAGTAGAAACAGGGTCTGCATACCAATCTGGACGCCGTCCAGATTATTGGACGCCGTCCAGGCCTTCAATGCTGGACGCCGTCCAGCAAATCTGGACGCCGTCCAGTTACACTGCCAGTTTCTGTTTTGTTTTACCATTTTACGAAAAATGTTTGCTATGCTACGCACCTCCGATTCACATGTAACTTGTTCTAACATGCTCATATATGATTAAAAACCTCAGAAAAATAGTTCGGGACCCGACCCGAACGTGTTGACTTTTCATTTACTTTGACCCGACCAAAGTTGACTTTTAATCAAACTTAACCAAATACTTATGCGATCATTCTAACATGCTTTTATACTTGTACCTTGCATGAAACATGACAATTTGATTCACATGCTATTATAATCGAGTCTTAACGAGCCATAGGACTAATTGAACACTTTGACCGACCGTGTTTACCGATATTGATACAAACCTATTTGTTTAGGTCAAGACTAGCATTCGTTCTTGCACACATTTACTTGTTGAAGTACTTTTGCATACGTGCACTCAAGGTGAGATCATAGTCCCACTTTTACTCTTTTGAACTTACATTTGGGATGAGAAAACATAAACGTTTCTTTTACTAAGTGAACACAAGTACAGGAAAACAAACATTCTACATACGAGTTTAGAACAAAATCCTCAATTCGATTATCATTAGTTACACTTGCCGGGTGTAAGCAAGAACTTATGTTGTATGGATCCATATGGGTTTGACAAACCCTCATTCAGACGGTTCGCTACCGTTTACGAATGAAATATACTTTCGAGAAACAGTGTATGTTCTAACACTATTGTGATGGGGTTCTATGAAAGGAATGTTAAGCATTGATAATTGGATGCTCGTGAATATTAACTTTTAGAATGTATTACTATTATATCAATGTTACAAATCTTGTGGTTCACTTGTACTTACTTACTTAAACCTATGATTTCACCAACGTTTTCGTTGACAGATTTCTATGTTTTTCTCAGGTCCTTAAACGTTTTGTGATACATGCTTCTGCTCATTATTTTGATACTTGCTTGGATGTCGAGTATACATGCATACGTGGAGAGTCTTTTGGCTACTTTTAAATTGTGTCGCATATGTTTCAATTGTACTTTAAACTTTGTTATGTAACTAGTTGTCGAACTACTTTGTAAACCTTGAAACATCTTTACTTTTGAAATGAATGCGACATACTTTTGGTCAAACATTGTTTTAAAGACTTATGACCACGCAACGGGACCGAAGTAGACGGCGCCGTCAATGACGATTTTGTCGAGTCGCTACAGGTTGTTTGTTGTACGTGTATGTGTATGTATGAAATATAGCCCGAAATATTTAGTGTTTTTTAACGATGTCCGTTTCGCGTATAGTTAGTCGTGTTGTGTTCGTAAAATTATTTCGAGTTGGACGGTGGTCTCGAAAAAATTTAACTCGCACCGAACGAGAAGATAGGGCCCGTTAAAAATTTGGGTGGATTTAGTTTCTTTTATTTTAATAAAATTATATATAAACTTGAGGGGTCGTTGTGTAAATTGAGCCAAAGTTGAGGGACCGATTGCAGTGTGAACGCAAACTTAAAACGACAACCCGAAACAACTGAAACGACGAAATTCTGGGTGTGTTTTAGTCTGCGGTTGTATTCAACGCGCAGTCGAATTTGGATATACGTTGTTTAGTACCTAATATATCTAATAGGTTGGGTTATTTGTTGTACGTGTATTTGTATGTATGAAATATAGTCCGAAATATTTAGTGTTTTTTAACGATGTCCGTTTCGCGTATAGTTAGTTGCGTTGTGTTTGTAAAATTATTACGAGTTGAACGGTGGTCTCGGAAAAATTTAACTCGCACCGAGCGAGAAGATAGGGCCCGTTAAAAATTCGGGTGAAATTAGTTTCTTTTATTTTAATAAAATTATATATAAACTTGAGGGGTCATTGTGTAAATTGAGCCAAAGTTGAGGGACCGATTGCAGTGTGAACGCAAACTTAAAACGACCACCCGAAACAACTGAAACGACGAAATTCTAGGTGTGTTTTAATCTGCAGTTGTATTCAACGCGCGGTCGAATTTGGATATACGTTGTTTGGTACCTAATATATCTAATAGGTTGGTTGTTTGTTGTACTTGTATGTGTATGTATGAAATATAGCCCGAAATATTTAGTGTTTTTAACGATGTCCGTTTTGCGTATAGTTAGTCGCGTTGTGTTCGTAAAATTATTTCGAGTTGAACGGTGGTCTCGGAAAAATTTAACTCGTACCGAGCGAGAAGATAGGGCTCGTTAAAAATTCGGGTGGAATTAGTTTCTTTTATTTTTTAAAAAATTATATATTTACACTTTCAACCCATGAAAAATGTGAACTTGAGGGGTTGTTGTGAAAATTGAGCCAAAGTTGAGGGACCGATTGCAGTGTGAACGCGAACTTAAAACGACCCTTGAAAAAATTATAAATTTACACTTTCAACCCTTGAAAAAATGTGAACTTGAGGGGTCGTTGTGAAAATTGAGCCAAAGTTGAGGGACCGATTGCAGTGTGAACGCGAACTTAAAACGATAACCCGAAACAACTGAGACGACGAAATTTTGTGAGTGTGAGCCTTGAAAAAATTATATATTTACACTTTCAACCCTTGAAAAAATATGAACTTGAGGGGTCGCTGTGAAAATTGAGCCAAAGTTGAGAGACCGATTGCAGTGTGAACGCGAACTTAAAACGACAACCCGAAACAACTGAGACGACGAAATTTAGTGTGTGTTTTAGTATATAATATAATATAATATAATATAATATAATATAATATAATATAATATAATATAATATAATATAATATAATATAATATATAATATATAATATATAATATAATATAATATAAATATAATATAATTATAATATAAAATATATAATATATAATATATAATATATAATATATAGTATGTAATATATAATATAATAATAATAATAATAATAAAATAATAATAATAATAATAATAAAATAATAATAATAATAATAATAATAATAATAATAATAATAGTAATAATAATAATAGTAATAATAATAATAGTAATAATAATAATAATAATAATAATAATAATAATAATAATAATAATAATAATAATAACAAAATTTAATAATATACGAGTATTTTATATATATATATATATATATATATATATATATATATATATATATATATATATATATATATATATATATATATTACTATCATCATTTATTTATTTATTTTTTAATTACGACTCTATTAAGTGAGGCAATAGCAAGCGTCGATTTACTGGCGACTTGACTGACGCTTAGAGTCCAAATCGAACTCTAGGCATGTTAAAACCCATGAAAATTTAATTTCTACCATTTTCATGGCGTATTTTATTTTATTTTATTTTATTTTTAGTTTTTATTATATATATATATATATATATATATATATATATATATATATATATATATATATATATATATACACACACATATATATATATTATTTTTATTATTATCTTTTCTATTATTATTTATTTATCCATTTATTTATCTTATTTTATTTTTTTTTCCTATTTTTTGGCCGGAGGTCCGCTTGGAAGCAATCTCTTTATTCGTCGAATCGGGAGAGGGAGGACTCTCTTCACTCTTGTGAGTGTTTCACTCGGGGTGGAGAAATGACTTCTCTTTATTCAAGGATAGAGGAAGGATTGTCTACGTCTCACCTCCCCCTACCTCACACATATGGGATTGAGTTTTGTTGTTGTTGTTGTATATCTCGGTTGGCAGAAGGTTGCTCCACCATTAAGATAATCTACAATATTCATCCATACTTACTTATTTAATAAGGAAGACGCATTCCATTAAAATATACTACTGTATTTTGAAGATAAAAATTTGTATTTGAGTTTTGTGTGATGTTGACTTTTTAAGGTAAAATAATCATTCCAAATTGCCAATGTCCGTAAGGTATGAACAATGAACCTGAGAAAACTGTAACTAATAATTTATGTATAAGCAACCGACATGCATGGAAAAATATATATATATAAAAACATTACATATTACATAAAAAAGTATGCAGCACTTAATTGAAAACGATATACTTCGTATCAGTTTTGGGTGTGTTGATTATTTAACCTTTAATGGCAATTACCCCCAAAAGTGTATGCAACTAATGTTAAGCCTAAACTAGAAAAGAATAATATGACGATGTTATAATATGAGGATTAGAGGATATATTATGGATGATGATTATGACTTGAACGTCAAATTAGGAAACTTTTTGAGGTGATTTGATGATTAAAAATTGGTGTGATATGAATGATATGATATGATACTAACTTCACTATATGAACGAGTAGCATAAAAAAATAAAATCACGTTCATATCATTGTTTATTATTTGATATGAATTTTTTTTTGGCTATTGACTAAAATGACCATTTTACCAACGAATTTTAACGATTCGTTCTAAAAAAAGTTATTGCTAAAATACTCTCGCTGCCTCGCAAGTCGCAAAGTCCAGTATGCGACTATGCGACTCATGGTTTTCGAGTGATGGCTGAGAAAATTCAAGTCGCTAACCTGGGACATAGACTCTTTACCGGGACAACAAGTGTCGTACATTCACCCTATCATCTTACGACTTGCGACTTTCCGAGTTTCCTCACTAACACGCTAGTGATGAACTACTCGCAAGGTGCACAAGGTCCACCTTGCAACTTACCTACACCTAATCACGATAAGATTCCCGATAGGATTTTCTGACAGATTTTAGATTTTCGAGTTGAAAGGATGGTCAAATTACACAATTCTGCACCTGCATATAATCCAATCACTTACCACCTTCAACATCACCAATTACCAACAACACCAATCACGCGAATTAAGCGTTAAAATGGTCCATTTCACGTCTGATGGCCAAGCTATGAATGAGACTCGGAAAATTTCAATGACGTATTAGGGCTTCCAAACATTAACAATGCCATACAATTTTACTCCCCGATGTATGATATTGGTAATCATCTTTGCTCAGAACCTTATACGCGTTGGGACATAAACGACGTTATAACAACTATTGTCAACGATGATTCTTGGGACGGTTTTATGGATTCTCGAATTATTCTTTTTCATCACCTAAAAGACAATGCTAAGAAGATATATAAATTTATCTGAAGCAACATAACTTGTCGAGGACAGGCGAATGACAATGATGTTATCCTTGTTTTTTAGGCTCTAATGATTCATTGGAACATTAACGGTATACCATTTGACGTGGGTTACATCATTCTTAACCAAATGCAAGACGTTATGGAGATGTCCATGGCTTCATTGCCTTTTGGAATGCTGCTTACAAAATTGTTAGAATTTCTCGACCTTGTTAATAACGGTCCCCATGTTGTTGTAGCTATGAAAAATGTGATGGAGTGGTGTAATATGTATTCTAGTTTGTTTCATGGCATCAAATGATGAATATATAGGTATTTCTCGACCTTAATATGTGTAATTTTGATTTCAAATGTCATTCAATAACCCTTCGTGTCTTGTAATTATAATTATAATAGACATATATTATACACTTAAACATCAACACAAAGTCTCAATTAACATACACATACATATTAGAGATCTTGTTTAAGATAAACACAACACAAAATAAGTTATTCAAATTACTAGTAGTGACCCAAACGTACAATGTAATCAACAGTTGTGCAGTTTGTGTATGAGTCGCAAGGTCACGTTTGTCTGATTGTGAGAACCTAGCGAGTAGTGTTACATCAGTAATCACACAACTTGTTTATGTATCGCAAGGTCACAATGTCTGATCGTGCGAACCTTACGACACGTGTTCAATTCATCGGTCTTCAACTTCGTGATACACGTACGTTGCATGATTTTAAAACAATGCATCAACTTCAATCAATTACTTTAGTTTTCATGTAAGTGATCTTGCTGAACGCATCTTTAAGATCTAGATGATCAACCATTTTGGAAAATCTTATCATCCACATTCACCGCCTTGAACCAGTTTCCACGGTTCACCTGCAGCCTCGATAGATGACAAGAAAAAACAACTCAGGAAACCGCATTTCTCTAACTTTTCAATCATATTTGTCCTATTTGGTGATTCCAGTTTTATCTTATTGTAAGTGTTGAGCGAATAGAGTCAATTTATTGCATAGTTAAATTTAACTTATAAAATTATGGGTACACTAGTGGTGGATTTAATAGTAATAAGTATGTTGCAACTGTGTAATGTTTTGATACTACAATTGATTATTATTTTTGTCGTATAAAGCAACAACAGTCATCAAGTACAACCTGTGACTCTCATCGTATAAAGCAACAATAGAGGGATTGCATATAACTAAGTCCATATTTATAGAAATCATCTCCAACTGCTTTAATACACAGGACCTCTTTTATTGTTTTCCACTTCAACAAGCTTTGACACCACAATGTATATATTATGCACAATCGTGTGTGTATGTATTATCCACCACAATGTTGATATCGCTCAACTTATACATATATTATATCGCGATATCGGGTCCTTATTGTTATTTATTTGTGAAGATTTGAAGACTTTTGTGATAATTGGAGAGATGGGTGATCCCGGTCGTGATCCCTCAATCCCGGTCGCGATGCAAATGGGTGATCCCGGTCGTGATAGCTTAATCACGATCGCGATGCAAATGGCTGATCCCGGTCGCGATCCCTCAATCCCGATCGTGACGCGGGCCCGGTCTGGTGACTTTTTGATCAACTATAAATAGACGAGATTTTTACCCTAATGGGGTGTGCAGTTTTTAGGGCTATGAATTGGAGAGGTTTTTGAAGACCTTGATCATACCATTGATATTTTAGTTCATCCTTTACTTTTATTCCATCATTTATTACTTTTTGTACTCGATTTAATCAATAGTTTTATCATTGTAATCATGAATACTCATTGTTTTGATCATTTCTTGTTTCTTGCAACTTTAATATGCTAGGCTAAATAGTTTGAGTGTTTGCTTGAATGTGAAACTATAGATATTGGATTGTTCTATCAATTGGATTTAATGTTTTGTGATTGAAATTGATTATGTTTGATTAAAGATCCATTATTGTGCATGTTCTATATTCTTAATTCAATTACATAGGTTGTTAATCATTTAATGTGAGTTAAATTGAGATGCAATTTATGCTTCAACACTTAGGTGATCTTGACAATTAGATAAGTGATTTCAAGTGATTGTATCATTGGTATAATTGGTGATTGGAAGGATTGTGAACTACATAATAGTGTAACTATATCAAGTGATTGTTATAGTTAGGATTTTATGTGAGTTTAGTCCAAATCAAGTCTCATTAATTTATATCAAATATAGTTTAATCTTTTGAAGTAGGTTTATGTGACTTTGATCGATTAGAACTTTGTGAGAAGTCATATAACTATATTAAAGACATAACAATCGGTAATAATCGCAAGAACAATCCATATCGATAGTGAATCATTCAAGGGAACACCGCTTTCTCTTAATTGTTAATTCATTTCATTTGCTTCGCGTTGATTGCGTGAATTAAAACACAAACCAAAACTTTTGTATTAAATTTCTAGGATAATTACTAGTTTTAAGATCTCGATTAAACTACTCTCTGTGGAACGAACTGGTCAAATTACTTATAGGTTACTGCATGATCGGGTTATAGTTGCCTGTAATTGTGTGATAATTGTTAAGTTTTTTTAGCTAGTCATTTTAAGGTAGATTTCACACATCAAATTTTTGGCGCCGCTGCTGGGGAGCGGTTCTACATTGGGATTTTAACTGTACTGATAATTATTCGATCCTTTTGTAAGAAGCAATTTTTGCGAAAGTTAATTTACTGTTATTTTTATTTGGATTTACGCGCGGTTTTGTTGTGGTGTGATCGCAGGTTAGGTATAAATAACTCTGGAACTGTTTAGAGTTTACCATACACGCAGCAAAGCTAAAGAAGAACATGAAATCGCCGAAGGTTTCACTAAATTACCTTTTTATATTTAAGATTTTGAATATATTAAGGAAGAAGAAGATACGATGGCTGAACAAGCGGAAGGTCAATCCATGGAAGAATTGATGAAAGCCACGAGGGCTAGCAACGGTCATGTCATTAGACAACCGGCAGTCAACACAAATTTTGAGGTTAAGTGGCAGATTTGGAATATAATAACGCACCAACGTCAGTTCAGGGGTACACCGAAAGAGGATGCATTCGAGCATCTTCGGAACTTCAAAAGTATATGTAATCTGTTCAAGATTGCCCAAGTCAAAGATACTGTTATCTATTTGAGGGTTTTTCCTTGGTCTTTAAAAGACGATGCCAAGGACTGGTTAGAATCATTGACCGAGGGTGAAATTGAAAGTTGGACTACGATGGAAGATAAGTTTCTACGTCGTTTCTTTCCAGCATCAAAAGCCGCGAGACTACTGAGTGATATTAATCACTTTGTTCAAAAGTCAAATGAGACACTCTATGATGCTTGGACCCATTTCGGTAAAATGCTTCGCAATTGTCCTCAACACGGGTTGAACAACTTTAATAAGGTCCAGATATTTTACAAGGGTGTTAATGTGCCAACTAGGAAAGAAATTGACATTGCTGCAGGTGGTTCGTTAATGAAAAAGACTCCGGATGAAGCTTACAACATCATCTCCGAAATTGCTACGCACTCTTATGATTGGCATCTGTGACGACCCGGAAATTTTCAACCAAATTTAAACTTAATCTTTATATGATTTCGACAAGATAAGCTGAGTCTGTAATGTTGAGTCTCAAAAACTTTGGAATTATATTTGTGACGACCCGGAAATTTCCGACCAAATTTAAACTTAATCTTTATATGATTTCGATTCGATAAGCAAAGTCTGTTAAACTGAGTCTACAAATTGTTGAACTATTTAAATAGATTCATTTATACCCTTGACTATCTTCGACGATTCACGAACCATTAATTGTAAATAGATATGTGTGTATGTATATATAAATAATAATTCGAAATATAATTTGAAGTATTATATGTTGTTGTTATTAAAAATTAATAAAATAAAGATAGAATTTTATAATAATTATTATTTTAAATATATCTCTATATATAAATAATGTATAAAAAAAATATTAAATGCTTGTAATACTCGTTTGATGTTTCAATTGATATTAAGCAAGTTAAATTCGAACTTATGTAATTTTAAAATAAAAGGTGATCCGAAAATGAGTTATATAAGTTATAGGCTTATTAAAAGTATATTTAGGATCTAATTATTTAATTTTAACATTTTTTATATTTCACTCATAAATGAGAGGGACAATTGACGTAATTTTTATTTAATAGTTAATGACCGAATTTTATACTATAATGACCAAAATAAATAAATATAGTTAATTTAAAAATATGAGATTTTTCTGAACACTTTTTATTCACCACTTGAGTAAACAACGGAGCACGATATAATACCCCATGAAACTGTCGGTAGAATAGTTTTAGGTGCTAACTTTGTGCACGTTTCAATTAAATGTAATATTATTATATTTATTATTATATTATATATGTATATATGTATTATATTATATAACTATAATTACCTATATACTACTTATGCAACTGCATATAGAACACAACATCACCAAACCCACTTCCTTCTATGATCAACACCATCTCACCTTCCACCGAACCACCTAGTACCATATTGCCACCACCTTTGATCGACTTCATCACCTTCGAACAAACCATCAAGAACACCTACCTACACCATCATCAGGAACCTCTAATCAACCACTACTATATATATATTTCGTTCAAGCCACCACTTCAACAATCATCATTGACCTTGATCACCAAACACTCGCATGCTACCACCGTAAACTATCACAAATGACAACCTTACACCACCAATCATCTCAAACGGGTCACCACCTCCATCACCGTCTTATATCAACCACCACCTTCATCATCATAACCCGTCATTATCACCTCTCTTCTTCACTCTCTCTCCATTTTTTTTGTTTTGCAAACTACCCTCGAGAATCACCGAACAACCACTGCTTCAAACGTCACTTTTCACCACCTTCAAACCTATCTCCACCTTCATCACCCTCAATCCACCCAACACCACCAAGACCATCACCTTAATAATCTATTTTGGTTTCTGTATCCATTTAACTCGCGAACCGACTACTACCCTCTTGAAACAAACCACCATGATTGAATCATGTATCTGTTGTTTCTACTTCTGTTTCGAACAGGCTCAAAAGCGAACACCAATACAAATACATTTCTCTCTCACTCATCCTCCATCTCTCTCATATCACTCTTCTCCTTCTATGTTGAACCGTGAACCATCTTCAAACCAAAAACAAATCATTTTCAGACGAAGCCAATGGTTTCTTGCTGCTAGCGACTGAGTTTTTCTTTTGTCAAGCCTTAACGTAAACCAGGTTCCTACTGTTGCTACTAACCTTGTGCTTACATGTTGAAAGTCGTGAGCTTTTTTTTAAAAAAAGATAAAGCTAGTGGACGTATTTTATCAATTGATTATAGCTAGTGGGATGACAAGGTGGTGGGGTTTTGGAATGACTAGCTAGACATTTTACTTTCTTTACTTTTGATTAAATTGCAAAATGATTAGCTTAAGATACTTGTGAATCGAATTATTTATATTTTTGGATTCCTTTATTTGGGCTGTATAATTCATGTTGGACTACCTTATTGGGTTTTTAATGGACTACAAGTCATAATAATATTGGGGTTAGGCGAGTATGATGATGATATTGAAAACAAACGATGAGGATGATTATGATCGTTATTACGGAATAATGATGTGGTGATGGACGGGTTAAACAATGATGGTTTGATCCGAGAATGTTGATGTTAAAGAGGATAGATAAAAAAAAATGATAATGATATTAGATAAAAATGATTATGATTATGATGATAATCATGTATATGATGACGATGATGTAGGTAGTATGATGATCGTGATGACGATAAACTAGTGGAGACGATAATGAAACTGTGATGATGAAACGTGATGATGTTTGATGATGATGATGATCGATCAAAGTTAGTGATATAGATGATGATGATTAGAAGTGGGTTTAGTATTTAGATGAAGATAGTAAAAATTGAGTTAAATATAATAAAGTAATAATAATTTCAGAAAAAAACAAGATGGAGTAATGGTTAAGGGGTGTTATCGGGTTAGCGGGACGTCACGGGTTCAAACCCGGACTTGGGCATTATTTTTAGGGCTACTTCCTTGAGGTAGTTATCTATATATTTATTAGTATTATTATTATTATTATTAATATTAATATTAAGTATTAAGTATTATTATAAAAACTATTATTTTCATTATTATTATTATTATTAAACTTTCATCTTTATTAAAAACTACTACTATTATCATTATTTTTATTATTATTATCATCATTGTTATTAACATTAAAATAATTATTTTCAACATTATTTATCTAAAGTATACATAAAATAAATATAGCTAAATTATTAATGAACCATATAACTCACTAAAGTGACAATTAATAATAATAATAAATAAATTGTTCGATTACGATTATGTGTATTAATATATATACCTGATATAGGTTCGTGAATCCGAGGTCAACCCTACACTTGTTAAATGACGTCATATGTATTTTTACTACAAAATACATTATGGTGAGTTCATTTGAATCCCTTTTACTCTTTACATTTTTGGGCTGAGAATATATGCAAATGCTTTATTAACTGTTTTACAATATTTATATGCGTGAGTTCATTTGAATCCCTTTTACTTTTTACATTTTTGGGCTGAGAATATATGCAAATGCTTTATTAACTGTTTTACAATATTTATATGCGTGAGTTCATTTGATTCCCTTTTACTCTTTACATTTTTGGGACTGAGAATACATGCGCTGTTTTTACAACTGCCTTATTAAATGCCTTTGAAATATATTTTGAACTGCGAATACATGAAATGCTTTTATAAATGTTTGACGAGATAGACACAAGCAAAACATTCCTCGAATGAATTATTATGCAGACAAAAGTTCTGCAGATTATTATTTAATTATGTGGACATGATAATTGCCACTATTGAATTATGTGGACATGATAATTGCCACCATTGAATTATGTGGACATAATAATTGCCACCATTGAATTATGTGGACATGATAATTGCCACCAATTGAAGTGAATGTTATATATCGAGAGAATGATTTTACACACAGGTTATGTGTATGATATTTTGTACACGAGATATGTGTACGGTTACAAAGATTTGTTAAAATGGTTTCGTACACGAGAAAGGTGTACTGTATTTAAAAGATATCGCATGTACATTACAAGTAAGTATATGATTCGAGCCCATTTGTACCATGCAGCATTTAAATCTTGTGGTCTATCAAAATGATGAATTTATTGTTTTATGATAAACCTATGAACTCACCAACCTTTTAGTTGACACTTGAAAGCATGTTTATTCTCAGGTATGAAAGAAATCTTCCGCTGTGCATTTGCTCATTTTAGAGATATTACCTGGAGTCATTCATGACATATTTCAAAAGACGTTGCATTCGAGTCGTCGAGTTCTTCAAGATTATTATTAAGTCAATTATAGTTGGATATATTATAAAATGGTACGCATGTCGTTAACTTTTGATGTAATGAAAGTTTGTCTTTTAAAAGCGAATGCAATGTTTGTAAAATGTATCATATAGAGGTCAAGTACCTCGCGATGTAACCAAATGTAATGTATTCGTCCAGATGGATTAGGACGGGTCGTTAGAATATTCATGTAATCAATTACCCTTTGACTATGCTCGAAAATTCACGAACATTTATGTGTATATAGATATGTATATATATTATATAGTTATATTAATTGAAAACGTTAACAAAGTATTAGATGTATAATACTTTACATGAACATATTGTTTCAATATAACTTTAATATACTTATCGACGGAATTAAAAGATAATATCAAATGATTGAATTATTAGATACATTATGAGGTGGTTACAGGTCTCTATTGTGAGGTCCACGTTGATTTGAAAATCATTCCCTTATAACGGTATTCGGAATAATTGGTAAAGTAATCTACCATTGAGAACAAAGTGTCAAATAACGAAAGTTAGACAAAAGTTAGTGGAGAATCGAATTACATAATATTCAATTGATCTATTTTCAAACGTGCAGAAATGTTTTTCGATATAATAGAACTTGATAATTAAAATGTTTTTTTTGTTTGTTTAAATAATGTAAATTGGATATATACAATAAGTTAGAATATGAATTATTTGAATTAAATATATAAATAACTTGCAATGTGTATTTAAAATGTGTTGATGTATATATATATATATATATATATATATATATATATATATATATATATATATATATATATATATATATGTATGTATGTATGTATGTATGTATGTATGTATGTATGTATGTATGTATGTATGTATGTATGTATGTATGTAGTTCAAATTAATTAAGTAAACGATAGTAACATTTGTTTATTGATTAGATTGATATTTAGTTATGTTAATTAGAACGTTTGAGAAGTTAAAATAAACGTTGACGCATAAATAAATTATATCAAATCAAGTTCTAGAGCATAAACGTTAAGTATGAATATATATAGATATGTATATAAAAGTAAATATAAGTATATATATTAACTTGAATTAATAAATTACAATATAATCTTTTGAATTAAAAATGTAAAGTAAAATACAAAATGATTAAGCTATTATTAAAATGAATCTAGATATATACATATATGACTTCTATACATAATTAATATTATATATAATTGTTAAATATTCAAATATGTTATTATAGAAAATAAGTATTACAGAATTAATAAGATTAATATATTAAATTTTATTACAAGTTAAATTATAGTTGTAATATTACTTTCAGTATTATTATTAAAATAAATATTATTATTAATACCAGTATTAATAATATAAAATTAATATGTATAAATTGTTATATTATTATTAATATTATTATTATCATTTAATAATTTTAATACTATTAAAAATTAGTATTATTATTAGTATTATTAATAATATTATTATTTTCATTTTTATTATTAATTATTATTAAACTTATTGAAATTATCATTATTGATATTATTAATATCATCACATTATTATTATTATCATTATTTTTAAAAGTATTATTATTATTATCTTATAAATAATATAATGATTATTATTAAAATAATTATTATTAATTAGTATTATTATTATTATTACTAATATATTTATATTATTTATAAATCATAAAAACAGAAAAATAAGTACGATCCAGTTTAACATACCTATCAAACTGTATATGAATTTGTTTCTTGTCTCTAATTTTGTAATAAAAGTCGAAATCAAACACAAATATATCCAAATTCAATTAAGCATCTATATCTGTTTTATATTTTTTTATTTCATTTTTCTGTTTCTGATTGATTTTCTTGTCGAGTCAGTTAAGCTACAAAAAAACTATAATTGAGCGAATTTAGCTGTAATAATATCACTCAACCTCTATATAATACACTTCTAATACAATTCGAAGAAAAACAGAAGAATTAAATTAAAATTTTGAAAATAAGTTCGACTGTCGCTGTTCTTGATTTAATTTACTCATACCTCGAATATGAATGAAATTTCAAAATCTAAAAGTGCAGATGCGTTAGAAATCATGTATTTAAACTACCTGCATACTTTCAAACTCCAATTTTTCCTATCGAGTTCCAATTTTTGAGTCAAACTTTATAATTCAAAAGTCAAACGATTTGTTCTTGGCAAAATTCGAGTTCGTTTTTATGTTTTAAGTTTAATTGATGATTGAGAAAGTTTCTAGGAACAAATTAGAACATATTTCATGTTGTAATCATAGGTCCAAATAGTCTTGAATTCAAATTCAAGGTTTGGGTTGTTCATCGTGGTTTTCAACTGTTTTTGATTAATCTTTGTTTTTATTTTCGTTTCTGGTAAATCAAACAATCACAATTCGTTTCTGTTACAATCGAAGAATCTAAATTGTTTAGTAATTAATGGTTTTGATGGTTAATTACTTTGGTCAATCTAACTCATGAAGAAGAAGGAGAAACAAATTAATCAGGTTAAATAAAATGGGTTTATGATTTAGTTAGAAAAACAGAAATAGACGAGTGGTTGGGTGTTAATTCGGGTTAGCGAGAGGTCTCGGGTTTGAGCCTAGTTCGGGGCATTCTTTTTAGAACAAGCTTTTGAGGTAGTTTTCATTTCTTTTAAAATTGTTATTATTATTATTATTATTATTATTATTATTATTATTATTATTATTATTATTATTATTATTATTATTATTATTATTATTATTATTATTATTATTATTATTATTATTATTGTTATGTTATTATTATTGTTATTATTAGTGCTATAATTATTATTACCTTATGTATAAGTATTATAATCAATATCAGTATTATTATTATAAGTATTAATAATTAATAATATTATTATTATTAGTAATCTTATCATTTTTAGTATTATTATCATCATTATGATTATGATTATGATTATTATTATTATTATGAAAGTAATAAAAATTTATTATTATAATCATTAATATTAGAATTTGTAACATTTTATAATTATTAGTATTATTATTATTATTAATAACATAAATATTATTATTAATATTATCGTTATTATTATTAAAATGATTATTAGTATTGTTATTATTAAATTTATTATCATGACTATCATTTTTACTAAAATTATTATTTTGATATCACTAAAGCTACCATTATTATTGTTATCAGTATTATCTATATTATTATTAATAATAATTATGATTATGAAAATAAAATTTTTAATGATATAAGCATAAAATAAAGATTATATATATAAATATATATTTAATACACATAACTTAACTATATTAATATTTCTATATATAAAATGAAAATATATATAATGAAACTTATTAATCTATTACATCACTAATAATAATATATATATTTGTTCGATTACAATTACGTGTGTTAATATATATACAAATGATATAGGTTCGTGAATCCAAGGCCAATCCTGCATTATTCTGTATCGTTGTATGAATATTTTTACTACAAAATATTGTATCGTGAGTTTCATTTCCTCTCTTTTTAAATGCTTTTGCAATATATATTTTTGGGACTGAGAATACATGCGCTGTTTTATAAATGTTTTACGAAATAGACACAAGTAATCGAAACTAGATTCTATGGTTGGATTATCGAAATTGAATATACCTCTTTTTAGCTTGGTAGCATAAGAATTGGTGTTTATTATAATTGCCACCAATTGACGCGAATTCTAAAGATAGATCTATGTACCTTGACAAGTCCCATTCGGGTTACGAATGCTTTAGTACTTCGATTTATCATATCCGATGAGAGTCCCGGAATGATGGGGATATTCTATATGCATCCTGTTAGTTCGGTTACCAGGTGTTCAATCCATATGAATGATTTTTATCTCTATGCAGTTTGCGAAATGCCTGATATGAGATGTTGTTTATGAAGAATTGAAATAAAAATCTTGTGGTATATTAATTTAATGGAAATGATTGTTTATGTTAAACTAATGAACTCACCAACTTTTTGGTTGACACTTGAAGGCATGTTTATTCTCAGGTTTGAAAGAAATCTTCCGCTGTGCATTTGCTCATTTTAAAGATATTACTTGGAGTCATTCATGGCATATTCTAAAAGACGTTGCATTCAAGTCATTGAGTTCAATCAGGATTATTACTAATTAAATGATAGATTAGGTCACTTATAGTTTGGATATTTTGAAATGGTATGCACGTCTGTCAACTTTCGATGTAATGAAAGTTTGTCTTTTAAAAATGAATGCAATGTTTGTAAAATGTATTATATAGAGGTCAAATACCTCGCAATGTAACCATATGTTATTGTATTCGTCCCTATGGATTAGGACGGGCCGTCTCAGCATCAAGAGATGGATATTTGTCGTTCTTATCATGTTGCTAGTACCGAAACTAGTGACGAGCTTTCTTCAGTTAAGGCTCAACTTGCAACCTTTAAATGACAGATGGATTCTATGACCAAAGAAATGCACGCGATAAAGGTTGTTTGAGAGTTATGTCAAGCGTCGATGGAGGAACAGGCTAATTATTTGGGTTATGTGAAAAAGGGTGATTTTGCACTTAGTGAATTTCCTGGTGGAAAACAATTTTTCAACCAAGCTGGTAATTCAGGTGGTAATAATTATCGAGGAGGAAATCAGGTTTTTCAAGGTAATTAGAAGACTTATCCGTATAGGACGCCTGTGTTTAATAACAGAAATCAACAAGCACCACCTAGAAATTTTTAGCAACCTATTCAACCCATTTAGTAGCGAGTCGATAAGATTCCTCCATTGGAAGAATTGTTAAGGGGTTTTATCATGAAAACGGACGAAAGTATTTCCGCTCTAAGGCAAGATGGTGAATCAGCAAAGTAGCAAGTTAGAAGTCAACATGCCTCGATAAAGAATTTGGAACGGGATGTAGGCCGCATTGCTCAGTCTTTATTAGAGAGACCACCGGGTACTCTCCATTCTAACACGCAATCCAATCCGAACAACAAAGGACCGGTTAGAAATGAGCACGTGAATGCTATAACCACCGAAGTGGTTTGACTATTAATGAGGAGACCCCGAAATCTTCTCCTTTTGTTTCTCCTACTGTTTTGCAGGTACCAAATGATGAGGGGCCAAAGAATACTGAACCTAAGGATGACGAGCCAAAGGTTCAAGAGCAAAAGAAAAATGATCCACTAGAGATCATAACTAAGCCGCCATTGAAAGTGTACAAAGCACCAATTCCATATCCTAAAGCTTTGAAGAAAGATAAACTGGCGAATCAGTATAAGAAATTTTTGGATATGATCAATCAAATCAGCATCAATATGCCATTGGCAGAAGTAATTAAAGGAATGCCCAACTACGTGAAATTTTTAAAGGACCTAATCTCTTCGAAAGGTAAATATCAAGAGGTGTCAGCCACATTCCTTAATGAGGTGTGTTCGGCCATTTTGCAAATGCAAAGGATGCCTCCAAAATTGGGAGACCCGGGTAGTTTTATTATTCTTTGTTTATTGGGTGATTCGGTACGATGCACTAGCCGATTTATGGGCAACCGTTAATTTAATGTCTTACTCATTGTACTTGAAACTTAGCCTAGGAGATTTAAAACTGACTAAAATGGGGATCCGTTTGGCTAACCACTCTTTTGACACTCCCATAGGTATTGTCGAAGACTTAATAGTGAGAGTTAACCACCCTTGTCCAAATAGGGAACCTTTAGTATTTTCGGCCGATTTTGTTATCCTTGAAATGAAAGAGGATACTAAAGTACCAATCATTCTAGTCAACCTTTCCTAAAAACCGCGGATGCTATTATCCATGTTCAACAAAACCAACTTAGCATAGGTGTAGGTGACGAAATAGTGATTTGCCATATAAACAAAGCCATGAAACAACCCAAGTCCACTGATGATACCTGCTTTAAACTTGATATAATAGACTTGTGTGTTAAGAATGATTTGCAGGAATTCTTGGAGGTTGATACTACAGGTTTTGTCCCCGTTGATGGTAGTGATGATTTTGATTTGGAATCGAAAACAGCTTAATCGCGGTCGCGACAACTTAATCACAATTGCAATGCAAATGGGTGATCTCGATCCCTCAATCCCGGTCGCGACGCGGGCCCGGTCTGGATACTTTTTGATCAACTATAAATAGACGAGGTTTTTACCCTAATGGGGTGTGCAGTTTTTAGGGCTACGAATTGGAGAGCTTTTTGAAGACCTTGATCATACCATTGAAGATTAGTTCTTCCTTTACTTTCATTCCATCATTTATTACTTTCGGTACTCGATTTAATCATTAGTTTTATCATTGTAATCATGAATACTCATTGTTTTGATGCTTTCTTTGTTTCTTGCAACTTTAATATGCTAGGCTAAATAGTTTGAGTGTTTGCTTGCATGTGAAACTATAGATATTGGATTGTTCTATCAATTGTATTTAATGTTTTGTGATTGAAATTGATTATGTTTGATTAAAGATCCATTATTGTGCATGTTCTATATTCTTAATTCAATTACATAGGTTGTTAATCATTTAATGTGAGTTAAATTGAGATGCAATTTATGCTTCAACACTTTAGTGATCTAGACAATTAGATAAGTGATTTCAAGTGATTGTAGCATTGGTATAATTGGTGATTCGAAGGATTGTGAACTACATAATAGTGTACCTATATCAAGTGATTGTTATAGTTAGGATTTTACGTGAGTTTAGTCCCAATCAAGTTTCATTAATTTTAATCAAATACAGTTTAATCTTTTGAAGTAGGTTTATGTGAATTTACTAACTTTGATCGATTAGAACTTTGTGAGAAGTCATACAACTATATTAAAGACATAACAATCGGTAATAATCGCAAGAAAAATCCATATCGATAGTGAATCATTCAAGTGAACACCACTTTCTCTTAATTGTTAATTCATTTCATTTGCTTCACATTGATTGCGTGAATTAAAACACAAACCAAAACTTTTTTATTAAATTTATAGGATAATTACTTGTTTTAAGATCTCGATTAAACTGCTCTCTGTGGAACGAACTGGTCAAATTACTTATAGGTTACTGCATGATCGGGTTATAGTTGCCTGTAATTGTGTGATAATTGTTAAGTTTTTTTAGCTACTCATTTTAAGGTAGATTTCACACATCAAATGTCAAAGCTTGTTGAAGTGACAAACAATCAAAAAGGCCCTACGAATTAAAGTAGTTGGAAATGATTTTTATAATATATGGACTTATATATATGACATCCCTCTATTTCATTTGGTTATGAAAGTCACAAGTTGTACTTGACGGCTGTTGTTAGTTTATATGACACACATAATAATCTATCAGTTAAAGTATCAAACAATCAACCTTTGCAACGTGCTTTTTACCATTATATTCACCACAAGTATATCCATACTTTTATAAGTTAACTCTAAGTATGCAGTAAATTGACTTCATGCATTCAACACTTACAATTTGATGAATCTAGAACCACTAAAGAGGACAAATATGATTGGGAAGGTGAGAAATGCGGTTACCTGAGTTGTTTTTTCTACTCATCTATCAAGACTGTTTGCTGTGGATGAATAGTGGAAACTGTTTCAAGGTGGTGAATGCGGGTGACAAACTCTTGCAACAAATGGTAGGTCCTCAAGAACATAAAGATATATTAAACAAGATCATTTACCCTGCAAAATAAAGTACTTGATTAGTAATCTTGAAAAGTCAAGATTTAGTTGATGAGCTGTTTTAAGCTCGTGAAACATATTTTTTATTTGTGTTTTAAACTCAAGAACTCCAGTTGTTGGTTGGTGAGACTGTTTAAATTAAGTAGCAAAGTTAGATTGTCTGACCTGCGAACCTTGCAACCGGCGTTAGATCATCAGTCACATAGGTTGATTCAGAGTTGCAAGGTCAGATTGTCTAACCTGCGAACCTTGCGACTAGTGCTAGATCATTAGTCACACAAGCTGATACAAAGTCGCAAGCTCAGATTGTTTGACATGTGAACCTTGAGACTTAATTCAAACAACAGTCTTCAACATGATGATACACACACACACACACACACAAGATGATACAACAGTCTTCAACATGATGATACAACAGTCTTCAACGTGATGGTTATATAGAATGTTGGTGGTGATGAATGATGTTGGTGCTTCGTGTGGTGGTATAGACTGTTAGTCATGATGGTGGTATAGACTGTTGGTGGCGATGATGCGGTTGGTGTTGATGAACATTGGTGGTGATGTTGGTGCTAATGAACAATGGTGGTGACAAGTGTATATATGCAGGTTTAACAGTGAAATCCGTGAAGGTGTAAGATGGTAAGTGATTAGCGATGTTGAAGATGGTAAGTTAAGGAAGGTGTTAAATGATTAATAATGTTGAAGGTGGTACTCGTGTTGGTATATATGCATGTACACAGTGAATTCCGTGACGCAATTGGACCCCACGTGCAGGCTTTAGAATCTAAGATATGTCATACAATTTCTGATAGTCGCAAGGTAACCTTTGCGAGCCTTGTGACTCGTTCAACAACATCGTATGACTCATAAAACACGATCATACACAACTCACAAGAGTAATGCGTGACCCTGCGACTCATGTTATCTCAGTCATCAGTCTAAGTCTTAGTTCATGATTGAATTTTCTCGGCCATGACCGAGCAAACAACGAGCCGCATGGTCACACGATAACCTTGCGACTTGTGAGAGCATTTTGACAAGGCGAATCGTGATATGTCATTGATAAAATGGGCATTTTGGACAATAGTCCATTTTTTAGGTCCACTTATTTTTGCACACAGTTTTAGAAAATTTCACTAGCTTCGTCTTTCATCAATCAGAAATCTTCTTTCTCCAGAATAAACTATTCTTATTGGTTGAAATACAAAGTTGACACTTGAAATAGAATATTTCAAAATAAAAATATGGACTCTTGTTTTAGGATGGAGGTGCAACAACCCGTCCTAATCCCCCTGGACGAAATCATCAACATCTGGTCCCATTGCGATGGTCGACTCCAGATATTGTCCTTAAAATGAGCAAATACACAGCGGAAGACTTAATTCGTACCTGAGAATAAACATGCTTAAAAGTGTCAACCAAAAGGTTGGTGAGTTCATAGGTTTATTATAACAATCATTTCAATATGTTAATAGACCACAAGATTTCATAATCATAAACATAATACACTCGCAAGTGTATGTAAAGAATTCTAAGTGGTTGAGCACTTGGTAACCATACTTAACATTTAATCACGTCGCATATTCCCTTTATTAAGAAATCTCCCTACACTGTACCAAGTGTAGTAACGAAACGAAGTACTGTGCAACCGTTGAATACTGGTCGTCCAGTCCGGTTGGGGTTGTCAGGCCTGATAGATCTATCAACAGGATTCGCGTTTACAATACCCATGTAAATATTAGTTACCAAGCTACAGGGAAATATGCCAGTGGTACAACTCAACGTAGAATGTATTTTAAGTACTTGTGTCTATTTCGTAAACATTTATAAAAGCAGCGCATGTATTCTCAGCCCAAAAATATATATTGCAAAAGCAATTAAAAAGGGAGCAAATGACACTCACCATACTGTATTTTGTAGTAAAAATACATAGGACGACATTTAACAAGTGTAGGGTTGGCCTCAGATTCACGAACCTATATCAGTTATATATATATATTAACACATATAATTGTAATCGAACAAATTTACATATTATTAGTTACATGATTGTTATTTTAATAAATTATATACTTCATTAATAACTAAAGTAGGTATATTCATTTTTATATACTTTAAATAGATAATTAATATTTATTATAAAAATATTAATATAGTTATGTTTTATATCATAAATATATTTTTATATAGAAAATCTTTATTTGATATATTAATAATACTAATAATAATAATAATGATAAAAATAATAATAATAGTAATAAAAATGATAAATTTAAAAATAAAGATACTTTTAATAATAAAAATGATAACTTTAATAAAAATGATACTTTTAATAAAAATGTTAATTTTTAACACTAATGAATATTAATAATAATAAATAATGATACTAATATTTATATGAATAATGATAATAATAATAATAATAATAATAGTAGTAATAATAATAATAATAATAATAATAATAATAATAATAATAATAATAATAATAATAATAATAATAATATTAATATTAATAATAATTACCCATTTTGAAGTCCATTAAGATAATTGACTAGTCCAAATTGTTTAGTCCAAAGAAGATAATCAAGCATAGTAAGAGTCTGATCCAACAGCTTAATTTGGCACAAGAATAATTAATCAAGCCCAATGGCCTGAGTTGAGTCTGTTTAGTTAAATGAAAAAAAAATCTAGCAGGCTAGGATTGAACACATGACCTCTCGTATACACACAAACACCCAGAACCACTCCTCCATTCTCGTTATTTTCTGTTTTAACTCGCACATTAATTAATTTAATATGTAATTGACTGTTATCTTCTTAATATTAGAAACCCAATCGATCGAACGAGGATCTATTTTATTCATAACATAGCCATCATTTATATTTCATTGTTATCATCTTCAACCTCGTTTCATCATCCCTCATCCTAGTCATCATTATTTTTAATCATTAACATAATCTTAATTAATAATAATAATAATAATAATAATAATAATAATAATAATAATAATAATAATAATAATTATAATAATAATTAAGATATACCTTATCAAATAAAAAAACGAAAATGTGTCGAATCACAAAATAGTTGTTGTCTTCCATTATGCTCTTGTCTGCCATTATGCTCCTCTTTTTATTTTATTATTTTTATTTTTTTTAAACCACCGAACCAAAATCAAACAAATTTACATCATCATTTGATTCGTTCTTTATCACTATCACTTTCATTCATAACTAGAAAGGGAAACAGAAACACAAATAGCGAACAGCAGGTTAGTTTATGGGGTGGGTTTTGGTCATAGCGAGGGTGACGGGTTAGTAGTAGGAAACGCAGCAGTAGGGTTGGGTAAAAAAATAATACGATGGTGGTGGTTCAATCGACGGTGGCTGTGGTAATAGTTGTAGTGTGTTGGTGGCGATGGAAGCAGGTGGTGTTTAAATGGGTTTCTATGGTGATGATTGATGAAGATGATGTTATGATCGACGATGGGGTTGGGTTTATAACCGAAACAGACATAGAACATAATATACTAGCAGCAGCTGTAATATTAGTATAACGATGATATTGCTCAATGATGGGTTATGAAGATGAGAGAATAGTGAATTGGTTGATCTTGGTGATGGTTAGCGGTTGTAATAGGGTGACGGTGGTGAGGGTTTAGTGGATTCCCGGATATATAATAGAGAAAGAAAAGAGATAGAGAAAGAAGGAGGTGGTGGTGGATTGGTGGGCAACGGAGGATGTGGGTGGTTACGGTGGTTGGGCAGCCGGTGGTAGCCGGTGGTGAACATGTGGTTCAAGATGGAAGGTTGGGTGTCGAGAACAGGAAACAAACTTCTCTTTTTATTTGGTTAATTCATCAGACACCAATAGATAAAATTTATAGTAAGTCGAAATGATTGTTCACCAATAAAACGAATCAATCTGTAGGGTTGAGCTGATTGAGTAAATCACGGGCGTACAGGGTTTTTAAAGAAGAAAAGATAGGGTGAAACAGATATATAACAGATTACACTTACCCTTTGTTTTTATATAGTATTTTTAATATTAATAATAAGTAGATATAAACATAAATATATTAATTATAGTACAAGTAATGATATTACAAACAATCAAAATACTAATAATAATAATAATAAGAATAATAATAATAATATTGATAATCAAAATTAAGATTATAATAATAATAATAAATAGTAAAATAATTATAAAAAAAATGCTGATATTAATAATAATAATTTGTATTATTTTATTATAATAATAATATCAATCATAATAAAAAAATTATAATTTTATTACTATCTCTAATATCAATGACATTAATAACATTAGTAATAATAATAAAGATAATATAACAACTATAATTTTACTTGTAATTAAATTTAAATTATTTATTTTTTACATATTAATACCTATGTCACATTTATATAATATCTCATGTTGAATATATTATAATATTCATACAATCAATAATTATGTATATTAATCATAAACTATTGTTCGTGAATTGCCGGGAATAGTCGAAAGGTAATTGAATATATGAAACAGTTCAAAATTTTTGAGACTCAACCTAATAAGCTTTTCTTATCGTGTCAAAAATATTAAATCGTATCGAGAGCTTGATTAAAAATTGGTCAAAATTTTTCGGGTCGTGACAGTACCTACCCGTTAAAGAAATTTCGTCCCGAAATTTGATCGAGGTCGTCATGGCTAACCCTAAAAATGTTTTCATGACAAATATGGGTTGATAAATAGAGTTTTATTACTGTTGAGTGATATTGATAAGATAATTCGATTACTCGAAGCGTATGAGTGAAGTTATCACAAAAGAGTGAAAAGTTTCATCTTAACTTTTGACATAGTCATGGTTGAATTTAGAAAATAAGGTTCGTCTTAACTTTTGACGTGGTAACGGTTGAATTCCGGAATTCCAGGGATTTAGGGAAAATCTTCGAAATCTAGAAGATTTGATTTTTCGGCGAATAAAGGAATTAAGATCTCTGTAATTAAATGCGGAAATCTGTCTTGATTTCTTTGTCTAGTATTTTTACTATAAATGGACTTTTTCCGTTTCATTACTTCCCACCACTCCCATATTTTCTTTCTTAGTTCATACATCCAAAAGATTGCGAAAGTGCTTAATCCCATTCTAATCCTTGATATTTTTCTAATTATTAATTCTGTCATCCTTCTCTTCCACCAGAAAAATCTATTTACTTCTACTATTACCTTGGGTGATACTATTCTTAATTATACCGTGTCTTTATATTGTTATTCGTATTAATATTCACAGTTTGTAACCTCCGTGTTGTTATTGGGCTTTATATTTTCTCTTATATTTTGGAGCTCTTTACCTTTTTATTCTCCTCTCGACTCCTAGTAAAGCAAGTAATGGTCCAGAATTCGTAAGTATGGAGTTTCGAATGATTATAATGTTCTTAAGCAGGAAGGAACGTAATAACACGATTTGATTTGGTAAATTACCAGAATCCCTGAGGATGGAACTATCAAGAATATATTTTCTTAATATGTTCAAAGGTTAAGCAGAATGAAAGAGTTATGTAACATGACACATAATGATGGTATGATTTACTGTGAACCATCATCACGTTTCATTAGAAACTCAGCATGACTTACTGTAATATAATCACGTTGGCCAAGTGTCATTATATTATACTAACTCATGCTTCAATTCCTAACATTTCTCCACAATTCATTCATAATTTATACTTAGATTTTACAGAAGTTTCCAATATAATGGAATACAGAAAACACGAAGAGGTAGATAATCTCGGACAAGAATATTTATGAAACATCCTCAGAAATATCGAATATATTTATGATGATATTTTGAAATTTCTAAGTTCGAAGGTTGATGAAGAGAAATTCTCCGCAAGATTTTAACATGGCTTCGGAGCAAGATATTCTCTAAAGATTTCATCGGATTCAGAATTACCTGGATTCTTTGAATACACGGTTTAGTCCTTGTATTTATCCTTGGTCTCTTTCATGGTGTGCTCAATCCGATTTTCAGTACCAAATTCTCTATCGAGCGTTCCTAACACTTCCTTCTTTATCATCAACTTTTGGCCATTAAGACCATCTATAACATGCTGGTTCGTCAGCATTTTCAAAGTTAATTGATTTGGGTCATCGGTTATCAAACCGAGGTGGTTTCAGGAGAATTATGTTTTTAGATGATTAAACACTGATGGTAATATGGTAGGATATAAAAGATTTTCCGGTAACGAAGGCGAAAAGACAACGTATATATCAAGGTTATAATAAAGTTGTTTCGGATGAAAAGTCGGAGTTGACTTGCTGGAGCTGTGACATAATTTGCTACTTTGAAAGGGATTACCAAATTATTTTGGGTAATAATAACACTAAAGGAATTAGCACAGATACGTGTTAAACATTTATTCAGGTTCCGAATGTTTTTCAGGTGCACAACTATATGCATCAATCTTTTCTTCCGTAGATGAAGTGCGGCTGGTTCATCCTCTCGATCGAGGTGTTTTCAAGAATCATGAAAGATTTGAACATGAATTGGAATCATCAAGATTCAGATGAGGTTTAAGATGAAATCAAGTGGCAAACTTGAAGAATTGTTTAGTTTCATATGTTATAATCAATATTTTAAATTCATTTTTAATTGTCCAAGGTTGATAGTCCAATAATCAGTTTATATATATATAATCTTAGAATTATCCCACGACGTATTGTATACGTATTGTCTTTGCATCAACCCAGAGATGTATTGTAGACGTATTGTCTTAGAATTAACTAAGACGTATTGTGTACGTATTGTCTTAGGATTTATCAAAACATATTGTATACTTATTGTGTTAGGATGTACCAAATATTCGAATTAATAAATACGTATCATGACCCATTGTACACCTTATTGTCTCAGAATTAATTCGACGTATTGTGTACATGTGTCCCGATTTATCCGACGATATGTAAAGTGTGTAAAGTAAATAACAGAAATTAAATGACGATAAATAAAATTACGATAAATAAATTGTGAGAAATGTAATCAGTTAGCTAGGAACAGTTAGCATGGATTCTTAACAAAATTTCAATTAGTTAATTCGTTTGTTTCTAACAAATTTTATTTTGTCCAATGTTTTCTTCATTATGCCACTTGTTGGATTCTGAGATATCAAAATCCTATATGAAATTGAATGAAAATGGTTATTCTGCGGTGAACGGATTCGTATTTTTGTAGATGTAAGTAGGATAGTAAATGACTGTTGAATCGAATTTGAAGAATGTACAGTGTAACTTATTAATGTGAAACCTAAATATTCCTCGAGTATTACCTACGCGTTAAAATATTTTCATCATTAACAGTTGGTACAAAAGAATTTTTAATTACAATCTTTATGAAAATATACATACATATATATTTTCTTCAGATGTAATCATGGATTTAATGAGTCAATAAGATATTAAACTCATTTGATTTATCGTTAATACTAGATTACATAATCTCTAAAACTTTAGAAATTACATAATCGCCATGTCAAGCGAAGATAATCGATGTAGAACGATATGTAGAATGAAGATAAAGTAGATAGAATGATACGTAGAACGATGATTATGTTCGAGGTACAGAATGAGATGTTGAGGCATGTGATGTTGAAACTTGGGTTGTTGATGGTAGCGATGGTACTGGTGATGTTGTTGATGGTGGTACCGTTGCTGCAGGTGATGCTGCTGGTGCTTATGGTATTGAGGCTTGCGATGTGGACGTTACTGGTGGTACTGGTGTTACTGATGGTGCTTGTAATCTTTGCACCATACGTTCCAAAGCCATTACTCGAGTGCGAAGCTCGTTGACGTCTTCTATTACACTGGGGTGATTGTCGGTTCGGACGAGCGGATAAATAAAATCTAGAATTTGATGTAGTATATAATCTTGGCAAGATACTCTAGAAATGAGAGAGAAAATGGTGTTTTGGACAGGTTCGCCGGTAAGTGCTTCAGGTTCTTCACCCAGAGGTGAATTCGGTTGGTGGAAGGGATCACCTTCTTCTTGCCTCCAATGATTAAGTAGACTACGAACCCATCCCCAATTCATCCAGAATTGGTGATGACTAATTGGTTGATCCATTCCGGTTACACTGCTTTCGGAGCTTGAGTGGGACTCCATATCGGAATCCGAGGGGCTTGAACTAGTGGTGAGTTCCATTTCGCTCGGTTAAATAAAGTGTTTTTGGTATGAAATGAATTTCGAATATCAGATGATATTCTAATTACATAGAATATCTGTGTATAGTACAGAAGATCCCGTAGATTACGGAGGGAATTAAGGAAACGTGTCAGACAAGACTTAATGTGAAGGGATGTGAATTTGTCTGTACACCGTCTATGCAGTAATTGCAATAAGACGCGTCGAGACTGAAAATGACAAGTAGATATTTTTTGACAAATGGTGGTAAGCAAACACTTTTAACATGCATACCAGGTTCAAGTCTAGACTCATTAATATAACCTAACAACTACATAGGTCGAAGTCCAGACTCACTAATGCATCCTAACAACTACCTGTTAGAGACACTAATTCAAGACCTGGTTCGCTACGACCACTGCTCTGATACCAACTGTAACTACCCGTCCTAATCCCCCTGGACGAAATCATCAACATCTGGTCCCATTGCGATGGTCGACTCCAGATAATGTCCTTAAAATGAGCAAATACACATCGGAAGACTTAATTCGTACCTGAGAATAAACATGCTTAAAAGTGTCAACCAAAAGGTTGGTGAGTTCATAGATTTATTATAACAATAATTTAAATATGTTAATAGACCACAAGATTTCATAATCATAAACATAATACACTCGCAAGTGTATGTAAAGCATTCTAAGTGGTTGAGCACTTGGTAACCATACTTAACATTTAATCACGTCGCATATTCCCTTTTATTAAGAAATCTCCCTACACTGTACCAAGTGTATAACAAAACGAAGTACTGTGCAACCGTTGAATACTGGTCGTCCAGTCCGGTTGGGGTTATCAGGCCCGATAGATCTATCAACAGGATTCGCGTTTACAATATCCATGTAAATATTAGTTACCAAGCTACAGGGAAATATGCCAGTGGTACAACTCAACGTAGAATGTATTTTAAGTACTTGTGTCTATTTTGTAAACATTTATAAAAGCAGCGCATGTATTCTCAGCCCAAAAATATATATTGCAAAAGCAATTAAAAAGGGAGCAAATGACACTCACCATACTGTATTTTTAGTAAAAATACATAGGACGACATTTAACAAGTGTAGGGTTGGCCTCAGATTCACGAACCTATATCAGTTATATATATATTAACACATATAATTGTAATCGAACAAATTTACATATTATTAGTTACATGATTGTTATTTTAATAAATTATATACTTCATTAATAACTAAAGTAGGTATATTCATTTTTATATACTTTAAATAGATAATTAATATTTATTATAAAAATATTAATATAGTTATGTTTTATATCATAAATATATTTTTATATAAAAAATCTTTATTTGATATATTAATAATACTAATAATAATAATAATGATAAAAATAATAATAATAGTAATAAAAATGATAAATTTAAAAATAAAGATACTTTTAATAATAAAAATGATAACTTTAATAAAAATGATACTTTTATTAAAAATGTTAATTTTTAACACTAATGAATATTAATAATAATAAATAATGATACTAATATTTATATGAATAATGATAATAATAATAATAATAATAATAATAATAATAATAATAATAATAGTAATAATAATAATAATAATAATAATAATAATAATAAGAATAATAATAATAATAATATTAATATTAATATTAATAATAATTACCCATTTTGAAGTCCATTAAGATAATTGACTAGTCCAAATTGTTTAGTCCAAAGAAGGTAATCAAGCTTAGTAAGAGTCTGATCCAACAGCTTAATTTGGCCCAAGAATAATTAATCAAGCCCAATGGCCTGAGTTGAGTCTGTTTAGTTAAATGAAAAAAAAAAAATCCAGCAGGCTAGGATTGAACACAGGACCTCTCGTATACACACAAACACCCAGAACCACTCTTCCATTCTCGTTATTTTCTGTTTTAACTCGCACATTAATTAATTTAATATGTAATTGACTGTTATCTTCTTAATATTAGAAAC
The DNA here is from genome assembly GCF_046630445.1 of Rutidosis leptorrhynchoides. Classification (NCBI taxonomy): domain Eukaryota; kingdom Viridiplantae; phylum Streptophyta; class Magnoliopsida; order Asterales; family Asteraceae; genus Rutidosis; species Rutidosis leptorrhynchoides. Next base: position 376,423,427 of record NC_092338.1, read on the forward strand.
CCAATCGATCGAACGAGGATCCATTTTATTCATAACATAGCCATCATTTATATTTCACTGTTATCATCTTCAACCTCGTTTCATCATCCCTCATCCTAGTCATCATTATTTTTAATCATTAACATAATCTTAATTAATAATAATAATAATAATAATAATAATAATAATAATAATAATAATAATAATAATAATTATAATAATAATTAAGATATACCATATCAAATAAAAAAATGAAAATGTGTGGGATCACAAAATAGTTGTTATCTTCCATTATGCTCTTGTCTTCCATTATGCTCCTCTTTTGTTTTTTTTTTTTTTTAAAACCACCGAACCAAAATCAAACAAATTTACATCATTTGATTCGTTCTTTATCACTATCACTTTCATTCATAACTAGAAAGGGAAACAGAAACACAAATAGAGAACAACAGGTTTGTTTATAGGGTGGGTTTTGGTCATAGCAAGGGTGACGGGTTAGTAGCAGGAAACGCAGCAGTAGGGTTGGGTAAAAAAAAATAATACGATGGTGGTGGTTCAATCGACGGTGGCTGTGGTAATAGTTGTAGTATGTTGGTGGCGATGGAAGCAGGTGGTGTTTAAATGGGTTTCTATGGTGATGATTGATGAAGATGATGTTATGATCGACGATGGGGTTGGGTTTATAACCGAAACAGACATAGAACATAATATACTAGCAGCAGCTGTAATATTAGTATAACGATGATATTGCTCGATGATGGGTTATGAAGATGATAGAATAGTGAATTGGTAGATCTTGGTGATGGTTAGCGGTTGTAATAGGGTGACGGTGGTGAGGGTTTAGTGGATTCCCGGATATATAATAGGGAAAGAAAAGAGATAGAGAAAGAAGGAGGTGGTGGTGGATTGGTGGGCGACGGAGGATGTGGGTGGTTGGGGTGGTTGGGCAGCCGGTGGTGGCCGGTGGTGAACATGTGGTTCAAGATGGAAGGTTGGGTGTCGAGAATAGGAAACAAACTTCTCTTTTTATTTGGTTAATTCATCAGACAACAATAGATAAAATTTATAGTAAGTCGAAATGATTGTTCACCAATAAAACGAATCGATCTGTAGGGTTGAGCTGATTGAGTAAATCACAGGCGTACATTATTTTTAAAGAAGAAAAGATAGGGTGAAACAGATATATAACAGATTACACTTACCCCTTTGTTTTTATATAGTATTTTTAATATTAATAATAAGTAGATATAAACATAAATATATTAATTATAGTACAAGTAATGATATTATAAACAATCAAAATACTAATAATAATAATAATAATAATAAGAATAATAATAATATTGATAATCAAAATTAAGATTATAATAATAATAATAAATAGTAAAATAATTATAAAAAAAATGCTGATATTAATAATAATAATTTGTATTATTTTATTATAATAATAATATCAATCATAATAAAAAAAAATTATAATTTTATTACTATCTCTAATATCAATGACATTAATAACATTAGTAATAATAATAAAGATAATATAACAACTATAATTTAACTTGTAATTAAATTTAAATTATTGATTTTTTACATATTAATACCTATGTAACATTTATATAATATCTCATGTTGAATATATTATAATATTCATACAATCAATAATTATGTATATTAATCATAAACTATTGTTCGTGAATTGCCGGGAATAGTCGAAAGGTAATTGAATATATGAAACAGTTCAAATTTTTTGAGACTCAACCTAATAAGCTTTTCTTATCGTGTCAAAAATATTAAATCGTATCGAGAGCTTGATTAAAAATTGGTCGAAATTTTCCGGGTCGTGACAGGAGGAAGTAGTATTCACTTATCATAAATAATAAATTTTAATATTCAACTTAAATAAGAGGGATGATATTTTCACATGAGTTTTTAATAAATCCACTAAATTATTGCATCTCTTGATTGTACGGTACAAAATACAATGTAAGACATGAGTAGATTTATCAAAAAAAATATGAATAAATTTATCAGAAAAAAAAGTGGAACTATCATCATCCGTTAAAAAAAAAACTATCATAGCGGCAAATTTTGTCAAAGAAACTCTAAAGTTAAATTGACCGTTGACGCACGAGTAGATCGCGAGCAGTTTAGGAAGTGGGGAAAAAAGGTTTTGGGGTGGCATTTTTAATTAATTAATTATTTATTAATTTTTAATTTTAAATCTTAAAAAAGACAAAATAGTTGTGTGTAGTAACACGCGCCTCCACGTCAACTTCAACTTCGAAACCATGAAGTTTTGAAAACCAATAATTCATTTGGCCTGCAAATAACGTTTACATGACGCTCCAGGTGAAGAGAGTGGCTGATAATTTTATCCGTTTACGGAAAATGGCTAATGCTATATCCTATCGTACAAGCCCAAATCACTTTTTCTTCTAAAATCAAAATTAAATTGACTATATTTTATATTTAAAAAAATAAGTGATAATAATAAGTAATACGGAGTACGTTTTTTTTTTATTTTTTTTAAAGAAAGTTATATTCCACACAAAACCAAACAAAGGTGGGAAAAAAATCACCATATTACGAGTTCGCACAAAACTAAGGCACTATACAAAATGATACCGAGCTAGAATCATATAATAGCACCTACTCGAAAATAAATTACATTAAATAAACATTAGGATTGTGCAACCAATTGTGTCACTCGATTTTTTTGTCTTTACAACGCTTCGCGATCTACTCGAAGCTCATTACTTGAATTTCGCTTAACGCACTCGGAGAAGTCCAACTCGAGTTCTTGAAGACCTTTTGGTTCTGATTCTTCCATAACAAATACCCACATGTCCACTTAACACCTTGTCATATCTTCGCACCCATCTCCGTTGATTGACAATTTGAGTTTATGTTGAAAATGTCCTCGAAAGAAAGAATCGTCGAAACATTTACACCCCACCAATTACAAACCTTCTCCCAAATATCCCGAGCAAACTTACAAAAAAGTAGCGAATGTCCACTGATTTTTAAGGTTATTGTCACATAGAGGACAACGGACGGAGTGAAGGTTAATACCCCGTTTGTCTAATTCTAACAAGACGGGTAACCTCTTCCGTTTTTCTCTCCATACAAAAACCTCAATTTTTTTAGGAACCAAATAATTTTTTAAAGTAGCCGAGTTTACCGGGTTACTTGGGAGGGCCTTAGCCATGATTTCATCTGAAAGACATTTTGTAGAAAATCTCCCATTTTTGCTAAGTTTCCAACACAATGAGTCCCCCTTTTCAGGAAGTAATTTTGATTCAGAAATTAGCTTTGTTGATTGAATGTTGGTTAATGAACTAAATGACAAAGTTAAGTATGATGATTAACCAAAGAATATGTTTTGATAATGACACATACATATGCATAAGTGATGGCAGACATCTTAACATAAAACACGCAAGGTCACTAATCCATACTTTATCTTGCAAATGACCAAGTCAAACATAGCTTAAAGAATGGAATTAAAGATCAGCAAAATACACGGTCAAGGTACGGTCGACCGTATATCCAGCCGTATAACCCCAAACTGAATTGCAATGCAGTTTTATGAAAACCAGTTGCACGGTCGCCACCACGGTCAACCGCAGTGCGACCACAATTTGCTCTGTCACCAATTTTGACCAAATTAAGTTTGACTAGTTCCTGACATCTATAATTCATGAAACCCTTCTCAACATGCTTAGAATAGATGCCCTCTCTATACTCAATTGAGTTTTGGTCATAAAAACACTAATCATGGTTAACTACACCTAATGACATCTTAATGACAAATTAACCAAGATTAGACATAACACATAAGTGTTAAACAACAACTTGTGATCTTAAATCTTATCTAGACATTCTTAGTATGATCATCAAGTACCAACACACTTAAGCCAATATCAATAGAACAATAATTACTATTAAAGATAAATTAGTGATTAATTAAGGCTAAATGAAGAACAATGCTTTCTAGTGTAACTAGTAAAGACTTGTAATCCTAAAATATACTTAGATACATTTAGGATGGTCACCAAGTCTCAACTAGAGATTGTTCTTCCCTTGTGCATGTGTTGGACATTAATGTGTGCTTACACATTAATCATGCAATATGTTATATTTCAAGTAAGCTTGCTAATAGCTTAAATTATAAGTTGTGCAAATATCTATATGATTGATCTTAGAGTAACTATCTCTTGCTATGTGTGAGTATTACTTGCTACTTGCTAATATGTTTAATAATCATAAATTTGTCAACTTAATTAATATGCTTGCTATGTGCTTACTAGTTAAAATGCTAGGATTCAAGTAACTAGCCTACTCCAATAAATTAAGTGTAAAATGGTTCATAATGAAATTATGGTCAATTGTTTATTTGGTCTTGTCTAAGTAACAAGTTGTGGTTTCTTATTCAAGTATGACTTAACTTTGATGTCTCTACATACTTAATGATTATCTTAGAAAGACATCATTCAATTAATCTCTACCTAATCTTAAAATGAACATGACTTGTGATTAATTGAAACTAGGAAGTTAATGACATATTGACTAGTCTTTAGAATTGAAACAAATGCATTAATGTGACTAAATAAGTCTTGACCAAACTGAGATTTCCCAAAATATCAATCAAGACACTTCTGCAAGAATGTTGGGTTTACCACTATTGGATTGTTATGTCACTTTCACTCAATAAGACCAAATCTCACACACTTAATGCATATAGTACTTGTATAGGATGTTGAGTTTCTTTTGCAGGTGCTAGATGGAGTAAAGGTGCCAAAATGTGGTGTTCAAATTTGAGTTAAACGGCTATACAACGGATACACATTTTGGACTGGAGCACGCACGGTTGAACCACGGTCGATCGTGCTGGCAACCGTGTGTCAACGGCTATTTTTTGAATCCTACTATAAAAGGCAAGCATTGAAGAGCATTTGAAGCTGACCCTCTTGCATATTTCAAAAGCTTATTTCCAGAGATCACAAGGGCTCCAATTACTACTCAAATGTGATCAAGCAAGAGAAGATTCTATGATCTTATAGATATAGAATTTGGTTGTTGTAAGCTTACTAATCAAAATCATTAATCTTGTGAGTTTACTTAGTGTAATGTATGTCCTATTATTGTCTTAGGATCATCGTTGCAAAGTGTATAACTCTTGTAACTTCAATTAGTAGAAGCATAGGCTAGCTTAGGGTGCGTTTGATAAAACTGAATGATTTAGCGCTGAATGGTTCAGAATCTGAATGGTTCAGAGCCTCTGAGTAAAGTTTGCTCTGAATGAAAATAAGCTGTTTGATAATCATTTTAAATGAACGATATGAATTGAGTATAATTACCTTATTAACTTGTTACATGAATAAAAAATATAATATACTTGTTGGTTACACGTTCTGGATGTGATTTGAAAAGAATATTACAGAAAAATTAGGCTTGTAATGGTTAAGAGAGTGTTTCAACTCTGAATGGTTCAACACTGAATTCTGAATCATTCAGCACCATATGTCATTCAGAGGTTATAAACAAACACGCTGAATGCTAAATGGTTCAGCATTCAGCGCTGAATCATTCCATTAAGAGGCAAACAAATGCACCCTTAGTGATCTACTTCCTTAAAGGGACTTAGGAAGTTGATTAATCTTATTTGAAGATTAATACTTGTCCAAGGTGAAGAAAAGTTGATCTAGGTTAGAGTTGATCTTTTAAAGGGATAGAAAGATTTGGTTTGTTGTCTACCAAAGAAGTTGAAGACTTGTAAATCGGATCTCAACCGGGTTTGGAGAAAAGTGCTTAGTGAAGTAACAAATCCCGATTAGTGTAATCAGGGAGTAGATTAAGGTGGATTAGTTAACATCCACCCGAACCACTATAAATGAAACGACCCAACCCGTCTTTAAACCGACCCATATTTTTTTTAACGTAATAATATCTACAACATTTAAGTCCCAATTATGTTTCCTAAAACGTCTTCATTACAATAGTAAGTTTAATCGACTTTAAAACACACATTACATAAGTTGAATTACAAAACGGGCATACAACCCAAGACCCATTTGACATAACCAAAAGGTAAACCTTGACCCGACTATTTTACTTTTCAACAAAACCGAGCATGGTGATTGGGAATGCTACACAATCCTAATCAAAAGTCTAAAGCACAAACTTCTAAAGCAACCCGCAAAGCACTAGTCCCCATGCTTACCCAAGCCGCCACCTTGCGAACCTATAAAAATGTAAACAACGAGAGGGTAAACTAATGCTTAGTGAGTGAGAATATACTACATACATACATATGCATAAAATGGACACGCCACACAATAATCAAATAGCACATACCGGAGTCTGAGCATAAAGGCAAGCTAATCTAAGCATACCGTACGAGCGCTATACAACAAGCTAATATTTCAACAATGTAAGTACATCAACAACGCCATCAAGCTACACCTGGAGGATTAGCTACATCACAACAATATAACAATATATATAGATATAACAATGCGTAAACCGCCCAAGGTTAACCTCTTATCCCAAACCAAATTGGCCGAACTACACAAGCCTTAGTAAATCCGCACCACACGCGACTACTATATTCAATACCATTACAACATTGAGGTTGGCCGAAACTACACGAGCCTTAGCGAATCCGCACCACACGTGACCACTACCTCAATAAGATGACTGAATCTACACGCGTCACCGTAAATCCGCACCACACGTGATTCACCTCCCAAATCAAAACCCACGATTCGTGGATTATATAAATCCACATCATCGGGGTTACTCAACCGCAACTCAAATACCAACCCTTCGCCATCAGGGTTATATAAATTACAACTCAATACCAACCCTTCACCATCGGGGTTGTATAATTACAATTCAATACCAACCCTTCGCCATCGGGGTTGTATAATCCACATCACAAGCCCATGTGATAATGTACACACGAAGTGTGCACCTCGCCAAAGGTGGTCAATCAAAACGCATAACCGTGCCAATTGGACCTATTACCCAAGTCCATCAAATCCACCTATATGTGAAGTGATCTCTATAGCCGAGGATCACTACAACCAACCCGCACCCATCCTATATATACATATGTACATAATATATCGACACTCACCTTGAAATCTTGATGGATGCAAATCCAAAATCCGCAATCGCCAATGGAAAGCACATATTCCATTTATCACATAACAAACAACACAATTAGGGTGGATTACAAACCTACCCATATTGACAACTAGTGCAATTTCGACCCAATTGCACTTTCAAACACAATCCATGCCCAAACTTACCAATAATCACTAACTAGAATGATAATGGTTCCAATAACGCCAATCAAACCCAATAATAAGTGTTAAACACTTATCTTACCCAAAATGACACCTAAACCCTAATTTTGACCCATTTCAAAATTAGTCAACCCAAATACACCCAAAAGGGTTCCAATACTTCCATAATCACTAGACTAATTGATTACACCCAAAATCAAAGCCTAATCATGGCCAAAATGTCAACCAACCCAAAACCTGCCAAGTATCAAAAATAAATAGTCACCATAAACCCACTTCATCATCTAAAATGGGTTTCACAACTAACAAGCTCAAAACCTTAATTTGAATATCAAATCATAAAGATGAAATTCGGAGTTGAGACTTACTAATACCACCAAAATGATGCCGTTGACGAGTAGAACAACCTTGCCTCTTGCAACGTAACCCGAATCAACCTCCTTTTTCTCCAAATGGAGCTTTCTCTTATTAAAACTCTTCCTCTCTTTAGGGTTTGAAGATGAGAGAGTTTGTGGTGTGAAAATGAGGATAAGATTGACCCATGAATCAGTCTTATGGCTCCAAAACCGTCCATATGTGAAATTACCAAAACACCCCCAAAATACACTTAAAAACGAGTCAAAATAGTCAGTTCAACAACTATGTCGTATTTCACGACAACCTGTCGCGTCTCACGACGACCAGAACGCGACAAAATCGCCTGATATCGGCTAAAAAGTCACGTTTTCACCCCGGTATTAAGGCCCAAAAACAAGAAAGATTCGAACTTTATTGGCAAAATACCCACTTCGTTGGTTAGAATTGAAGAACAAGTAATTACGAAGGCGGTGCAAAAAGAATCAAGAGAATCGGAGCTAAAACGAAGATTCTAGAGCAAAAACGGTGAAAGACAAGAAATCAAGTTACGATCCAGGGAATCAAGGCTGACCAGCATCAAATCCGGCCTGCCATACGGGCTGCCATACGACCTGCCTGTATGGATATGGCCTGCCAAATACACCCCAACACACGGCCCACCATGCGATCTGTCAGCAATACGGCCTGCCAAATACGCCCCACCATACGGCCTGCCATGCGGCCTGTCAGGCGTATTCTAGAAAATTCCAAGTCTATTTAAAGGGTCTTTGTCATTCATTCCAACACACACTTCAATTCACTTCTTTCTCTCTCTTGTACAATATTAGTCATACTCTCAAAGCCTTCGACTCCGTGCGGGAAACCTAGTACCCGGAGAAGAACGTCGAAGATTGTATTAGGAGCGGTCTGGAGTCTTGAAGTTGTCACTTTTGTATTCGAAACTCGTTTAATCTACTGGTACTTCTATCCTTTATCTTATATAATGTTTTATGATACTGTTGCCATGATTAGCGAGTAGTTATCTTTAGTGTATGCTACGATGTAAGCAGTTATAATGCCGAAATAATATTATGGTTTGTGTATGCTGTCAAAATGCTTTCCGATTATGCTTTACACTCAATCGCTTTTCCAACTAATAGAACGTAGTTATAGGATCTGTTATTGGGAAGTCGCGAACCCCGATTCAGAGTACACTATCTGTATCACTCCTTGGTAAGAGAAGTCTATCGGATACAACGTAAGATCGACCGAGGCACACCGGTTGTAGTAAGTCTATCGAGCTTCGGATTCCGACTGAGGACTCTTTTATAGTGAAATATCTGACTAGACCCTTAGTACATTGTCGATCCTAGACCATGCTAGTGTAGTCACCAAGCATATAAACTTCGTACGTGCACACTGAAGCACAGCGGTTGTTGTAAGCTGTACCTCTGCTAAGTAAGGCCATGGAACACGGTTAGTGTTGACCAGTACACTGCACCATAAGGTCTCAAGCATTGCACCCCGCTTGAGGGATTCTTAGTTAATTAAGGAAATGCTTTTTTAGACACATAAAGGATTGGACCGTTAGGATAACCGAACGTGTTCATGGAAGTCAACTTGACTTGGCCATGGTGTTCTTTATGGTTGAACTCTTTTTAAGGGCTTAACTATCTTTTACCAATCATTAACGAAAGCATTGAAACACATCACGTCTCTCGGATATGGTAAGCCATGTATTCTATTATGCTTAAGAAAGTTTAGACCATTTTGGAATGTTAATATGTCACCCAACCGAGTCGCTCAATTGGATGAGCCGTCTGAACGTGTATGCCTGTAGTCAGACTGCACGGGCGTCGGGGGTAAGGGACGTTGCTGTCTATTCAGAATCTTCAAGCCTAACGCAGTACCCAGTGACATGTCTTATGACACAAGCGTTTAGGACTAGTGTAATGAATACAAGGCCTCTGCCTATTCATGAGCCAGCATTCCATAATCTCGGCAACATAACTGACGAAATCATAGTATGCACTTACTTTAACCTTATCTGAATTACAAATTTTATCGCATTTACTTTACCTGTCTTATAAACTAGAAAATCTCAAAATAAACATTTACTACTCCCTAACTATCTTAGGCTAAAATATAGGTTCGATGTTACTGATATCTCAAAAATATGACTCTAGGTCATACTTCCCTTACTTATAAGGAGTAGTAAGATTTAGGCCCCGCTAAATATAAATTTAAAACAGTACCCTCTCCCACGAGTGGCTGATCCTGGCGAGCCGCGGCCTGACGACACCACACAATTAAAAACCGTCCGTTTCGGCCATATCAGGAGAGTAGCTAGTTTTTGGCGCCGCTGCCGGGGAACTGGTATCACGCAATACTGCTCTCTATCAAACTTATTCACAAACATTTAGTGGTATCTAAGAAAGACAATTATACACGAACTTGGTTATTGGATTTTCCGAACAGTCGCCAATTATATTGGGACCAAAAGGATCCTGCCTCTCCGTAGTCGGCCTGGCCACTTGGTTTGTTGAAAAGTTTGTGCGGAGCTCTGTCACCGAAATATCAGTGAATCAGTAGCCAAAACCAAAAACATATTCCACCGTAGGATAGTTAGTTAATTAGTTAAAGAACTTTAGATTACCTTAGATTACCTTAGATTAGATTACCTTAGATTACCTTAGACTACCTTAGATTAGATTACCTTAGATTAACTTAGGTTACAATTAGATCAAATTAGAATACCGTAGAATTAAATTAGTTTTGTTTAGCTTATTATAATTTAGCTTATCTGCGAAAATTAAAAACAAAAAGGCATACCTAGTGTATGACCCAAACCCGATCTAGACCAGGGCCGCTGTTATTCGTACCTGATCCAGACGCAATAATCTCTAAAGCATGCAAGGAAGCACGAATCAGAAACCAAATGGCGTTACGCGTTACTTTAGCAGAAAATACCAAACCCTCGATTGGAGGTCGAGGAGGACCAATCAGATTTCCAGAGATTCAAGGACACTCGTTCGAGTTAAAACATCACATCATCCAGCTCATTCAGAATAGCTGTCAGTTTCATGGATTACCAAATGACGATCCTAATTCTCACCTTGATAAATTCATATCTCTTTCGAACTCCTACAAACAGCCAGGGATAGGACAATATATAGTCCGGCTATACATGTTCCCCTATTCTCTCACTCATCATGCTCAAAATTGGTTCGAAGGACTGGAAAAAGATTCTATCACGTCATGGACGGAGATGACTACTAAATTCCTAACCAAATATTCCCCCCCCCTTCTAAAAAAACCAAGTTGAAGAATGACATCATTAACTTCAAACAAAGTTATGATGAATCTCTTTACACTGCATGGGAGCGTTTCAAAACCCTGCTGAAGAAATGCCCTAATCACCAGCTAGAACGGTCAGCCCAAATCTGCACCTTCTACAATGGTCTTACGGTAAATCATAGGACGACGATCGATGCAGCAGCTCAAGGGAATCTGATGAACCAAACCGCAGACGAAGCATGGGAATTGCTCTAAAACATGACGATGCATCATCATGACTGGAATACTGGTGAAACAAATTCATCATCTGCCCCCCTCTCTGCACTTAACCATCAAACAGAGACCATCAAATCCCTCACAGACAAGATGGAATCTCTTGCTAAACAACTCGGAGAATTGAAGACGCAACCGCAGCAGGTTAACCAAGCTCAGGCTTGTGTTAATTGTACCAACCCGCAACCTACTGAAGATTATCAAGTTGAGTACGAAAGCCCCGACGGTTCAGTCTGTTACGTCCAATACCCAGCTCGTCCACCAAATCCCGGATTTAATCAACCACCTAGGGTTAATCAATTTCAGCGAAGCAATCAACCTTTCCGCTATCGCTATCCACCTTACCCAGCCCAACAATCTCAATTGACCTACGATCAACCACTTCCACTCACTGGTCCCCCAGTTGAGGAAAATTCCCCTACCACCCAGATTATAAAAGCAGCTAACCCCACTCTCGGAGCTGATGATCAGTTAACTCAGTTCATCCAAGGACAACAATAGCTAAATCAGAGAACTGCAGCTAGGCAAGATCAGACGAAGATACTAATGAGAAATCAATTAGCTCTGCTCAAAAGTTTGGAAACGCAGCTCGGACAGTTATCACAACGCCTTGAAACCCAACCGCAGGGAAGATTGACAAGTAATCCTATCCAAAATCCCCACTTAGAAGAGGCAAAGCAAATGGATTCCGTAATCCCAGAGGAAGAACCATGGAGAAGGTCAACTAGGCTCAAGAACAAATCGACATCTACTCAGAAGCTGACCCCTGAAACTCCAGTTCGCGTACCTTATCCTGGAAGGTTACAAGGAGAACCATCCAAGCTTGATTCTTTCAAACTGGATGGCAGATTCCTGGACACCATGTCCAAAGTTCCCAACCAGAAGAAATACATCCGAAGGCTTCTTTCTACAAAGGAAAGGATACCAGACTCTAACAAAATTCTACTGAGTGAAGAATGCTCTGCATTACTCAAAAACTCTCTACCACCTAAGCTAGGAGATACGGGCCGATTCGTTTTCTCGTGTTCAATCTACCAATCTGGAACCATTCATGCGCTAGCAGATTTAGGAGCAAGTATCAACCTAATCCCCTACTCTCTCTACAAAAGATTAGAGTTAGGAGACTTGTCACCAACCAAAATGACAATCCAACTTGCCAATCATACAATTCGGTATCCTAAGGGTATAGTTGAGAACGTCTTGGTGAAAGTCGACAAATTCTTGTACCCTACGTATTTTGTAGTAATGGATATCAAGGAAGACCTACACACCCCAGTAGTGTTAGGAAGGCCTTTTATGAATACGGCTAGGACTGTCATTGATGTGTACGATCAAACCTTGATCTTACGATCACATGGGAAGAGCGTTACCTTCAAAATTGACCGACCAACCAATCTTTCTGGACAGGCAGAGATGTTTGCTATTTCCACCAGACGGATCACTTTCGATGACCAGTCTTTACCACCAGCCGACGATGTCGAGATGGGTGTCGAATCACAGTCTGTAAACGACCCAGAAAAGGAAGAAGAGGATCCCAGCGAAGAAATAGAGGAAGAGGAGGAATCTGAGGAGGAAGAGAAAATAGAAGACGTAAAAGAAACTGCGACAATACCCGTTCCAAGCACTGAGCGTCATGAAGAAATAATGAGGCTTGAGACGGAAGATCACAGTTTAATCATTCGCTTCAAGAAGAAGACCGATAAGGCTGAGGTTAAGGATATAAAAATTGATCATGTAAGTATCAAAGTGGAGAATCAGAATACTGAAGAAACCCGTTCATCAGACGCATCCTCAGAGGAACCATATACCGATGATGATGAGGAAGAGCAACATGAAGACATTCTGAATAACTCACACTTTCCAACCGAACCAGATCAAAGGGAGCCGGACTCTTCTTCAGATCGAATTTCGGTTATATCCACACATGCAGACATGATCACATTCATCAATGATACCTATGAATTTGAAGACATTCTCGAAGCCATCCGAAAGTCAACCATTGATTTTTCGCTACGCTTAACAGAACGAATTATGGCTATCAGAGAAGAACACCACCTCTATCTCCGAAGATAAGACAATGATGTTGAAATCCTAGAAAAACGCATTCAAGACTTTATCAATTCTCTTCACGATCATATCTATCACGAAGAAAGGCAATGAGAGCATAATTTAGTGGTTCGCACTATTCTCGAAACAAGATTCTGTCGAGATCAGAAGATCATTTACTCTAGGGTTTATAATGCCTTAGCCGGATCTGCACTTCCGTTCTCACGAAACCAACGAGCACTACTGACTCTCATCCGGAAGCATATGGATCTTTCCACCGGACGCCCGACTTATCACTCTGATTTGCAAATGGTCGAGGATATTCACAGTCTTTTTGCTCTTCTGGATAGAGATAATTTCGAAAGCACACAAGACAGATTAGTGATTTACGTAACAATTGATCACCACGCTGATCTGATTATCAAAGAGTTACAAGACGCTGTTATGGAGGAAGCAAGGCGAAACAATATGTTCTCTCATCTTGAACCAGATCGAGTCAACATTGCCACCTATGTTATGAAGCAGCTATCACGTATCTTCCACGAGTCCACAGATCCTAGTTTCACATTTAAAGCTGGATGTCAGGAGATATACTCAAAGACGGTGAAATTAATACTCGTATGAGGATTGCTGTTCACTTCTTTCCAGCTTCGTCTCTTAACTAATCTGTGAAAGCAACCGACTCCTACTGTGGAGATCACCATTCTGAAGACTTCGAAATTCTAAAGATACAGTTTCTGACATTATTTGAAGACCTCCGAAATGAGCATCCCATCAGAGAAATCATCAACACCAGCACTGCTTCTATGATTGGCATTCATGGGTCAACCAGCAGGGCTGTGGATCATATTCTCATCGGACTTCAAGACTTATCAAGAGCTGAAACTGCGCACTACTTATCTTTCAGAAGATCTTCAAGAGAAGTATCGGACCTGTTACCACTACTGGTCCGACACTTTCTCAGGATTTATCCACCAAGACTCACATTCCCTCGAAAAGACCAAGATCACAACCATCAACAAGGAATGTTTGCTTTTTGAAGCATCACTACGGTCGAGCCAACGACCTTAAACAAAAGCGCTTTTCGGGGGGCAACCCGTGTAATAAAGTAGAGTAGAAGAATAAAGGATGACAAATGAGCCGATAAAGAAGCAAGGAAGCTAGCCGCATCTGCTAGGGGTATTTCTTTCTTTTCGCTACTAGCTCAAGATTCAAACTATGCCACATTCTAGCTTTTCACTAAGTGTGGGATAACACCCAACTAAAACACTAGACAAATACTCCTAAATCTTCAACTTAAACTCCTAAGTGTGGGATGCACTAGGAACATTGAGGACAATGTTCGTCTAAGTGTGGGATGTTGGTATCTTTTTATGCTGTATTATAATAAACCATTACGAAGATTCCAAGTCCTTAAGCCAAATTTCAAAATTTTTTGCAAAAAGAAACCCTTTTCGAAAGAGTATTTTTGAAAACCTAAAACGTTTGTCAATAAAAATAAGGCTTAAGTAGGGTGGAAATCTTGTTAGATTGAAATCTCTAATAGAGCATTGCATGACTAAGGCATTATCGACCTAAATTGATTATGGTGAGGCACCCCAAATAAGACCAGCATTCATCTTTAATGCTTCACTATTTTCCGTTGAGAGTGCCGACGTCTGTGCTCAGAATCAGAACTTGCTTTAGATCTACATCTTCAAGCAGCGAAACGCGATTCGGTTGTACTCAAAATAGCTAGCCATTTGTCAAACATAAACCTTCCGCACCTCCACTACTTCTACTCCACCACCACATCCATATCACCTTTACTATTTATCCAAAAAATCTAGAAAATGAGATTCCTTTCGAAAACCCGATGTTATAAACCTCTCAAGTATCATGGAAATGGTCTCGAAAAAGTTTACCGGCAAAAAAGTTTCTCGAGATGAAGTCTCCAAAAAAAAATGATGATATTTTCAAGTTTTGAAAAAGGAGCAGAACTAAATAAGAGAAATGCCGAAGAGAACTCGACCGAAAATGATTATCAAATGAAGAAAAAGTTCAAAAGTGCTTCAAACACTTCAGCACTCCTATCTATCCGAATAAAAGTCTGTGTAAAGACTACATTACCCTTTTATCTCACCCTTCAAAAACAACTTCACTACCACTCTAAAATTCCTTTCCCATCATTGACAAATGACCTATTAAGCTGAGATTACTACCGTTCTCGCATTAGCAGCAAGGATTTGAGTCTTTATCAAGCCTATGACGATGGGTGCAGCATGACTGGCTATGAGCGTACTTCATTTCTTAGATCTATAGGGAACCCTAAACACTTGAGCGATTTGAGTGACCCGTGAAAGCTAGCCTATGTCATGTAACCTCCTCGCATGCTTGCAGAGATAATTTCAATCCTAACATAGATGACTCACCTTATCTTTTTGCTATTATAATAAAAGCAAACCGCTTAGGCTATTAGAAAAGAAACACCAAAAAGATTCTAAAAAAATGAGAGTTTGCTTGAGGATAAGCAAAGTCTAAGTGTGGGATATTTGATATCGGCTAAAAAGTCACGTTTTCACCCCGGTATTAAGGCCCAAAAACAAGAAAGATTCGAACTTTGTCGGTAAAATACCCACTTCGTCGGTTAGAATTGAAGAACAAGTAATTACGAAGGTGGTGCAAAAAGAATCAAGAGAATCAGAGCTAAAATGAAGATTCTAGAGCAAAAACGGTGAAAGATAAGAAATCAAATTACGATCCAGGGAATCAAGGCTAACCAGCATCAAATCCGGCCTACCATACGGGCTGCCATACGGCCTGCCAAATTCGCCTCAACACACGGCCCACCATGCGGTCTGCCAGCAATACGGCCTGCCAAATACGCCCCACCATACGGCCTGCCATGCGGCCTGCCAGGCATATTCTGGCAAATTTCAAGTCTATTTAAAGGGTCTTTATTATCCATTCCAACACACACTTCAATTCACTTCTTTCTCTCTCTTGTACAATATTAGTCATACTCTCAAGGCCTTCGACTCCGTGCGGGAAACCTAGTACCCAAAGAAGAACGCCGAAGATTGTATTAGGAGCGGTCTGGAGTCTTGAAGTTGTCACTTTTGTATTCAGAACTCGTTTAATCTACTGGTACTTCTATCCTTTATCTTATATAATGTTTTATGATATTGTTTCCATGATTAGCGAGTAGTTATCTTTAGTGTATGCTACGATGTAAGCAGTTATAATGCCAAAATAATATTATGGTTTGTGTATGTTGTCGAAATGCTTTCCGATTATGCTTTAAACTCAATCGCTTTTCCAACTAATAGAACGTAGTTATAGGCTCTGTTATTGGGAAGTCGCGAACCCCGATTCAGAGTACACTATCTGTGTCACCCCTTGGTAAGAGAACTCTATCGGATACAACGTAAGATCGACCGAGGCACACCGGTTGTAGTAAGTCTATCGAGCTTTGGATTCCGACTGAGGACTTTTTCGTAGTAAAACATCTGACTAGACCCTTAGTACATTGTCGGTCCTAGACCATGCTAGTGTAGTCACTAAGCATATAAACTTCGTACGTGCACGCTGAAGCACAGCGGTTGTTGTAAGCTGTACCTCTGCTAAGTAAGGCCATGGAACACGGTTAGTGTTGACCAGTACACTGCACCATAATGCGGTCTCAAGCATTGCACCCCGCTTGAGGGATTCTTAGTTAATTAAGGAAATGTTTGTTTAGACACATAAAGGATTGGACCGTTAGGATAACCGAACGTGTTCATGGAAGTCAACTTGACTTGGCCATGGTGTTCTTTATGGTTGAACTCTTTTTAAGGGCCTAACTATCTTTTACCAATCATTAACGAAAGCATTGAAACACATCACGTCTCTCGGATATGGTAAACCATGTATTCTATTATGCTTAAGAAAGTTTAGACCATTTTGGAATGTTAATACGTCACCCAACCGAGTCGCTCAATTGGATGAGCCGTCTGAACGTGTATGCCTGTAGTCAGACTGCACGGGCGTCAGGGGTAAGGGACGTTGCTGTCTATTCAGAATCTTCAAGCCTAACGCAGTACCCAGTGACATTGTTTATGACAGGGGCGTTTAGGACTAGTGTAATGAATACAAGGCCTCTGCCTATTCATGAGCCAACATTCCATAATCTCGGCAACATAACTGACGAAATCATAGTATGCACTTACTTTAACCTTATCTGAATTACAAATTTTATCACATTTACTTTACCTGTCTTATAAACTAGAAAATCCCAAAATAAACATTCATGACTCCCTAACTATCTTAGGCTAAAATATAGGTTCGATGTTACTGATATCTCAAAAATACGACTCTAGGTCATATTTCCCTTACTTATAAGGAGTAGTAAGATTTCGGCCCCGCTAAATATAAATTTAAAACAGTACCCTCTCCCACGAGTGGCTGATCCTGGCGAGCCGCGGCCTGACGACACCGCGCAATTAAAAACTGTCCGTTTCGGCCATATCATCGCCCAAACGCGACAAGTTAGTCAGGTCAAGGGGTTTTCATGGCATTGCATTTCAATCCATTCTGTCACGTTCCGCGACCTACTGGGACGCGGTAAACCTATCTAAAATGTGATACAAGACCTGATCAAACGATTTCCTAACATTTAAACCCTTCAAAGTCGACCACGGTTAAAATTAGACATTCACAAGGTTAAATACGTACCTTTGGACTCTGTATGATGCCCCAAGCATCATGTTTAGAAAAATGGGGTGTTACAATAAATCCTCGTGTCTATGTTCTTTACATTACTTTATTCATCATTTTGAACATACATACTACACACATCAAGTTTGAATTGAATTAGTTGATCATAGTTAATCGAATTTGGTGATCAATAGAAAAAGTGTTAAAAACGTGTTAAGTAACTATTCACCCCCCTCTAGTTACTTATAATTGGTATCAGAGCGGTTGCTCAAATCATTGCTCTATAAACGTTTTTGAAGTGTTAAAATTCGTTTTGCGCAAAAACTTGAGTCAACGATTCTCGGATCAACTCAAACTATGGTATACTTGGAAGAATTGGTGAAAGAAGCACCAATCTTTGATAAGGTAGATATTTATGTGTGGAAATTGAGATTTGAGAATGATCTCAAATCCAAAGATTACTACTTGTGGAGAATAATCAAAGTAGGAGACTTTGTTCCACAAGCAAGTTCAAAACTAGTGAAATCAACATTTCAAAACAATGATGTCTTGAAACAATTTGATGCAATTTCACTACTTCATGAAGTTTTTCCTAATGAAGAAAGAATAAAGATAATTTCATATGCAAGTGCAAAGGAATGTTGGGATTCACTATGCTCCCGAGAAGAAGAAAACTCTAGGAGTTTAAAGGGTAAAGGGGTAAGGAAGAATTTGGAGAAGCTTGAATATTTTCAAGAAAAGGGTTTGGATGGAAATGAAGATTTTTGCCTCATGAGTTCTTGAAATGATCTAGATTAAGATGGTCAAAGTGAAGAAGAGATTGAATCTCCCTTCAAAGAAGATGATGTCTCAAGCATGGATTGCAATGAGGTACATGTTGATAACTCCTAAATTATACAGTTTTTTGATATCATTTTAAGGAGTTATCTTGTTATTTTTAAGTCATTTTAATGTCAAAACACACTAAAATGGGTAAAAAGGGAAAATAGGTGTTTCTAATATTTTGTTTAAGAAATGCACAAAATAGGATCCAAATCAGTGAAAAATTGAAGGTTGAGAAATGAAGCTGCCGGCATAATGGGCACCAAGCCGCCGGCTTCCCCAAGAAGTTCCAGAATATTCCAGTTTTGTTCATAAAATATATTAAACTTGGAGCTCAAGAAAAAGTGAAGTGAAACCGCCAGCTTCACATCGAAGCCGCCGGCTTTAAGGACACGGTTTCTCGACTTGCTTATCAAGTTCAATTAAAAATGGAAACAAAATCAAGACAAAAACAAAAAGATTTGGTGAATCAATGAAGCCGCCGGCTTGGCTACAAGCCGCCGGCTTGAGGAAGACGGTTACGTGTTGTTTACTTGGAAATCACGTTTTACTTGGAGAATAAGTCACCGACTTAGGGAAGCCGCCGGCTTCACCCTGAAGCCGCCGGCTTGGCTTAGCCGTCATAAAACATTATAAATAGAGGCTCTAGGTCAGAGTTTTGATACAGTTCAGTTTTCTT
Organism: Rutidosis leptorrhynchoides; assembly: GCF_046630445.1. Lineage (NCBI taxonomy): Eukaryota > Viridiplantae > Streptophyta > Magnoliopsida > Asterales > Asteraceae > Rutidosis > Rutidosis leptorrhynchoides. Next base: position 376,442,846 of record NC_092338.1, read on the forward strand.
TACTTTTCATTATTCAAGTACGAATTAGTTAGGGTTTTATTTCCTTTCAACTCTCAAGTTCATCAATCAATTATTTGGTCTTTGATTTCTTCTATGTCAGTATGACTCTTTACTTTATCTCTTATCTTTTAATTGTTTTTACTTTAGTTATGGGCTAATAGCCTTACATATGCTTGAATCATGTAACACCTTGAGATCAATTGCCTGAACTATTTAAAATGTATGAAAGAAAATAAAAATCCGGAAGTGGAACATGAAGCCGCCGGCTTCATGGGCCGAAGCCACCGGCTTCATCTGTACTGTTTAACATTCGACTGTTATTTATACTCAGATCAAAATAAAAAGTATTCGGTAAAATTATTCAGAATTCTCAACGAAGCCGATGGCTTCGTTGCTAAAGCCGCCGGCTTTATGTAATAAACACAGACTTTGTATTTTGACAGAATCTCTGATTTCTTGTTATGTTTTATGTCTGATTAAAATACCACCAGTAATTTAATCTGGTTTGGATAACTCAATTATTAGGTTTTAACTAGAACATCACTAAGTTTAAAACTTGATAAACCTTAAATATAATCGGATTAGTTTAGTTGTGAGAATTATAGCTAGTAACTATAATTAGGGTTTGGTTAATCACACTGAATCCATTATCAGGTCTTAATGCAAGTAGGAAATTCAGCCATCTATTTTAGGATTAACCTGATCAACTAATCTTGAAATAGATATTCTTAGGTCAATTATCAATCTGAGTTCGATCTTAATTTAAAAAGGCAATTGTGAACAAGATGTGAAAGATTCAAGCTTGTGTTTTATTTATTATTGTTTATTTCTCTTAAGTTATTTATTTGCAATTTAATTGTTTCTTGTCATTCAAAGTTTAAAAACCAAAACCTATATTCTTAAACCCACTCGTTCTCTTTGGACGAACCTTAACTTATAAAATACTAAACTACATCTGATCGGGTTTTGTTGCTCGTTTGAGTGTTGAAAGTAATTAGTAAATTAAGAATTTATAAATTTAAAAGTAGATTAAAAAGGCACGCATTATTGCACACACTTTTGACACATCAAATTTTTGGCGCCGCTGCCGGGGAAGTGTAGCGCGGTAAATACAGAAGTTGGATATACTTTGGTTATTGGTATTTCTTGAAAATGGGTGATGACTGTCTTCCTTTAGGGGAGGGTTGCTGGGGTTCCGATTTAAAGGCTCCTGCCCAAACCTAGACGTTGACGGGTCACTTAAGTATTGAAAGATTCAATAGGCCGTGTATGTTTGATTATTCGTTGTTATGCGATAAAAGTTGTTATTTAATATTTATATTATTAATTTTGTTATTAATATTTATTATATTTATTTATTTAAAATTCAATAATTTACTAAGATATTTCTTAAATATTAATATAAACATAAAACTTAAATATATATATCCTTTAAGGCTTAAAAGATTTTCTCCTAAAATATTTCTTTTCATGATTTTAGATCACATGATTACTCGGTCCAAGAAACCAGTCCTATAATATTTAAACGTTGTTAAAGGGTCTTACAAAGAACGTTGTCAAATCCCGATATATTATTTAAACTTTCTAAGGATTCGAAAATTGTTAAGAAATTAGATTTCCAAGAGGGAACTACTTCTAATCATGATTCATTATCTAGCCCCTCGTCTAGTCCTGATTCTAATTTGGGATCTCTTTTTGGTTCAGAAATTAAAATGACTGATTCAATGGAAACGTTAATGAAAGCTGGTCAGGAAGGATTAGGTCATGCTATTACTAAGCCCGAAATAAAAGGAAATTTTGATATTAAGGGTCCTATTTTTCATTTGCTTAAAGATAATCAATTTAGGGGTACGGAGAAGGAAGATGCTAATGCCCACATTCGGAATTTTAAAGATATTTAACATTAATAATGTGGAAAGTAATACTATTTATCTTCGTCTCTTCCCATGGTCACTAAAAGATAAAGCTAGGGAATGGTTGAACTCGTTACCTGAAGGAGATATTACTAGTTGGGATACGATGGTTGAAAAGTTTCTCACTCGATCTTTTTCTGCGTCTAAAACTGTCACCCTTCAAACTGAAATTGCTAATCTTCGTCAGAAAACTAATGAGCCTCTTTATTCTGCTTGGGTTCGATTTGGTCAAATGCTTAGAGGTTGTCCACAACATGGTTTGGATAAGTTTAAAAAGGTAACTACTTTCTATAAGGGTTGTGATATTGCTACGAGAAGAGAGATTGATACATCTGCTGGAAGAAACATTATGAGTAAAACTGCCGAAGAAGCTGAAATGTTGATTAATAAGTTGACTGCGCATTCCCATAAATGGCACCAAGACTTAGATATTTCTCGTTCGGTAAAATCTGTTAGTTTTGATTCTGAAGATATGGTTAAGGCTATGAATGTGCAATTGGGTAATTTAGGAAGGCAAATTGAAAAGCTTACTAAGGAGATGCATATGATTAAGGTAGGTTGTGAAAAATGCCAAGGTCCTCATGCTACTAAGGATTGTGTTGCTAGTCTTACTATGGAGCAAGTTGAGAATGTTTCATATGTGAATCAATTCCAAGGAAACCCAAACTATCGTAATAATTATAATGCACCTTATCCTACTAATAATAATAATAATCCACCTGGTTTCTTTCCTGTTAAAGCGCCATTCATTCCCAATTCTTCTAATTCTCAAACAGATAGGAAGTCTAATCTTGAAGAAAGCATCCTCACTTTCATCAAAAATCAAAATGAAGCTAATGAAAACATAAAAGCTCAACTTTCCCAAGTACAAAATAATCATCAAGCATCCATTCAAAACTTAGAGCGCAATGTTACTAAGTTATTCAAACCTGTCGAGGGTAAAGTTCCTATTGAATCTGAAGTTTCTAAGGAAGTTCGTTTTGAAAAGGTGAATATTATTAGAGAAGTGAGTAGGGTTGATGTTCATGAACCTGGTTTGAGGTACTTATGGGAGTTTGAAATGGGAGAAGAAGAGCATGAACCAATAACTGATGAACTAAGAATAAAATACTCACTTGAAGTACCACCAAAATTGGAACTCAAAGAATTACCTTCGCATTTAGAATATGTTTTTCTAAAGGATAACTCTGAACTTCCCGTTTTTATATCTTTCGAGTTATCCGCAATTCAAAAAGAGCAACTATTGGAAGTTTTAAAGAAACATAAAAAGGCTTTTGCGTGGAAAACCTCTGACATTCCAGGAATTGACCACACCTTCCGTACTACAAAGACGCCTAAACCCTAATATGGCCGAAGTAGTAAAAAAGGAAGTTTTAAAACTGTAAGATGCAGGAATGATTTATCCAATATCCGATAGCCAGTGGGTTAGTCCAGTGCAATGTGTCCCTAAAAAGGGAGGAACCACTGTTGTCCAAAATGAAAATAATGAATTAATTCCCACTCGAACTGTTACAGGTTGGTGAGTTTGCATAGATTACCGGAAATTAAACGAAGCAACTCGAAAAGATCACTTCCCACTTCCATTTATTGATCAAATGATTGAAAGATTAGCCGGAAAGGAATATTATTGTTTCTTGGATGGTTTTTCTGGATATTTTTAAATTCCAATAGATCCTAAGGATCAAGAGAAGACTACTTTCACTTGTCCTTTTGGTACTTTCGCTTATTGAAGAATGCCTTTTGGGTTATGTAATGCCCCTGGAACCTTTCAAAAATGTATGACAGCTATCTTTAACGACATGGTGGATGATTTCATGGAAGTTTATATGGATGATTTTTTCATCTTTGGAACATCCTTTGATTCCTGTCTATCCAATCTTGATAAAATGCTTGCTCGCTGTGAAAAGATGAACCTTGTTCTTAATTGAGAGAAATGCCATTTTATGGTAAAAGAAGGCATTGTCCTTGGCCATAAAATTTATAACAAAGGAATTGAAGTTGATAAGGCAAAAATTAATATTATTTCCAATCTTCCTGAACCCACTAATGTAAAAGTAATTAGAATTTTACTAGGACATGCTGGATTCTATAGGCGTTTTATTCAAGATTTCTCCAAAATTGCCCGTCCATTAACTAAACTCTTAGAGAAGGACGCACCTTTTGAATTTAACGAAGACTGTAAGAAAGCATTCTCTATTTTAAAAGATAAACTTACCAACACACCTACTATAATATCACCTGATTAGTTGAAACCTTTCGAACTTATGTGTGACACTAGTGATTATGCTATAGGAGCTGTTTTAGGACAACGAAAAGAAAAACACTTTCATCCTATTTATTACGCTAGTAAAACATTAGCAGGAGCTCAGCTAAATTATACAACTACAGAAAAAAAGAATTATTAGCTATTGTTTTCGCATTAGATAAATTCCGTTCATATATAATAATGAATAAAGTAACAGTTTACACTGATCATTCTGCATTAAAATATCTACTCACCAAGCCTGATGCCAAATCTCGACTCTTACGATGGGTTTTACTCCTACAAGAATTTGATATGCAAGTTATTGATAAAAAGGGAGCTGAAAACCTGGCAGCAGATCATCTTTCGCGTTTAGAGAATCTTGATCTAGACGATTCCATTGAAATTAGAGACACATTCCCTGATGAATGTCTCATGATGATCTCTGATGAGTCATATCCATGGTTTGCTGACTTCGCAAATTATTTAGCCTCAAAAGAATTAAGGAAAGATTTTACGTATCAACAAAGAAAAAAATTCTTCGCTGACCTTAAACATTATTTTTGGGAAAGTCCTTACTTATTTAAAGAAGGACCTGACCAAATCATTCGACGTTGCGTACATGGTAAAGAAGCAAATGAAATCCTAATATAATACATAGTAGTGCGCCAGGAGGACACTTTGGTCCAAATTACACGACTCGCAAAGTATTAGATTCTGGATTTTATTGGCCTACCATATTTCAAGATGCATATAAATTACTTCAATCATGTGACACATGCCAACGAGGAGGAAATCTTTCAAAACATGACGAGATGTCCCGTCAAAACATTCAAGTCTGTGAAATATTTGATGTGTGGGGTATTGATTTTATGGGACCATTTCCTTCTTCCGAAAGAAATCAATACATTCTGGTAGCAGTTGACTACGTTTCTAAATGGGCTGAAGCAAAAGCTCTTTCTACTAATGACTCATGAGTAGTAGTTGACTTTCTTAAAAAATTATTTTGTCGATTCGGCTTCCCTAAAGCTTTAATTAGTGATCGTGGAACCCATTTTACTAATCAATTACTTGTACGAGTTCTTAAAAGATATGGTGTTAACCATCATTTTTCTACAGCTTATCACCCTCAAACGAGTGGTCAGGTTGAAAATACTAATCGAGGATTAAAAAGAATACTCGAACGAACAGTTGAAAATAACCCAAAACTTTGGTCTCGAAAGTTAGATGATGCATTATGGGCTTTTCGGACTGCCTACAAAACACCCATAGGAACTACTCCTTTTAGGTTAGTTTATGGAAAAGCTTGTCATTTACCTGTTGAGATTGAACACTGCGCATATTGGGCTTTAAAACAATGTAACTTAGATTATAAGGAAATAGAAAAATACAGACTACTCCAACTTAATCAACTTGATGAACTTAGGCTTTCGGCTTATGAGAACTCAATAATTTATAAAGAGAAAACGAAAAAATGGCATGATGCACGAATTAAAAATATCAAAGTATTTCAACCAGGGGATAAAGTTTTCATTTTTCAATCAAAATATAAATTTTCTCCGGGAAAGTTAAAATCTAGATGGATGGGTCCTTTCATAGTTAAGCAATCTTTCTCCACCGGATATGTTGAATTGTATAATAAAAAGGGTGAAACATTTAAAATAAATGATCATAGATTGAAAATCTACTTTGAGAAAGATGCATTACTTGGAAAGGAAGTAATTTTCCTTAGCCCAATTAAAACTTAAAATTTTATGACCACATATACTGTAGAGTTTTGCAGAATACTTGTAATTTTTATTATTTCGAAAAATTTTAAAAATTGAAAAATTTTAAGTAAAGCCGTCGGCTTGTGCTACTGAAGCCGCCGGCCTGTTAAATTCAGAAAAAGATGCACGCTGTCATTCATTTAATGCTTTTTGACCACGAAGCCGCCGTCTTGGCTTTAAAGCCGTCGGCTTTGCACCCCAGACAGTTTTTATTCCTAAACCGCCCTATTTCTTCATTTTTACACTCTCAATTATTCAAAAACGCTCTCAAGAAAGAAATTTGCTATTTTCTTAATCCCACTTGTAATCACTCATGGCTGAAAGAGTAAGTTTTTGAATTTTTAACTTTGCATTATTGAAATCCTTTTAATTTTTGCGAAACCTGCCATGCTTACTCTGTAAACAGATGAAGCCACCGGCATAAGCTTGAAGCTGCCGGCCTCATCTATTTCCTTCCTTGATAAATTTTTGCTATTATATGATTATTGAATTATGAATTATTATAGAATACCTGTTAATCGTTGCTAGATCTGTTTGATTAATGTTATTAGACTTAAATTGATGGATGCTGAAAAAAATCCTAAAATCTAGAAACTAGTATAAAGCCGCCGGCATGATAGAGAGGCCGCCGGCATCTTCATAAAAATGCCCGATTTGAAAATTATGCTGATTAAACAGGTTTCTGGAAAATTTGTTGAAAATTGTTTATGCAGGTTATGAAGCCGCCGGCATGGCTTAAGGAAGCCGCCGGCTTCGTGCAGTTATTTGTTTTATTTTATTTTTTCTAATGTTTATTTGATTTGTGATAAAATAGAGAGTTAGGAACATGGAGGAGCGTGAGGAGACAGAAATTTTTATTAACTGGGCTGCTTTACATGAGTGGTTGAGGTTTCCTCGAGATGATGATAGGTTTGACACTATGGCACGCAGGCTCAAAAGAATGTTGCGTCAGGAGATGTTGGCTCCGTATACGATTGATTAGCATGCGCTACATTCGGTTGGTTTGTTTAATACTTATAGGGAGATGCTCCAGACTAACTATTTGGTACCCCTAGCTAATGGAGGGGGGATGAGTGTAGTGTTTTAGGATTGGTTTAACTTATTCATCAGTCAAGAGACCATTTACCCCAGCTTGGTTTATGAGCTGCTTGCTTCTGCTGTTTGTTCCTGTTACATTCAGAGTGCGTCAGATTCTTCGTTCTTTAGGTTTCGTTTGGGTGGATGTGAGCAGTCCATGAGCATGGTTGGTCTTGCTCGAGCTTTGGGTATCTATGGGGATCGTGTTAATGAGACTTGGTTTGAGGGTTATTTGATGAGTGCTACTAGACAGGGATGATCGGAAACCGGTGAGGGTTTTAACTATGATGCAGCGTGAGTGAGTTTGGTGATTTATCTATGGGTTTTCTTAATACTGATGGGAGGAGGAAGCATATTGCCCTTCCATACATGCTATGTTTTCACGTTCTGGTTTCTCACACTATCGCTTTGAGGAAGGAGAATACGGAGAAGCTGACTCAGCCTGATTGTTGGTATTTGTATAAGGCGTTTAGTGGTAATACAGTGAACATTCCTTATTGTGTGGCTGATTACTTGAGTAGCTCAGCAAGGGGTAGGACTCAGGCGAGTGCTGTGTGTGGTGGTCATTTTGTGACCATGATTGCTAGAGCTTTGGGAGTTCCTACTATTGGGTTACAGCCGCTGATGAGTGAGGTTGGTGTGGTAAATGCTCGGATCTGGATGAGTGCTAAGGTTGTTAAGAGAGGAGTAGGTGAGAGTTTTATTCCGTATGAGCCGATGATTGGTCAGTTGATGGATGTGGAGCAGCCACATGAGCCATCTCACACTTAGGCATCGAGTAGCTGATCTAGGGGTAGTAGGAGAGGAACCCACGGTGGAGTGGATCACCTGTCGAGGGTAATTGAGATGATGACTGCCCTGAACACTAATCAGGGTATTATGTCTACTATGATGGGAGATCACCACCGAGAGTTATTGGCTAAATGCCAGGAGGATAGGACTGAGTTTGATGCGTTTAGGAGGGAGACTACATATGAGTTGGGGCATATTGATTATTCGGTTCAGTGGGGTGTTCATAATAATGAGAGATTCTATAGCCACTATCTGAGTACAGATACCTTTGAGGCCACATACTATGAGCCACCACCATATTATGGTCCAGATGTTACCTATCCACCAGCGCGTTATGACCGTGCCTATGCTTTAGCCCAGATCCAGCCTACTGCTGTTAACAGTGATGATGAGGAGGAGTAGAGGATGACGAGACTCCTGTGATGATGTGATGATTTGATTCTGTTATGTTTTAAGACATTATTATTATTATTATTATTATTATTATTATTATTATTATTATTATTATTATTATTATTATTATTATTATTATTATTATTATTATTATTATTATGGAAATGGAAATTATATTAACTTAAAAGTTTTAAAACTTACAAAAAATTAGTGGGAAGCCTAGAGACAATCTGGGCCCCCACACCTCTAGCAATAGCAAAACCTATCCTAGTAAAAATATGAGCAGCAGCACCGGCACCAATATCTTGCGCCATCGAAATCTTCTGAACCCGCTTTAGCAAAGAAACAGCCTCCTTCTCTAATTCCCCAAGCGAAGAAAATGAGAAAGGAATGAAACCATAACCAATCGCCTGACAGCTAGATTCGTACTTGTCCCGCTTCCGACGAGCCGCATCAACCACAGCACGTCCAGGGACGAAGTTAGAAAGCCCAGACTGTGTCAAAGGAGAAGACCCTGTCAGGTCAACACAAACATCACGACCACGATCCCAGGAATAAAGTAACACATCTGCAGGTCTGAGGGCCCTGTCGTTCCCTCCAGACAACCCAATGTCAACCTCCTTTCTCGCTGAAATCCCAGATCGATAACAAACATCAACAAGGGAATCCCGAACAACATTATGTCGATGCTTAATACCCACCATACCAGCACAAGACACCGCGTGATCCCCGAAAATATCCCCATGAAAAACCCGTGAACAGGCAGAGCATGCCGTCGAGACAGAGAACAAAGGAACACCCAACCGGTAACACAACACACATCGGTAAGTCTTTGCGTTCATCGTCTGACCCAACCCCAAAATAGGGACTGCCCTTAGCCAAGCAGAGGTGTGATCCCCCTGTTGTGATTTCCACAATGCCGATTGTCGTGGAGATAAGGAAAAAGTGGATTCTGCAGAAGCGGTAACCTTTGTGAAATAAACATCTGCCAATTTCTTCATGAGTATTGGGGCAGCGACCTCACTCTGATTACCCAAAAAATCAAACCCAACCGTTTGATTAAACAGACCCAAAGCATCTTCGAAAGCACGACCAAGACCAACAATACCAGCATGTCGTAGGAGCTTGGTCTGCAACCCAGCAGACTGTAATCGAGATGCAAGGAAAGCATAATGACGAACATCTCCCGCAGAATAAACACCAAGCCCTCCAAATGCAAATGGCAAGGTGGCAAGCCGCCACTGCCAATCACCAAACCCAGGCCCTGAAGCAGTAACAATACGCTCCAAGGAAGATCGAAGGGCTCCATCGAAAGCGCGTTGAGCCGCCTCAAATATACTAGGAGGACAAGTACGCAAGGAAAAGTAGAGTTTAGAAACTCCAGTACATGCCCTAAGCAACAACAACTCACACTGAGGATCATCAAGCTTAGCAACCTTATCCATAAGCGCAATGGACTTGGTCACCCTTTGCATCACAAGATCACCAATAAACCCAGGATCGGAACTAGCGGGTGCCCCAAGCAACTTAACACCATTTAAAGGTCGAGCAATATTAGGAGGAAAGACACCTACGAGCCTGCTGCGAGGGTCCTCCGTAGGCCAGAAAATTTCAGTTTTTTCAACGTTGAGATGTAGCCCAAAACGAGGCCCGTCCTCCATAATCAAATCCAAAACCTTCCCCACCACCAAAGTGTCCCCAATAATAGTGCCATCATCCAAATACCACGCCTGAAGACATACCTCAAAATTATCTCTGATTTTAGAAACCAAGGGTTGTAAGACCAAAGCAAAAAGTAGCGGACCAAGGGGATCACCCTGTTGCACCCCCTGAGAAGACCATAAGGTGTGGTCCCCATAATACAATCTGGCTGGATTAGAGTAGCAAAATTCAACCCACTGAGAAATGCTCGGACAAAGGCGACGAACTTCACATAACATGACCGTACGATCAACTAGATTGAATGCATTCTGAAAATCAACTAATAACATCGAAAGGCCAACATCAGAACCACGATCCTCAATCAACCGATTCACAGCATGAAGAATGGCCTCACCACCTGAAGAAACACCAACACCAAATTGAAGACCATCGAAGTAACTTCCCAATGACTGGCCAACCATAGCAGCACCAACCTTCGAAACAAGACGTCGCCAAACAGTACCCACAGCTATAGGACGAATACCACCACCGGGCTTGACAAGTGGTGTGAGGGGAGCACTAGCTATATACTCTCCTAATTCCATAGGGCACCTTCCAGCTAGAAAGAGATTAACCACCCCGGTAATTGAGTCAACCAACTCATCTGAGACTGCCACAGCAGCACCACTCAAGCAATCCATAAGGTGTTGAGCACGCAAACCATCCCTACCACATGATGTGCCACGAGGAAAACTTTTAATCTGACCCAAAACAACAGTAGAAGTCGTAACGAGATGAATGTGATCAACCGGCATATCAGGCAATGATGGAGCTATAGAGGAAGGGTGCTTAGACTGTAAATCCGCAAGTGTGGCATCATTATAAGGAGCAACGCCTGATGAAGAAAGAACACGAGCTGCAGCGGTGTAATGGCCATCACAAATCTTCCTACGACACTGTTTGATATTACGCTGTTCCAAATCAAGGCCCTCATCATCAACCACTGACAAAATAGGAGAATCCTCTGCCAAAGACTCTCTCACAAGCTGTAAACTACCACCCGCTGTCCCCCAAGAGCGAATAGCACTGGAAATATTCTCTTCCTGATGCCGACGCTTTATCGAAGACCGAGACTCACGACTACTCCGTGGCCGAAAGGTTTTAAGGGTACAAAGGGGTAACACCAACAAAGAGACCCAAGTAGAAATGTCATCAGGCTTAGAGATCACCTTATCAAGAGCACCTTTCAAAACCCGAGAAAACCCCAAACGACACTTGGGAGGGATAGACTTAACCGTGCGAAACCCCTTAGAGAACAAACGATCAAGGAGAGCCACGTCAAAACCATCGTTATGATCTCGCACCGAACCATCCACAAGACTAAGTCGAGCAGGAGAAGAGGGAGCTTGTGGCTTGGTGAAATTATGAAGCACAAAACGAACAACACCATTTCCCTCATCGGGGGGCGGCACATCCGGGCCCCTACCATGACGGCACTTAGCACGTACCGTGTGTGTTTTGTAGCAAACACCACATAACCAAATCCCCATACGTCTAAAAGTAACATCAGCCTCAGTATAAACAGCCAAATTAGAAGTAAGAGAATGTCGAGTGATATCTCGCGCATCGATACAACAATGGCGATCAAGAAGATGCTTGATAAGAGAACTTCTTACAAGCCCATTTCCACTCCCATTTTGACAGCCACTAAGACCCACAAAGGGACAATGAAACTTCACAGCGGCATGCGACATAGCTACACGCAACTTTCAATAAATTTCACTGGAGCAATTCATCGAACCCCAAAAAAGGATGAGCCATCCCATACTTGATAGACAAGCCGAGAATGTACAACAACTCAGTACTAGGCAATTCTAGCGACAAAGAATCATTGAACAAAACTCATTTAGAGATGGACACAAATTTTAGGAACCGAAATGAATATATTAATGATGCATCCACGTGCAAACTCACTGATTTCTATCAATTAGAAAATGATTGATGCTTATTGATGCTCACAAAACATGACAGCGGTTGCTTGTGGTTTAAGACCAAGTAATTAATCACCTAAAACAAATAGGGAAATCAATACAGCAATGCCAAGATTAAAATCAGACAATCCCGTAAACCCTAACATCCTAACACTTTATTTTTTCAGTGCGTAATACATTCAAACCCTAACATAATCAAACACAAAACCTGGTGCGACAAAACCTGCAGCTGCCGGAGATTGACCAGATCCCGGCTGCCAAAGAATCAAATCCGACCGCCACTGGACGGAATCGTGATGCGATTGAACATGGATGATGGATACGAGTGGTGATTGAACAAATTCCGGCCGCTAATAGACGGAGACGAGTACGATTTAACATATTCCGGCAGCGATACGTGGTGAATCAATGGTGGCGGCGAAGATAGAAACAGCGTCGGCTGTGGTGAGAAGCACATAAAGATGGGTGTGTAATAACTTTGAATATGTTTGATCATCGTATGCATGTGAACCTTATTATTATTATATGCTTGCTTGATTTATTATCATGTATATGTTTTTGATGATGATTGAAGGATAAACAGGTTGAGAAGCACATAAAGATGCTTCTATGATTAAAAGCTCGAAACAGGGAAGAATTCCTTTTTCTCACTTATACTTCCTTTCACTTTTATTTAGTTTATGCAATGGGGACATTGCAACTTTCTAAATGTGGGGTGGGAGATGAATAATTGATTGAATTAAAATTGTTAAAATTAGTGAAAAATGGGTACAATTTTAAATTTTTCGAAAGTATAAATTCTTAGTCAAACTTATGTCTTTTTGAGATGAATAATTGATTGAATTAAAATTGTTAAAGTTAGTGAAAAATGGGTACAATTTTAAATTTGTCGAAAGTATAAATTCTTAGTCAAACTTATGTCTTTTTACTAACTTAATCTTAAAGATAATAATAGTACTACTCTCAATTTCGAGATCGGATTACTTGTTTAAGATAAGAAGTTAAAAGCCAAAAATTGTGAAACGAGTGCAAACTTATAGCCACTACCATATGGCATAATAAGCATGGACCACTGAGGCAACAAAAGAGTCCCAATGAAGGGCCAATCTAGAAAATTTGCCAAATGTAAAGCAAAAGCTAAGCATGAAAGCAAAAGAAATGAAAAGGAAAAAGAGCCCAATGAAGGCCAACAAAAGAAAAGAGTTCCAATGAGAAACATACACTTCTTAAAGTTAGAAAACAAAAGAGTCCAATGATGACCAAATTGTATAAATTTGACTTAATAACCATTAGGACTACTTGTAATCATTGGTCTGATTCAGACTAGTTCTTTTAATAATAAAAGCTAACTCATAATTAGACATCTGTTTGACTTTGTAATTTTGGTTCAGTTTTCTATACCCATTTAAAATTGTTTGAATCTATTTATCCCTATTTGAAATAATGTGATAAATTTACTTGAGGACAAGTAAAAGTTCAAGTGTGGGGTATTTGATAACTCCTAAATTATACAGTTTTTTGATATCATTTTAAGGAGTTATCTTGTTATTTTTAAGTCATTTTAATGCCAAAATACACTAAAATGGAAAAAAGGGAAAATAGGTGTTTCTAATATTTTGTTTAAGAAATGCACAAAATAGGATCAAAATCAGTGAAAAATTGAAGGTTGAGAAATGAAGCTGCCGGCATAATGGGCACCAAGCCACTGGCTTCCCCAAGAAGTTCCAGAATATTCCAGTTTTGTTCGTAAAATATATTAAACTTGGAGCTCAAGAAAAAGTGAAGTGAAGCCGCCGGCTTCACATCTCGGTTTCTCGACTTTCTGATCAAGTTCAATTAAAAATGGAAACAAAATCAAGACAAAATCAGAAAGATTTGGCGAATCAATGAAGCCGCCGGCTTGGCTACAAGCCTCCGGCTTGAGGAAGACGGTTACGCGTTGTTTGCTTGGAAATCACGTTTTACTTAGAGAATAAGTCACCGCCTTAGGGAAGCCGCCAGCTTGGCTTAGCCGTCACAAAACATTATAAATAGAGGCTCTAGGCCAGAGTTTTGATACCGTTCAGTTTTCTTTACTTTTCATTATTCAAGTACAAATTAGTTAGGGTTTTATTTCCTTTCAACTCTCAAGTTCATCAATCAATTATTTGGTCTTTGATTTCTTCTATGTCGGTATGACTCTTTACTTTATCTCTTATCTTTTAATTGTTTTTACTTTAGTTATGGGCTAATAGCCTTACATATGCTTGAATCATGTAACACCTTGAGATCAATTGCCTGAACTATTTAAACTGTATGAAAGAAAACAAAAATCTGGAAGTGGAACATGAAGCCGCCGGCTTCATGGGCCGAAGCCACCGGCTTCATCTGGACTGTTTAACATTGTACTGTTATTTATACTCAGATCAAAATAAAAAGTATTTGGCGGAATTATTCAGAATTCTCAACGAAGCCGCCAGCTTCGTTGCTAAAGCCGTCGGCTTTATGTAATAAACACAGACTTTGTATTTTGACAGAATCTCCGATTTCTTATTATGTTTTATGTCTGATTAAAATACCACCATTAAATTAATCTGGTTTGGATAACTCAATTATTTGGTTTTAACTAGAACATCACTAAGTTTAAAACTTGATAAACTTTAAATATAATCGGATTAGTTTAGTTGTGAGAATTATAGTATCATGACCCGAAAATTTTGGTCAAATTTAAACTTTGATAACTCCAACAAGATAAGAAAATTGATATGTTGCATTAAAATATTTTCATACATTTAATTAACCTTTAGACTTTACCCTGCGATTCAAGAACATACTGTAATTTAAAACTCGAACCCGTCATGATTTATATATGATTTTACTTTCTTAAACGAAGACGTTTTATGATATAATGATTTTCTTTTATTATAACCTCTTAATAAAATAATTTTGAATATAATTAGTTCTAGAAAACTAAATTTTATAATATTTATATACAAAATGATAAAAATTTACTATTGAATGATGCAATTTCAAATTAAAATTTTTACGTATATAATCGTTTTATTTTTATGATGTATTTTTTTTTAATTTATAAGAAAAACGCAATTAAATTAAAGATGCACAAGCTGTAAAGCATAACGTACAACAATGTAACTTAAATAGTTGAATCGAAATTAATTCATTTACTATTCATATGAATAGTAAATGAAAAGAAATTAATTAATTTACTATTCACATAAAAGTGACATGATAGAAATTATTAATTATAAGTTACATAATATACCCCTAAAGTATTTGAGAAATACGACTTTTTAAAAATTTACGATTCAAATATGATTCAAAATTTTTATTATATTATTATATTTTATTTCAATATTATTATATTATTATATTTATTAAATTATTATATTTAAATTAATATTATATTATATATCTTTATCCAGTTAAAAACTACAAAAACACATATTACGCGTACAACCTTTATAAACGAACCTTTTTACAACTAATTTTATAAAGCCTAAGATTAAAACAGATATATATTTATATATTCAAATATAAAAAAATGGAATTTTTATTCATATTTCTAACCGTCAATTATTAGCAAGAGAGCACGAAATACCGGTCCGTGAAAACTGTCGGTAGAAATTGACAAAAGAAAATTCACACATTTTTATTTTTTGATTTTTTTATTATTATATTGAATTATTGATTGAATTATTATTATTATTATATTTTATTCAAATATTGTTATATTTAATATATTATTTTATTATTTTATGCATCTATAAATATATATGAATGATTCATTGATCGAGAGAATTAAACACACACATCTATATTCATGTATATATACTCTCTGTAATATATATATATATACATATATATATATATATATATATATATATATATATATATATATATATATATATATATATATATATATATATATATATATATATATATATATATATATATATATATATATATATGTATATATATATATATTATTAGTATTATTAAGTAGTATTATTATTAGTATTATACATAAAATACTTCGACGGGGTATGCTCGGGTGATTTCAAAACGGATTTTTCAAATGGTTTAAAGCTAAGGAATCCATGGGTATTAAATAAGAATGTTATGGGTATTGATCGGGGGTATTGTTCGTGAATCAAAGGTCAACCTTGCATTTATCATCTCCGTTGCGTCTGCATATTTTTCTTGTAATATTGAACCACAATATTGATATGTGACTTTCATTTGTTCCCTTTTTAATTGCTTTTGCAATCTATATTTTTGGGCTGAGAATACATGCACTTTATTTTAAACGCAATGGATACAAGTACATACTAAATTCTACACCGAGTTTGAACCGAAAATCCCTTAGCTTTGGTAACTAGTAAATGCCAGTTATAAGAACTGGTGGTGTAACGACCCGGAAATTTCCGACCAAATTTAAACTCTAATCTCTATATGGTTCCGACACGATAAGCAAAAACCCTAAAGTTGACCCGCACTTTTTCGATCGTTCTATACTTATAAGATTAATATTTACATAAATTAAACCTTACCAACATGATAAGCAATCCAAATTGTTGAGACTTATGTTTTCGAAAAGAGTTTTACACAACGTTTGACCGTCTAGTTTGACCGATGATATCACGAACTATACAATATATTATAATTATACGTTTGTGTATATATATGTATATATACATATTTAACATGATCTAAGAATGTTTTAATATCTCATTTTGTATTAATAACAATAAGTTATAAGTATATTTTGAAACTACTAACTTAAGTTTTCAAAACGATAACCATACGTAACGTTATTTGACTTAAATACGTATGACCTATAATGTTTATACATATATCGTATAAGTAATGTATTTAATCACTTTTAAAGACTTAAATACATAAAACAATATAAGTATATTTATAAAAGATAGCTATATTTGAATCCTCGTTCCGTTTTCTCAAAGATTTCTATACGTATACCTAGGGTATATGTACCCGTATCATACGCAGCTTCTAGATGTATTTACTATTGGTATATACCAATAAAAATCTGCTCCTTAGCAGCCTTAAATGATTAAGAAACATGTGGAACCAACCATTTGTCAAGTAGCATGAATTATTTAGCAAGAAAACAAAGTTAGGTATTTTTTTTTTCCTTTATAACCTAAAAACGTTTTTATGCATGCACACCATTTCTTCACCCCATTTTCTTATACTTACACTTCCATTTCTCTCTCAAAATACTCTTAACTTCATACTTGATCATTTCCAAGCATTTTCCCCATCATTTAGCTTCAAAAACCTTACTTAAACACCATAAGAAAACCATACAAAAACACTTCAAGAAATCCTTCCAAGAACACAAACTTACTTCCAATCTTTCATCCAATTCCATCACCCTTTTGGTTCTAGCTTTTTACTCTTCTTTTACAGAAACCTTGTCCAAGGAACGTGAGGTAGTATCTATGTTCCTAACCTTATTCGATTCATATATATATAGCTATCATATTTTGTGGTATACAATTTTAACAACAAGAACATAGTTTGAAAGTTTTCAAACTTGTTTGCAAACTAAATAGATCCTTCTAACTTAACTTTTAAAATACTTCAAGACCTGTAATATAACTTAAATATATGCTAACTTAACAAGGTATAACTTGGTTTTTCAAAGAATATCTTAAAAACTGTTTTTACGACGTCGGAGTGTAACCGGGGACTGTTTTGGGTTGGATAATTAAAAACTATCTTAAACTTTGAATTGGAGGTTTATGTTCTGGAAAAATGATTTTTACTATAAATATGTTAACACATAGAAATTTCATGATTTAATTCAAAGTATAAGTATTTTTAGAAAAATGGTCATTAAGTGTTATTTTTTTTTAACAAAAATGTTTAACTTCATAAATTTCACTAAAGTTTCACCTATGCCGTGTGATTTTGAATACAAACCAAGGTATTTTCAGTTCATAGTCTTAAAGAGGTACTCGATCCAAGGAGATGGCAAGTTGAATCAACGAAAACGGATTTGTAACGAAGAAACTATGACCGAAACAAAATTGGTTATCCTAGACTTGTTTAACTTCGGGATTAATTGGGAAAAATTAAATAAATCACATATTTCTAAGATAACATGATATTTTATATATATGTACTTATAATTCAATTTTATATGGTTCAGGATCACCCGTAAACAACACGAGAAGATTAATCATAAGATCCCATGTTTGTACGCAACACGTCATTTGACAACACCGGTACTTTATGTACGCAACACGTCATTTGACAACACCGGTACCGTGGGTCAAGATTAATCTCGACCAATACATATACGATGGGGTTTTATTTATTTCATTGGGGGTTTTATTTATTTCATTGCGGGTATATTAAACATCTAAAAATGAACCATTAAAATTGAATTACTAACAACGAGCTGCTAACTACGGACTAAGGAATTATTCAAAGTATTAAAAGTATAACAAGTATATATATGTGACGTTTGTTTAAAAAGAAAAGGTATTGATATATTATATATGGATAGGTTCGTGATATCAACCGGAGACCAAGTCAAATTATATATATCTTCAAGACGAAAGTGAGTATATAGTCCCACTTTTAAACTCTAAATATTTCGGGATGATAATACATGTATTTTATGTTTTACGTTATGGACACAAGTAACTGAAAAATATATTCTACGTTGAGTTGTACCACTGGCATACTTCCCTGTAGCTTGGTAACTAATATTTACAGCGGTATTGTAAACGCGAATCCTGTTGATAGATCTATCGGGCCTGACAACCTCAACCGGACTGGACGACCAGTATTCAACGGTTGCACAGTACTTCGTTTTGTGACTACACTTGGTACGGTGTAGTAAGATTTCATATTAAAGGGAATATGCGACGTGATTAATTGTTAAGTATGGTTACCAAGTGCTCAACCACTTAGAATATTTTTATTAAAATGTTTATATATGAAATCTTGTGGTCTATATTTATATCGCTGTCGATATTAAACCTATATCTCACCAACTTTATGTTGACATTTTAAAGCATGTTATTCTCAGGTATGAATTAAGTCTTCCGCTGTGCATTATCTCGTACTAAGGATACTACTTGAGGCCATTAAGGACTTATATCATAAGGCGTTGCATTCGAGTCATTGAAGTTCATAGAGACTATTATTAAGTAAATGGCGGTTTAGGTCATTTGAATATTATGAAATGTCAATTATGGATGTAACTATAGATTGTCTTTTAAGAATAAATGCAACGTTTGTAAGATGTATCATATAGAGGGCAAGTACCTCGCAATGTTATCAACTATTGTAATTCGTTTGTAATCAATATGGACAACGTCCGGATGATTAGTTTCGGATCCTTTCAGTTGGTATCAGAGCGTTGGTCTTAGCGAACCAGGCCTTGCATTAGTGTGTCTAACTAGTAGTTGTTAGGATACATTAAGTGAGTCTGGACTTTGACCGTGTCTGCCTGTCAAAAGTTTTGCTTATCAATCCTAGTTGGAAATCATCTGCTTATCATGGAACTGCCTGCTTATCATTCTTAAGTCTAGACACGTCTTACTGCATTTAGTGCATCGATAGTGTATAGACAAAATTCATATCCTAGCGTATCTGTTACTATAGACATTGCCTGACGTATTTCAAAGATTCTCCGTAATTCATGGGATTTTGATATTATATATACATATGTAAATTATGTATTGAAGAGTACCAAACCCAACTCCTATAATCTATTCCAAACCAAAAATTCATTTCTCCGACCATACAAGATGGATTCTTCATCCAGCTCAAATTCCTCCGACTTCGATAGCCTCCGAGAACAGCATTACCGGAATGGATCAACCAATTTCCCATCATCTATTCTGGATGAATTGGGGATGGGTTCATAATATACTAAATTTCTGGAGGCAAGAAGAAGGTGATCCATTCCATCCACCAAATTGTCCTCTTAACGATGAACCTGAAGCACTTACCGGCGAACCTATTCGAAACACCATTTTCTCGCTCATTTCTAGAGTATCTCGTCATGATTAAATACTATCCCATATTTCAAATCTTGTTCATTCGCTCGTTCCAACCGTCAATCATCCCGGTATAATAGAAGAAGTCAACGAACTCCGTGCTCGGGTAGTGGTTTTGGAGAATATGGTGCGAAGGTTACAAACACCAACAGCAGCACCAGCAGCATAATCCGTACTACCATCGTCAACGCCGACAGTACCTTTATCACCCCAATCACAACCGCGCCTTAAATCTCAACATCACAATCTGTATCTCGAATATCAACATCACACGACTCAATATCTGTACTTCGAGTATGATCTTCGTTCTATATATCGTTCTACATCGATTATCTTCGCTTTACGTATCGTATGACGATTATGTAATTTCTAAAGTCTTAGAGATTATGTAACCTAGAATTAACGATAAATCAAATGAGTTTAATATCTTATTGACTCATTAAATCTATGATTATCTCTGAAGAAAATATATATGCAAGTATATTTTCATAAGGATAGTAATTAAAAATTCCTTCGTACAAACTATTAATGATGAAAATATTTTAACGGGTGGGTAGTACCCGAGGAATATTTAGAATTCACATTAATAAGTTATATTGTACATTCTTGAATCTGATTCAACGGTTATCTATTATCTTACTTACAACCACCGATATTCGTATCCGCTCACCCCAGAATAACCATTTTCAATCAAATTTCATATTCGGATTTTGACCTACCAGAATCCAACAAGTGGCATAAAGAAGAAAACATTGGACAAAATAAAAAAAAAATTGTTAGAAACACACGATTTAACTAATTAAAAATCTATTAAGGATTCCACGCTAACTGTTCCGGCTAACTCTGGACAATTAAAATGAATTAAAATGTTGATTGTAACATATGAAGCTAAACAATTCTTCAAGCTTGCCACTTGATTTTATCTTAAACCTCATTCGTAACTTGACGATTACAATTCGCATTCAAATCCTTTCATGATTCCTGAAAACACCTCGACCGAGAAGTTGAACCCGCCGCACCTTGCCTACGGAATGAAGATTTATACATACAGTTATACACCTGAAGAACTCTCGAACCCAAATTCATAATTTAACACATAACGTATTGAATCCTTTGCCATTTATTAGCAAGAACAACCCTACAATTCCTTTTCAAGAAGCTAATTTTGTCACAGCTCCACTTCGACTTTTCAGTGAGATTATTTCTATTATAATCATGATATTTATACCTTGTCCTTTCGCCGTCATTACCGGAAAACCTTTTATATCCCTCGACAACATCAACAGGTGCACCAGCAGATCGTTATCCTTTTGGCGAAATCAACAATCAGTATTTTGAAAATCTCGCGGAACTTCTTCCATCATATCTATAATGTCTATCCCTAAGAATTTCATAATCTGAACGTGAAGTTTCTGAAAAACACCCGGGACTATGAAATAGTTCTTGAAATGCTAACGAAGCAGCAAAAACTGTAAACGACTTTAACGGTCAAAAGTTTGATGACAGAGAATAGTAAGGTGTTAAAGCTGAAAAAAAAAAAGTTTGGAACTAGAAAACGGATGAAGCAAAGTATGAAAGAGGCTGTGGATAAATCACAGGGACTGAACCTGCTCTCAAAGAATACAAACGATTCCGTACCTGCTGAAACAGTCAGTAAGAACCCTACTCTTTATTCAAAACCTTGCCCGGATGATATTTTTCATCATCATCTTATCTTAGATATTATAAGATATCTTCATATCATTCGTTATACATATTTTTCATATTTCTGGAGATATTTTTACAACTATTCCTATCTGCGATCATTTATCTCTCCGTAACATCTGCGTTACAATATAAAAGAAACTGTGTTAATTTCTAAATTCTGAAACCTCCGAGATTAAAATATAAATGATTTGAAGTAGTGTTGGGAACTGATGCATGAATTAGTATAATATAATGAAACTTGATCAACTTCATTATATTACAGTAAGTCATGTTAAGTTTCTAATGGAATGTGATGATTCACAGTACTGTCATCATGTGCCATGTTACACGGCTCTTACATTCTATCAAGTCTCCAAACATATTAGAACGTATCACCTTGATAGTTCTATTTTTCCGGAATATTCGAGTAATTTAACGAATCAAGATCGTGCCATTACAATTTCATTCTAAAACCAATAGCTAGGTTCATTCCAAATTTCCTACCTACGAATTTCGGACCATTGTTCGCTTGGCTCGAGGACAGGGAGAAGAAACGAAGGGACAAAACCTCAGAATAGAAATAGGAACATAAACCACAGCAAATAAGAGAGAGCATTAACTGTGGATGACAATGATTTTAAGGGACGGGAGTAGGAACATCGAAATATAAGGGAAGGTATAAAACCTAACAACAACCCCGAAACTACAAACCGTGCATATCAATACGTATTGCAACGTAAAGGCACGGGAGAATTAAAAACATTATAATTCCAAGGAAAGGATAAAAGAGAATAGATTCTTCTGGTGATAGATGAAAAAGAAGAATGAAAGATATGAAAGTTAGAAATATAACAAGGATTAGAATGGGATGGAGCATATTAGCGAATGTCTTAAAGTAGGAACTAAAGAGAAAGAATAGAAGATGTGGGAAGAAAGAAAGGGAAGGAGGTAAATTTATAGTGAAATATTCGACAAAGAAATCAAAACAGATTGCCGCGTTAAATCAAAGAAGATCCTGATCGCCGCAAAACTAAATCTTATTACATAAGATTTTCTTTAAAACCCTTAAATCCCGAAAATCGATCATAATCACGTCATCGGTTACAACAATTCTATATTTACTCATTTCACTCTTTTGTGATAGCTTCACTCGTGCGTCTCACATAACCGAATCGTTTTATCTAAATCTTTCAATAATGATAAAATTTCATTATTACCTCATATTCGTCATGAAAACATTCCTATTGTTATTTATGACAACCTCTACCAAATTTCGAGGACGAAATTTCTTTAACGGGTGGGTACTGTAACGACCCGGAAATTTCCGACCAAATTTAAACTCTAATCTCTATATGGTTCCGACACGATAAGCAAAAACCCTAAAGTTGACCCGCACTTTTTCGATCGTTCTATACTTATAAGATTAATATTTACATAAATTAAACCTTACCAACATGATAAGCAATCCAAATTGTTGAGACTTATGTTTTCGAAAAGAGTTTTACACAACGTTTGACCGTCTAGTTTGACCGATGATATCACGAACTATACAATATATTATAATTATACGTTTGTGTATATATATGTATATATACATATTTAACATGATCTAAGAATGTTTTAATATCTCATTTTGTATTAATAACAATAAGTTATAAGTATATTTTGAAACTACTAACTTAAGTTTTCAAAACGATAACCATACGTAACGTTATTTGACTTAAATACGTATGACCTATAATGTTTATACATATATCGTATAAGTAATGTATTTAATCACTTTTAAAGACTTAAATACATAAAACAATATAAGTATATTTACAAAAGATAGCTATATTTGAATCCTCGTTCCGTTTTCTCAAAGATTTCTATACGTATACCTAGGGTATATGTACCCGTATCATACGCAGCTTCTAGATGTATTTACTATTGGTATATACCAATAAAAATCTGCTCCTTAGCAGCCTTAAATGATTAAGAAACATGTGGAACCAACCATTTGTCAAGTAGCATGAATTATTTAGCAAGAAAACAAAGTTAGGTATTTTTTTTTTTCCTTTATAACCTAAAAACGTTTTTATGCATGCACACCATTTCTTCACCCCATTTTCTTATACTTACACTTCCATTTCTCTCTCAAAATACTCTTAACTTCATACTTGATCATTTCCAAGCATTTTCCCCATCATTTAGCTTCAAAAACCTTACTTAAACACCATAAGAAAACCATACAAAAACACTTCAAGAAATCCTTCCAAGAACACAAACTTACTTCCAATCTTTCATCCAATTCCATCACCCTTTTGGTTCTAGGTTTTTACTCTTCTTTTACAGAAACCTTGTCCAAGGAACGTGAGGTAGTATCTATGTTCCTAACCTTATTCGATTCATATATATATAGCTATCATATTTTGTGGTATACAATTTTAACAACAAGAACATAGTTTGAAAGTTTTCAAACTTGTTTGCAAACTAAATAGATCCTTCTAACTTAACTTTTAAAATACTTCAAGACCTGTAATATAACTTAAATATATGCTAACTTAACAAGGTATAACTTGGTTTTTCAAAGAATATCTTAAAAACTGTTTTTACGACGTCGGAGTGTAACCGGGGACTGTTTTGGGTTGGATAATTAAAAACTATCTTAAACTTTGAATTGGAGGTTTATGTTCTGGAAAAATGATTTTTACTATAAATATGTTAACACATAGAAATTTCATGATTTAATTCAAAGTATAAGTATTTTTAGAAAAATGGTCATTAAGTGTTATTTTTTTTTAACAAAAATGTTTAACTTCATAAATTTCACTAAAGTTTCACCTATGCCGTGTGATTTTGAATACAAACCAAGGTATTTTCAGTTCATAGTCTTAAAGAGGTACTCGATCCAAGGAGATGGCAAGTTGAATCAACGAAAACGGATTTGTAACGAAGAAACTATGACCGAAACAAAATTGGTTATCCTAGACTTGTTTAACTTCGGGATTAATTGGGAAAAATTAAATAAATCACATATTTCTAAGATAACATGATATTTTATATATATGTACTTATAATTCAATTTTATATGGTTCAGGATCACCCGTAAACAACACGAGAAGATTAATCATAAGATCCCATGTTTGTACGCAACACGTCATTTGACAACACCGGTACTTTATGTACGCAACACGTCATTTGACAACACCGGTACCGTGGGTCAAGATTAATCTCGACCAATACATATACGATGGGGTTTTATTTATTTCATTGGGGGTTTTATTTATTTCATTGCGGGTATATTAAACATCTAAAAATGAACCATTAAAATTGAATTACTAACAACGAGCTGCTAACTACGGACTAAGGAATTATTCAAAGTATTAAAAGTATAACAAGTATATATATGTGACGTTTGTTTAAAAAGAAAAGGTATTGATATATTATATATGGATAGGTTCGTGATATCAACCGGAGACCAAGTCAAATTATATATATCTTCAAGACGAAAGTGAGTATATAGTCCCACTTTTAAACTCTAAATATTTCGGGATGAGAATACATGTATTTTATGTTTTACGTTATGGACACAAGTAACTGAAAAATATATTCTACGTTGAGTTGTACCACTGGCATACTTCCCTGTAGCTTGGTAACTAATATTTACAGCGGTATTGTAAACGCGAATCCTGTTGATAGATCTATCGGGCCTGACAACCCCAACCGGACTGGACGACCAGTATTCAACGGTTGCACAGTACTTCGTTTTGTGACTACACTTGGTACGGTGTAGTAAGATTTCATATTAAAGGGAATATGCGACGTGATTAATTGTTAAGTATGGTTACCAAGTGCTCAACCACTTAGAATATTTTTATTAAAATGTTTATATATGAAATCTTGTGGTCTATATTTATATCGCTGTCGATATTAAACCTATATCTCACCAACTTTATGTTGACATTTTAAAGCATGTTATTCTCAGGTATGAATTAAGTCTTCCGCTGTGCATTATCTCGTACTAAGGATACTACTTGAGGCCATTAAGGACTTATATCATAAGGCGTTGCATTCGAGTCATTGAAGTTCATAGAGACTATTATTAAGTAAATGGCGGTTTAGGTCATTTGAATATTATGAAATGTCAATTATGGATGTAACTATAGATTGTCTTTTAAGAATAAATGCAACGTTTGTAAGATGTATCATATAGAGGGCAAGTACCTCGCAATGTTATCAACTATTGTAATTCGTTTGTAATCAATATGGACAACGTCCGGATGATTAGTTTCGGATCCTTTCAGGTGGGCTCGAGTAGTTATATATGGATCCATAGGGCTTGACATCCCCGTCTGTTCCAGGTATAGAAACCCTAGTCTGAACTATAAAATAGACGTATGCTATTTGAGTTTAGTACACGTTGGTTTGCGTGTATTGTACATGTTGGTTGCATGTATGTTAAAACAAGGGTACTTGATATATATACGTTAAGTTTAGTTACCAGGGTGCTCAATTTCGTAGAATATTTTGATAAACATTTCGGATGAAACAACTGAAATCTTGTGGTCCACCTTTATATACAGATTATGCGCAACATTAAAACTATGAACTCACCAACCTTTGTGTTGACACTTTTAAGCATGTTTATTCTCAGGATCCTAGAAGTCTTCTGCTATTTGCTTATACGTTATACAAGCTATGTGCATGGAGTCGTACATGCTTTATTCGAGAAAACTTTGCATTCACAAAATCATCACCATGTATCTTATTTTGACTGCATTGTCAACGGATGTATTATTGTAAACTATTATTTACAGTGATTCTTTATATGTAGAAATTATCAGATGTCAAAAACCTTGGAATTAGATATTCATTTATGGTGTGCATTTTCAAAAGAATGCAATGTTTACAAAACGTATCATGTAGAGGTCAAAACCTCACTATGAAATCAATGAATAACGTACCGCGTCAATAGCGATTTTGACGAGTCGTTACAGTTGGCATCAGAGCTTGAGGTTATAGGGAACCATAATTTACATTAGTGTGTTTAACTGGTAATTGTTAGGATGCATTAGTGAGTCTGGACTATGACCGTATCTGTTTTTACCAATTTTTGCTTATCATTCCTTTTCGGAAATTACTTGCTTATCATTCTTAAGTCTAGACACGTTTTACTGCATTTATTGCATAGATAGTGTACAGACGAATTCATATCTCAGCATATCTGTTACTGTAAACTAGGCCTGACATCTTCCGAAGATTCCTAAATAATTTATGGGATTTTGGTATTATATATACATATGTAAATTATGTATTGAAGAATACCAATCTAAATCCTATAATCTATTTCATTTCAAAAATCATTTCCTTGATTATACAAGATGGATCCCGCATCTAGTTCAAATTCCCTAGATTCCAATAGCTCTTCCGATATGGAATTCTACCTGAGCTCTGATAGTGCTCTAAATGAACATATATTTAGTATCAATATCCTTCTAATATGTAAAGCTTTTAGTTACTATTGTTCTATTTTTAAATTGTAATCGTTTAAATAAATAAGTGCGAAGACAAAAGAAGAAAATGACGATTTGAAGACGCAAATGACCAAAACGCTCAAATGTACAAGATATAATCCAAGTGGTACAATTTATTGATGAGAAACGTCTAAAATTGACAAGAGTACAAGCCGCGAAATGCAAAGTACAAGATATCTAAGCATACGAAAAGGCGTTCGAAAATCCGGAACCGAGTCCCTAAACCGAGCATCAATGCACGAGTCAACGGACCTAAAATTACAAGTCAACTATGCATAAGAATATAACATAATATATAAATAATTATATATATATATGTATTATATATTAAAAAATTAACAGCAGGCCACGTTTAAATTGCTGAATGAGCTGGAATTCGAACCTCCGTAATCGCGGAGCTCCAAGGCACAAAAGTACCACGATCGCGGAGCTGCATGGGACAGAATTGCCTATAAAAGCCAACGCATTCGGACGATCAAACATACCCTTTTTCACTCAATCGCTCTATCTATATACGATATATATATATATATATATATATATATATATATATATATATATATATATATATATATATATATATTTATATTTTATAATTATAATTTTAATTTAAGTTTAATAATAATAAGGTTATTGTAAGAATGTTTTACGGGTTTTAAGTCGAAACTCTATCTGTGTAACGCTACGCGATAAATAATCACTGTAAGCTACGTTCTTCCTTTTTAAATTAATGTCTTGTAACTAAGTTATTATTATGCTTATTTGAACCGAAGTAATCGTGATGTTGGACTAAATATTAAGACGGGGTTATTGGATTTTGTACCATAATTAGGGTTTGGACAAAAGACCGACACTTGTGGACATTGGACTATGACTATTAATAGATGGGGGATATTGTCTAATTGAGCGACAACTCATTGGAATCTGTCGAACCTATCTTCAAATTATTTAAACCAATAATTATTAAATGATTATGCATGTCCTATTTAGTGACGTTTATACGATATCTTTTACAATCATTTAATTAATCAATTGGGTTGGGTAATTGATTATTCATTCTGGCCAAGTGGATAAATTAATATATCATGGACTAATTAAAACAGGGGTGGATTACATACAAGGGTAATTGATGTAATTGTTAACAAAGTATTAAAATCTTGAATTACACGCAGTCGATAACCTGGTGTAATTATTAACAAAGTATTAAAACCTTGTTACAGTCTAAATCCCTAATTAGTTGGAATATTTGACTTTGGGAATAAGGTTAATTTGACGATCATTTTATAATTATGACCGATGGACTATTATGGACAAAAACCAGATAGGTATCAAATAAACCAGGACAAAAGACAATTAACCCGGGTAAAAATTAATTAAAATCAAAACGTCAAACATCATGATTACGGAAGTTTAAATAAGCATAATTCTTTTATTGTATTTCTCATCGTACTTTTAATTATTGTCATTTTATTATTCACAATTTTATATATTTGTATTTTTAATTATTTTACGCATTTTAATTATCGTCATTTATCTTTACGCTTTATTTAAAATCGACAAACTGGTCATTAAACGGTAAAACCCCCCTTTTATAATATTACTCCTTATATATATAAATATATATTTATTAAAATATAGTTGTTAAAAATATAGTACGTAATCACTAGCTCCCTGTGGAACGAACCGGACTTACTAAAGCGTATAAGTGCCTATAAGTGTTGTAGAAAGGTTTAGGTATATCCCATCCGTAAATTAATAAAACTTGTGTAATATTTCGTAGTATTTCGTAGTAAAAATAATAGTATTTCGTACACCTCCGCTCGCACATCAAGTTTTTGGTGCCGCTACCGGGGACTCGGTAAAAACGCTATATTTTATTATAACTATATTTTTGTATAATTTCTTATTTTATAAAAAAAATATATTTTATATTTATAATAAGTTTTAAAAAATATAATAAAAAGAAAAAAATATATTTTTAAGACTTTATATATATAAAAAAAGTACTTTTATTTTTAAGATTTTAAAATATAAGTTTGTTATATTTTATATAAATATTCTATAAATAATTTCTATAATATAAAATTAGAAAATTAAATTCAAATAATAAATATAAATATTAAACTAGGCCGAAGCTTTCGAAGCCCGAATAATTCCTGGAACATTGGGCCATGCGATCGCATGAGCCCACAACTCTATTCTCATGCGATCGCATGAGGTGATCTGACTGACAACCTAGTACGCGTAATTAATACGGATTAGGGTTTAATTATATTTAATTATATTATTTAGGGTTAAGATTTAATTATTATTATTATTATTATTTAGGGTTTAAGTTTATTAATTAGTTTTTAATTCTAGTTTTTATATTTAAATTGTAATATTAAGTTTAATTATTATTTATAATTTTTTAGTTTAATACTTTTATAAAATAAATAATATAAAAATAATATTTTTATAATATTTGTATTTTTATCATTTTAGTTATAATTTGTATTTTTATCGTTTATTTCATAATATTTATCGTTCGTTATATAGTTTTAAGTTTAGTATTTTGCCGTAGTTATTTTATACTGCTAGATTTTTAGGTTTTGTCGTAAAATCCCTTAAGTGCTTTTTATTTAGAATTAAGATATAGGCGCTTTAGATTTTTGCGACGCCGTTATAGATTCTAGTACTTTTTAAAGAAATTGCCGTTCTCCGAATAGAATTGCATTTAAGTTTTAATACCCTTTAGGCGCAACTTTTTAAATTTAATTTTTAGACTTTTAAGTTTCGACGTCCTTCTTTCTTATTTTTATTTTTTGATGTTTTTCAACGCGCTTCTTTTTCTTTCTCATTTCTACGCTCTAGTTTTTAGGACATAGAATTTTCTTTATCTTCTTTAAATTTTTGACGAAAAATTATTTTAAGCAGTTAAATTGATAGACATCCAAAATTTTCTGGTTCGTAGTAATAGTTGGATTTGTTAGTGGCGAGTTGTGGGCTTCCGATTTAAAGGGTCTTGGCTACCTGCTGCATCTATTGGCAATTCGAAACGTGGGCAAAATCAGAAAAGTCTATTAATTTGATAACTTATATAACTTTTATTTTTATAACTAATAGGTTATTCAGTGAATGCACCGAGCAAAACGTTCACCACCTTTCATACGTTCACCACCTGTAACTCGATCAAGACATCTAGCCAATATTATCGCCGTTGATTTTTCTTTAGAATCATCATCAAGTCGACCGAGTACTCCAATTCAAATTTCCGATAATCTATTTTTTGAACCCGACCTCACAATTGAGAACCCGGAGGATATTCAAGGACAATTCAGAGATCCTGAACCACTAATCATTCCTCCTGAACCACAAATTATACAACCAGAGATTGTCGAGAAAGAAACCATTAAATCAGAATCCTCTAGTGATTCAATATATATATATATATATATATATATATATATATATATATATATATATATATATATATATATATATATAATCATGGAAAATCAGGAACCTCTAAGTATGGAAGATTGAATGAGAGCCACACGTACTGGCCAAGGTCATGCCATTACTCAACCAGACATTAATGCGTCAGATTATGAAATCAAATGAAAATCATACACATGGTAACTAATCAATGCCAATTTAGTGGCACACCAAAAGAAGATCCAAACGAACATCTTCGAACCTTTAATAGGATCTGTACTCTATTCAAAATCAGAGAAGTTGAGGATGAACAGATATATCTCATGTTATTTCCCTGGACTTTAAAGGGAGAAGCCAAAGATTGGTTAGAATCGTTACCTGAAGGGGCGATTGATACATGGGATGTTTTAGTTGAGAAATTTCTTAAAAGATTCTTTCCGGCATCTAAAGCTGTGAGACTTCAAGGAGAAATTGTTACGTTCACACAAAAGCCAAATGAAACTCTATACGAGGCATGGACAAGATTTGGAAAGTTGTTGAGAGGATGTCCTCAGCACGGTTTTGACACTTATCAAATAGTACAAATATTCTACCAAGGTGTCGACGTTGCTACACGAAAATACATCGACACAGCAGCTGGTGGTTCCATTATGAAGAAAACCTCAACTGAAGCTCACAAAATTATTGATAACACAGCCTCCCACTCACATGAGTAGCACCAAAAAAAAGATATCTTTCGTTCATCTAAAGCGGCTGGAGCCGATTCTAGCCATGACTTTGATTCCATTTCCGCAAAGTTAGATGCTTTCGAGAGACGATTGGAAAAGATGACTAAAGATATTCACGCAATACGAATTAGTTGTGAGCAGTGTGGAGGACCACATTTGACAAAAGATTGCCTCAGTGTTGAACAAACAATGGAACAATGAGAGAATGTTTCCTACATGAACCAAAGGTTGGGAAATAATTATCAACCGCCAAGGCCAAACTTCAATCGAAATCAAAACATTCTTTACAATCCAAATGGACCCAACAATAACTCGTACAACCAACAAGGTCCGAATAACCAACCAACTCAAAACAATACTTTCAATCAATAAAGACCTAGCTTGTATAAACCACCACAACAAACCGAAGAGAAAAAGCCAAATCTGGAAGAAATGATGGAAAAGCTAATGGAATCTCAAACATAATTTATTACATCTCAAACCCAAACGAATGAGAGGTTTGATCAGTCATTAAGAACTCAACAAGCTTCCATTTTGAATCTTGAAAAACACGTAGGTACTCTTGCTAGCATGATGAGTGAGAGGGAACAAGGAAAGCTACCGAGTAATACTGAAGTAAATCCTCGGAATAAGAATGTTAATATGGTGTCAACGAATTCTAAAAAACCAGCACCAGAAGATGGGAAGGTTTTAGATGTGAGTTCCAATGAAGAAGTTACACCACCACCACCCGAGTATGTAAAACCAGTGGTGGCACCATACAGACCACCCATTCCGTTTCCAAGAAAATGAGTTGAGTATGAGCAAGTAATAGGTAATAAAGTTTGTGATACCTCTGGAAAGAAGAAGAAGAATAAAAAAGTGCAAGAAACAAAAACCGTAGAGTTAAACCCAGTGAAGACAGTTCCACCAAAACCTCCACCCAGGTTGGGTGATCCGGGTGAATTTATTGTTTCTTGTCTACTTAGTGATTGTGTCATGTATGATGCACTAGCAGATTTAGGTTCTAGTGTGAGTATTATGCCTCTTTCATTATATAAGAGATTAGGAGTAGGTGAACGGAAATGAGTGTTTGACTCCTTGATCAAACCATTAAGCACCCAGTTGGAATTGCTGACAACCTACCCGTTCAAGTGGGTAATTTAACCTTTCTAGTCGAATTTATTGTCATTGACATAGAAGAGGACTCAAACATTCCTCTAATTTTAGGTCGACCATTCTTATCCACCGAGGCATTATTTGATGTAAGAGAGGGTAGAATAACACTTAGTAATGGTGAAAAATCGATCACCTTTATGATTCGAAAGTCTAAATCTCCACCAACTAAAACCGTTGAACCAATAAAAACGATTGGTAAGAACCATATTGTTTTACCAACTCCAACGGTAGTGCTTAACAATAATAAAATGCCTAAGTGTGGGGAAAATGAAGTAACACTTAATGATGACCTGATAACAAAGAACCCCATTGTTGATACAAAATTAAATGACCCCGTTATTAACAGTTTAATGAAGAAACTTTATAAATGGGTTTACGATGCTAGAATTAAGGGGAACTTTAAGTTATGTAACCGGTTAGTATCCAATCTGTCGCCTAAAGAAAAGACGAAACTAGTTGAATTTGTGGATAATACAGAAGAAGCCGGCCACTGGCTTAAAGCAAAAGTCACAGATATGCAAGTTGATAATGGTCCAAGAGAAATTGACAATGAAGTTAATCACAATTTCGACACCACAGCTACCTAAGTGTGGGGAGATTTAAATGTTCTAAAAAGAAAATGCTGTCAAGAGTTAGTTGTTCTGTTCTCGTGTAATTCCGAGAATGGAATCCGATTGGCCTTTTCCACTAGCAGACACTAAAGAACAAGTTTTCTTCCCCCCATTCTTAATTTTTTTTTTGTTTTGTAGGTTTTATATGAAATTAATATGCTTTTTAAATTTAAGTTTTGTATGAATTTAAAAACAAAATTTACTTTATTTCATTAAGTTTAAAAAAATGATTTCTAAAATTCGTCGTGAGTTAAACACTAGGTCGTAGAACCGAAATTGCTTTACCCGAGGGCGGAGCGAAAAATTTTATTATCATTATTTTAATATTATTGATTTAAAGTATGCCAAAAATATTATATGAACGTAGGATTATATACCAAACTTCAAAAAATGTATATATGTTTGTATTTTATGTTATATACAAAACAGGGTAAAACAACGCATTTTCAAAGACTGGCATTAAGTTCAGCAAAAGCTATTAATTTTGACGACAAGAAGCAAAAAAAATGTGAAATAACAAATGACGGAATGAGCAAATGATGTGCACCATTTTTCATTCGAACAAATAATATGTTTGCAAACTGGGTATTTTTAATCACTTTTCTACACTAATCACCCTCATAAATTTATAATTATAGTCTGATTTTATGCAAATGAGGGCATTGCATGATCTCAAGTGTGGGGAAGGGTTATAAATTCTCTCGGGTTTGCACTTGGTTTATTTGCCAAATTTTGTGAAAATTTGAAAATTTTTCAGCTAAATGAATTCAAAATCATATTTATACATATTTATGAACGATAAAAACTAGGTGTTAATACTGAAATTATCGTTACCTCAGAAAGGACATAAATTGAGAAACAACCCAAAACGCTTGAATTCATTTAAAATGGAATAGAAGAGAATAAAAAGGCAAAGAAAAAAATAAATAAAAGCCAAGTGTGGGGAGAATGTACCAAGTTATTCAATTAAAAAACTATCTATCACATGTTTCTGTAAAGTTATTGCAGGTGCTTTTATTTTGGACAAAATTAACAATTTTGCCCGATTTACTGTAATATATTCGAAAGAAAGATGGATCTACACGATGAATCAATTCCATCATATAAAGGAAGTAAAGTCTTCCGAAAAAGACACGCGCTTCTTGATTTAGGTCAGGAAGTTGTCGTCCAGACTAGCTGTAGGTTGACGAAAAATCTAGAAAAATCATCTCTAAAATCAGCTGAAAATCCACGGGCCTCAGCATCAAACAGGGTCGCCATGTGGTCAGACTTATCCTAACCATGAGAGGATCTGTCTTGTAAAATGGGGAGGGCGCCGTGCAAATTAGCTTGATAAGACTAATGAATCAGACCCCCAGAAAGGATAATCTCCTTAAAGATTAAAAATCAACATTTAAGCCTGATATTACTTAATCCTTGAGATTGAACTTAAAGATTGAGAATTACAAACTCATGGAAGTCAATGATATCTAAACTCGAGCTTGAACGAAAAAATATTTTGATCAAAATTACAAACCGATTTGTTTTCTGAAAACCCATTTTCAATACGTTCATTACCATTGAACGTAAAATCCTAAAAATTCACCTGGGATTCATTAGGTCACCTGAACCAAATCGGGTGTCAACCGTAAGAATGGTGGTTGCATAGCATGGTAGAAGACAGGATCTTGTGCCAGACCGAAAAACCATAGGGTGATCTTTACTATTTCTTCTACAGAGGATAGTAACTGCATCCGACACGATATTGACCATGATTTTATGCATATTTATTTAACATAGCCTTAACAGTTGCTTGTTCATCGCTTTACTTTACAATCGGACGGTAGTTTACCGAAAGGTAATATACGGAGCAAGTATACTGGACGTGTTACTTTCCTAATACAAGGTTAGCAAGTGGGTGACACAAAATCATAAGTTTTGAGCAAAAATTTTAAAATATGAAACCCACGCAACCCACAAAAATATTTTGCAAACACCGGTGAAGGGTTATTCCGGAAAACTTGTCTAGGGTATAAGCTAGAATGAATTTTCAAAAGATCAAAGTTTTCATAAAGATCCAATTTCCTTAAGGATCTAAATTTTCATAGTCATGTGGGACTGTAAACCACATTGTTACTATCATTGTTCATACTGCCGTATTAAAATCACTGATGTATATAGTGTGAAGAATAAAGAAGTGATTCGTGTGATGTATTGTTGTATTTCAAGTTCTGTATTGCTTGAGGACAAGCAACGTTCAAGTGTGGGGATATTTGATAGTGCTCTAAATGAACATATATTTAGTATCAATATCCTTCCAATATGTAAAGCTTTTAGTTACTATTGTTCTATTTTTAAGTTGTAATCGTTTAAATAAATAAGTGCGAAGACAAAAGAAGAAAACTACGATTTGAAGACGCAAATGACCAAAAAGCTCAAATGTACAAGATACAATCCAAGTGGTTCAATTTATTGATGATAAACGTCTAAAATTGACAAGAGTACAAGCCGCGAAATGCAAAGTACAAGATATCTAAGCATACGAAAAGGCGTTCGAAAATCCGGAACCGAGACGTAAGCCGAGCATCAACGCGCGAGTGAACGGACCTAAAATTACAAGTCAACTATACACAAGAATATAATATAATATATAAATAATTATATATATATATATATATATATATATATATATATATATATATATATATATATATATATATGTATGTATATTATATATTAAAAAATTAACAGCAGGCCACGTTTAAATTGTTGAATGAGCTGGAATTCGAACCTCCGCAATCGCGGAGCTCCCAGGCACAAAAGTACCACGATCGCGGAGCTGCCAGGGACAGAATTGCCTATAAAAGCCAACGCATTCGGACGATCAAACACACCCTTTTTCACTCAATCTCTCTATCTATATACGATATATATATATATATATATATATATATATATATATATATATATATATATATATATATATATATATATATATTATAATTATAATTTTAATTTAAGTTTAATAATAATAAGGTTATTGTAAGAATTTTTTACGGGTTTTAAGTCGAAACTCTATCCGTGTAACGCTACGCGATAAATAATCACTGTAAGCTATGTTCTTCCTTTTTAAATTAATGTCTCATAACTAAGTTATTATTATGCTTATTTGAGCCGAAGTAATCGTGATGTTGGACTAAATATTAAGACGGGGTTATTGGATTTTGTACCATAATTAGGGTTTGGACAAAAGACCGACACTTGTGGACATTGGACTATGACTATTAATAGATGGGGGGTATTGTCTAATTGAGCGACAACTCATTGGAATCTGTCGAACCTATCTTCAAATTAGTTAAACCAATAATTATTAAATGATTATGCATGTCCTATTTAGTGACGTTTATACGACATCTTTTACAATCATTTAATTAATCAATTGGGTTGGGTAATTGATTATTCATTCTGGCCAAGTGGATAAAGTAATATATCATGGACTAATTAAAACAGGGGTGGATTACATACAAGGGTAATTGGTGTAATTGTTAACAAAGTATTAAAACCTTGAATTACACGCAATCGATAACCTGGTATAATTATTAACAAAGTATTAAAACCTTGTTACAGTCTAAATCCCTAATTAGTTGGAATATTTGACTTCGGAAATAAGGTTAATTTGACGAGCATTTTATAATTATGACCGATGGACTATTATGGACAAAAACCGGATAGGTATCAAATAAACCAGGACAAAGGATAATTAACCCGGGTAAAATTAATTAAAATCAAAACATCAAACATCATGATTACGGAAGTTTAAATAAGCATAATTCTTTTATTGTATTTCTCATCGTACTTTTAATTATTGTCATTTTATTATTCGCAATTTTATATATTTGTATTTTTAATTATTTTACGCATTTTAATTATCGTCATTTATCTTTACGCTTTATTTAAAATCGACAAACCGGTCATTAAACGGTAAAACCCCCCTTTTATAATATTACTACTTATATATAAATATATATTTATAAAAATATAGTTGTTAAAAATATAGTACTTAATCACTAGCTCCCTATGGAACGAACCGGACTTACTAAAAACTACAATACTCTACGATTAGGTACACTGCCTATAAGTGTTGTAGCAAGTTTTAGATATATCCCATCCGTAAATTAATAAAACTTGTGTAATATTTTGTAGTATTTCGTAGTAAAAATAATAGTATTTCGTACACCTCCGCTTGCACATCAAGCTCCGAAAGCAGTGTGACAGGAATGGATCAACCAATCAGCCATCACCTATTCTGGATGAATTGGGGATGGGTTCGTAGTCTACTTAATCATTGTAGACAAGAAGAAGGTGATCCATTCCATCCACCAAATTGCACTATTGGCGAAGAACCTGAAGCGCTTACCGGCGAACCAATCCGAAACACCATTTTCTCTCTCATTTCCAGAGTATCTCACCACGATTATATACTATCTTAAATTCTAAATCTTATTCATCCGCTCGTCCGAACCGCAATCATCCCGGTGTAATAGAAGAAGTCAATGAGCTTCGCGCTCGAGTAGTGGCTTTGGAGAATATGATGCACAACTTGCAGGAATTACAAGCACCACCAGCATCAACAGTACCACCAACAATAACACCAACAGTACCATTACCACCACCAATAACAACTGCATCGCAAATCTCAACTTCACAATCAGTCCCACGAGCATCAACGTCATACACCCTGTAGATACCAAGGAATACCAACAACAACAAACGATGAAGTATTGATTCATAACTTCATCGAAGAAATATTCTGCAGAGAATATGTAGTTCCTAAAAGTTTTAGAGATTATATATTCTAGTGCAAATTGTAAATCAGATGAGTGGGCGGATAGAAATAATGAAGTGAAACCCTGACATGAATTGTGCGCAATTTACAAGCTAGACTTGTTATAAAAGCAGCATCAACAGTACCATCAGATTCACCAGCATGTCAGTATCGTCAGCATCACTAGCACGTCAGTACCGTTAGCATCGTCAGCACCAGCAGCACCTATAACATCACAAGCTTCGCCAGTTCCATAATCACCAACATCATCACAAATCAACAACGCGTATATTGTATCAACGAGTTATGAAGTATTTAGTCATTTCCCCTGAAGAAATTATATATATATATATATATATATATATATATATATATATATATATATATATATATATATATATATATATATATATATATATATATATATATATATATATATATATATATATATATATATATATATATATCTATCTATATCTATATATGAATTTTGAAATCAAAATAAATCTTTTCGTACTAAGCTATTACGTGTGAATCTTAACTGGTAGTTACTACTCGGTTAGTTCATGTTACTAATATACTATGATGTACATCCTTCGTTAATGACTTAAAAATCGTTAACTATAATCTCTGCTTCGACTTAATAGATTCCATTTCATAATAAATCAAGTGTATTATTCAAATACATATTTGATTTTACACTTTCATTTTCGATGCACTCGAAACTTTCTAGAAATCATCATTCGTGTCTTGCGAAGTTCACAAGAATTCCACGAACAACAACATCATCCACCGAAGAAATATCAATAGATGAATAATGAAGCATTAATTCATAATTTCATCCAAGTGGAAGAAATACTCAGCAAAGATTACGTAATTTCTAAAGTTTTAGGAATTATTCAATTCTAGTTCCATGCGTAAACTAAATGAGCTTAATTTAATATTAACTCATTAAATCTATATTACATCTGAAGAAAATATACATACATATATTTTCATAAAGACTGCAGTAAAATTCATTTGTACAAAATATTACTTGTGAAATTTTAATGGGTAGGTAATACCCGAGAGATATTTAAATTTCACATTAGTATGTTACACTGTACATTCTTCGATTCTGATTCAGTAATCATTAACTATACTCACTACTCTCATAGCGATATACATCATTTCATAAACATCAGAACAACCATTCTCATTCAACTTCAATTACATATTCTAATTTTGATATATCAGAATCCAAGTCAAGATTTAATAGGAGACATCACTCTTAGATTTCTACATCTTTCAAAATCATACTTTGAATTCAACTATACTAGAACATCATTTTATTCATAAAACTCAGAAAGATATCCGAATCATTTAAGATTCACAACGATTTCATCATACATATCTGGAGGATGACAATCTGTGTTTAAACCCTTCATGATTCTTGAAAACAAGTCAACTAAGAAACAATCGAGAGGATGATCCAACCTTACGTTATCTATGAAAAAAAAGATTTATGCATATAGATATGCACCTGGAAAACTCTCAAAACCTAAGTAAAAGTTTAACACGTATCTGTGTTAAACCCTTTAGCATTGTTATTACCGAAAATAACATTGCAATTCCTTTTTAAGGTACCCAGTGTTATCATCCTTCCAACATGTCAACTTCGACTTTTCAGATCAGCCTTATTATAACCTTGATATATACGTTCTTATTACCGGGGAACCTTTTATATTCCACCATATTAACAGTAAACGTACCAGCAACTTCTTTAATCTATGACTTAAGGCTCTCCAATAAATCACCATAATTATTCATTGAAACCTTATCATCTACTCATCTGCATCTTGTAACGATAATTGCCATACCAAATACCCTGAAGTATCAATAATCATTCCCGAATCTCGCAGCGTTTCTACAATAACAGTTATATATACATATAATGTTATCTCCTGGAATTATAATTCTGAAATTTAGAATAGCACTTCAGCCTACGAATCAGTACTATGAAGTTTTGAAAAATCTGATGAAGCAGCAAGGACTGTAGATAGCATTAACAGTCAAAACTTTGATGATAAAGAATGGTTGATTGGAAAAGTTCAAAAGAAAAATTGGGTACTGAAAAAGGATTGAGCAAACCGCGAAGGAGGCTGTGGACAAATCACAAGGACTAAACCTGTCATCAAAGAATCCCGATGATTCGATTTCTGATGGAAATTACAGAGGACATATAATCTCTTTACGCATTCTAAAACAGTACAGAAGAATTTTTTTCATCATCCTCTGATCTTAGATATTTTAAAATTCTAAGATATCATCGTACCTTTCATTATAAATATCTTCGATATTTCTGAAGATATTTTATAACTATTCTTATCTAAAATTATTTATTCCTTCGCGCTATCTATGTTACATCATAAAGGAAAACTGTTTTATTTTCTAAATTCTGAGAAATTCCAATTTAAAATATGAATGTTTTTGAAGTAGTGTTGGGAATTGAAGCATGAGTTAGTATAATATAATGACGTCTGATCAACATGATTATATTACAGTAAGTCATGTTGAGTTTCTAATGGAACATGATGATTCACAGACCATACAGTCATCATGTGCCATATTACACGACTCTTACATTCTACCTAATCTCTAAACATATCAAGAACATATTTTTTTGATAAATCTATCTTTTCCCGTGACTTCTGGTAATTTGACTAATCAAGATCATGCTATTTCAATTTCTTTCTTAGAACATTAGCTATGTTCATTCTGAAATTTATACCTATGAATTCTGGACCATTACTTGCTTTAATTAAAGTCGAGAAGAGAAAACGAAAGCGTGAAGCATCGAAATATAAATGGGAGTATAAATCACAGCAAATAAGAGAGAGCATTAACCGTGGATGTCAATGATTATAGAAAGACAGAAGCAGAGACTCCGAAATATAAGGAAAAATATAAAGCTCGATATCGACACAAAAATTACAAACCGTGTATATCAATGCGTATAGCAATATAAAGACACGGGAGAACTAAAAACACTATAAACCCAAGAGCATAGTAGAAGTTAACAAATTCCTCCGGTGGTAAATGAAAAAGAAGAATGATAGATATAAAAGTCAGGAATATATCCAGAATCAGAAATGGATGGAGCATATTGATGAATGTTTTGGAAGTATGAATTGAAGTATAGAAGATGAAAGTTGTGGAAATAAGGAAATGAAGGGGGTGGATTTATAGTGAAATATCAGACAGAGCAATCGAGACAGATTATCGCATCAGATCAAAGAGGATCGTAATTTCTTTAATCACCAAAAAATCAAATCTTATATAGATTACAAAGATTTTCTTCAATCCGAAAATCAACCGTGACGATGTCAAAAGTTAAGACGAATCTTTATTTTCTTCATTTCACTCTTTTGTGATAGCTTCTCTCGTACTCTTCACGTAACCGAATTGTTCTATTCATATTTCTTAATGATGAGAAACTCTATATTTATCGAACTCGTCATAAAATGAAACTCGACTCATTTAAAGTATTCAAAGAAAAAAACTCCATTTATCTAATTATTTGATGATGATTATAAGAAAAATCGAATTCATGATAGGAATTCAAGTTATATCATATTTCATAATACGAAAATATCCTCGTTTTCGTTATCAACTTTCCTTAGCTAAATTTCGGGACGAAATTTCTTTTAACGGGTAGGTACTGTCATGACCCAAAAATTTTGGTCAAATTTAAACTTTGATAACTCCGACAAGATAAGCAAATTGATATGTTGCATTAAAATGTTTTCATACATTTAATTAATCTTTAGACTTTACCCTGCGATTCACGAACATATGTAATTTAAAACTCGAACCCGTCATGATTTATATATGATTTTACTTTCTTAAACGAAGACGTTTTATGATATAATGATTTTCTATTATTATAACTTCTTAATAAAATAATTTTGAATATAATTAGTTCTAGAAAACTAAATTTTATAATATTTATATACGAAATGATAAAAATTTACTATTGAATGATGCAATTTCAAATTAAAAATTTTACGTATATAATCATTTTATTTTTATGATGTATTTTTTTTATTTATAAGAAAAATGCAATTAAATTAAAGATGTACAAGCTGTAAAGCATAACGTATAACAATGTAACTTAAATAGTTGAATCGAAATTAATTCATTTACTATTCATATGAATAGTAAATGAAACGAAATTAATTAATTTACTATTCACATAAAAGCGACATGATAGAAATTATTA
The DNA here is from genome assembly GCF_046630445.1 of Rutidosis leptorrhynchoides. Lineage (NCBI taxonomy): Eukaryota > Viridiplantae > Streptophyta > Magnoliopsida > Asterales > Asteraceae > Rutidosis > Rutidosis leptorrhynchoides. The sequence continues at coordinate 376,484,887 of NC_092338.1, forward strand.
ATTATAAGTTACATAATATACCCCTAAAGTATTTGAGAAATACGACTTTTTAAAAATTTACGATTCAAATTTGATTCAAAATTTTTATTATATTATTATATTTTATTTCAATATTATTATATTATTATATTTATTAAATTATTATATTTAAATTAATATTATATTATATATCTTTATCCAGTCAAAAACTAGAAAAACACATATTACGCGTACAAACTTTATAAACGAACCTTTTTACAACTAATTTTATAAAATTTAAGACCAAAACATATATAAATATATATATATATATATATATATATATATATATATATATATATATATATATATATATATATATATATATATATATATATATATATATATATATATATATATATATATATATATATATTCAAATAAAAAAATGGAATTTTTATTCATATTTTTAACCGTCAATTATTAGCAAGAGTGCACGAAATACCGGTCCGTGAAAACTGTCGGTAGAAATTGACAAAAGAAAATTAACACGTTTTTATTTTTTTATTATTATATTGAATTATTGATTGAATTATTATTATTATTATTATTATATTTTATTCAAATATTATTATATTTAATAAATTATTTTATTATTTTATGCATCTATAAATATATATGAATGATTCATGGATCGAGAGAATTAAACACACACATATCTATATTCATATATATATACTCTCTGTAATATATATATATATATATATATATATATATATATATATATATATATATATATATATATATATATATATATATATATATATATATATATATATATATATATATATATATATATATATATATATATTATTAATATTATTAATATTGTTATTATTATTATTATTAGTATTAGTATTATTAAGTAGTATTATTATTAGTATTATACATAAAATACTACGACGGGGTATGCTCGGGTGATTTCAAAACGGATGTTTCAAATGGTTTAAAGCTAAGGAATCCGTGGGTATTAAATAAGGAGGTTATGGGTATTGATTGGGGGTATTGTTCGTAAATCAAAGGTTAACCTTGAATTTATCATCTCCGTTGCGTCTGCATATTTTTCCTGCAATATTGAACCACAATATTGATATGTGAGTTTCATTTGTTCCTTTTTTAATTGTTTTTGCAATCTATATTTTTGGGCTGAGAATACATGCACTTTATTTTAAACGTAATGGATACAAGTACATACTAAATTCTACACCGAGTTTGAACCGAAAATCCCTTAGCTTTTGTAGCTAGTAACTGCCGGTTATAAGAACTGGTGGGCGCGAGTAGTTATATATGGATCCATAGGGCTTGACATCCTCGTCTGTTCCAGGTATAGAAACCCTAGCCTGAACTATAAAATAGACGTATGCTATTAGAGTTTAGTACACATTGGTTTGCGTGTATTGTACATGTTGGTTGCATGTATGTTAAAACATGGGTACTTGATATATATACGTTAAGTTTATTTACAAGAGTGCTCAATTTCATAGAATATTTTGATAAACGTTTAGGATGAAACAACTGAAATCTTGTGGTCCACCTTTATATACAGATTATGTGCAACATTAAAACTATGAACTTACCTACCTTTGTGTTGACACTTTTAAGCATGTTTATTCTCAGGATCCTAGAAGTCTTCCGCTGTTTGCTTATACGTTATACAAGCTATGTGCATGGAGTCGTACATGCTTTATTCGAGAAAACTTTGCATTCACAAAATCATCAACATGTATCTTATTTTGACTGCATTGTCAACGGATGTATTATTGTAAACTATTATTTACGGTGATTGTTTATATGTAAAAATCATCAGATGTCAAAAACCTTGGAATTAGATATTCATTTATGGTGTGCCTTTTCAAAAGAATGCAATGTTTACAAAACGTATCATGTAGAGGTCAAAACCTCACTATGAAATCAATGAATAACGTACCACGTCAATAGCGATTTTGACGGGTCGTTACATATAGCTATTAACTATAATTAGGGTTTGGTTAATCACACTAAATCCATTATCAGGTCTTAATGCAAGTAGGAAATTCAACCATCTATTTTAGGATTAACCTGATCAACTAATCTTGAAATATATATTCTTAGGTCAATTATCAATCTGAGTTCGATCTTAATTTAAAAAGACAATTGTGAACAAGGTGTGAAAGATTCAAGCATGTGTTTTATTTATCACTATTTATTTCTCTTAAGTTATTTATTTGCAATTTAATTGTTTCTTGTCATTCAAAGTTTAAAAACCAAAACCTATATTCTTAAACCCACTCGTTCTCTTGGGACGAACCTTAACTTATAAAATACTAAACTACATCAGATCAGGTTTTGTTGCTCGTTAGGGTGTTGAAAGTAATTAGTAAATTAAGAATTTATAAATTTAAAAGTAGATTAAAAAGGCGCGCATTATTGCACATACTTTTGACACATCAACTTTTTAGCGCCGTTGTCGGGGAAGTGTATCGCGGTAAATACAGAAGTTGGATATACTTTGGTTATTGATATTTTTTGAAAACGGGTGATGACTGTCTTCCTTTAGGGGAGGGTTGCTGGGGTTCCGATTTAAAGGCTCCTGCCCAAACCTAGACGTTGACGGGTCACTTAAGTATTGAAAGATTCAATAGGCCGTGTATGTTTAATTATTCGTTGTTATGCGATAAAAATTGTTATTTAATATTTATATTATTAATTATGTTATTAATATTTATTATATTTATTTATTTAAAATTCAATAATATACTAAGATATTTCTTAAATATTAATATAAACATAAAACTTAAATATATATATATATCCTTTAAGGCTTAAAAGATTTTCTCCAAAAATATTTCTTTTCATGATTTTAGATCACATGATTACTCGGTCCAAGAAACCAGTCCTACAAAGAACGTTGTCAAATTCTGATATATTATTTAAACTTTCTAATGATTCAAAAATTGTTAAGAAATTAGATTTCCAAGAGGGAACTACTTCTAATCATGATTCATTATCTAGCCCCCCGTCTAGTCCTGATTCTAATTTAGGATCTCTTTTTGGTTCAGAAATTAAAATGACTGATTCAATGGAAGCGTTAATGAAAGCTGGCCGGGAAGGATTAGGGCATGCTATTACTCAGCCCAAAATAAAAGAAAATTTTGATATTAAGGGTCCTATTTTTCATTTGCTTAAAGATAATCAATTTAGGGGTACGGAGAAGGAAGATGCTAATGCCCACATTCGGAATTTTAAATATATTTGTAATCTGTTTAACATTAATAATGTGAAAAGTAATACTATTTATCTTCGTCTCTTCCCATCGTCACTAAAAGATGAAGCTAGGGAATGGTTGAACTCTTTACCTGAAGGAGATATTATTAGTTGGGATACGATGGTTGAAAAGTTTTTCACTCGATTTTTTCCTGCGTCTAAAACTGTCACCCTTCAAACTGAAATTGCAAATTTTCATCAGAAAACTAATGAGTCTCTTTATTCTGCTTGGGTTCGATTTGGTCAAATGCTTAGAGGTTGTCCACAACATGGTTTGGATAAGTTTAAAAAGGTAACTACTTTCTATAAGGGTTGTGATATTGCTACGAGAAGAGAGATTGATACATCTGCTGGAGGAAACATTATGAGTAAAACTACCGAAGAAGCTGAAACCTTGATTAATAAGTTGGTTGCGCATTCCCATGAATGGCACCAAGACTTAGATATTTCTCGTTCGGTAAAATCTGTTAGTTTGGTTCTGAAGATATGGTTAAGGCTATGAATGTGCAATTGGGTAATTTAGGAAGGAAAATTGAAAAGCTTATTAAGAAGATGCATATGATTAAGGTAGGTTGTGAAAAATGCCAAGGTCCTCATGCTACTAAGGATTGTGTTGCTAGTCTTACTATGGAGCAAGTTGAGAATGTTTCATATGTGAATCAATTCCAAGGAAACCCAAACAACCGTAATAATTATAATGCACCTTATCCTACTAATAATAAAAACCCACCTGGTTTCTTTCCTGTTAAAGCACCATTCATTCCCAATTCTTCTAATTCTCAAACAGATAGGAAGTCTAATCTTGAAGAAAGCATCCTCACTTTCATCAAAAATCAAAATGAAGCTAATGAAAACATAAAAGCTCAACTTTCCCAAGTACAAAATAATCATCAAGCATCCATTCAAAACTTAGAGCGCAATGTTACTAAGTTATTCAAACTTGTCGAGGGTAAAGTTCCTATTGAATCTGAAGTTTCTAAGGAAGTTCATTTTGAAAAGGTGAATGTTATTAGAGAAGTGAATAGGGTTGATGTTCATGAACCTGGTTTGAGGTACTTATAGGAGTTTGAAATTGGATAAGAAGAGCATGAACCAATAACTGATGAACTAAGAATAAAACACTCACTTGAAGTACCACCAAAATTGGAACTCAAAGAATTACCTTCGCATTTAGAATATGTTTTTCTAAAGGATAACTCTGAACTTCCCGTTATTATATCTTCCGAGTTATCCGCAATTCAAAAAGAGCAACTATTGGAAGTTTTAAAGAAACATAAAAAGGCTTTTGCGTGGAAAACCTCTGACATTCCAGGAATTGACCCAACCTTCCGTACTCATAAAATTTTATTGGAAGAAAACGCAAAGCCCGTAATTCAAAGACAAAGATGCCTAAACCCTAATATGACCAAAGTAGTAAAAAAGGAAGTTTTAAAACTGTTAGAAGCAGGAATGATTTACCCAATATCCGATAGCCAGCGGGTTAGTCCAGTGCAATGTGTCCCTAAAAAGGGAGGAACCACTGTTGTCCAAAATGAAAATAATGATTTAATTTCCACTCGAACAGTTACCAGTTGGCGAGTTTGCATAGATTACCTGAAATTAAATGAAAGCAACTCGAAAAGATCATTTTCCACTTCCATTTATTGATCCAATGATTGAAAGATTAGCCGGAAAGGAATGTTATTGTTTCTTGGCTGGTTTTTCTGGATATTTTCAAATTACAATAGATTCTAAGGATCAAGAGAAGACTACTTTCACTTGTCCTTTTGGTACTTTCGCTTATCGAAGAATGCCTTTTGGGTTATGTAATGCCCCTGGCACCTTTCAAAGATGTATGACAACTATCTTTCGCGACAAGGTGGAAGATTACATGGAAGTTTATATGGATGATTTTTCCGTCTTTGGAACATCCTTTGATTCCTGTCTATCCAATCTTGATAAATTGTTTGCTCGCTGTGAAAAGACGAACCTTGTTCTTAATTGGGAGAAATGCCATTTTATGGTAAAAGAAGGCATTGTCCTTGGCCATAAAATTTCTAACAAAGGAATTGAAGTTAATAAGGCAAAAATTAATGTTATTTTCAATCTTCCTGAACCCACTAACTTAAAAGCGATTAGAAGTTTTCTAGGACATGCTGGATTCTATAGGCGTTTTATTCAAGATTTCTCCGAAATTGCCCATCCATTAACTAAACTCTTAGAGAAGGACGCACTTTTTGAATTTAACGAAGACTGTAAGAAAGCGTTCTCTATTTTAAAAGATAAACATACCAACACACCTATTATAGTATCACCTTGTCACGACCCGGAAAATTTCTACTAATTTTAAACTAAACTCTTGATACGATTTAATATTTTGACACGATAAGCAAAGTCTGTAATGTTGAATGCCAAAATTTTGAACTATTCATATATTCATATAACCTTAGACTATTCCCGACGATACACGAACAACAAATTGTAAATATATATATATATATATATATATATATATATATATATATACACATATATAATAATTTGAAATATAATAATATTTGAGTTAATTAATTTTTTAAATAAAATAATATAAGATATAATAAAATTTATTATGAATCTATACATATAAAGTATATTGAATATATAGATATGATTTTGAATTTATTTAGTAAACGATAGTAACATTTATTTGTCATTCGATTGATATTAAACAAGTAATATGCGAGCTTGTGAGCGTATTAAAATAATTTGTAGACGAATTTTTTTTTTTGAGCACAAGTTTCACATTTAATGATTAAAATAAATACATATATGTAATGTAAAAATTTGGTGTTTTTCTGTGTACTTTTATCCATTATCAACGGAGCACGAATTTTAGTCCGTGAATGAAATGGTAGACGATGGCTAACTTATTCACACGTTTTATATTTTAATTATATTATAATATTATATTTTCGATCACATTATCACAATCATAATTCATATATGAATATAGATACAAATGACATCGAATATTACTGTTACTAAAGTTATTACTATTATTCCATCTGTCTATTTCTATTATGTATTATATCAAATTTAAACTGTGTTTGATTGATAAAAATCTTTGGAGATTACTGTTGATTTACTTTTCCTTTCTCATTGCACTAACTATCCATCTATCCACTAATCTATCTATATATAACATACATATATGCATATACATAAATCCACACGCATGCATAACCACAAAACTTAAGAACTTCTTCTCCTCCCTTACTTCGATCATCTCAACCACCGGATCACCTTCCACCACCCTAAAACACCACCCTTGTTTTCTGTTTTAGTTCGTGAACCACCATTGTTAACCATTCCATCTCTCTTCTCTCTCTCTTATGCTCAATCATGAATCACCACCACTGTTCGACATGCTGCTGCTACTAGTCCTTCTGTTTCACTGTTTCGGTCAGGACACTACACAAATAATCACTAAAGAACCACCAACAACTACCTTCATTAATTCTTTGATCACAAACCCATCACTAATCACCATCATCATCCGACCACCACACCTTAATCCGTCACCATTAGCCACTATCAAACCCACTTGTTACTACTACAACTCAAATGTTCCGTTTTCTGTTTGTGGGTTCATAGACCCAAAACACCCTCGAAGATTTTTGTAAGTTTCTACTTATTGGTTTTGTTTCGAATAATCTATAAACCAAACCATGATGCTACTGTTTCCATTTCCGTATTGCTCCTATTCGGACCAAGATCAAAATTTAACCATTATTAAACACCCTTATCTGCAACGGCTGCTGTACGCCATCTATTTCTGTTACTTTAACTACTGTTTTGTTTCTGTTTTTGCTCGAGCATATAACGAATAATAATGAGGATGAAGAGGTTGATTATGATATTGATATTGATGGTATAACGATAAAGGAGGCATGTTCTTTCTTTTTCCATATGGTATTTGTTTGTAATGAGATTGATAACGACATGGGGAAAGATAGGAGACGTGTAATTGGAATCCAAAGCCAGCAAATCCTTTTTCTTCTTTCGGCTGCTTATTCTATTTAATAACCACTAAATGGGCCGTGAACCTTAAATCTACTTTCTAACAAGTGGGCTGATATAATTTTTGTTGAACCGAGATGACCCAACATTCTATGGGCCGAAATCATCATACATGCTTGCTTAGGATTTAGAAAATTAAGATTAATATTTGATGATGAGGACCGTGAAAAGAAAATAATGAAAATACACGATATGGATAGACGATGATAGTGATAAACGTAATTATGAATGGATTATGATTACGATGATCCATGATTATGATGATGTTGATAATACAAGTAATGAATAAAATGATGTTGATGAAGACGGTTTTGATAATAATAATGGTGGTGATATTAAATGATGATGATCACGATTAGGTTATGGAGAAGGGAGTAATTGAGTTTTTGTTTTTGGAAGAAGAAAAAGGAAACTGTTAGAAATAGTTAAAAGGTTTTTAAATCCTAAGTTAGATCATATATGAACAAACGGAGGAATGGTTAGACGAGTTTCGTGTTGAACGAGAGGGTTGCGAGTTCGAGCCCCGTCGCGGGCTATTTTTTTTAGGAAGTTTAATAAAGGTATAATCATATATTTTTTATTATTTATTATTATTATTATCATTATTAATATTAATATTCTAATTAATGTTATTATTAATAAATATTATTTTTACAAAGTATTATAATCATTATTATTATTACTATCATAACAATAAGTATTAAATTTATTATTATTATCATCATTTGGATTACGATTATTATTACTATCATTAATATTGCTATGAAAATAATAAAATTTATTATTAGTTTTATTAAAATAAATATTTGTTTCATTTTATAATTGATAACATTATTATTAGTATTATTACTAGTATTATAATCATTTTTTTTTACAAACGATGATATATATATATATATATATATATATATATATATATATATATATATATATATATATATATATATATATATATATATATATATATATATATATATATATATATATATATATATATATATATCAATAATATAAAAATGATATGATTAGTAAATCATACATATATATATATATACCAACTTATTCGATTACGATTATGTGTATTAATAAATATTCAAATAATATAGGTTCGTGAATCCGGGGTCAACCCTACACTTGTTAAATGTCGTGATATGTATTTTTACTACAAAATACAGTATAGTGAGTTTCATTTTCTCCCTTTTTAATTATTTTTGCAATATATATTTTTGGGCTGAGAATACATGCGCTGCTTTTATAAATGTTTACAAAATAGACACAAGTACTTAAAAATATATTCTACGTTGAGTTGTACCACTGGCATACTTCCCTGTAGCTTGGTAACTACTATTTACATGGGTATTGTAAACGCGAATCCTGTTGATAGATCTATCGGGCCTAACAACCCCAACCGGACTGGACGACCAGTATTCAACGATTGCACAGTACTTCGTTTTGGTGACTACACTTGGTACGGTGTAGTGAGATTTCATAATAAAGGGAATATGCGACGTTGATTAAATGTTAAGTATGGTTACCAAGTGCTCAACCACTTAGAATGCTTTACATACACTTGCGAGTGTATTATGTTTATGATTATGAAATCTTGTGGTCTATTAACATATTGAAATGATTATTATGATAAACCTATGAACTCACCAACCTTTTGGTTGACACTTTTAAGCATGTTTATTCTCAGGTACGAATTAAGTCTTTCGCTGTGCGTTTGCTCATTTTAAGGACATTACTTGGAGTCGATCATCGCAATGGGACCAAATGTTGATGACTTCGTCCAGGGGGATAAGGACGGGTCCATACAGTTGGTATCAGAGCGTTGGTCCTAGCGAACCAAGACTTGCATTAGTGTGTCTAACTGATAGTTGTTAAGATGCATTAGCGAGTCTGGACTTCGACCTTAGCCGCATATTATAAGTTTTGCTTATCATATATTGTCGGAAATTACTTGCTTATCATCCTTAAGTTTAGACACGTCTTACTGCCACTATTGCATCGATAGTGTATAGACAAAATTTGTATCTTAGATTATCTGTTACTGTAGACTTTGCCTGGCAGTTTCCGTAGATTCCTCCATAACTTATGGGAATTTAGTATTATATATGCATATATATAAATTTTGTAATGCAGGATACTAATCTACATCCTATAATCTATTTCTTATCGAAAATCCTTCATCTGATCGTACGAAATGGATTCCTCAACCAGTTCAAGTTCCCCAGATTTCGACAGCTATTCTGATATAGATTTCCACCTAAGCTCCGAAAGTAGTGTCACCAGAATGAATCAACCAATCATCCATCCCCAATTCATCTGATGGGATTTATTGTCGACTTAATTAATGGAGACGCGCAGAAGGCGATCCCTACCACTAACCGAATTCACCTTTTGATGAAGAACCTGAAGCACTTACCGGCGAACCTGTTCGTAACACTATTTTCAGCCTCAGTTCCAGAGTAGTTCGACACGATTATATTCTATCCACAATTCTGAACCTTATTCATCCGCTCGTTTCGACTGACAATCACTCCGGAATAATAGAAGAAGTCAACAAACTTCGCGCTCGAAAAATAAATTTGGAGAATATGGTGCAAAATGTACCAACTTCAGCAACATCATCGGCACCAACAGTACCATCAGTAACAGCACCAGTACCATCAACAATCCATGCCTCAACATCTCATTCTGTACCTTGAGTATAATCATCGTTCTACGTATCGTTCTACATCGATTATCTTCGTTCTTCATGACGATTAAGTAATCTCTAAATGTTTTAGAGATTATGTATTCTAGTTCTAACGGTAAACCAAATGAGTTTAATATCATATTAACTCAATGAATCCATGATTACATCTGAAGAAAATATATATGTATATATGTTTTCATAACGATTGTAATTAAAAAAAAAAAAATCTTTCGTACAAACTGTTAATGTTGAAAATATTTTAACGGGTAGGTAATACTCGAGGAATATTTAGATTTCACATTAATAAGTTACACTGTAGATTCTTCGAATCTGATTCAACAGTCACATATATACGAATCCGATCACCGCAGAATAACCATTTTCATTCAATCTCAAATTTAGATTTTGACCTATCAGAATTCAACAAGTGGCATAATGAAGAAAACATTTGACAAAATAAAATTTGTTAGAAACAAACAATTTAATTATGAGAAGAATTTTGTTAAGAATCCACGCTAACTGTTCCTAGCTAACTGATTACATTTTATTTATCGCAATTTAATTATCGCATTTTATATTCTCGCAATTTATTTATCGTTATTTAATTTCTGTTATTTAGTTTAAGCACTTTAAATATCGGGACACGTATACAAGGTTTTGACATATCATATCGACCCATCTATATATATATTTCAGAACAACCATAGGCACTCTATATGCAGTAATGTTGGGAGTTAGATATATAGGGTTGAGGTTGATTCCAAAATATATATATACTTTGAGTTGTGATCGAGTCTGAGACCGGTATACGGGTCACGATACATATTAATTAATTCGATTCTCGTATATATATGAATTATTGAACTACGAACTGTGGACTACTAACATTGGACAATTAAAATGAATTAAAATATTGATTATAACATATGAAACTGAACATTTCTTCAAGTTTGCCACTTGATTTCATCATAAAGAATCTTTTGTATCTTGGCGATTACAATCTGCGTTCAAACCTTTCATAATTCTTGAAAACATCGCAATCGAGAGGATGAACCAATCGTACTTCATCTACGGAAGAAAAGATTGATGCATATAGTTATGCACCTGAAAAACTCTCAGAACCTGAGTAAACGTTTAACACGTAGCAGTGCTAATTCCTTTAGTGTTATTATTACCCAAAGTAATTTGGTAATCCCTTCTAAAGTAGCAAATTTGTCACAGCTCCAACGAGTCAACTTCGACTTTTCGTTCAAAACAACCTTATTATAACCTCGGAATATATACGTGCTTATTTATTGTTACCCGAGAACCTTTTATATTCCACCATATTACCATCAGCGTTTAAAAACACAATTCTCCTGAAACCACCTCGGTTTGATAACCGATGACCCAGATCCGTTAACTTTGAAAATGCTAACGAAGCAGCATGTTGTAGATGGTCTTAATGGCCAAGAGTTTGATGATAAAGAAGGAAGTGATAGGAACGCTCGATAGAAAATTTGGTACTAAAAATTTGATTGAGCACACCATGAAGGAGACCAAGGATAAATACAAGGACTAAACCCTATATTCAAAGAATCCAGGTAATTCTGGATCCGATGAAATCTTTAGAGAATATCTTGCTCCGAAGTCATGTTAAAATCTTGCGGAAAATCTTTCTTCATCAACCATCGAACTTAGAAATCCCAAAATATCATCATAAATATCTTCGATATTTCTGAGGATATTTTCATAAATATTCTTGTCCGAAATTATCTACCTCTTCGTGTTTTCTGTATTACATTATGTTGGAAATTTCTATAAAACCTAAGTATGAATTATGAATGTTTCTGGAGTAGTGTTGGGAATTGAAGCATGAGTTAGTATAATATAATGCACTTGGCCAACGTGATTATATCACAGTAGGTCATGCTGAATTTCTAAATGAAACATTATGATGATTCACAGTATATCATACCATCATCATGTGCCATGTCACACAACTCTTTCATTCTACTTAATCTCTAAGCATATCACGGAAATATTTCCTTGATATTTCTGCTCTTCCGTAATTCCAGTAGTTTGCTAATAAATCGTGCGATTTCATTTTTTCTGATTATAAGATTTCCTTAAATTCCTTGAATTCTGAAAATCCACCATGATTACGTTAAAAGTTAAGACGAAACTTTTCACTCTTTTGTGATAGCTTCACTCGTACACTTCACATGATCGAATCGCTTTTTCCATATTAATCAATAATGTTAAAACTCTATTTATCAACTCATATTCGTCATAAAAAAAACAATTTTATTGTTAGCCATGACGACCTCACTCAAATTTCGGGACGAAATTTCTTTAACGGGTAGGTACTGTCACGACCCGGAAAATTTCGACTAATTTTAAACTAAACTCTTGATACGATTTAATATTTTGACACGATAAGCAAAGTCTGTAATGTTGAATCCCAAAATTTTTGAACTATTCATATAACCTTAGACTATTCCCGACGATACACGAACAATAAATTGTAAATAGATATATATATATATATATATATACACATATAATAATTTGAAATATAATAATATTTGAGTTAATTAATTTTGTAAATAAAATAATATAAGATATAATAAAATTTATTATGAATCTATACATATAAAGTATATTGAATATATAGATATGATTTTGGATTTATTTAGTAAACGATAGTAACATTTATTTGTCATTCGATTGATATTAAACAAGTAATATGCGAGCTTGTGAGCGTATTAAAATAATTTGTAGACGAATTTTTTTTTTTTGAGCACAAGTTTCACATTTAATGATTAAAATAAATACATATATGTAATGTAAAAATTTGGTGTTTTTCTGTGTACTTTTATCCATTATCAACGGAGCACGAATTTTAGTCCGTGAATGAAATGGTAGACGACGGCTAACTTATTCACACGTTTTATATTTTAATTATATTATAATATTATATTTTCGATCACATTATCACAATCATAATTCATATATGAATATAGATACAAATGACATCGAATATTTCTGTTACTAAAGTTAGTACTATTATTCCATCTGTCTATTTCTATTATGTATTATATCAAATTTAAACTGTGTTTGATTGATAAAAATCTTTGGAGATTACTGTTGATTTACTTTTGCTTTCTCATTGGACTAACTATCCATCTATCCACTAATCTATCTATATATAACATACATATATGCATATACATAAAACCACACGCATGCATAACCACAAAACTCAAGAACTTCTTCTCCTCCCTTACTTCGATCATCTCAACCACCGGATCACCTTCCACCACCCTAAAACACCACCCTTGTTTTCTGTTTTAGTTCGTGAACCACCATTGTTAACCATTCCATCTCTCTTCTCTCTCTCTTATGCTCAATCATGAATCACCACCACTGTTCGACATGCTGCTGCTACTAGTCCTTCTGTTTCACTGTTTCGGTCAGGACACTACACAAATAATCACGAAAGAACCACCAACAACTACCTTCATTAATTCTTTGATCACAAACCCGTCACTAATCATAAACCCATCATCATCCGACCACCACACCTTAATCCGTCACCATTAGCCACTATCAAACCCACTTGTTACTACTACAACTCAAATGTTCCGTTTTCTGTTTGTGGGTTCATAGACCCAAAACACCCTTGAAGATTTCTGCAAATTTCTACTTATTGGTTCTGTTTCGAATAATCTATAAACCAAACCATGATGCTACTGTTACCATTTCCGTATTGCTCCTATTCGGACCAAGATCAAAATTTAACCATTATCAAACACCCTTATCTGCAACGGCTACTGTACGCGATCTATTTCTGTTGTTTTAACTACTGTTTTGTTTCTGTTTTTGCTCGAGTATATAACGAATAATAATGAGGATGAAGAGGTTGATTATGATATTAATATTGATGGTATCACGATAAAGGAGGCATGTTCTTTCTTTTTCCAGCTGGTATTTGTTTGTTATGAGATTGATAACGACATGGGGAAAGAAGGAGACGTGTAATTGGAATCCAAAGCCATCAAATCCTTTTTCTTCTTTCGGCTGCTTATTCTATTTAATAACCACTAAATGGGACGTGAACCTTAAATCTACTTTCTAACATGTGGGCCGATATAATTTTTGTTGAACCGAGATGACCCAACATTCTATGGGCCGAAATCATCATACATGCTTGCTTAGGATTTAGAAAATTAAGATTAATATTTGATGATGAGGACCGTGAAAAGAAAATAATGAAAATACACGATATGGATCGACGATGATAGTGATAAACGTAATTATGAATGGATTATGATTACGATGATCCATGATTATGATGATGTTGATAATACAAGTAATGAATAAAATGATCTTGATGAAGACGGTTTTGATAATACTAATGGTGGTGATATTAAATGATGATGATCACGATTAGGTTATGGAGAAGGGAGTAATTGAGTTTTTGTTTTTGGAAGAAGAAAAAGGAAACTGTTAGAAATAGTTTAAAGGTTTTTAAATCCTAAGTTAGATCATATATGAACAAACGGAGGAATGGTTAGACGAGTTTCGTGTTGAACGAGAGGGTTGTGAGTTCGAGCCCCGTCGCGGGCTATTTTTTTTAGGAAGTTTAATAAAGGTATAATCATATTTTTTTATTATTTATTATTATTATTATCATTATTAATATTAATATTCTAATTAATGTTATTATTAATAAATATTATTTTTACAAAGTATTATAATCATTATTATTATTACTATCATAACAATAAGTATTAAATTTATTATTATTATCATCATTAGGATTACGATTATTATTACTATCATTAATATTGCTATGAAAATAATAAAATTTATTATTAGTTTCATTAAAATAAATATTTGTTTCGTTTTATAATTGATAACATTATTATTAGTATTATTACTAGTATTATAATCATTTTTTTTACAAACGATGATATATATATATATATATATATATATATATATATATATATATATATATATATATATATATATATATATATATATATATATATATATATATATATATATATATATATCAATAATATAAAAATGATATGATTAGTAAATCATACATATATATATACCAACTTATTCGATTACGATTATGTGTATTAATAAATATTCAAATAATATAGGTTCGTGAATCCGGGGTCAACCCTACACTTGTTAAATGTCGTCATATGTATTTTTACTACAAAATACAGTATGGTGAGTTTCATTTGCTCCCTTTTTAATTGTTTTTGCAATATATATTTTTGGGCTGAGAATACATGCGCTACTTTTATAAATGTTTACAAAATAGACACAAGTACTTAAAAATATATTCTACTTTGAGTTGTACCACTGGCATACTTCCCTGTAGCTTGGTAACTACTATTTACATGGTTATTGTAAACGCGAATCCTGTTGATAGATCTATCGGGCCTGACAACCCCAACCGGACTGGACGACCAGTATTCAACGGTTGCACAGTACTTCGTTTTGGTGACTACACTTGGTACGGTGTAGTGAGATTTCATAATAAAGGGAATATGCGACGTTGATTAAATGTTAAGTATGGTTACCAAGTGCTCAACCACTTAGAATGCTTTACATACACTTGCGAGTGTATTATGTTTATGATTATGAAATCTTGTGGTCTATTAACATATTGAAATGATTATTATGATAAACCTATGAACTCACCAACCTTTTGGTTGACACTTTTAAGCATGTTTATTCTCAGGTACGAATTAAGTCTTCCGCTGTGCATTTGCTCATTTTAAGGACATTACTTGGAGTTAATCATCGCAATGGGACCAAATGTTGATGACTTCGTCCAGGGGGATAAGGACGGGTCCTTACACACCTGATTGGTCGAAACCTTTCGAACTTATGTGTGACGCTAGTGATTATGCTATAGGAGCGGTAAATTTATACAAACTTTATTATTACACTTTTAACACCCTAACGAGCAACAAAACCCGATCAGAGGTAGTATTTTAGGTTATCGTCCCAATGGAAGTGCTAGGTATGGATAAGAGTTGTTTTTATTATTTAATTCTTATTAAAGAATTAAAGATATATTCTTGTATCTTTTATGAGATAGATTTATCTCTTAGAAAAGAGTTTGCTTTTAAAGATAAACAAAACAAAACAAAGAATTGAAGATTCAAAATAAAATAAAATACAAATAAAGATACAAGTAAAGATACAAGTGATTACATGGACAATTAATTCATACAGGAATCATATTAGATAAGTTTCATGACTTATATTAACACAAAGTAGAACAACAATCATAGACCAATTATTATCCCTTAATAGGTTAAACTAAGTGTTGCATATCAATCAATAAGTAGGACTTAAAGCATATGCTAGATATGTGATGTGCATAACTAACATCTTAATTCTTCATATTCAATTCAATTACATGATACATACCAATCTTGTGATGAGGATCAATATGCAAATAGACTGACAAATTATATAAGCTATTAAACACCAAGTAGATCAACTCAAGTTACTAGCTGAAAGTCAATTACTACTAAGTTTTCATGCAATCGTTAATTAAACAAATCCAAATGAAGGTTCTTCGATTAAGCCTAACAATATTAACTTCTATTATATAAGCGTAACTTAAATCAAATAAGTTTATCACTATTAAGTTCTTTAACCTAGTTGCATGCAATTTAGTTTAACAAGTTTGATGGACTAGATCTAAACAAGTAGGATGAATCGAATAATAGATTATCGGATCAAGGACTAATCAACCCTAAAATCATGTTATTTAATCATTAAGCATGGCAAACAAGTATAGTCAAACAAAACAGATTTGAAACAATTCAAATATCATTACAGAAACTCAACCATACAGATCTAGAAAAAAACCAGAAATTGCACAGAAAAAAGCATGAAGTCGGCGGCTTCCTTCACTCCAATCCGGCGGCTTGATCTGAATCCCAAATGAAGTTTAGCTTTTCATCCACGTAATCACTATGAACGTTTAGTTCATAGTAAAAGATGAACAGAAACGAATACAGAAAATAAAATAGACAAAACAATAAAATAAGGATAGAATCATACCTCAAAAAGAAGGTAGATGTAAAAAGACTTGAATTAAATCTTGAATCTTGATTACAAAAAGTAAATCTAACCTAAGGGTTTAGAGAAAACCCCTAAAAAATGACCTAACAAAATCTGGAAAAACTATCTACTTATGAACTTATGAAAACTGAGACCAGAGGCCTTAATTTATAGAATTCGGGGGTGGTGGCCAAGTCGGCGGCTTCAGTGGGAAGCTGGCGGCTTGCCTTGAGTCGGTAACTCCTCGTGCAAGTTAAACTTAATCCCAAGCCAGATCTTGTAACCGTCATACTGAAGCCGGCGGCTTCATGCCAGGCCGGCGGCTTCACTTGATTCGCCGGATCTTTCTGATTTTATCTTGATTTTGTTTCCATTTTTACTTGAACTTGGTCGATAAGTTAAGAAACCGTGTCAACCAGGCCAGCGGCTTCATTGGGAAGCCAGCGGCTTCCTTTGCCTTTTTCTTGATCAACAAGTTCTTTCAATTTTTATCGATTCTGGAACATTCTGTACTTTCAACACCAAAGCCAGCGGCTTCATTATCACCATGCCGGCAGCTTCATCTAGCCACTTTGCAATTTTATTTATTTTTGATCCTGTTTAATACATAACTTGGACATAATCATTAGAAATATTTTTTCCCCATTTTTACCCATTTTAGTGTGTTTTAGTATCAAAATAACTCAAAAATACTAAGATAACTCCTCAAAATATTATCAAAAAACTGTATAATTTAGGAGTTATCAAATTCCCCACATATAAACCTTTACTTGTCCTCAAGTAAACCTTATAAATTATATCATGGGTATTTAAAGTAAAATTGCAAAGTCAAAAGTATGTCTTAATTCGAAGTTAGTATTTATTATTCGCAAGTAATAAATACTTGAATATGGTTATTAAGTATGTCTTAATTCGAAGTTAGTATTTCTTTATTTAGTCTGAACCAGACCAAGGATTACAAGTAGTCCTAATGGTTATTAAGTCAAATTTATATAGTTTGGTCATCATTGGACTCTTTTGTTTTCTAACTTTAAGAAGTGTATGATTCTCATTGGAACTCTTTTCTTTTGTTGGCCTTCATTGGGCTCTTTTTCCTTTTCATTTCTTTTGCTTTTATGCTTAGCTTTTAGCTTTACATTTGGTAAATAAATTTAAATTGGCCCTTATTTGGGACTCTTTTGCTGCCTCAGTGGTCCATGCTTCTTATTCTTTTACAAACTCATCTTTCATTAATTGTTCAAATTCATCATCAAGATTTTCCTCTTTTATTTCACACACGAATTCATCTATATTAGTTGATAGAAATTCATTGACTTCTTCTTCAATGCAAGTTTCTATATATTTTATCGTTGGACAAGAGAGATCTAATTCAAGCTTATTATTCAAAGTAATTCTTTCATCGCCTACCCCTAGACTATATGTCTTAGTCTGCATTTGAAATTCAAAAGCAGCAGTTCTTAAAAATGGTCGTCCTAATATTATCGGGATTTTATCATTTTCTTTCATTTCTAGGACAACAAAGTCAGCGGGAAAAGTAAATTTATTAATTTTTACTTGTATATTTTCGGCTATTCCCATTGGGTAATTAAAAGAACTATCGGCCAAGCAAATAGACATCCTAGTGTGAGTTAGTTCTCCTAGAGCTAATCTTTTATATAATGAATAGGGCATCAAATTTATACTAGTGCCGGTATCCGCTAATGCTTGATATACTCTAGAATCATTGAATGAGCACGGGACAGTAATACTTCCTGCATCTCCTAGTTTTTCGTGTACATCAAACTTTTGAAAAATGGCTTTACATTCTTTGATAATAAACCTAGAGGAATTTTCGGCATCTTTTCCCTTGTTAGACAACAGGGTTTTTAAATATTTTCCATAATGTGGATTTTCTCTCAATAAGTCTTTTAAAGGAATGTTAACATTTATGTTATTAAACAAATTAGAAAAATTCTCTATACGTTTATGTTGTTTGGCCTTCCTTAATTGTTGAGGGTATGGAACGGGTTCTAAAGGTTTATCAATCTTAAAAGGCACATCTGTTTTCAAGGGAGGTTCATTGTCAACTTTTGTTGTACCAGCTTCGTTAAGTGGTTCATGTTTCTCTTCTTGACTAGGTGTGACAGGGTCTTGTGTTGTTTTACCACTCCTAGTAGTTATGGCTTGTACCTCTAAATTTCCTCTTGGATTTTCTAAGGTATTAGATGATAGTGTTCCAGTTTCTCTAACGGCTAATTGCTTAGACAAGGTTCCTAGATCCTTTTCTAAATTTAATATCAGATTTTGATGACAGTGGTATAACTCAGAGATCTTATATAGGATAACGTTATTTAATTTGGTCTGATTATAAATATATCCTCTCATCATATCTGCTAATCCTTTACTTATAGTTTCCTCTTGTGATACTTGAGAAATATTTTCTATCATAGGTTTTTCCTTTATTTCTTTTAATTCTTTTAATTCCTTTTCCAGAACTTCTATTTTTTCCTGTAAAGAGATTATCTCGTTTCTAACTTCAGTTTTAGATTCTTGTTGATTTATATTCAATTGGTACCAATCATATGACTGAATGGCTAAATCAGAAATTAATTGTTGTAAATCCTCGGGGGGGTTTTAGAAAGAGCTGCTCCTCGAGCGGCAGTATCTATTTCTTTTCTAGTAGCTATAGTGGTATTTTTGTAGAATTGCATTAATCTTTGAACATCATTTAATCCATGTTGAGGGCATGACTTTATTAGTTTTTCATATCTGGTCCAAACATCATATAAAGTTTCTTGAGGTTCTTGTTTAAAATGGATTATTTCATTTTGTAATCTTATCATTTTGGAAGGTGGGAAGAATCTTTTCAAAAAAAATTCAACCATTTGATCCCATGTAGAAATTTTTCTTTTCACAAGTTGATTAAACCAATCTTTAGCTTCTTCCTTAAGTGTCTAGGGAAAAAGAATAAGATAAATGTGTTCATCCTCTATTTGATTGTATTTAAAGAGCGTACACATACTAGCAAAATTACGGAGATGTTGATAAGCATCTTCCTCAATTGTTCCATTAAAATGACATTCTTCTTTAATTAGATATAGTATTTGTTTTTTAATAGTGAAACTAGTTTTAATAGTTGGTGAAATTATAGCGGTCTCATGAATTTGTCTTGAAGCTCTTAAGTGATCTTCCATAGAGAGTTTTAAATCATTCATTGTGTATTTTAAGTGTTTTAAGTATTTTAAGTATGTTATTCACCAACAAATGGCCGTCAGCGTCTAGATTCCGGCAGAGCCCTTTAAATCGGAAGCCCAGCAACCTTTCCCTAAAGGAAGACAATGACCACTCGTATATAGGTGTTTTAGTATATATTTTTTTGATTCCACTGCGATCCCCGGCAGCGGCGCCAAAAAGTTGATGTGCAAAAAGTGTGCAGTGCTTAATTTGCCTTTCAAACTTTTAAATTTATACAACCTTTATTATTACACTTTTAACACCCTAACAAGCAACAAAACCCGATCAGAGGTAGTATTTTAGGTTATCGTCCCAAGGGAAGTGCTAGGTATGGATAAAAGTTGTTTTATTATTTAATTCTTATTAAAGAATTAAAGATATATTCTTGTATCTTTTATGGGATAGATTTATCTCTTAGGAAAGAGTTTGCTTTTAAAGATAAACAAAACAAAACAAAACAAAGAATTGAAGATTCAAAATAAAATAAAATATAAATAAAGATACACGTAAAGATACAAGTGATTACATGGACAATTAATTCATACAGGAATCATATTAGATAAGTTTCATGACTTATATTAACACAAAGTAGAATAACAATCATAGACCAATTATTATCCCTTAATAGGTTAAACTAAGTGTTGCATATCAATCAATAAGTAGGACTTAAAGCATATGCTAGATATGTGATGTGCATAACTAACATCTTAATTCTTCATATTCAATTCAATTACATGATACATACCAATCTTGTGATGAGGATCAATATGCAAATAGACTGACAAATTATATAAGCTATTAAACACCAAGTAGATCAACTCAAGTTACTAGCTGAAAGTCAATTAATACTAAGTTTTCATGCAGTCATTAATTAAACAAATCCAAACGAAGGTTCTTCGATTAAGCCTAACAATATTAACTTCTATTATATAAGCGTAACTTAAATCAAATAAGTTTATCACTATTAAGTTCTTTAACCTAGTTGCATGCAATTTAGTTTAACAAGTTTGATGGACTAGATATAAACAAGTAGCATGAATCGAATAATAGATTATCGGATCAAGGACTAATCAACCCTAAAATCATGTTATTTAATCATTAAGCATGGCAAACAAGTATAGTCAAACAAAACAGATTCGAAACAATTCAAATATCATTACAGAAACTCAACCATACAGATCTGAAAAAGAACCATACAGCCGGCGGCTTGAGGGTGAAGCCGGCGGCTTGAGGGTGAAGCCGTCGGCTTCATCTGAATCCCAGATGAAGTTTAGCTTTTCGTCCACGTAATCACTATGAACGTTTAGTTCATAGTAAAAGACGAACAGAAACGAATACAGAAAATAAAATAGATAAAACAATATAATAAGGATAGAATCATACCTCAAAAAGAATGTAGATGTAAAAAGAATTGAATTAAATCTTGAATCTTGATTACAAAAAGTAAATCTAACCTAAGGGTTTAGAGAAAACCCCTAAAAATGACCTAACAAAATCTGAAAAAACTATCTACTTATGAACTTATGAAAACTGAGACCATAGGCCTTAATTTATATAATTCTGGGGCGGTGGCCAATCCGGCGGCTTCAGTGGGAAGCCGGCGGATTGACTTGAGTCGGTGACCCCTCGTGTAAGTTAAACTTAATCCACAAGCCAGATCATGTAACCGTCATACTGAAGCCGGCGGCTTCATGCCGGCCGGAGGCTTCACTTGATTCGCCGGATCTTTCTGATTTATCTTGATTTTGTTTCCATTTTTACTTGAACTTGGTCGGTAATTTAAGAAACCGTGTCAACCAGGCTGGCGGCTTCATTGTTAGATGATTACAAGACTACTAAATGAAGGTATTTCATATGCCCGAGAGACATAATAAATTAATGTGGCCAATATGTTATGATCCAAGTCGGGTCATACCCAATAACAAGCCGTCAACACTTTTATGTATTTGTTTTAATGAGCGGATCCTTAAAATGAATACTTGACACTTAGACTTTAGAAATTGGTTTTCTAAAGATAAAATGTAATAAATAATTATTTAGATAATTATAAGTGCAAGTTTAATTATTTATATGATTAAACTTATATGTGTATTATAATTTTATAAAGTGGTTTATAAAATTATATTTAAATGTGCAAGTAACATATTGAACTTTATAAGTGGTTTATAAAGATAAAATTATGTGCATGTATTTAAATAAACAAAGAGTGCAAGTTTTATGTTATTAAAAAGAAAAGCAAAAAAAAAAAAAAGGAATGATGATGGTGGTGGCGGTTTTGGGGACTCCAAGAGAGCCACCCCATGCTTGCTTTTAATTAATAACACACTCTACCTACATGCATGCTTACTTGCACTCTCTCACACATACATTTACTAGTTTTTTTTGAAATCAAAAATCTCTCTTCCCTCTCTCTTCTTGGCCGAAATTTAGGGAGGAAGAACTAGGTGTTCTTCATTTTGATTTTACTTGCATTTGGTGTTTAAATCCTAACCTAGTTTCAAGGGTGTTGATACAAAAGGCTTGTGGGTATACAAAACTTGAGGCTTCAAGTAAGAAGCTTGCTAGTTCATCATCTTCATCTTGTTTCTTCAACCTCCATTTGGGAGAAGGTATAAACATCTTACTAGCTCTATTTACATTTTAGTATATTTCAAGACTAGATCTATGAAATGGAATACATTTTAAAAGGTTAAAATACACATGTTCTTAAGATGAAAATTGCTTCCGCTTGCTATATACATATACACGAATTCATATACATACATAAATGGGTTTTGTGACTTGTTTACATGTGGTATTCCATCAATGATATCTAGAGCCAAAGTCTTGTTAATATGCTTCTTGTTTTTGGCTAGAAAACTCATTTATTTTACAATCTACTAACATGCATGAAAGTAGAATGGAAAAATCATGAGTTTTGATGGGTGTGGTGGTTTGGCCGAATTATTGGGTCCCCAAAAGTGGGTTTGGGATTTCAAGTTTGGCCAAGATTTGTTGTTATGTTATTGTTCACAATCGAGCCAAGACCGTGTGTTTGTTTGGTTGAATGATTTGGTTATTATTCATGGTCGTAATATTCATTCATTTGGTTTGTATTAATTTGTTGTAATTTTGTAATTTTGGTGTGTAAGAAGTTGTAATTAATCTTGTATTTTCTTCATTAATTTATTCTATTTGTTTGTAAAAATAGAGTAGGTTGTTGTTTCATTTTCTAGAAAAATTGTATTAGGATATAATTTTGTAAAAGAAAATGAAGATTCAAGAAGAAGAACACAAGATGGAGCTTATGAAGTTACAAGATTAAGTGGGAGATTTTGTATAAAATCTCTTACTTTTGTTAACCCTTAAAAGTGACATTTGTTTTTTTTTGGCTAAACAAATGTTCACCAAAATGGCTCTCGATTGTGAACATTTTGTTATGCATGTTTGTGTATGTTTATATGTTTGGTTGCTACAAGATTATCACATGTTAACACTTGCATAATACATTATAAATGGTTATAATAAAATATAACAAAATGACACTAATAATTGGTTATTAGACCTAAATAAAATGGTTTATTTAAAAGGTAACAATTGGCTTATAACTAGTAATTGGTTTTACTAAAAGGACATGAAAATAGGTTTTTCAAAATTTACTACACACCAAATGCATGTTGGTGTATAGCATTTTGTTTTCTAAAACTAGAATGTAGAAAACTTAAATCCCTTTAACTAAAACAAGGTAAGCAAGTTAAACGCCATCCTTTTGTGAAAACACTTAGACATATTAAGAAACTCTTGACGGGATAAAGGTCACCTAACCGTCATGAGCGGACTAATATGAATGAGGTAAATTTCACACACTAGTGGGATAAAGGTCACCTAACCACTTGTTTGTTAAATTTACATGTCAACACAAGTAGGACGACTTGATTTGGGAATCATGAACTTAGGGTCACCGAAGCATGAGGAACAAATAGGCATTGATGGGATTAATATGCCATGCAAAAGGATTGCATGATCCCATAACTTAGAAGTTGCAAAAGGATTGCAATTGTCATTATGACTACCTAGCTAAATCAAATGACGGGATAAAGGTCACCTAACCGAAATTTGATTTACCGTTGGATTCTAATATTTAATAAAACAAATTAAAAGGGTATTGTTTATTGAATTTAAAATCGATACTTAAAAGGACTTTGTTGAATTTTGTAGATGGCCGCTAATAACAACAACAACATGCAAAACGCACCACTTAACATGAACAACCTATCATTAAGGTCTCTCTTAGAGAAAGACAAACTCAACCATACAAACTTTATGGATTGGTTCCGCAATCTTCGGATTGTCCTCAAACAAGAGGATAAAGCGTATGTACTTGAGGACCCCATTCCCGATCAACCAGATGAGAATGATGTGGAGGCAATGGCCTCTTACGATAAGTATTGCCACGACTCCCTTCAAGTCTCATGCCTAATGCTTGGGACTATGATTCCCGAACTCCAAAAGGATTTCGAGCATCATAGTGCATACGACATGATAACGCAATTGAAGGAGATGTTCCTTCAACAAGCGCGTGTCGAGCGTTTCGAGACCGTTCGGGCGCTACATGCTTGTCGTATGGACGATACCCAATCGGTTTCATCTTATGTGCTTAAGATGAAAAGCCTTATTGATCGTGCTAACCGTCTTAACCTAAACATATCAAATGAGTTAGCCACCGATCTTATCCTTAACTCCCTATCGAAAAGGTTTGATCAATTTGTAATCAATTACAATATGAATGGGATGAATAAGAGCATAGGTGAGCTTCACGGTATGCTTAGAACGGCGGAAACTAGTATGGGTAAAAGGGCTTTACCCGTGTTAGCAATCAATCAAGGTGGGTCCAAAGGTAACACCTCTAAGCCAAAGGTGGCTAAGAGAAAAGGACCCGCCTATCAAGGCAAAGGGAAGGGGAAGATGGTTACCCCAACCATCAACAAGGCTAAGAAGCAAAAGGTAGCCGAGAAGGCAAACCCCAAGGAAGACCCATGTTTCGGTTGCGGTGAGATGGGTCATTGGAAACGAAACTGTCCGGTCTACCTCAAGGAGTTGAAAGAAAAGAGGGATGCGGGGCAATCCTCAGGTAATATATATATGGTATATATAGAGCTTAGTATTACTTCTTCTAATTCATGGGTATTAGACACTGGATGTGGAACTCACATTTGCAATTCTTTGCAGGGGTTCAAAAGAAGTAACAAGCAAACGGGAACATCAAGTCTCTTCATGGGGAATGGAGCTAAGGTGCAAGTGAAAGCTCAAGGAGACTTTGTGTTAACTCTTCCAAGTGGCTTGGAACTTATTTTGAATGATGTTTTGTATGCACCCGACTTATGTCGAAACATTATTTCTATTTCCCGTTTGAGACAATGTGGTTTTAATGTTAATTTTATTATTGATGATATCCATGTTTGTTTAGATAATGTATTCTATTTCAAGGCTTCACCTTCAAATGGAATTTATGAATTGGTTCATGATGATACATCATCTAGTAGCTCAATGTACCATACAAGCACCAAGAAACTCAAAAGGGATTCGAGTGATTCCTACTTATGGAATTGTCGCCTTGGTCACATAAACAAGAACCGAATGCATACACTTCAAAAGAATGGACTTTTGAAATCAAATGAAATGGATTCGTTTGATGTATGTGAATCTTGTTTACAAGGCAAGATGACTAAAGCACCTTTCAAAGGGACTTATGAGAGGGCTAAAGATTTATTGGGATTAATACATTCAGATGTATGTGGACCCTTTAAACCCATGACTAGGAATGGTGAAAGATACTTTGTTACTTTTATTGATGACTTTAGTCGTTTCGGATATGTCTACTTATTAAGACACAAGGATGAAACGTTTGAAGCATTCAAAGAATATCAAAACGAAGTACAAAATCAACTCAATAGGACAATTAAGGTACTTCGCACCGATAGAGGAGGTGAATACCTAAGCGATGCCTTCCAAGATCATCTTAGGAGTTGTGGGATCATCTCACAACTTACTCCACCCGGAACACCCCAACTTAATGGAGTTTCCGAAAGGAGGAACCGAACCCTAATGGATATGGTTCGATCTATGATGGCAAGAAGCTCGTTACTTCTATCATTTTGGGGTTATTGTCTAAGCTCCGCGGTTCGTATTTTAAATATGGCCCCAACCAAGAAAGTGGAACGAACTCCTCATGAGATGTGGTTTGGAAAACCTCCTTCTCTTTCACACTTGAAAGTATGGGGATGTGAAGCTTATCCTAAGCGTTATGTAGCTAATAAGCTACATGCTCGATCCACAAAGTGTATCTTCATAGGATATCCCAAAGATGACATGGGGTATTACTTCTATGATCCATCCGAGCAAACGGTATTTGTTGCTCGGAAAGCGGAATTCCTTGAAACCAAGTTCCTTATGGAAGGTGATGGTGAAAGGAAGATAGATCTTGTAGAGGTACAAGATCAAGCCGATGATGCACAATTGGTCGGCACTAGCACTCAACATGAGGATGTTGAAAATGATCAAGTGGATGATCAAAGTACACAAGACGTTCGAAGATCTAGTAGGATTAGTAATCCTCCTTAGAGATATGGTTTTCTCGTGGATGGTTGCTATACGGTTGATTTGGATGAACCGACAAACTACAAAGATGCTTTATCAAGGATTGATAAAGATAAATGGCAGGAAGCCATGAACGCCGAGATGCAATCCATGTATGAAAATCAAGTTTGGGAACTTGTTGTGCAACCTCCTAGCTCCAAGCTAGTTGATTGCAAATGGCTTTTCAAGAAGAAAACCGACATACATGGAAACTTGGATACATACAAAGCTAGACTTGTAGCAAAAGGTTTCACTCAAACTCAAGGGGTTGATTATGATGAAACTTTCTCGCCAGTGGCAATGCTAAAGTCTATTAGGATATTATTTGCCATCGCTGCTCATTATGATTACGAAATTTGGCAAATGGATGTCAAAACCGCTTTTCTAAATGGATATCTTGAGGAAGATGTCTATATGGTACAGCCCAAAGGTTTTGTTGATCCGAAAAATCCTAAAAAGGTATGCAAGTTAAAGAAATCAATCTACGGATTGAAACAAGCATCTAGAATGTGGAATCATCGTTTTAATGAAGAGGCAAAGAAATTTGGCTTCATTAAAAATGGTGATGAAGCTTGTGTATACAAGAAGGCTAGTGGGAGCTCCATAATGTTTCTTGTGCTATATGTGGATGATATATTATTATTTGGGAATGATATTACCACAATGCAAGAAGTCAAAACTTGGCTAAAGAGTTGCTTCTCCATTAAGGATCTTGGAGAAGCACAATACATATTGGGGATAGGGATCTATAGGAATAGATCCAAGAGATTGATAGGTTTAAGTCAAAGTACATACATTGATAAAATCTTGAGAAGGTTCAAGATGGAAAACTCTAAGAAAGGTTTGGTACCTATTCAAAGAGGAACCGTTCTCAGTTCATCTCAGTGTCCTACCACGAAAGATGAACAAGAGAGAATGAAGAAAGTCCCATACGCATCTGCTATTGGGTCTATCATGTATGCAATGATATGTACTAGACCGGATGTGTCATGCGCTCTAAGTTTGACAAGTAGATACCAGAACAACCCAGGAAACAGTCATTGGATTGCTGTTAAAAGTATATTGAAATACCTTAGGAGAACTAAGGATATGTTTCTAATATATGGGTCTGGTGAGGAGGAACTCGCTGTAAAGGGTTACGTGGACGCGAGTTTCCAAACTGATTGAGATGACTCTCGATCACAATCCGGTTATGTCTTCATGTTAAATGGTGGTGCAGTCTCTTGGAAGAGCTCAAAACAGGAAGTTGTTGCGTTATCCACTACAGAGTCGGAGTACATTGCCGCCTCATTGGCAGCTCAGGAAGCTGCATGGATGAAGAAATTCATCGACGACTTAGGAGTGGTCCCTTCCATTCAGGACCCTCTTGAGATCTTTTGTGACAACGAGGGTGCGATTGCTCAAATCAAGGAACCTCGTGCTCATCAAAAGACTCGTCACATTGAGCGGAGATTCAACTACATCAGGGATGAGGTTGAAAAGGGAAGGATATGTATTCACAAAGTTCACACAGATCAAAATGTTGCGGATCCACTCACGAAGCTTTTACATGGGCCAAAACATGAGGGACATGTTTGTGCATTAGGGCTTCGATATTCTAGTGATTGGAATTGATCTATTTTTTGTATTGTAACGGAATGAATTAGTTCAAACTCATTAATATAATTATGGTATTAATTTAATTATGAGTCATGTTCCAATTTTGCATATTTTATCCATGAATAAACTATTATTCTAAATTCCGTAGTTGATCACATTTGTGGGAACAAGTGTGAGGTCTAGACTATTATGAACATGGATTGGTTAACATTCAAATGGTGAATGTGGGGCAAGGTTGCAACCAAGGTTCATAGATATTTTTGGGACACAAATATTGGAAGACCCGCTCTCAAGATTTACTATATGGAGCCTTTGTGGTTGATCACATGTAATCTTGAGTAAAGGAGAATATCATTATATCCTCTGACCTGAGACACATATTGGGTTCAGATATTCACCAAATATTGTGCCTTGATTCTTTCCTTCGCTATTCTGAAATATGGTAGTACATAAGGGAGGCTTCAGGTATGGTACAAGGTGTAGTGTCTAGGACGTATGCAGTCAAGATGGAATTTGTCCCTCTTATTTGTTGAGAGTCGGATGTCTAAGGCCTGATAAAGTTAAATCTATAAGAGAGTGATCATTCTATGTCTCTTGGATTTAACATGACATCTAGGACAAAAGGATATATTGAAAGATTCACCTATTCATATTCGAGATGGGAACTCGAAAAGGATGATGTTATTGAATGGCACCAAGTCATAACACATTGGGGGTGATAGACGGTCGTTAGGTGGTATCCGTCACTTGCATTAATTCATTATGTTTCTCGTGCAAGTGGGAGATTGAAGGTATTTCATATGCCCGAGAGACATAATAAATTAATGTGGCCAATATGTTATGATCCAAGTCGGGTCATACCCAATAACAAGCAGTCAACACTTTTATGTATTTGTTTTAATGAGCGGATCCTTAAAATGAATACTTGACACTTAGACTTTAGAAATTGGTTTTCTAAAGATAAAATGCAAGAAATAATTATTTGGATAATTATAAGTGCAAGTTTAATTATTTATATGATTAAACTTATATGTGTATTATAATTTTATAAAGTGGTTTATAAAATTATATTTAAATGTGCAAGTAACATATTGAACTTTATAAGTGGTTTATAAAGATAAAATTATGTGCATGTATTTAAATAAACAAAGAGTGCAAGTTTTATGTTATTAAAAAGAAAAGCAAAAAAAAAAAAAAAAAAAAGGAATGATGATGGTGGTGGCGGTTTTGGGGACTCCAAGAGAGCCACCCCATGCTTGCTTTTAATTAATAACACACTCTACCTACATGCATGCTTACTTGCACTCTCTCACACATACATTTACTAGTTTTTTTTGAAATCAAAAATCTCTCTTCCCTCTCTCTTCTTGGCCAAAATTTAGGGAGGAAGAACAAGGTGTTCTTCATTTTGATTTTACTTGCATTTGGTGTTTAAATCCTAACCTAGTTTCAAGGGTGTTGATACAAAAGGCTTGTGGGTATACAAAACTTGAGGCTTCAAGTAAGAAGCTTGCTAGTTCATCATCTTCATCTTGTTTCTTCAACCTCCATTTGGGAGAAGGTATAAACATCTTACTAGCTCTATTTACATTTTAGTATATTTCAAGACTAGATCTATGAAATGGAATACATTTTAAAAGGTTAAAATACACATGTTCTTAAGATGAAAATTGCTTCCGCTTGCTATATACATATACACGAATTCATATACATACATAAATGGGTTTTGTGACTTGTTTACATGTGGTATTCCATCACTAAATTTGTGTATGATAGTAGTCGTGATAAAGTTAAACTTTAGAGAAAGAATTACACAATGTTACACAACTTAACAAAGTTTTAATTGATGAAAATAACACTTTGAAAAAAAAACTTGAAAGGATGACTATTTATGATTCACCAAAAGATAAACTTGCAATGAATGTGTGTCACGACTCTAGCAAGCACAAATCATGTAATCAAAGTCCATTGTCTATTATTAGAAGAATTGAGAACATGGGGAAAATGGATCAAGCTAGCAACTCAATGGTAGGGATAAGTCAAGGATTGGGTAATCTTAAAATCAATCAAATCCAATGATCAAAATGCAAATGAGAATAACCTTTTTCAAAAAGACTTTGAATTAATGAAAGGTTTTTTGTACAAATGCATAATTGTTTTTGAAAAATGATTTTAAAAGATTATTGAAGGAAATTTACTTGTATTAGGATTGTGTGTTTGTGTGGAACTATGAATTGCATGCTAAATACAAGATTGATGCGTTTTGTGTATACTATGTGTATGATTGAATATATATATAAATATATATATATATATATATATATATATATATATATATATATATATATATATATATATATATATATATATACATATAAATATAGTATATTACGTGTCATTGATGATTAAACATCGGGAGAATGTGATCATTCAATGTTAGGAAAAGAAAACTTATCCTCAAGTATTCTATATAACCTAAGAATCGTCAAAACGTGCTTAAAAGAAGAAAAAGTGAAGAAATTGGTGATCAGAAGAATCCACGGCTGAATCACGGCTGACCGCATACTCGACCTCAGATTCCTCTTTTGTACGTCTGGAAATTTCTTCACAGCTAACACCACGGTCGACCGTGCTTCGACCGTGTGCGGTCTGATTCTGTTTTAAATTAAATAAAACCCTTACTCTTATTTCATTCAAACTCACTTCAAAACACACACCTTCCACACGGCTGAGGAGATCGACCGCACGAAGAAGAACACGCATTCCTTCCATCTCAATTCCTACTTTCAGTATGATTAATCCCTGCTTTACTAGCATTCAATTGTGTTTGTATGATGAATGGAGGTTATGAAGAAACCGTAACTAGAATGAATCAAAACTTAAATTAATGCAAACAATCAAAATTGTTCTTGAAGAACAACTTAAGAAACGATTGTAGTAATGCCTATCTATGCATTAATTTAATTTTGAACAATTCTAGGATTCATTATACATCTAGGTTAGATTTTCATAGAATCATTGTTCATATGATATAAATGACATTGTTGCAAATTGAGTGTAATGATGTTAGATGTCAAAACATGTGTTGATGATGATCTCAAAAGTCTAGAACACATATGAACTTTGTGAAAATCATAATCTAGTTGCAAACTCATTAACACTAATAAAAAGTGAAAATGTGAAGAACATTAACATCAAAACATCTAAGTATTGATGATAATTAAAGTTTGCAAAACTTGTTGCCTACAATTGGATTATACACTTTGAATTAATTTGAAGAATCATTGTGTAGAAAATGGCAAGAACCAGGGATGCTCAATCAAGAGGTGGTGAGGAAAGATATAATCCTCCAGCTGATGCAAGACAACGCACACTATACAACAAGAAATGGCTCAAAACGAGAACAATCACAGAAGGAAGGATTATAAACCTTGAAGCATTTCCTGAAATAATCAACAAGCTATTCCAAAGAAATCTAGCGTCTTTTGTGCTAATCAATGGACCTATATATCCTGAGCTAATTAGAGAATTCTATGCCAACTTCAGTTTTAACTCTAAAACAAAGGTTGTAAGGTTTCATCTTAACAAAAAATGGTGGGAAAACCCCCTCGAAACCTTTGTTGAAATTCTGGGTGAACCTACTGGGGGAAGGGAGTTCTACAGTAGAAGACACAAGCTGGAACATCTTCCTGAATTTATTCAAGCTACTGATGCATTAACCCTGCTCTGCAAACCTGAAGCCAATCACTCCGAAATCCAATCCAAGGGACTAACCGGAAAGGATCTGCGTTTGGATATTGATATTTTGAACAAAATCATTGATCACAATATCTACCGCAGGCTAGGAAACCACTCCCACATCCATGTTACTCAAATCTATATTATGTGGGCAATTGAACTAAATGTAGAAATCAATGTGGCTTTTCTAATGGCATCTCGAATGAACAACTTGATGACTGAATCAACTAGGTCTCTTCCTTATGGTATGCATCTGAATAGCTTGTTTAACTACCTCAAAGTATCTCACCCTATCGCTCAACAACCTTCATTTGAACCGCTCGACAAGTTGACCATCATTCAAAGTGGTCATCTACCAGAAACTCTCATGGAAGAAGATCAAGTCTTTAAGAAGATCTAGATGAAATTGAGAACTATCAATAAGATGAGGAATCGGATGACGAAGAAATGGAAGATGAGGAGGCGAATCGACAGGAACATCAAGAATTCGTGAACTCAAATTTTGAAACCAAAATCGACAGAATTCTTAAGCGGGAAAAGGAGATTTTTGAGAATCACTCCAAGCTCAAGAAGGCATTGAAAGGATTTGTGAAAAAAATCTCGTGCAGTAGGACATAACTTGTGTGTTTAGGGTAATGAACCTTATTTAATGCTTATATGCTTTGTGAAGTGCTTGAATGTTGGCACTAAACGATTATGTGTAAGACAATTTGTGATGTTATGTTTATTGTGTGTTTAAATTAATCTTGATTGCATGCCCATGTTGATAGTGCTCCAAATGAACATATATTTCATAGCAATATCCTTCCAATATGTAAAGCTTTTAGTTGCAATTGTTCTATTTTTATGTAATATTCGTTTAAATAAATAAGTGCGAAGACAAAAGAAGAAAACGACGATTTGAAGACGCACATGACCAAAAAGCTCAAAAGTACAAAGTACAATCCAAGAGGTTCAATTTATTGATGAGAAACGTCTCAAAATTATAAGAGTACGAGCCCGAAACGCAAAGTACAAGATATTAAATAGTACGCAAGGACGTTCGAAAATCCAGAACCGGGACCAGAGTCAACTCTCAACGCGCGACGCAACGAAGCTAAAATTACAAGTCAACTATGCACATGAATATAATATAATATATAAATAATTCTTAAAATTATATATATATATATTATATTATATAATAAAACGTCGGCAAATAAGAAAACAAAAATATGTGAGCTGTCCCAGGCGGCCATGCGATCGCATGGCCAGAAGGCACAAAATCCATGCGATCGCATGGGCATCAGAATCTGGCCAAGTGCTATAAAAAGCGACGAATTTAACGAGTAATAGACACCATCATTTTCTTTTCCTTCTCTCTAAAAAACACACACACACACACATATATATATATATATATATATATATATATATATATATATATATATATATATATATATATATATATATATATATATATATATAATTTAAAGTTTAATTTAAGTTTAATAATAATTGGGTTATTATAAGAAATGTTTTAAGGTTTTGTAAGTCGGAACTCTGTCCGCGTAACGCTACGCGATTAATCACCACTGTAAGCTATGTTCTTCCTTTTTAAATTAATGTCTCGTAACTAAGTTATTTTTATTCTTATTTGAGCCAAAGTAATCGTGATGTTAGACTAAATATTAAGACGGGGTTATTAGATTTTGTACCATAATTAAGGTTTGGACAAAAGACCGACACTTGTGGACATTGGACTATTGACTATTAATAGATAGGGGGTATTGTCTAATCGAATGACAACTCATTAGAATCTGTCGAACCTATCTTCAAATTAGTTAATCTAATAATTATTAAAATGATTATGTATGTTCTATTTAGTGACGTTTATACGACATCTTTTACGATCATTTATTTAATTATTCGGGTTGGGTAATTGATTATTCATTCTGATCAAGTGGGTAAATTAATATTCATATCTCATTAAAACAGGGGTGGATTACATACAAGGATAATTGGTGTAATTGTTAACAAAGTAATAAAACCTTGGATTACACGTAGTCGATAACCTGGTGTAATCATTAAACAAAGTATTAAAACCTTGTTACAGTTCGAATCCCTAATTAGTTGGAATATTTGACTTCGGGAATAAGGTTAATTTGACGAGCATTTTATAATTATGACCGATGGACTATTATGGACAAAAACCAGATAGGTATCAAATAAACCAGGACAAAGGACAATTAACCCGGGTAACAATTAATTAAAATCAAAACGTCAAACATCATGATTACGGAAGTTTAAATAAGCATAATACTTTTATTTCATATTTCATCGTACCTTTATTTACTGTCATTTTAATTACTGCAATTTACTTTATCGCAATTTAAATTCTGTCATTTATATTATCGTCATTTATCTTTACGCTTTATTTAAAAATCGACAAACCGGTCATTAAACGGTAAAAACCCCCTTTTATAATAATATTACTATATATAATTATATATATTTTTTACAAATATAGTTTTTAAAATATAGCGTTAAACTCAGCTAGCTCCCTGTGGAATGAACCGGACTTACTAAAAACTACACTACTGTACGATTAGGTACACTGCCTATAGTGTTGTAGCAAGGTTTAGGTATATCCACTCTATAAATAAATAAATAACTTGTGTAAAATTGTATCGTATTTAATAGTATTTCACAATAAAAATATAACTATTTCGCATACGCTGCTGCACACATCAAGTATTTTTGGCGCCGCTGTCGGGGACTGCTTAAACGCCGGAAGCGAAACGCTATATATATATAAAAAAAATTATTTACTTTTGTAAAAATACGTTTTAAAAATACAAAAACATAAAAAGAAAAACAAAATATATATATATATATATATATATATATATATATATATATATATATATATATATATATATATTAAGAGTTGTTCAAAATATATAAAATTATAAAGTATTTTTATTTCTATTTTAATTTTTTAATATAAGTTTTATTTAATTTATATAAATATTTTATATAAATATAAAAACAGAAAAAAAAATATAATAATTAAAATTGTATTCGGGCCCGAACACTGTAGCAGCCCAACTATCTGGCCTGATTTCTGGATCCATGCGACCGCATGGAAAATTAACCCTCAACTCATGCGATCGCATGAGCTGAGGTAACACGTTTGAAACCTAGGACAGCCGAATTAGGGTTAAGATTATTAATTATTATTATTATTAATTACCTAATTAGGGTTTATTTTAATAATAATTTAGTTTAGTTGTTATTTAATTTGTATTTTAAGTTTAATTAGTTTTATTAATATATAAAAATTAATACTTTTATAAAATAAATATAAAAATAATATTTTTATAAAAATAAATAATTTTATCACTTTTTATATCTTTTTATATTTCGTATCTTTTTAATCTTTTATTCGTAAGTTGTATATTTTTCGCTCGTAATTAGTTTTAATATAGTTTTTGCCATAATTTTTTTTTTCTTCTAGATTTTTAGGCTTTGCCGTAAAATCCCTTAAGTGCTTTTTCTTTAGACTAAGATTTAGGTGCTTTAGAATTTTGCGACGCCGGTTTAAGATTTTAGTACCTTTTTAAGTTATTGCCGTTTTGGATATAATATTCCTTTTAAGCTTTAATACTTTTAGACGTAACTTTTAATTCTTAGTTTTTAGACTTTTAAGTTTCGACGCGCTACGTTCTTTTTATTATTTTTCGACCTTTCATTTTTCGATGTTTTCCGACGCGCTCTTTTTCTTTCTTATTTCTCGACGTTCTAATTTTTAGGACATAGAATTTTCTATTTCTTCTCTAAAATTTCTTTAAATTTCGACGAAAAATTATTTTAAGTGGTTAAATTGATAGACATCCAAAATTTTCTGGTTCGTAGTAATTGTAACAACCCAACCCGTTAACCAACCAAAAACGCGGAATAAAAAAAAATTTAAAACTGATCTGGAGGGTGCGCGGCGCGCACCACTGCCTGTGCGCGGCGCGCACAAGGCCTGAGACAGTTCTGATCAAAATGTCCATTTTTCGCGAAAAGATCTTCGACTTCCCGACACTTTTATACCAAACGCTTTTCACAACAATTTATATTAGTTAAAACTAACACGTTCCAATAATAAAATGAGTTTTACGAGACCGGGCCCACATCGGCCGTCTTACGACTTTCGTACAAAATACAAGTTTTCGACCATATGACTTTTAACACAAAATAAAGATCGAGCATGGCGATTGGGGATACGCTACCCAATCCTAATCAATCCAAAAGCAAGATCTTCTAAAGCAACTATGCAAGTCCTCTAATCCTCGCGCTTACCCGAGCCACCATCCGCATGCAATCTATAAAAAGAGTCAACAACGAGAGGGTAAGCTAACGCTTAGTGAATGATAATATACTACATACATATATATGTATAAAATGAATACGCCACACAAATATCAAATACCGCATACCGAACAACCAAGCATAAAGGCAAGCTAGTCTAGGCGTACCGTACAAACACTAAGCACGAGCTAAGATACAATAACAAAAATATAAGTTCACCAACGACGATGTGAACCACGCCAAATAGCTACACCCGGAGGGTTAGCTACAACACAACAATACATTAATATATAACAATATAAACGAACAAGGTTAACACCTTAACCCAATACCGAGAACCAAATACCACAATGAAGATTGGCCGAACTACACGAGCCTTAGTAATCCGAAACCACAAAAGATTACTATCTTCACAACATCGAGGTTGGCCGAACTACACGAGCCTTAGTAATCCGAAACCACACGAGATTACTAAATCAATAAGATGACCGAACTACACGAGTCACCATGAATCCGAACTACACGAGATTCATTTTGATAAGATGACCGAACTACACGCGTCATCGTGAATCCGAACTACACGCGATTCACTTCTCCAACTCAAACCCACGGTCACGGGATTATAAAATCCACCACATCGGGGTTATCCACAACCACATCACAATACATGTGATAACGTACGCACAAGTGTACACCTCGCCAAAAGGAGGTCAACCAAAACGCACAACCGTTCC
Source organism: Rutidosis leptorrhynchoides (assembly GCF_046630445.1). NCBI lineage: Eukaryota > Viridiplantae > Streptophyta > Magnoliopsida > Asterales > Asteraceae > Rutidosis > Rutidosis leptorrhynchoides. Next base: position 376,522,216 of record NC_092338.1, read on the forward strand.
AATTGGACTCATACCAAAGTCCATCGAATCCACCTATATGTGAAGTGAGCTCTATAACCGAGAACCACTTCACCCGACCCGCACCCATCCTACACATACATATGCACATAGGATATTAACACTCACCTTGTCGCCTTGATGAATGCTTCCAAGTAAATTGCAACTCGCCAATGGAAAGTACCTATTGCATTATCACAAATTCAACAACACACTTAGATTGGATTTACAAACCAAACCAATTTGACACTTAGTGCAAATTCGACCCAAATGCACTTCCAAGTACAAACCGCGCCCAAAATTAACCAATAATCACTAACACAAGTGAGAATGGTCCTAACACGCCAATTAAACCCGAACACAAGTGTTAAACACTTACAAATCTCCAAATTGCCCATAAACCCTAATTTTGACCCATAAGGTCAAAATCTCACCATTTACAAGTTTTGACACCAAAACACCTTTAACTCGATTTTATACTTCAACTTAATCCATTTTAAGTTTATAAACCTCATTAAATCGCCAATTGGGTCATAATCATCACTAAACCCTAATTTTGACCCAAAGTCAAAACTAGTCAACCAAATAACCCTAAATGGGTTTCAATACTTCCATAATCACTAACTTAAGTGATTAAACCCAATTTCAAGTCCTAATCATGGCCAATTAGTTCACCAATCCAAAATCCACCAACAATAACAACAAACCCGATTACTAGCATCACTAAACTCACTCCAAGAGTTTAAATGGGTTTCTCATTAATTTAAGTTCAAACCCTAACTTGATTATCAAAATCAAACAATGAAATTCGGAGTTAGAACTTACCACAACCACCAAAATGTAGCTAGGAACGAGGTGAACAACTTTAAAACCCGAGACTTTGATCAATTCAAGCTCCTTCTTCTCCAAAACCCCAAATCTCTCTCTAGAAATCTCCCTCTCTCTCTAGAATGATTTGAGAGTGTTAATGGATGTGAAATGTGATCCAAAATTGAATCTAACCAGCTGATATGGCTTCACATCCGGCCTCAAGTGAAAAGACCAAAAAGCCCCTCATTAAACCCAAAATAGAAAAAACAGAATTCTGTCGCTGGGCTCGTGCGCGGCGCGCACCCATGGGTGTGCGCGGCGCGCACCCATGTCTGGGCAGAATCTGAGCTTTGTTTAATTACACAATGCTTCCTGCACTTTATGTAGCATAATTACACTTCCGTATAATAAATATTAGGGTCTTACAACTCTCCCCCACTTAGAATCGATCACGTCCTCGTGATCCTCGTCACTTAACCAAACGGACCACACTCCACGGTCCTCAAACATAAGTCCCAACCGACCTTCCTAGGCAATTCTTCCCAATAAATCGCCTTTAAAAACTAAATCGTCACCCGCGATTTATCAAATCCACCAATCCGAGCACTAAAACCATGCTCATTCCCCAATATCGGGAGAATTCAACCAATCTCGTGCCGAGATATCAATCCCTCAGCGTACCCTTACCGAGTAAAACGCTAAAAGCAACCAAGTCTCAACCTAAGGTCAACAACCCGAAACGATGAAGACCGAACCAAACGAATCCTTAGGGATAACACCAATCACTAAACATCCCTTGTAGTGCGCAATACGACCAATACGCAACTACCGTAACATCATAACAAACGGTTAAAACCGATAGCGCCCAAAATGATCATGGCAACGCTAGATCCCAAGGTGAACAAAATCGACTATCGTCACACCCGTAACAACATGTGAGCGAAACACGGCTATCGCATCACTAAATCATACAACATGGTCCTCACGACCCCACCATCGGTGTATAAACAGCCGATAGTTCCCACAACATGGTCCTTACGACCCCACCATTGGTGCATAAAACAACCAATAGATCACACCACACGAAGGCTGGCCGAAAACACACGCGCCTTAGTGAATCCGAACTACACGCGACTCACTACCTTCACCACAACAACAATCGGGATTGGCCGAACTACACGCGCCTTAGTGAATCCGAACTACACGAGAGTCACTATCCCGGAGGAATGACCGAACTACACGAGTCATTTGTGAATCCGAACTACACGAGACTCACTCCTCAATACAATGACCGAAACCACACGAGTCATTTGTGAATCCGAACTACACGCGACTCACTTCCACAATAAGATGACCGAAACCACACGCGTCATCGTGAATCTGAAACCACACGCGATCCACTACCATGATGAAGTCAGCGGACTCGAAGATCATGCTTCACCAATCTCAACACCGGATGAAGTCAGCGAACCCCGAAGGTCATGCTCCACCGATATAACACCTCGCTCATGATGAAGTCAGCGGACCCCGAAGGTCATGCTCCACCAATCGCATACTCCCATGATGAAGTCAGCGGACCCTAAAGGTCATGCTTCATCAATCACTAATACCATGATGAAGTCAGCGGACTCCGAAAGTCATGCTTCATCAATCAACGCCCTTTTGGCCTCGAACGACGAGTAGCGTAACATCGCGCTCTGCTACGCCATAGTGAATCCTAATGGATACCACTAACCATTCACACACTTGAGCAAGAACCACCTATATCAAACATAGGCACAAAACAATAATTCTCTAGAAGAGAATCCGACACACCTCCCTTAACCGAAGGATTTCACCTTGCTCACCAAACACGTCCATTATCTCTCAATGAGATTTACCACATTACCACCTCGGTGATAATTCAAATCCAAACCATAAGTACAATTTATCCGAAATTGTAATCTACCACAAATCGACCAAACTAGGTCCCAACAAAATTTTCGGATCTACCAAAAACATCATCCGAAATCTCACACTAAAACTTCCACTTGGAACCACGTTCCAATACCACAACTTGTACACCCGTACAATGCTACCAAGGTAGACTTTACCAACAACTGGGTACACACGACCCATCACCACATCTTGCTCCAACCTTGAGCACACGATGGATTTCAAACCATCCTTAAATACTTCGAACGAAAAGTGTACTACGATTTCACAAACCATACCCTCGCAATCATCCAATTGCTTTAGTTTGTCAAATTTCACCTAGTCACTCATGTACCTAAGGGTTTCTCCAGGTACCCTAAGTACAATGTAACCACAACCCAATCGGAGTCGAACACCACGCTAGTAGGTATAAAAGAGGCACCTAATGTCGCGTCATAAAGACTCCATTACCAACACACATCGAGATTTAAAACACTCGATCTCAAGGGTTCCATCCAACCGACGAACCTCATGATTCATCACTTCAACATAAAAGCGAACACGCGCTTAACAACCAAACACCAAAACCATTTCCGTGGCTTGGTAGAAACGTTTCCCAAATACTAAGGAATGCTTGGTTGCACCAAGTCTTACGCCCTTCGCCCGTCAATCAAACATCAACATAGGGTACTTCCATTAGGAACGTCACCCATAGCATAACATGCACAACAAAGGCATACAACTCAAACTCAAATGGCATTTAATAAATAATCAAAAGACATATTTATTAAAATGAAACGTACCTTAACGTCTCCTTGCCGCACCCGTCCCCCCTAACTTGGGACATTCCGACTTACGATGTCCTTCTTTTTGGAAATTGAAGCACACCATACCATCACCCTTTGGTACCGAACATTCCCAAGACTTGTGACCCCTCACGCCACAATTGTAACATCTAGCCGCACTAGAATCCGACATACCCGTTCGCGTACCACCCGTGCTCACACTCGGACCCTTAGCCCTTTTACTCGGAGCACAATAAGAAACGACCCTTCGCTCACTTGAAGGTTCACCCTTTTTCGATCGTGAATACGACTCGAAACCTCTAGCCAAGTCGAATAATTCCGAAAACTATTTCGCTTGACCCCGACTAATTTTACTTTTCAAGTCATCATTCAAGGTCCGATATGAAATGTCCCGTTCTTATTGATTAAAAACGTTCCATATTAATTGATTTCGTTGCGAGGTTTTGACCTCTATATGAGACGTTTTTCAAAGACTGCATTCATTTTAAAACAAACCATAACCTTTATTTCATCAATAAAGGTTTAAAAAGCTTTACGTAGAATATCAAATAATGATAATCTAAAATATCCTGTTTACACACGACCATTACATAATGGTTTACAATACAAATATGTTACAACAAAATAAGTTTCTTGAATGCAGTTTTTACACAATATCATACAAGCATGGACTCCAAATCTCGTCCTTATTTAAGTATGCGACAGCGGAAGCTCTTAATAATCACCTGAGAATAAACATGCTTAAAACGTCAACAAAAATGTTGGTGAGTTATAGGTTTAACCTATATATATCAAATCGTAACAATAGACCACAAGATTTCATATTTCAATACACATCCCATACATAGAGATAAAAATCATTCATATGGTGAACACCTGGTAACCGACATTAACAAGATGCATATATAAGAATATCCCCATCATTCCGGGACACCCTTCGGATATGATATAAATTTCGAAGTACTAAAGCATCCGGTACTTTGGATGGGGTTTGTTAGGCCCAATAGATCTATCTTTAGGATTCGCGTCAATTAGGGTGTCTGTTCCCTAATTCTTAGATTACCAGACTTAATAAAAAGGGGCATATTCGATTTCAATAATTCAACCATAGAATGTAGTTTCACGTACTTGTGTCTATTTTGTAAATCATTTATAAAACCTGCATGTATTCTCATCCCAAAAATATTAGATTTTAAAAGTGGGACTATAACTCACTTTCACAGATTTTTACTTCGTCGGGAAGTAAGACTTGGCCACTGGTTGATTCACGAACCTATAACAATATATACATATATATCAAAGTATGTTCAAAATATATTTACAACACTTTTAATATATTTTGATGTTTTAAGTTTATTAAGTCAGCTGTCCTCGTTAGTAACCTACAACTAGTTGTCCACAGTTAGATGTACAGAAATAAATCGATAAATATTATCTTGAATCAATCCACGACCCAGTGTATACGTATCTCAGTATTGATCACAACTCAAACTATATATATTTTGGAATCAACCTCAACCCTGTATAGCTAACTCCAACATTCACATATAGAGTGTCTATGGTTGTTCCGAAATATATATAGATGTGTCGACATGATAGGTCGAAACATTGTATACGTGTCTATGGTATCTCAAGATTATATAATATACAATACAAGTTGATTAAGTTATGGTTGGAATAGATTTGTTACCAATTTTCACGTAGCTAAAATGAGAAAAATTATCCAATCTTGTTTTACCCATAACTTCTTCATTTTAAATCCGTTTTGAGTGAATCAAATTGCTATGGTTTCATATTGAACTCTATTTTATGAATCTAAACAGAAAAAGTATAGGTTTATAGTCTAAAAAATAAGTTACAAGTCGTTTTTGTAAAGGTAGTCATTTCATTCGAAAGAACGACGTCTAGATGACCATTTTAGAAAACATATTTCCACTTTGAGTTTAACCATAATTTTTGGATATAGTTTCATGTTCATAATAAAAATAATTTTCTCAGAATAACAACTTTTAAATCAAAGTTTATCATAGTTTTTAATTAACTAACCCAAAACAGCCCGCGGTGTTACTACGACGGCGTAAATCCGGTTTTACGGTGTTTTTCGTGTTTCCAGGTTTTAAATCATTAAGTTAGCATATCATATAGATATAGAACATGTGTTTAGTTAATTTTAAAAGTCAAGTTAGAAGGATTAACTTTTGTTTGCGAACAAGTTTAGAATTAACTAAACTATGTTATAGTGATTACGAGTTTAAACCTTCGAATAAGATAGTTTTATATATATGAATTGAATGATGTTATGAACATCATTACTACCTAAAGTTTAGTAGGTAAACCTACTGGAAGTGACAAGAAATGATCTAGCTTCAAAGGATCTTGGATGGCTTGAAAGTTCTTGAAGTAGGATCATGACACAAAAACAAGTTCAAGTAAGATTTTTACTCGAATTAAGATAGTTTATAGTTATAGAAATTGAATCAAAGTTTGAATATGAATATTACCTTGAATAATAAAGATAACCTACTGTATATAACAAAGGTTTCTTGATCTTAGATGATTACTTGGAATGGATTAGAAAGCTTGGAAGTAAATTAGTAAACTTGAAGGGATTTTTGAAGTGTTCTTGAAGTGTTCTTCCTATGATGATTATAGCTTGATTCTTGAAGTGATTTTTGATGAAGATGATGATTAACTACTGGAAAAATACGTTCATAATAGTGTGTGTGTGCTGAGAGAGAATTAGAAAGAGAATTGGAAGTGAAATGGAGTGAATGATGAGTGGTAATTGGTGAGTGGTGAGTGGGGTTAAAAGGAGTTCTAGTTAGTTGACTAGCTCATGATAGAAGTTAAAATTGATTAGTCATACATGACATAATCAAGAGTGGAATCCCATGCTAGTTCCTATTGGTATATACCCATAGTAAGTACGTTTTGAAGCTGTGTATAATACGGGTAAGAATACGACTAGAATTCTTGATGAAAGAAAAGAATGGGAAAGTAACTGTAACCATTTTCGTTAAGTATGAGTGTTTTGATATATGTCTTGAAGTCTTCCAAAAGTATTTTAATACATCTAAATACACTACATGTATATACATTTTAACTGAGTCGTTAAGTCATCGTTAGTCGTTACATGTAAGTGTTGTTTTGAAACCTTTAAGTTAACGATCTCAATTACTGTTGTTAACCCATTGTTTATTATATCTAATGAGATGTTAAATTATTATATTATCATGATATTATGATATATTAATATATCTTAATATGATATATATACATTTAAATGTCGTTACAACGATAATCGTTACATATATGTCTCGTTTCGAAATCCTTAAGTTAGTAGTCTTGTTTATATGTATATAACTCATTGTTAATATACTTATGGAGATACTTACTTATCATAATCTCATGTTAACCATATGTATATCCATATATATATCGTCATGTCGTTTTTACAAGTTTTAACGTTCGTGAATCGCCGGTCAACTTGGGTGGTCAATTGTCTATATGAAACATATTTCAATTAATCAAGTCTTAACAAGTTTGATTGCTTAACATGTTGGAAACATTTAATCATGTAAATATCAATCTCAATTAATATATATAAACATGGAAAAGTTCGGGTCACTACAGTACCTACCCGTTAAATAAATTTCGTCCCGAAATTTTAAGCTGTTGAAGGTGTTGACGAACCTTCTGGAAATAGATGCGGGTATTTCTTCTTTATCTGATCTTCACGCCCCCAGGTGAACTCGGGTCCTCTACGAGCATTCCATCGAACCTTAACAATTGGTATCTTGTTTTGCTTAAGTCTTTTAACCTCACGATCCATTATTTCGACGGGTTCTTCGATGAATTGAAGTTTTTCGTTGATTTGGATTTCATCTAATGGAATAGTGAGATCTTTTTTTAGCAAAACATTTCTTCAAATTCGAGACGTGGAAAGTGTTATGTACAGCCGCGAGTTGTTGAGGTAACTCAAGTCGGTAAGCTACTGGTCCGACACGATCAATAATCTTGAATGGTCCAATATACCTTGGATTTAATTTCCCTTGTTTACCAAATCGAACAACGCCTTTCCAAGGTGAAACTTTAAGCATGACCATCTCTCCAATTTCAAATTCTATATCTTTTCTTTTAATGTCAGCGTAGCTCTTTTGTCGACTTTGGGCGGTTTTCAACCGTTGTTGAATTTGGATGATCTTCTCGGTAGTTTCTTGTATAATCTCTGGACCTGTAATCTGTCTATCCCCCACTTCACTCCAACAAATCGGAGACCTGCACTTTCTACCATAAAGTGCTTCAAACGGCGCCATCTCAATGCTTGAATGGTAGCTGTTGTGGTAGGAAAATTCTGCTAATGGTAGATGTCGATCCCAACTGTTTCCGAAATCAATAACACATGCTCGTAGCATGTCTTCAAGCGTTTGTATCGTCCTTTCGCTCTGCCCATCAGTTTGTGGATGATAGGCAGTACTCATGTCTAGACGAGTTCCTAATGCTTGCTGTAATGTCTGCCAGAATCTTGAAATAAATCTACCATCCCTATCAGAGATAATAGAGATTGGTATTCCATGTCTGGAGATGACTTCCTTCAAATACAGTCGTGCTAACTTCTCCATCTTGTCATCTTCTCTTATTGGCAGGAAGTGTGCTGATTTGGTGAGACGATCAACTATTACCCAAATAGTATCAAAACCACTTGCAGTCCTTGGCAATTTAGTGATGAAATCCATGGTAATGTTTTCCCATTTCCATTCCGGGATTTCGGGTTGTTGAAGTAGACCTGATGGTTTTTGATGCTCAGCTTTAACCTTAGAACACGTCAAACATTCTCCTACGTATTTAGCAACATCGGCTTTCATACCCGGCCACCAAAAATGTTTCTTGAGATACTTGTACATCTTCCCCGTTCCAGGATGTATTGAGTATCTGGTTTTATGAGCTTCTCTAAGTACCATTTCTCTCATATCTCCAAATTTTAGTACCCAAATCCTTTCAGCCCTATACCGGGTTCCGTCTTCTCGAATATTAAGATGCTTCTCTGATCCTTTGGATATTTCATCCTTTAAATTTCCCTCTTTTAAAACTCCTTGTTGCGCCTCCTTTATTTGAGTAGTAAGGTTATTATGAATCATTATATTCATAGATTTTACTCGAATGGGTTCTCTGTCCTTCCTGCTCAAGGCATCGGCTACCACATTTGCCTTCCCCGGGTGGTAACGAATCTCAAAGTCGTAATCATTCAATAATTCAATCCACCTACGCTGCCTCATATTCAGTTGTTTCTGATTAAATATGTGTTGAAGACTTTTGTGGTCGGTATATATAATACTTTTGACCCCATATAAGTAGTGCCTCCAAGTCTTTAATGCAAAAACAACCGCGCCTAATTCCAAATCATGCGTCGTATAATTTTGTTCGTGAATCTTCAATTGTCTAGACGCATAAGCAATCACCTTCGTTCGTTGCATTAATACACAACCGAGACCTTGCTTTGATGCGTCACAATAAATCACAAAATCATCATTCCCTTCAGGCAATGACAATATAGGTGCAGTAGTTAGCTTTTTCTTCAATAACTGAAACGCTTTCTCTTGTTCATCATTCCATTCAAATTTCTTCCCTTTATGCGTTAATGCAGTCAAGGGTTTTGCTATTCTGGAAAAGCCTTGGATGAACCTTCTGTAGTAACCAGCTAGTCCTAAAAACTGGCGTATATGTTTCGGAGTTTTCGGGGTTTCCCACTTTTCAACAGTTTCTATCTTTGCCGGATCTACCTTAATACCTTCTTTGTTCACTATGTGACCGAGGAATTGAACTTCTTCCAACCAAAATGCACACTTTGAAAACTTAGCGTACAATTCTTCCTTCCTCAATACTTCTAACACCTTTCTCAAATGTTCACCGTGTTCTTGGTCATTCTTTGAGTAAATAAGTATGTCATCAATGAAAACAGTGACAAACTTGTCAAGGTATGGTCCACACACTCGGTTCATAAGGTCCATGAACACAGCTGGTGCATTAGTTAAACCAAATGGCATGACCATAAACTCGTAATGACCGTAACGTGTTCTGAAAGCAGTCTTTGGAATATCATCTTCTTTCACCCGCATTTGATGATACCCGGAACGTAAGTCAATCTTTGAATAAACAGACGAGCCTTGTAGTTGATCAAATAAGTCGTCGATTCTCGGTAGTGGGTAGTGGTTCTTGATGGTAAGTTTGTTCAACTCTCGGTAGTCGATACATAACCTGAATGTACCATCTTTCTTCTTGACAAACAAAACAGGAGCTCCCCACGGTGATGTGCTTGGTCGAATGAAACCACGCTCTAAAAGTTCTTGTAATTGGCTTTGCAGTTCTTTCATCTCGCTGGGTGCGAGTCTGTAAGGAGCACGAGCTATTGGTGCAGCTCCTGGTACAAGATCTATTTGAAATTCAACGGATCGATGTGGGGGTAATCCCGGTAATTCTTTCGGAAATACATCAGGAAATTCTTTTGCAATGGGAACATCATTGATGCTCTTTTCTTCAGTTTGTACTTTCTCTACGTGTGCTAGAACAGCATAGCAACCTTTTCTTATTAGTTTTTGTGCCTTCAAATTACTAATAAGATGTAGCTTCGTGTTGCCCTTTTCTCCGTACACCATTAAGGGTTTTCCTTTTTCTCGTATAATGCGAATTGAATTTTTGTAACAAACGATCTCTGCTTTCACTTCTTTCAACCAGTCCATACCGATTATCACATCAAAACTCCCTAACTCTACTGGTATCAAATCAATCTTAAATGTTTCGCTAACCAGTTTAATTTCTCGATTCCGACATATATTATCTGCTGAAATTAATTTACCATTTGCTAATTCGAGTAAAAATTTACTATCCAAAGGCGTCAATGGACAACTTAATTTAGCACAAAAATCTCTACTCATATAGCTTCTATCCGCACCCGAATCAAATAAAACGTAAGCAGATTTATTGTCAATAAGAAACGTACCAGTAACAAGCTCCGGGTCTTCCTGTGCCTCTGCCGCATTAATATTGAAAACTCTTCCGCGGCCTTGTCCATTCGTGTTCTCCTGGTTACGGCAATTTCTAACAATGTGGCCCGGTTTTCCACATTTATAAGAAACTACATTGGCATAACTTGCTCCGACACTACTTGCTCCGCCATTACTCGTTCCGACACCATTTGTTCCTTTCGTTCTATTAACCCCTGGTCCGTAGACCTCACACTTCACCGCGCTATGACCATTTCTTTTACACTTGTTGCAAAATTTGGTGCAGAACCCCGAGTGATACTTTTCACACCTTTGGCATAGCTGCTTCTGATTGTTGTTGTTGTTGCGGTTATTATTGTTGTTGGAATGATTGTTGTAGTTGCTGCTGCTGTTGTTGTTGTTGTTGTTGTTGGGCCGTTTGTTGTAGTTGCGATTGATGTTGCGATTGTTGGGATAATTGTTGCGATTATTGTTGTAATTGCTGTTGTTGTTGTATTGGTGATTCTTATCACCGTTTTCCTCCCACTTTCTTTTGACTTGCTTCACATTGGCCTCTTCAGCAGTCTGTTCTTTAATTCTTTCTTCAATCTGGTTCGCTAGTTTGTGAGCCATTCTACATGCCTGTTGTATGGAGGCGGGCTCGTGTGAACTTATATCTTCTTGGATTCTTTCCGGTAATCCTTTCACAAACGCGTCGATCTTCTCTTCCCCATCTTCGAATGCTCCCGGACACAATAGGCACAATTCTGTGAATCGTCTTTCGTACGTGGTAATATCAAATCCTTGGGTTCGTAACCCTCTAAGTTCTGTCTTGAGCTTTTTGACCTCGGTTCTGGGACGGTACTTCTCGTTCATCAAGTGCTTGAATACTGACCACGGTAGTGCGTACGCATCGTCTTGTCCCACTTGCTCTAGATAGGTATTCCACCATGTTAACGCAGAACCTGTGAAGGTATGCGTAGCGTACTTCACTTTGTCCTCTTCAGTACACTTACTTATGGCAAACACCGATTCGACCCTCTCGGTCCACCGTTTCAATCCGATCGGTCCTTCGGTTCCATCAAATTCCAAAGGTTTACAGGCAGTGAATTCTTTGTAGGTGCATCCTACACGATTTCCTGTACTGCTAGATCCAAGGTTATTGTTGGTATGTAGCGCAGCCTGTACTGCGGCTATGTTTGAAGCTAGAAAAGTACGGAATTCCTCTTCATTCATATTCACGGTGTGTCGAGTAGTCGGTGCCATTTCCTTCAAAATAGTCAAATGGAATAAATTAATCATACAGAATATTAAGAGTAGTTAATAGTATTTCGTAGCATAATATGAACTCATTTATAAAAGCTTTTTCTTCATATTAGCGTTTTATAAGTTTAAATTCGGGTAGTACCTACCCATTAAGTTCATACTTAGTAGCTAATATACAATTCAACTACTACAATTCTATATGAAAAACTGATTATAATAATATTTCGCGTTCAAACTTTTACACAATATTTTACAAACTTACAATACCGCTTATTTTACATATAGCATGAAATATAGCACACAATAAATTTGATACAAGATGGTTGTGAAGATAATTCTAGCTAGTACACAAGTCGTTCAGCAAAGGCAATAAAGACACGTAATTCATACGTCCAGAAACAAGTCATGCATTCTGGTTTTACTAGGATTACTTCCCATCCTTGGTCTTGTGGAACATAACCGTTATGGCCATTGATAAGACAGCGTGTTGTAACGTCGTCAAAGGGACGAGGGTTACGTAATGTCCAACAGTCCCGTAACAATCTAAAAACCTCATTTCTTACCCCAATTACCGACTCCGTCACTTGTGGGAACGTTTTGTTTAATAGTTGTAGCCCGATGTTCTTGTTCTCACTTTGGTGAGAAGCGAACATTACTAATCCGTAAGCATAACATGCTTCTTTATGTTGCATGTTAGCCGCTTTTTCTAAATCACGAAGTCCAATATTCGGATATATTGAGTCAAAATAATTTCTTAACCCATTGCGTAAAATAGCATTTGGGTTCCCCGCAATATATGCGTCAAAGTAAACACATCGTAACTTATGGATTTCCCAATGTGATATCCCCCATCTTTCGAACGAAAGCCTTTTATAAACCAAGGCATTCTTGGAACGTTCTTCAAATGTCTTACAAACTGATCTCGCCTTAAATAGTTGTGCCGAAGAATTCTGACCGACTCTAGACAAGATTTCATCAATCATGTCTCCGGGAAGGTCTCTTAAAATATTGGGTTGTCTATCCATTTTGTGTTTTTATACTGTAAAATAGACAAGAGTTAGATTCATAAAAAAAAAAAATACTTATTAATACAAGCAATTTTTACATATATCATAAAGCATAAGCACACTATATTACTTATATTACACCACATGAATACAACTATCTTATTCCGACTCGCTTGTTTCTTCTTCTTCGGTTTTGGTTCGTTTTGCCAAGTTTCTAGGGATATATGATGTTCCCCTAATACGAGCCGTCGTTATCCACATTGGTTTAGAAAAACCTGGTGGTTTAGAGGTTCCCGGGTCATTGTTACAACTTAAGGACTTCGGGGGTTGACGATACATATAAAGTTCATCGGGGTTGGAATTAGATTTCTCTATTTTTATGCCCTTTCCCTTATTATTTTCTTTTGCCTTTTTAAATTCAGTTGGGGAAATTTCTATAACATCATCGGAATTCTCGTCGGAATCCGATTCATCGGAGAATTGGTAATCCTCCCAATATTTTGCTTCCTTGGCGGAAACACCATTGACCATAATTAATCTTGGTCGGTTGGTTGAGGATTTTCTTTTACTTAACCGTTTTATTATTTCTCCCACCGGTTCTATTTCTTCATCCGGTTCCGATTCTTCTTCCGGTTCCGATTCTTCTTCCGGTTCCGACTCTTCTTCCGGTTCCTCTTCGGGAACTTGTGAATCAGTCCACGAATCATTCCAATTTACATTTGACTCTTCATTATTATTAGGTGAGTCAATGGGACTTATTCTAGAGGTAGACATCTATCACATAATATCAAACGCGTTAAGAGATTAATATATCACATAATATTCACATGTTAAAAATATATAGTTTCCAACAAAATTTGTTAAGCAATCATTTTTCAAGTAAACACGGTCGAAGTCCAGACTCACTAATGCATCCTAACAAACTAGATAAGACACACTAATGCAAAATTCTGGTTCTCTAAGACCAACACTCGGATACCAACTGAAATGTCCCGTTCTTATTGATTAAAAACGTTCCATATTAATTGATTTCGTTGCGAGGTTTTGACCTCTATATGAGACGTTTTTCAAAGACTGCATTCTTTTTAAAACAAACCATAACCTTTATTTCATCAATAAAGGTTTAAAAAGCTTTACGTAGAATATCAAATAATGATAATCTAAAATATCCTGTTTACACACGACCATTACATAATGGTTTACAATACAAATATGTTACAACAAAATAAGTTTCTTGAATGTAGTTTTTACACAATATCATACAAGCATGGACTCCAAATCTCGTCCTTATTTAAGTATGCGACAGCGGAAGCTCTTAATAATCACCTGAGAATAAACATGCTTAAAACGTCAACAAAAATGTTGGTGAGTTATAGGTTTAACCTATATATATCAAATCGTAACAATAGACCACAAGATTTCATATTTCAATACACATCCCATACATAGAGATAAAAATCATTCATATGGTGAACACCTGGTAACCGACATTAACAAGATGCATATATAAGAATATCCCCATCATTCCGGGACACCCTTCGGATATGATATAAATTTCGAAGTACTAAAGCATCCGGTACTTTGGATGGGGTTTGTTAGGCCCAATAGATCTATCTTTAGGATTCGCGTCAATTAGGGTGTCTGTTTCCTAATTCTTAGATTACCAGACTTAATAAAAAGGGGCATATTCGATTTCGATAATTCAACCATAGAATGTAGTTTCACGTACTTGTGTCTATTTTGTAAATCATTTATAAAACCTGCATGTATTCTCATCCCAAAAATATTAGATTTTAAAAGTGGGACTATAACTCACTTTCACGGATTTTTACTTCGTCGGGAAGTAAGACTTGGCCACTGGTTGATTCACGAACCTATAACAATATATACATATATATCAAAGTATGTTCAAAATATATTTACAACACTTTTAATATATTTTGATGTTTTAAGTTTATTAAGTCAGCTGTCCTCGTTAGTAACCTACAACTAGTTGTCCACAGTTAGATGTACAGAAATAAATCGATAAATATTATCTTGAATCAATCCACGACCCAGTGTATACGTATCTCAGTATTGATCACAACTCAAACTATATATATTTTGGAATCAACCTCAACCCTGTATAGCTAACTCCAACATTCACATATAGAGTGTCTATGGTTGTTCCGAAATATATATAGATGTGTCGACATGATAGGTCGAAACATTGTATACGTGTCTATGGTATCTCAAGATTACATAATATACAATACAAGTTAATTAAGTTATGGTTGGAATAGATTTGTTACCAATTTTCACGTAGCTAAAATGAGAAAAATTATCCAATCTTGTTTTACCCATAACTTCTTCATTTTAAATCCGTTTTGAGTGAATCAAATTGCTATGGTTTCATATTGAACTCTATTTTATGAATCTAAACAGAAAAAGTATAGGTTTATAGTCGAAAAAATAAGTTACAAGTCGTTTTTGTAAAGGTAGTCATTTAAGTCGAAAGAACGACGTCTAGATGACCATTTTAGAAAACATACTTCCACTTTGAGTTTAACCATAATTTTTGGATATAGTTTCATGTTCATAATAAAAATCATTTTCTCAGAAAAACAACTTTTAAATCAAAGTTTATCATAGTTTTTAATTAACTAACCCAAAACAGCCCGCGGTGTTACTACGACGGCGTAAATCCGGTTTTACGGTGTTTTTCGTGTTTCCAGGTTTTAAATCATTAAGTTAGCATATCATATAGATATAGAACATGTGTTTAGTTAATTTTAAAAGTCAAGTTAGAAGGATTAACTTTTGTTTGCGAACAAGTTTAGAATTAACTAAACTATGTTCTAGTGATTACGAGTTTAAACCTTCGAATAAGATAGTTTTATATATATGAATCGAATGATGTTATGAACATCATTACTACCTCAAGTTTAGTAGGTAAACCTACTGGAAGTGAAAAGAAATGATCTAGCTTCAAAGGATCTTGGATGGCTTGAAAGTTCTTGAAGTAGGATCATGACACAAAAACAAGTTCAAGTAAGATTTTTACTCGAATTAAGATAGTTTATAGTTATAGAAATTGAATCAAAGTTTGAATATGAATATTACCTTGAATAATAAAGATAACCTACTGTATATAACAAAGGTTTCTTGATCTTAGATGATTACTTGGAATGGATTAGAAAGCTTGGAAGTAAATTAGTAAACTTGAAGGGATTTTTGAAGTGTTCTTGAAGTGTTCTTCCTATGATGATTATAGCTTGATTCTTGAAGTGATTTTTGATGAAGATGATGATTAACTACTGGAAAAATACGTTCATAATAGTGTGTGTGTGTTGAGAGAGAATTAGAAAGAGAATTGGAAGTGAAATGGAGTGAATGATGAGTGGTAATTGGTGAGTGGTGAGTGGGGTTAAAAGGAGTTCTAGTTAGTTGACTAGCTCATGGTAGAAGTTAAAATTGATTAGTCATACATGACATAATCAAGAGTGGAATCCCATGCTAGTTCCTATTGGTATATACCCATAGTAAGTACGTTTTGAAGCTGTGTATAATACGGGTAAGAATACGACTAGAATTCTTGATGAAAGAAAAGAATGGGAAAGTAACTGTAACCATTTTCGTTAAGTATGAGTGTTTTGATATATGTCTTGAAGTCTTCCAAAAGTATTTTAATACATCTAAATACACTACATGTATATACATTTTAACTGAGTCGTTAAGTCATCGTTAGTCGTTACATGTAAGTGTTGTTTTGAAACCTTTAAGTTAGCGATCTCAATTACTGTTGTTAACCCATTGTTTATTATATCTAATGAGATGTTAAATTATTATATTATCATGATATTATGATATATTAATATATCTTAATATGATATATATACATTTAAATGTCGTTACAACGATAATCGTTACATATATGTCTCGTTTCGAAATCCTTAAGTTAGTAGTCTTGTTTATATGTATATAACTCATTGTTAATATACTTATGGAGATACTTACTTATCATAATCTCATGTTAACCATATGTATATCCATATATATATCGTCATGTCATTTTTACAAGTTTTAACGTTCGTGAATCGCCGGTCAACTTGGGTGGTCAATTGTCTATATGAAACATATTTCAATTAATCAAGTCTTAACAAGTTTGATTGCTTAACATGTTGGAAACATTTAATCATGTAAATATCAATCTCAATTAATATATATAAACATGGAAAAGTTCGGGTCACTACACGATAGAAATCCCCCATCAACAAACGATCATTCCCCAAATACTCCAGACAAAAACGAGCCTTCGCCATAAAGGTCGTCTTGAGAGTACTCAAATCCATAGATCCTTGTCGCAACTTTCGCAACTCATTACGCAATTCCCACAAATCGGCCGAAGTCCGGAACTCCTCGAAGAATTCCTCCTTAAAGTCGTCCCACGATAAAGCCATAAATGTCTCGCCACCGACAAGATCAATCTTACCATCCAACCAATCCCTTGCCCAACCCCGCAACAAACTCGTAGCGAGTCTCGTCTTTCTCTCGGGAGGGCAATCAATAGTACGAAAACACCCTTCGACATCGGAAATCCAAGTTGTGCTTATCAAAGGATCCGGTTTCCCGTCATACATCGGGGGTTTAGTCCTCATGAAGCTCTTAAGACAACGCTCCATTTCACTACTACCCCGAAATTCAGAATACTTCCTATCCATTCTTTCTTCCAACGCACCCATTTGCTCCGCAACGGCGGCCGCAACTCTAGTATTAAACTCCTCGTCATTCATCTCGATCTCGTTTCGCGTCGCCAATCTAAAGAACCCAAAACGATTAGTCCATGAACGTATAAAACCATACGCACCATACTGCCCCATCCTGCTAAACACTCGTCGTACATCACTTGTTAGACACGATTTGCACCCATAATAAGGTTTGCAAGTCCTTATTACGCACACACGTCGTCTCAACTCATTAGTACAATGACCGCCTCGCTCGATGATATAACCAACACAACCAAAATTCTACGCGGTACAAACACACGCGAGAATTATTACCACAACACAAATAATATATTAATAATATCCGCATTACCAATATAAATGTTAGTCAACCTATAAACAAGGCACTAGCTAAACCCATTCCGACCTGTAATCCTACAAGTCCCGCAACAAAATAGCACACACAAAAGTCTAAGTCTAGGCACCTATCTCAAGTCACCTAAATCCCTTAGACCATGCTCTGATACCACTTGTAACAACCCAACCCGTTAACTAACCAAAAACGCGGAATAAAAAAAAATTTTAAAACTGATCTGGTGGGTGCGCGGCGCGCACCACTGCCTGTGCGCGGCGCGCACAAGGCCTGAGACAGTTCTGATCAAAATGTCCATTTTTCGCGAAAAGATCTTCGACTTCCCGACACTTTTAGACCAAACGCTTTTCACAACAATTTATATTAGTTAAAACTAACACGTTCCAATAATAAAATGAGTTTTACGAGACCGGGCCCACATCGACCGTCTTACGACTTTCGTACAAAATACAAGTTTTCGACCACATGACTTTTAACACAAAATAAAGACCGAGCATGGCGATTGGGGATACGCTACCCAATCCTAATCAATCCAAAAGCAAGATCTTCTAAAGCAACTATGCAAGTCCTCTAATCCTCGCGCTTACCCGAGCCACCATCCGCTTGCAATCTATAAAAAGAGTCAACAACGAGAGGGTAAGCTAACGCTTAGTGAATGATAATATACTACATACATATATATGTATAAAATGAATACGCCACACAAATATCAAATACCGCATACCGAACAACCAAGCATAAAGGCAAGCTAGTCTAGGCGTACCGTACAAACACTAAGCACGAGCTAAGATACAACAACAAAAATATAAGTTCACCAACGACGATGTGAACCACGCCAAATAGCTACACCCGAAGGGTTAGCTACAACACAACAATACATTAATATATAACAATATAAACGAACAAGGTTAACACCTTAACCCAATACCGAGAACCAAATACCACAATGAAGATTGGCCGAACTACACGAGCCTTAGTAATCCGAAACCACACGAGATTACTATCTTCACAACATCAAGGTTGGCCGAACTACACGAGCCTTAGTAATTCGAAACCACACGAGATTACTACCTCAATAAGATGACCGAACTACACGAGTCACCATGAATCCGAACTACACGAGATTCATTTTGATAAGATGACCGAACTACACGCGTCATCGTGAATCCGAACTACACGCGATTCACTTCTCCAACTCAAACCCACGGTCACGGGATTATAAAATCCACCACATCGGGGTTATCCACAACCACATCACAATACATGTGATAACGTACACACAAGTGTACACCTCGCCAAAAGGAGGTCAACCAAAATGCACAACCGTGCCAATTGGACTCATACCAAAGTCCATCGAATCCACCTATATGTGAAGTGAGCTCTATAACCGAGAACCACTTCACCCGACCCGCACCCATCCTACACATACATATGCACATAGGATATTAACACTCACCTTGTCGCCTTGATGAATGCTTCCAAGAAAATCGCAACTCGCCAATGGAAAGTACCTATTCCATTATCACAAATTCAACAACACACTTAGATTGGATTTACAAACCAAACCAATTTGACACTTAGTGCAAATTCGACCCAAATGCACTTCCAAGTACAAACCGCGCCCAAAATTAACCAATAATCACTAACACAAGTGAGAATGATCCTAACACGCCAATTAAACCCGAACACAAGTGTTAAACACTTACAAATCTCCAAATTGCCCATAAACCCTAATTTTGACCCATAAGGTCAAAATCTCACCATTTACAAGTTTTGACACCAAAACACCTTTAACTCGGTTTTATACTTCAACTTAATCCATTTTAAGTTTATAAACCTCATTAAATCGCCAATTGGGTCATAATCATCACTAAACCCTAATTTTGACCCAAAGTCAAAACTAGTCAACCAAATAACCCTAAATGGGTTTCAATACTTTCATAATCATTAACTTAAGTGATTAAACCCAATTTCAAGTCCTAATCATGGCCAATTAGTTCACCAACCCAAAATCCACCAACAATAACAACAAACCCGATTACTAGCATCACTAAACTCACTCCAAGAGTTTAAATGGGTTTCTCATCAATTTAAGTTCAAACCCTAACTTGATTATCAAAATCAAACAATGAAATTCGGAGTTAGAACTTACCACAACCACCAAAACGTAGCTAGGAACGAGGTGAACAACTTTAAAAACCGAGACTTTGATCAATTCAAGCTCCTTCTTCTCCAAAAGCCCAAATCTCTCTCTAGAAATCTCCCTCTCTCTCTAGAATGATTTGAGAGTGTTAATGGATGTGAAATGTGATCCAAAATTGAATCTAACCAGCTGATATGGCTTCACATCCGGCCTTAAGTGAAAAGACCAAAAAGCCCCTCATTAAACCCAAAATAGAAAAAACAGAATTCTGTCGCTGGGCTCGTGCGCGGCGCGCACCCATGGGTGTGCGCGGCGCGCACCCATGTCTGGGCAGAATCTGAGCTTTGTTTAATTACACAATGCTTCCTGCACTTTATGTAGCATAATTACACTTCCGTATAATAAATATTAGGGTCTTACAGTAATAGTTGGATTTGTTAGTGGCGAGTTGTGGGCTTCCGATTTAAAGGGTCCTGGCTACCTGCTGCATCTATTGGCTAATCGAAACATGGGCAAAATCAGAAAAGTCTATTAATTTGATAACTTATATAATTTTTATCTTTTATAACTAATATGATATTCAGTGAATGCACCGAGTAAAACGTTCACCACCTTTTATACGTTCACCACCTGTAACCAGATCAAGACATCTAGCCAATATTGTCGCCGTTGATTTTTCTTTAAAATCTTCATCAAGTCGACCAAGTACTCCAATTCAAATTTTTGATAATCCATTTTTTGAACCCGACCTCACAATTGAGAATCCTGAGGATATTCAGGGACAATTCAGAGATCCTGAACCACTAATCATTCCTCCGGAACCACCAATCATTCAAACAGAGATTGTCGAAGAACAAACCATTAAATCAGAATTCCTTAGTGATTCAGATTCAACAAATTCAATCATGGAAAATCTGGAACCTCTAAGTATGGAAGACCGAATGCGAGCTAAACGCACTGGCCAAGGTCACGCAATTACTCAACCAGACATTAATGCGCCAGATTATGAAATCAAAGGACAAATCCTACACATGGTAACTAATCAATGCCAATTTAGTGGTACGCCGAAGGAAGATCCAAACGAACATCTTCGAACTTTTAATAGGATCTGTACTCTATTTAAAATCCAAGAAGTGGAGGATGAACAGATATATCTCATGTTATTTCCCTGGACTTTAATGGGAGAAGCCAAAGATTGGTTAGAATCATTACCTGAAGGGGCGATTGATACATGGGATGTTTTAGTTGAAAAATTTCTTAAACAATTCTTTCCGGAATCTAAAGCCATGAGACTTCAAGGAGAAATTGTTAAGTTCACACAAAATCCAAATGAAACTCTATATGAGGCATGGACAAGATTTGAAAAATTGTTGAGAGGATGTCCTCAGCACGGTTTAGATACTTATCAAATAGTACAAATATTCTACCAAGGATGCAACGTTGCTACACGAAAAGACATCGACATAACAGCTGGTGGTTCCATTATGAAGAAAACCGCAACTGAAGCTTAAAAAATTATTGATAACACAGCCTCCCACTCTCATGAGTGGCACCAAGAAAAAGATATTTTTCGTTCATCTAAAGTGGCTAGAGCCGATTCTAGCCATGACTTTGATTCCGTTTCCGCAAAAATAGATGCTTTCGAGAGACGAATGGAAAAGATGAATAAAGATATTCACACAATACGAATCAGTTGTGAGCAATGCGGTGGACCACACTTAACGAAAGATTATCACATTGAGCAAACGATGGAACAACGTGAGAATGTTTCCTACATGAACCAAAGGCCGGGAAATAATTATCAAAATAATTATCAACCGCCAAGGCCAAACTTCAATCGAAATCAAAACATTCTTTACAATCCAAATGGACCCAACAATAACTCGTATAACCAACAAGGTCTGAATACCCAACCAACTCAAAATAACATTTTCAATCAACAAAGACCTAGCTTGTATAAACCACCACAACAAACCGAAGAGAAAAAGCCAAATCTGGAAGAAATGATGGCAAAGCTAATGGAATCTCAAACACAATTTATTACATCTCAAACCCAAACTAATGAGAGGTTTGATCAGTCATTAAGAACTCAACAAGCTTCCATTTTGAATCTAGAAAAACACGTAGGTATTCTTGCTAGCATGATAAGTGAGAGGGAACAAGGAAAACTACCGAGTGATACTGAAGTAAATCCTCGAAATGAGAATGTTAATATGGTTTCAACGAATTCTGAAAAACCAGCACAAGAAGATGGGAAGGTTTTCGATGTGAGTAACAATGAAGAAGTTACACCATTACCACCACCAGAGTATGTAAAGCCAGTGGTGGCACCATACAGACCACCCATCCCGTTTCTAAGAAAAGTAGTTGAGTATGAGCAAATGATAGGTAATAAAATTTGTGATACCTCTGGAAAGAAGAAGAAGAGTAAGAAAATGCAAGAAACAAAAACCGTAAAAGTAAACCCGGTGAAGACAGTTCCACCAAAACTTCCACCAAGGTTGGGTGATCCAGGTGAATTTATTGTTCCTTGTCTACTTAGTGATTGTGTCATGTATGATGCATTAGCAGATTTAGGTGCAAGTGTGAGTATAATGCCTCTTTCATTATATAAGAGATTAGGAGTAGGTGAGTTAAGTCTAACAGAGATGAGTGTCCGACTCTTTGATCAAACCATTAGGCACCCAGTTGGAATTGCTGACAACCTACCCGTTCAAGTAGTTAATTTAACCTTTCTAGTCGAATTTATTGTCATTGACAAAGAAGAGGACCCAAACATTCCTCTAATTTTAGGTCGACCATTCTTAGCATCCACCGGGGCGTTATTTGATGTAAGAGAGGGTAGAATGACACTTAGTGATGATGAAAAATTGATCACCTTTGTGAGTCGAAAGTCTAAATCTCCACCAACCAAAACCGTTGAACCAACAAAAACGATTGGTAAGAACCATGTTGTTTTACCAACTCCAACGGTAGTGCTTAGCAATAATAAAACGCCTAAGTGTGGAGAAGATGAAGTAAAACCTAATGATGACCTGATAACAAAGAACCCCGTTGTTGATATGAAATTAAATGACCCTATTATTAATAGTTCAATGAAGAAACTTATTAAACGGATTCGTGATGCTAGAACCAAGGGAAACTTTAAGTTATGTAACCGGTTAGTATCCAATCTATCGCCTAAAGAAAAGGCAAAACTAGTTGAATTTGTGGATATTACACAGGAATCCGACCAATGGCTTAAAGCAAAAGTCACAGATATGCAAGTTAATTATGGTCCAAGAGAAATTGACAATGAAGTTAATCACAAATTCGACACCACAGCTACCTAAGTGTGGGGAGATTCAAATGTTCTAAGAAATAATGCTGTCTAGGGTTAGTTGTTCTGTTCTCGTGTAGTTCCGAGAATGGAATCCAATTGGTCTTTTCCACTAGCAGACACTAAAGAACTAGTTTTCTCTCCCCATTCTGAATTTTTGTTTTGTAGGTTTTGTATATGCATTTTTAAATTTAATTTTTGTGTGATTTTAAAAAACAAAAATTACTTTATTTCTTTAAGTTTAAAAAATGATTTCTAAAATTCATCGTAAGTTGAAGATTAGGTCATGGAATCGAAATTGCTTTACCCGAGGGCGGGGCGAAAAATTTTGTTATCATTATTTTTAATTTTATTGATCTAAAGTATACCAAAAAAATTAAAAAACCCAAAAATCGTTGCTTTTAAAACAATCGCTTTTAAAATGACAAATTTTAAATTTTGTCGAGGGACGGACTACGTAAACATACCGAAACTACCTAAAGTAAAAGGAAACAAAATTTTAAAAAAATTATTCATTTAAATTGTTTTAATAAATAACGGTTTTTATAAAAAAAATAATATATATATATATATATATATATATATATATATATATATATATATATATATATATATATATATATATATATATATATATATATATATAGGTTTGTAGTTTATCTTATGTACAAAACAGGGTAAAACAGCACATTTTCAAACATTAAAGTTCAGCAAAAGCTACTAATTTTGACGACAAGATGCAAAATATCAAATGTGATATAAAATAATATGTTTCCAAACTCGGTATTTTTAATCACTTTTCTACACTAATCACTCTCATGAATTTATAATTATAGTCTAATTTCATGAAAGTGAGGGCATTGCATGATCTCAAGTGTGGGGAAGGGTTATAAATTCTCTCGGGTTTACACTTTGTTTAATTGCCAAATTTTGTGAAAATTTGAATAATTTTCAACTAAATGAATTCAAAATCATGTTATTACATATTTATGAACGATAAAACTAGGTGATAATGCCGAAATTATTGTTACCTCGGAGAGGACATAAATGGAGAAACAACCCAAAACGTTAGAATTCATTTAAAATGGAATAGAGGAGAATAAAAAGGCAAAGAAAGAAAGAAATAAAAGCTAAGTGTGGGAAGAATTTACCAGTTTCTTTAAAACACATATCACATATTTGGTACAGATTATTACAGGTACTTTTGCTTTGGACTAAACTAATCAGTTTTACCCGATTTATTGTAATACCTTTGAAAGAATAGATGGATCTACACACTGAATCAATTCCATCATTAAAAGGAAGTAAAGTCTTCCAAAAAAGACACGCGCTTCTTGATTTAGGTCAGGAAGTTGTCGTTCAGACCAGCTGTAGGTTGACGAAAAATTTAGAAAAGTCATCTCTAAAATCAGCAGGAAATCCACGGACCTCAGCATCAAACAGGGTCGTCAAGTGGTCAGACTTATCCTAGTCATGAGAGGATATGTCTCGTAAAATGGGGAGGGCTCCGTGCAAATTAGCTTGATAAGACTGATGAATCAGACCCCCAGAAAGGATAATCTCCTTAAAAGATTAAAAATCAGCTTTTAAGCCTGATATTACTCAATCCTTGAGATTAACTTTAAAGATTGAGAATTACAAACTCATGAAATTCAATGATATCTAAACTCGAGCTTGAACGAGAAAATATTTTGATCAAATTAAAATCGATTTGTTTTCTGAAAACCCATTTTCAATGCGTTCATTACCATTGAACGTAAAATCCTAAGAATTCACCGAAATTCATTAGGTCACCTGAACCAAATTGGGTGTCAACCGTAAGGGAACGGTGGTTGCATAGCATGGTCGAAGACAGGACCTTGCGCCAGACCGAAAAACTATAGGGTGATCTTTACTATTGCTCCTACAAAGGATAGTAATTGCATCTGACACGATATAGACCATAATCAAAGGCATGTCATTAGACATTGCCTTAACAGTTGCTTGTTCAACGCTTTCCTTTACAACTGGACGGTAGTTTACCGAAAGGTAATATACAGAGCAAGTATACTGGACGTGTGCTTTCCTAATACAAGGATTAGCAAGTGAGTGACACAAAACCATAAGTTTTGAGCTAAAATTTTCAAATCTGAAACCCACAAAACCCACAAAAACATTTTGCAACACCGGTGAAGGGCTATTCCTGAAAACTTATCTAGGGTAAAAGCTAGAATGAATTTTCAAAAAGATCAAATGTTTTCATAAAGATCCAATTTCCTTAAAGGATCTAAATTTTCATAGTCATGTGGGACTGTAAACCACATCGTTACTATCATTGTTTATACCACCGTATTAAAATCACTGATGTATAAAGTGTGAGAATAAAAAAGTGATTCAAGTGAAGTGTGATTTTATTTTAAGTTCTGTATTGCTTGAGGACAAGCAACGCTCAAGTGTGGGGATATTTGATAGTGCTCCAAATGAACATATATTTCATAGCAATATCCTTCCAATATGTAAAGCTTTTAGTTGCAATTATTCTATTTTTATGTAATATTCGTTTAAATAAATAAGTGCGAAGACAAAAGAAGAAAACGACGATTTGAAGACGCAAATGACCAAAAAGCTCAAAAGTACAAAGTACAATCCAAGAGGTTCAATTTATTGATGAGAAACGTCTCAAAATTACAAGAGTACGAGCCGCGAAACGTAAAGTACAAGATATTAAATAGTACGCAAGGATGTTCGAAAATTCGAAACCGGGACCAGAGTCAACTCTCAACGCGAGACACAACGGAGCTAAAATTACAAGTCAACTATGCACATGAATATAATATAATATATAAATAATTCTTAAAATTATATATATATATATATATATATATATATATATATATATATATATATATATATATATATATATATATTATATTATATAATAAAACGTCGGCAAATAAGAAAACAAAAATATGTGAGCTGTCCCAGGCGGCCCTGTGATCGCATGGCCAGAAGGCATAAAATCCATGCGATCGCATGGGCATCAGAATCTGGCCAAGTGCTATAAAAAGCGACGAATTGAACGAGTAATAAACACCATCTTTTTCTTTTCCTTCTCTGTAAAAAACTATATATATATATATATATATATATATATATATATATATATATATATATATATATATATATATATATATATATATATATATATATATATATATATATATATATATATATATTTATAATTTAAAGTTTAATTTAAGTTTAATAATAATTGGGTTATTATAAGAAATGTTTTAAGGTTTTGTAAGTCGGAACTCTGTCCGTGTAACGCTACGCGATTAATCACCACTGTAAGCTATGTTCTTCCTTTTTAAATTAATGTCTCGTAACTAAGTTATTATTATGCTTATTTGAGCCAAAGTAATCGTGATGTTAGACTAAATATTAAGACGAGGTTATTAGATTTTGTACCATAATTAAGGTTTGGACAAAAGACCGACACTTGTGGACAATGGACTATTGACTATTAATAGATAGGGGGTATTGTCTAATCGAATGACAACTCATTAGAATCTGTCGAACCTATCTTCAAATTAGTTAATATAATAATTATTAAAATGATTATGTATGTTCTATTTAGTGACGTTTATACGACATCTTTTACGATCATTTATTTAATTATTCGGGTTGGGTAATTGATTATTCATTCTGATCAAGTGGGTAAATTAATATTCATATCTCATTAAAACAGGGGTGGATTACATACAAGGATAATTGGTGTAATTATTAACAAAGTAATAAAACCTTGGATTACACGTAGTCGATAACCTGGTGTAATCATTAAATAAAGTATTAAAACCTTGTTACAGTTCGAATCCCTAATTAGTTGGAATATTTGACTTCGGGAATAAGGTTAATTTGACGAGCATTTTATAATTATGACCGATGGACTATTATGGACAAAAACCAGATAGGTATCAAATAAACCAGGACAATGGGCAATTAACCCGGGTAACAATTAATTAAAATCAAAACGTCAAACATCATGATTACGGAAGTTTAAATAAGCATAATACTTTTATTTCATATTTTATCGTACATTTATTTACTGTCATTTTAATTACTGCAATTTACTTTATCGCAATTTAAATTCTGTCATTTATATTATCGTCATTTATCTTTACGCTTTATTTAAAATCGACAAACCGGTCATTAAACGGTAAAAACCCCCTTTTATAATAATATTACTATATATGATTATATATATTTTTTAAAAATATAGTTTTTAAAATATAGCGTTAAACTCAGCTAGCTCCCTGTGGAACGAACCGGACTTACTAAAAACTACACTACTGTTCGATTAGGTACACTGCCTATAGTGTTGTAGCAAGGTTTAGGTATATCCACTCTATAAATAAATAAATAACTTGTGTAAAATTGTATCGTATTTAATGGTATTTCGCAATAAAAATATAACTATTTCGTATACGCTGCTGCACACATCACATGTAAAAGGATAAATCTGCTTTTGTACGGCTACTCCCACGATCGACCGTGATTCGACCGTAGAACATCTGACAAAATTGATTTGTCCTAAATCTCTTACACAAATTCAATGATCAATAGATTACAAAAGTACAAGCTGATATTTCTATCAAAGTGCTTTCAATTCATCTATCTACCCCATCAAGTTTGCTAGATAACATTCATTATTTGTCTATAAAAGCAAATACATTCAACCAATTCACACCTACATCACCTATTCCAAATATCTCTTTGCAAACCAAAAATTCTTCACATGAGGTCTATTGTTGAAGGGAGAGAAGTTCTTACACATCACCTAACTACCTACTCTCTTGAAAGCTTCTCAAACATCAAGTGGAATGCTTTTCTAAATCTAAGAGGGCCACTTTATCCACTTCACATCAATGAACTCTATGAGAATTTTCAATTCTCACAAATAATGAGAAAATTTCATTTTCTCTTTATGGAAGAAATTATTCATTAACTCTTAAAGAATTTGGAAATATTATGGATGTTCCGAATGAAGGGCGAACATTCTTTCAAAAATCAAATTCATTTAATGAATTTTCGGAATGGGTTAAGAGAGACAGTGCACTAGACATTATGTGCAACGGAACACTTAAACCTGAATACATCAAAAAGGATGGATTCCTTTGTCAACATCTTGCATCAACCTATGATCTCTGGCAACAGATCATCACTCCAAATGTTTATGGAAAGGTGGAATTACTGGATCGACTTGACGTAAATGAAATCACCTTCTTATGGTGTCTCCTGAACTCCACCAAAGTAAATGTTGCATACTTCATGGTATCAAGAATGCAACATGCAGCTCAACATTCCCATATGTCACTTCCGTATGGTCTCCATCTGACCAAACTATTCACATATGTTGGAATGGCATCTCCGTTTCACCATTCCATTCAAGTCTCTTCATATCCAATATGCAGAGCCTCAACTAAGCAGATTCAAGAACCTCCTCTTGAAAATCCACCCAACTTCTGTTCTCTTCTGACGTAAGGACAAAATAGTGTGATTTATGGAAACATTCTAAAATTTGGTCGACGATTGTCCCGACTTGAAGAAAAGGACAAGGGTCACTCCTCTCATCATGATAATTCAACTTTTCTGACTTTCATGTAAAAATCTCACTTAAGAAATGTACTACATGAATTAACTATGTTTAGCATTTGCTATGAATAAAATGTGTGCCTGTTATGTTTTAATAAATATTTTCCAACGTGCACAATTTAAGGGGAGCTTTGCTCTAAGGGCGAGCATAGTTCTAGGGGGAGCTAACCTTTTTGCTTCGACAAAAGGGGGAGAAATATGGATACAAGTGATTGTTAACACTTGCGTATTTATAGCAAAATGTCCCTCATCACTTGTATGTTTGTCATCATCAAAAAGGGGGAGAATGTTGGTTAATGAACTAAACGACAAAGTTAAGTATGATGATTAACCAAAGAATATGTTTTGATGATGACACATGCATATGCATAAGTGATGACTGACATCTTAACATAAAACACGCAAGGTCACTAATCCATACTTTATCTTGCAAATGACCAAGTCAAACATAGCTTAAAGAATGGAATTAAAGATCAGCAAAATACACGGTCAAGGTACGGTCGACCGTATATCCAGCCGTATAACCCCAAGCTGAATTACAACGCAGTTTTATGAAAACAAGTTGCACGGTCACCACCACGGTCAACCGCAGTGCGGCCTCAGTTTTCTCTGTCACCAATTTTGACCAAATTAAGTTTGACTAGTTCCCGAAATCTATAATTCATGAAACCCTTCTCAACATGCTTAGAATAGATGCCCTCTCCATACTCAATTGAGTTTTGGTCATAAAAACACTAATCATAGTTAATTACACCTAATGACATCTTAATAACAAATTAATCAAGATTAGGCATAACACATAAGTGTTAAACAAAAACTTGTGATCTTAAATCTTATCTAGACATCCTTAGTATGATCATCAAGTACCAACACACTTAAGCCAATATCAATAGAACAATAATTACTATTAAAGATGACTTAGTGATTAATTAAGGTTAAATGAAGAACGATGCTTTCAAGTGTAACTAGTAAAGACTTGTAATCCTAAAATACACTTAGATACATTTAGGATGGTCACCAAGTCTCAACTAGAGATTGCTCTTCCCTTGTGCATGTGTTGGACATTAATGTGTGCTTACACATTAATCATGCAATATGTTATATTGCAAGTAAGCGTGCTAAAAGCTTAAATTATAAGTTGTGCAAATATCTATATGATTGATCTTAGAGTAACTATCTCTTACTATGTGTGAGTATTACTTGCTACTTTCTAATATGCTTAATACTCATAAATTTGTCAACTTAATTAATATGCTTGCTATGTGCTTACTAGTTAGAATGCTAGGATTTAAGTAACTAGCCTACTCAAATAAATTAAGTGTAAAATGGTTCACAATGAAATTATGGTCAGTTGTTTATTTGGTCTTGTCTAAGTAACAAGTTGTGATTGCTTATTCAAGTATAACTTAATTTTGATGTCTCTACACACTTAATGATTATCTTAGAAAGACATCATTCAATTAATCTCTACCTAATCTTAAAATGAACATGACTTGTGATTAATTGAAACTAGGAAGTTAATGACATATTGACTAGTCTTTAGAATTGAACCAAATGCATTAATGTGACTAAGTAAGTCTTGACCAAACTGAGATTTCCTAAAATATCAATCAAGACACTTCTCCAAGAATGTTTGGTTTACCACTATTGGAGGGTTATGTCACTTTCACTCAATAAGATCAAATCTCACACTCTTAATGCATATAATACTTGTATAGGATGTTGGGTTTCTTTTGCAGGTGCTAGATGGAGTAAAGGTGCCAAAATGTGGTGTTCAAATTTGAGTCAAACGGCTATACAACGGACACACATTTTGGACTGGAGCACGCACGGTTGAACCACGGTCGACTGTGCTGGCAACCGTGTGTCAACGGCTATTTTTTGAATCCTACTATAAAAGGCAAGTAGTTTCATATTCAATATTTTCCAAACTCCAAAGAAAATTGTATCATTCGCGTATTGGAGGAGGGAAATTGGGATTTTGTTGGAACCAATTTCCACACCTGTGAAAAGATTATTTGAGATCGCGGAATTGGTGAGCCAATTAAGACCTTCAGCCGTAATGATAAAAAGAAACGGTGATAGCGGGTCAGCTTTCCCAACACCTCTACCAAGTTTAAATTCTTTGTGGGTGACCCGTTAACAAGAATAGAGATTGAAGCCGATTTTAAACAAGATAGAATCCATCGTCTCCACTTATCCCCGAACCCCATGATGTTCATCATTTCTAACAAGAAATCCCAATGAATGCTATCGAATGCTTTTTTGAAATCTACCTTGAAAATAAGACTTTTTGCCTCTTATATTTAAGATAGCCATGTGTTTCGTTTGCAATTAAGGCTCCATCAATAATGTTTCTACCCCTTATAAATGCACTTTGTTCGAAACCTACGAGTTTTGGAATTACTTTTCGAAGGCGGTTAGAAAGAAGTTTCGCGATAATTTTATAGTAACTTCCAATTAAACTAATTTGACGATACTTATTTACAGTTATTGGATCACTTTTTTCGGGACCAATGTGATAAACGAAGCGTTACATCCACTAGAAATCTCACCATTTTCCTAAAAAGAGTTAATTGCTTCGTTAAGGTCATCTTGAATTATCGGCCATAATTTCTTAAAAAACTTCATATTAAACCCGTCCAGCCCCGGAGCTTTATTGCTACCACATTCCTTCACTGCATCCCATATCTCACTGTTACTAAAACGATCCTCAAGAGCAGCAGATTCTGAAGCAGATAACCGAACCAAATCAGGCCCAGACATTGCTGTTGGCCCATTCGAAACAGACCTAGTAGAAACATTTGGCCCAACAGCGCCAAAACAGCCTGATAGAGAAGGCCTATTATGCGAACTGTTTGCAAAAATCGAACTAAAATGATGTAGCACAGTCTCTTTTACCACCGTAGGATTTTCACACCATTCTCCATTAATTTTCATTCCACGAATATTGGTTTTGTTATACTTCCTATCAATTGATGAGTGAAAGAATTTAGAGTTCTCATCACCTTCAAGGATCCATTTGATTCGCGCCATTTGTTTAAGCATATTTGATTTCGTTCTTTCTTTTTCCAACCAACGTCTTCTATACTCTAATCAAGTGAAGCGATCATAATCATTAAGTGCATGATGTTCGGCATTTAATTCCCACTCCGATGTTACCTTCTTTAGAGCATTTATCTCATTATCTAGACTACTAAATTTTATTTTACTCCAACTTCTAAGAGCATTTTTAACATTCTTGAGCTTATCCCGAAACCTACAATCTTTTTTGGATCCTTTAACTGGTTGTTGCCATGCTTCACAAAATACTTGATCCACCTCCTCACAATTGAGCCACTCATCAAATACCTTGAACGGTTTCGGGCCATAATCGATTATTTTTATCACGAAATAATAAGGGACAATGATCTGAAAAACTACGATCCAAGGCGACAATTGAAAGGTCCTCCCAAATGGTTATGAAACTTTCATTAACTAAAAACCTATCAACCTTACTAAGTTTCTTTCCATCATCACTTATGCGAGTAAATTTTCTACCACTTATTGGTATCTCAACAAGGTTATTTCTCACAATGAAATCATTAAATCTATCGGCATGGTATTGGTGGAATTGAGAGTTGAGCCTATCAGAACTATCCCTTACCTCATTGAAATTGCCACAAAGGAGCCAAGCCGTATCCAAACTACCAATAAAACACTGTAAAGACACCCACATTTTTATCTTGTTGACATCATCGTGCGGGCCATAAACATTTACAATAACCGATTCTTTACTCGAACGTTTCCAATACCTCCGAATAGAAATAAAAAATCAATACCGCAAGCATCACAAACATCAAAACACCCTTTATCCCAAACAATCAAAAGACCCCCGAAATTACCAACTGATTCTTTTTTAATATAACCAAAATCTGAGTTACCCCACAACACTTGAACCCACCTATCCACAACTGTACTATACTTCATTTCTTGGAAAACCGCAATATTAGGCCTTTCCGACACGCACATACTTCTAACCCACCCAAATTTACCCTTGTTGGTCCCTTGATTAACAACAGGAGTATTGTAGAGGGGGGTGAATACAATTTATTTTAATTAACTAACCAATTGAGCACAGTTTAGTATTCAAGCATGTAATATAAATAGAGTCAAAGGTAATTTTTCAACTGTTATTCTTTATTGATTAAATCACAAAGAATTACAATTATCCTTGGCGGAATGATAGTTGGTTGACACAGATTTACCTAAGTATAGATATGAGGATAAACGTAAAGCTATTACATGTTTTGGACTCTAAATAATAAAACTCACACCACTAGTTGTTACAATAGTGGATACAACAATTTATAGTAGTCCTATTAACCGTGTAATGGTTCTATTATCCACTGGTACTATGATGACCCGGAAATTTCTGACCAAATTTAAACTTAATCTTTAACGTTTCCGACACGATAAGCAAAGTCTGTAAAGATGAATCTCAAAATTTTAAACTATTCAATTATCCTTCGATTGTTCTCAACGATTCGCGAACCATTATATGTCAATAGATACATATGCTATAACTTGAAAATGTAACAAAGTGTTATGAAAATGATACTGTGCATTAACCTTATTGGTTTGATTATCTGATTGATATTTAGATAAATTAACCAAAACGTTTAAGATGAACCAGTAAAACACTAATTTGCTACAGTATTTTCGAATTGCTACAGTACCCGAAAAGCTACAGTGTTTTCGAAAATCACTATTTGCTACAGTAAAACACTATTTTAAAATGTATTTTAACAAATAGTGAGATGATGATTTATAGAAGTAAATGACCAAAACACTCAAAAGTTTAAGATACACTTTGAGTGATATAATTTATGGATAATTTAAGTTTATATTTTGACAAAGGTATGAGTCACGAAATGAAAAGTACTAGTTTTCTCAGCGTACGAAAGGGCGTTCGAAAAACCGGAACCAGGACATAAGTCGAGTGACAACGTACGACTTATCGGAACAAAAATTACAAGTCAACTATGCACGTGAATTTAATATAATATATAATTAATTATATAAATTAAATATATTATATATATAATAAATTAATATGTCGACAAGCGTTAAAACAAAAACATGTGAGCTGGAAAAGTTACCCATGCAATCGCATGGGAATTACACTGCCCAGCCATGCGATCGCATGGCAGGGAATTCCAGGCCACATCTATTTAAACTCGAGCTGTTTCTGTTTCTGATGCATTCCTTTCTCAACCTCGATCTCTTTCTCTATTATATTTATATTTATTATTATTATTATTATTATTATTATTATTATTATTATTATTATTATTATTATTATTATTATTATTATTATTATTATTATTATTATTAAGATTAATATTATTATTATTATTAATCTTAATATTATGAGTAGTAATATTATTAAGTAGTATTATTACATAAAATACTATGACGAGGTTATGAGCGGGTTATTTTCAAAACGAGTTTCGAGCGGGATAAAGCTAAGGAAACAATGGGCTATAGCTATAAAGGTTATGGGTATTGCTTGGGGGTTATGACCATGAGTCTAAGGTCAAACCTAGTGTTTTTCATCTCTGTTGCGTCTACGTACTTTCCTACAATATTGAATCACAATATTGATACGTAAGCATTTATATTTTATCTTTTATATACTAATAGTGTATCCATGTCTAGTGCTCGAGTGTATATATTTAAACATGCTTGTATGCTAAATTTCGTCGTTAAATAGTTTATAATGAATCACGAATTAAATACATATATTACTGGTAAAAGGTATATGATATGCATGTTTTTGGAAAGCTGGCGAAAAATCAATAACTTTTCAATTAGATATCGAATAATTTCGATGAACGTATTAAAAGATATGATCAACTGAATTATGATTGACGTTAATTGAAATTGATTTTGAATCTACAATTAAGATTTAAACTACTTGTTTATGAGATTTATAAATTGGATTTTTGAATATTACCAACCGAGTAAATGAATCCTTATATAAGGTACGTCTCTTTTTGTTAAACAACTGTCAAAATTGACTTTTTGGAAACGACTTTGGATAAATTTTATATGTCGATCTCGAGCATTAGGATTGTGATACACTATGACCTGACCTAGCTTGATAGACATTTATTGACCAACATATGTTCTCTAGGTTGAGATCTACGATTATTTCATAATCCGAGTTTCGGTCACATTTTGGTGAATGACTTTATATGCTGCTAAGGTAAGTTTCATTGCTCCCTTTTTAATTGCTTTTGCAATATATTTTTGGGCTGAGAATACATGCACTTTACTTAAACGCAATGGATACAAGTACATACTTAATTCTACACTGAGTTTAAACCGAAAATCCCTTAGCTTTGGTAACTAGTGGGCGCGAAAATCCCTTAGCTTTAGCTTTGGTACATAGGATGTGGACTGGTGGGCGCGAATAATAGTATATGGATCTATAGGGTTTGACATCCCCGTCCGAGCTAGAGCGCTAGCCTTTTAACGGACGTGTGTTATTTAAGTTTAGGACATGTTGGTTTGCGTGTATTAAAACGAATGGGGTATTTATCATTATAACGTTAAAGTTTAGTTACCAGGGTGCTCTGTTATGTAGAATCTATTGATAAACATTTCTGGATGAAACAACTGAAATCTTGTGATCCACTTTTATATAATCTATTGATAAACGTTTCTGGATGAAACAACTGAAATCTTATGAT
Organism: Rutidosis leptorrhynchoides; assembly: GCF_046630445.1. Classification (NCBI taxonomy): domain Eukaryota; kingdom Viridiplantae; phylum Streptophyta; class Magnoliopsida; order Asterales; family Asteraceae; genus Rutidosis; species Rutidosis leptorrhynchoides. The sequence goes on from NC_092338.1 coordinate 376,557,905, forward strand.
CCACTTTTATATACAGATTATGCGAAACACTAAAACTATGAACTCACCAACCTTTGTGTTGACACTTGTTAGCATGTTTATTCTCAGGTTCCCTAGGAGCCTTCCGCTATTTGATTAAATGTTAGACAAGCTATGTGCGTGGAGTCTTACATGACATATTTTTCAAGGAAACGTTGCATTCACCAAATCATCACCATGTATCTTATTTTGACTGCATTGTCAACGGAAGTATCATTGTAAACTATTATATTACGGTGATTGTCTATATGTAGAAATCATCAGATGTCAAAAACCTTTGATTTTAATATTCATTTATGGTGTACCTTTTTAAAAGAATGCAATGTTTACAAAACGTATCATATAGAGGTCAAATACCTCACAATGAAATCGATGAATGATGTGTTCGTCCATATGGATTTGGAGTGATCGTCACAGGTACATAGGATGTCTGTACTTGTGGGGACAACTGCATCAGAGAGCGTGCTCTCCTCTTTCCTTTTTGTTAGCTATTTGCAGGAACACCCCAATTTGGTTTGGCACCACTATTCGTTTAAACAAATAGAATGTTGTGTTCCCTAGGCATTGACAAAGTATAGCACATGTCTGCACATGCGTTAAACTTCTGCATTCCCGCGTGGTCTTGTAAGGTCACTTGTCAGTCGCCGATGCGTGTCCTTTCCTGTTCAACTTTGTCTTTGACTTCTGTCGAATAGTACAATTGATGTAGACCACTCAGGAAACCACCATGCTTGTAATGGAGCATGGTGGTCTTGTGTGGTATACCACTTACCAGGTTTACTGGTTCTTCTTATGCTGAGTGACTTGATATTCTTGAATTGCTGAGTACTCATCCTGTGCTGATTCGAAGAATACACTCTACCTTGTGCTGGTAGACTAGGCAGCATACTAAACACTTGACATAGCAATATTTGCAGTCTATACATAAACAAACTTGTGATGGCTGCACATAACATTTTAGTGCAAATAAATTACAGTTTTTGTCATAATTAAATCCTTAATTATTTTGGGGACTCAACGATCTCCCCCTATTTGATAATGACAAAACTTATGACATTTAGAGAAAACAATAAAGCCAGTACTGAGGGACCAAATGAAAAATAGGCAGTAAATTTGTCCCTTTTAAGTTTGTTTTTGGGATCTTTTGATGAGTTATCTATATACTATAACTTGATATGATTTTGAAGATTAACTCATTTCATCCTTATTACAACAGAGTATATACAGTAATTACAAAGCATCATAACAAAAAAATGAAGTAACAAAAGATACAATTTGAGCACTAGAAGGCTATATGTCTTTATCTTTATCCTTTTCTAGTTCATCACCAGATAGCTCTTCTTTTTTCACTTTCAAGGTAGCCCAGGCTTCAGGAAACAAGTAAGGCAGCTCAGCAGGGTCATAAACTGGAACGTGAGGAGGTAGAATGATGGGATCTCTTCTGTGTGGGCCTTCACCAGTAGATTTCTTTCTTTTAGGCTTTTGAGAATGAACTTCTTCTACGTTTACTACTGGTGCATTCCCAAATTTTGTTGCTTTGTTGAAGAGCTCTTGGAAATCTGGCTTCAATTTCTTTTTAATACCACTTTCAGCTTTACCAATGAAGTACTCCAATATCTCCATCCATTCACTGAATTCGAAGGTTCTCAAATCAGTGTAGTCTACCCTCTCTTGAATGTTATCTTCCCTGCTGATACTGAAAGCTCTTTTTGTGCCTCTGTGCACTTTGATGATCTTGCTGAGGTTTGATCTCCTGGTCAGTACATCACCATACTTGCTCCTATAATAGTGATCATATAGCTCAATTGTTCGTTCAGTTTCTATAGGAGCAGTAGCAGGTGCTTTCTCAGCAGCTTCTAGTTCATCAAGAGCTTTATCTTGTTCCTTAACAATAGCTTTGGCTAGCTTGAGGGACTCAACCTCTTACTTTCTATCAGCAGCCAATTTAGCTTCTACTTCCTGAAGCCTTACCCTTTCAGCATATTCAGCATCAGCATCCTCCCTTCTTTGCCTTTCAACTTCTAAGCCCAAAAGATAATCATCAGCAGTAATATTCAGGGACTTTGCTGTTTCAATCATTTTCCTTCCCTCATCAGTTCTAAGGGTATCACGATACTGCCTTAGATCCATACCCAGTTGCCGAGCCTCTCGAAATTGAGCTTTGTCTTCATCAGTATGAAGCCTTTGACCACTGTTATTTAGATACATGCCAATTTCAATGCCATAGGTTAAAGCAGTAATATAGAATGGCTGATCAAGAGGATGATGCAGCAATCTAACTTGGAGTATCCTTTTAGAAATAGCTGCTTGTCTTTGCTCAAGTAATTCAGTTACAGTGATCTCCAGCCTGTAAGCCTCTCTTTCATCTGGATTTATCCTTCTTAGATCTGTTTTACCTTGGGCAACTGAGTCATCTTCCCAAGTTGTGTGTTTATCATGAGGTTTTGGGGAAGATGGAGGATACATGATTGATTCTGATATGCCTGAAGAACTCACAAAAAAACTGATTAATACGTTCATCCTATGTTCTGTTAAAATAAATAAGAGTCCGGGGAGAGATAGGTGATTGAACAAATAAATGATCTCCTCTACCCCAGACTGTGAAGTCAGCAGGATCAACAGTATCATCATCTTGTTTAGCACCCAGCTCAGCCACCTTGGCTGGTTCTTCAACACTTGTTTCACCCAGCAGCACACTACTAGCTGGGTCTTCTATCACAGCACTCCTTGCTGTGTCTTCAGTACTAGCTAACTGATTAGTATCAGCTGGCACACCTGCCACAGTATCTTCATCAACTGCCTTAAATAGGGGTCCTTTCCTTAGGGGCTGGTTGTCCCTAGGAGCAGATTTCACCCTTTGTCTATCGATTGGAATGGGTTCAGCTGATGGTTCTTGTGTTGATACTGGTTCTTGTGGAGGCAGATTGGGAAGAATAGGAAGATGCTCCCCATTAACATCATCAATATCAAGGTCTGTTGTTTCTGCTGGCTGTTGTTTTGTAGCTGGCTGAGCAGAAGATGCTGGTCGAGAAGATGAGCTAGTTTCTAACATTGCATCTAGCCATTTCATGAACACGTCAGCTCTTACTCCTCCTGACCCAGTAGATTGCCGATAATCTTTCATTTCTTCAGGGTTCATTCTTTTGATCCTGTCGGCTCGCTCAGCATACAGCTTTGCCCTTTTCTTGTCTTACTTAACCATGAACTTAGCATTTCTTTTACGAGCATCTCTTTTGTACTTTTTAATACTGATTAGTTCATCATTAATATCCAACTTGTCTGGGTCCAGGCTTCTTCTATGTTCAATTCTGTGTTGTTTACGAGCAACATAAGCCTCCCATTTGGCATTAAAGGCATCATTTAAATCTTGCTGTCTCTTCTGATGTCTCTCCAGTTTTCTTTTCATTTTCCTTTCAATCGTTTGAGAGACAACAAAAGATTCAGCAACAGCCAGCTCAGAAACATCACTGGGCTTACTGCCAGAACCAATATCATCCACTGCTGTGGCAGACACACTGGGTTGAGATTCACCAGCTTCCTGTACACCAGATTCAGTATGAGCGTTGTTGGGCTTAGTGCCAGCACCTTGATCAGTACCATCATCATCACCATCTCTCCTTTGCTGTTTAGGAGACTTTCCATGCTCATACTCCCCCTTAGATTGTTTTATCTCTTTGGACTTCTTTTTAGACTTCTTCTCCCCCTTTTTGTCATCAGCAGGGGCAGAAGGGTGATCAGGGGAAACCTGTACATCAAGGTCACTATCTGACTCAGGAACTGAAAATGCAAAGTTGTTCTAGTCAGCATCAGCAAGAGACAGATGGGCACCAGGATCTACACCATATTGTCGGAGACACAGATTTGAAGTTCTAACTTCATTTCTTGCAACACCCATGGCCATTTGATTAACAGTGGTCCTAACATCTGCTTGTAGGGCAACCATTTGTTGCATAGTATCCACCAACTGAAGATAAGCAGAGACAGGAACCATATTAGCCATTTGATGTTCCTGCGAATCCAACCTCTCTGTCAATACCCGATTCTCTTCATTAAGAAAAAGATTCCTTTGATTAGCAGCATCAAGATCAGTTTGAAGAAGGGAAATATGATCAGCATATTCATTATGAGAGATGATTCGCTTTTTGAGATCCTCCTCTTCTTCAAATTGTTTGACAATAGCTTCCACCGCTAGATCAGCAAAAGCACATACTTGTTTGAGCTGGTTTTCAAAGGTAGAAGTAGTAACCTCCCCAGCTCTGCGTATGGCATCAGTCATTCTATCAACAATAGCAGAGCGAATGGTGCTTTGTAGATCTGGTGTAACCTCGGCTAACGTCTTATAAATAGCCAGAGTGGATATGGCAGCCACCTCATCAGCATTAAAACTGCTAGTTGAGGGGCGATCACTAGCAGCTAACATAGAAGTACCTCCGTGGGGTGGTGGAGGTGGAAGGTCAGAATCTGACTCGTCACCATGATCACCATCATTTTTACCTTCACCCGAAGGTTTAGAACCACTGGTATTCTTGTCAGCATCATCAGTTAGATCCACTGGTTTGTCTTTGAAACCAGTCACATTATCATGAGTGACTGGTCCGCCCTTACCAGTACCTTTATCAGCATCACAATCAGATGAAGAATATGTTGAGGAAGAAGATGATGAGTTAAAAGGTACTGGCGAATCAGGGACATTTTGCATAACACATTTACCAGTAGCAGTATTCATGATGAACTTGAGAGGCCTCCATGTACCAGGCCATGGAGAAGCAGCTGGAGCCATACCAAAGTAGTGATAGTATGGTTGCTCATTAACTTGTTGTAGCGTGGCCAGCCTCTCATATATCTCTTCTCTTGCTGGTCGATCCAGTTGAGATAATAGCTCAGTCTGCTCCTCTTCTGGTAATTTGCTGGTTGAGACTATAGCACTTTGGGGATCAATAGTCAGCTGATCCACCAGCAAGGCAACTCTGGGAGTGATGGATGCTCCCCTATAGATGAAGTTTGGTACAACTTCATCAGGATCTGGTACTGGCACACATATAGTTTATTTTCAGCAGAAGCAGTAGCCTGAGAAGAATCAGTGGTGGCAGTAGCAGAGGTACCAGCATCCATAGTGGGTTTCGTAGAACCAGTGACATGTGCAGAATAGGAAGCATGTGCTGTGAGAAGCTCATCAGTAAGTACCACGTCATCTTGGTCATCATCTGTGATAATCTCCTCAATAGAAGCAGTTGGAGGAATGACAGTGGTAGTGCCAGAAATATCAACATCAAGAACCTCCTTAACAATATTACCAATAACCTTTTCAAGTGCAGGAGGAGGTTCCATTATTATCTCCTTAACCACTACAGAATCAGTGGTTGAAGCAGCAATACCAGAGATAGTAGGAGGAGTAGCAGAAATATCAGCAGTAGCTAACTCCTCATTATCAGTAAGAACAGTGGAAGCAACAACCACATTGTCTTCAGTAGAGCCAGCAGCAGTAGAAGCAACAGTACTAGTATCAGTACCACCAGTAGAAAAATTAGTAGCACCAACACCAGTAGCAGAAACGGAGAGCTCATCAGTAGAAACAATAACATCCTTTTCTTGCTCCCCCTCTGCATGTTCATCTACCCTGCTAAGAACTGAAACAAAAGAACATTTTATGTTAACAACTATAGAACCAAATAAATTTGACTCAATAATTGCATCTGTTGTTGGTCTCTGGGGACAGACTGGTGATTTAGTCAGCCCTTCAATTGAGACAGAGTTAGGTGTCTGTAAGTACAGCTGTGACTCTGCTGACTCATTGGCAACTACATGTTGACCCAGATAGTGTAAGAGTTATGGCTGGTAATGATGTAGGAGTGAGACTCTTAGCATGATCCAAGTAACATTTAAGCTGTGCAGTGGCTTGAGCTGATTCAACACGATAAGGAACCAGCTCAAGACTGCTTTGGGGGTCAGTTATGTTCTCTACTGGTTGTACTGTCAGCAGAGGATATTGCATAATGTTCATTTTAGAAAAATGTGGAAGTGCCTGGTTAGAACAGTATGGGTTGCTACTCTTCTTAACACTAGTTTTAAAACCAGTCAGCTTGGGAGTAAAGGTTATGCCTTTAACTCCACTTTCATTTTTCAAGTCGGCAGTTAAAAGATTTTTAATTAAGTTAGAGATTTCTGCTATTTGGTCTAGAGACGCACCAGGATTCATAGCAGCTTTCTTTGCAGAAGCAGCAGTTGAGACTGGGGCAATCCCTCATGTGGTTTGCTTGGAGCCAGTTTTAGCTCGTTTAGATTTGCCTATTACCAAGAAATAGTTAAGCAATGGATTCCAATACTAGAAGTGGGTAGTCAGTATATAAGACTAGGGCTGTTCTTTATGATCAGAGTGCACTAGATTCTAATACAACTACTGCTTTACCAGTATGTGAGACGGTGGCTGTACTGGTTGAGGTAGCTAGCTTCTTCCTTTTCACAGCTGGCTTTCACTGAGGTCCCTCCCCCTCAGCTGGTGCAACACCAGAGGCAGTCGTTGGGTTTACTCCACCCCGAGCAACAAGATACTCGAGCATGCCTGGTGTTAAACTAGTATATGGAGCAGCAGGAGCATCTTTTGGCATTCCCCCTTGTTTTGGAGGCAGGTCGAATGATTGATCAGCAATCTGCTGGTAAGCTTTACCCAGCTCATTTTCAAAAACAAGGCTCAAGAACCTTGGAAAGGGGATTCGATGTGTTCGTTTGGGTGCAAGCACCATTTCCCTTAACCTGAGGTAGATCTCAGCTGCGTAGTCAATGTTCCTGTTGAACAGCAAACCATGACCAATTTTGAGCTCAAAATTTGAGCACTGATCAAAACTACCGGACTTTTGGCTGATGCACTGGGTCAGCAGTAAAAAGAAGTAATACCATAGCGGTGGCATGTTCTTCCTTAGTGGTGTATGAGCAATTGGACCAGCATATCCAATCGTTTCCAGCACTTCCCTCCTGAAATCATCACTCGTTGGTAAATTAACAAATGGACCACCGAGTAATTGAAGGGCACGACGGATGGCATCAACAGTGATCAAGCAGTGTAGGGTTTCAGTCACCATGCCACAAATACATGGAGCATCCTGTTGAGTGGTGGCCATGGTGGCAGTACACTAGAATCTTGCTAAACAGGCTGGATAGAGACGGGAAGGAACTACGGTGATGGATCTCGCCAAGGGGCAACGCCTGATGTAGTCGCTCAAAGCCTCGTAGCCAATGTTGGATTTAGACTTGGGAATTGAAAGAGCGTGTGCTGCATTGCCTCTCGATAGGCGAATCAATGCTTGATCTGGTGCATTAGCAGCCCTGATCAGGTTGGGGTGAAGATTGAACAGTGGACCCTGTACAACTTGTTCCTCAATGATCGGTGGAGGGTGTTGTTCCGGTTGTTGTGGTTTCACCGCTTGTTGTTGCTGTTGTTGTTCCTCTGGCTGATTCTCAGCAGGTGGTGATTGGTGTTGTTGTTCTGCCATTGATGAAATGTTGAAGATGAATGTATGAAATATTTGAAGATTTGGGACTTTTAGAGAGAAGAGTGTGTATTTGAAAGGTAAATCAAAGAGTTAATAACTGAAGGTTATTATGTGGAATTGATCGCCTTATTTAACCTTTCGGATTAGTGGAGAAAGTGCAGGAGAGAGAAAATGACAACTGTCATCTGCAGGCGCGTGGGCAGATGTGACAGACTGGCACGTTTTCGAGGGGACACAGACTGTTGACATGACGTTTAATCGGCTTGAACACGCATACCTCTCATGAAGCATTAAATGCAGCAGTTTTCAAATCAATTTGAAGTTAAAAACCATAAGATAAATTTTGTATTAAATACAAAAATTCATGGTGACATTTAATATGTAATGAATTTAATTATAAATCATTGGGAGTAAATGAGTTTCAGATTTAAGGTATCATTTAAGTATTGTAAGCTATTTATTATTTCGTTTTGAACATTGAATAACCATGATATAAAAGACCTTGTTGTGCTGACTGTTTGACATGTAGGCAGTAAGTGAAAGAATTTGTGACTTACTGGTTTGCCCTACATGTTGTAGAGCCAGCACACCAATAAAGTTGCCTTTTATTTTAAAGTTCAAGCATACACAGCTCAGAGATGAGATAGTTAAAACGTTTCTCATCTAAGGGCTTTGTGAAAAGATCTCCTAACTGCTGGTCTGTTGAAATAAAATGTAGCTCCACATCTCCTTTTTGAACATGATCCCTTATGAAATGATATCGAACGTCAATGTGCTTAGTTCTTGAATGCATCACAGGATTGTTGGTAATAGCAATAGCACTTGTGTTGTCACAGTAGATTGGAGTTTTTGTAACATGAACACCATAGTCCTTCAGTTGGCTTTGCATCCATAGTACTTGAGCAGTACAACTACCAACAGAAACATATTCTGCCTCAGCAGTAGATGTGGACACCATATTTTGCTTTTTGCTCGTCCAGCTGACTAGCCTACCACCCAGTAACTGGCAACCACCAGTAGTACTTTTCCTGTCTATTTTACACCCTGCAAAGTCAGCATCTGAATACCCAATTAGCTCAAAATCCTGGTCTTTGGGATACCAAAGACCATGTTTAGCAGTACCTTTCAGATACCTAAATATCCTTTTTACTGCTAGCAAGTGTGACTCTTTAGGATCAGCTTGATATCTGGCACAGAGACATGTGGCAAACATAATATCTGGTCTGCTGGCTGTAAGATAAAGTAGGGATCCAATCATACCTCTATATTCAGTGATATTGACTGGTTCACCATTGGGATCAGCATCTATTTTAATGGATGCTGCTATTGTGGTCCCTATATCTTTTAAACAGGTCAGACCAAATTTCTTTAACATATCTTTGATATATTTATCTTGAATTATAAAAATTCTATCATCAAGTTGTTTAATTTGCAATCCTAAAAAGTATTGCAAATCTCTTTGTAAGCTCATTTCATATTTCTTTGACGTAAGTTTTGAAAAATCTTGACAATGTTTCTCATTTTTAGATCCATAAATAATATCATCCACATATATCTGTACCAGCAAGAGATCACCATCTATCTCTTTTGAGAATAGAGTGGCTTCAATTGTTCCAACTTTAAAACCTATACCAGTGAGATACACATGAAGTGTCCCATACCATGCTCTTGGTGCCTGTTTTAGGCCATAAAGAGCTTTGTTTAGCTTGTAGATATGGTCTGGATATTTACTGCTTACAAAACCAGGAGGCTGTTTGACATAAACTTCTTCTTGCAGCTTCCTATTTAGAAATGCAGATTTAACATCCATCTGGAATACCCTAAAGTTCATCTTAGCAGCATATTCCAAGAACAATCTGACAACTTCCATCCTAGCCACTGGAGCATATGTCTCTCCATAATCCAATCCTTCTTCCTGTTTGAAGCCCTGAGCTACCAATCTAGCTTTGTTTCTGATTACAATCCCATCTTCATCCATCTTGTTCTTGAAAACCCACTTGGTACCAATGATCTTCTTAGTTTCATCATCAGGTTTAGGTACCAATGTCTAAACCTTATTCCTATCAAACTGGGAGATCTCTTCTTGCATAGCTCCTGCCCAGCTTGGATCTTTGATTGCTTCATCAGGACATGTAGGTTCAATGGTAGACACAAAGTTTACATGCATACAAAAGTTACTGGTTGCATGTCTTCTTGTTTTAACACCACTTGCCAGATTACCAATAATTTATTCAATTGGATGATCCTTTGTCCATCTAGTGTTATGAACAGGTGAGCTTGTTGTGGAACACACAGTATCTTGATCATCAGCTGGCTCAGAGGAATGAGAAGCAGTGGGAGACAGCTGTTCATTATGAGCGTAACCAGTACCAGCTTGAGATCCTTCAGAACCAGTAGACCTATGCTCCAGTTGTAAAACTTCAGTAGAGCCAGTAGGTCCACATGGTTTAGACAAAGATGGAACAGAGTGTTCCATCTCATCATCAGAGAACCCAGCAACATGGATTGGTGAGGGATTTTCTGCTAGTTCTTCTTCATCATCAAGAGCTTGCTGAGTTGGTGATGTGTGCGAGGTGTACTAGGAAATAGTATTATTTTTACAAAGAAATACTATTAAATACGATACAATTTTACACAAGATATTTATTTATTTATAGAATGGATATACATAAACCTTGCTACAACACTTATGGGCTGTGTACCTAATCGTACAGTAGTGTAGTTTTTAGTAAGTTCGGTTCGTTCCACATGGATACTTAGCCAAGTTTAACGCTATATTTTTTTACTTATAATTGTAAAAATACAAAAATATATATAAGTAGTATTATTATTATAAAAGGGGGTTTTTACCGTTTAATAACCGGTTTGTCGATTTTAAAACTTTAGTCGCAGTTAAAACCTAATGTAAAATATTAATTATATAAAAGACTTAATTTAAAACGTAAAGTAAATAACGAAAATAAAATTGCGATAATTAAAAAGTACGATAATTAAAAGTGCAATTAAATACAATGACAATAAATAAAAGTGCGATAATTAAAAGTGCAATTAAATATGAAAATAAAGGAATTATGCTTATTTAAACTTCCGTAATCATGATGTTTGACGTGTTGATTTTAGTTTATTCCCATGGGTTAATTGTCCTTTGTCCTGGATTCTTTAATATGTCCGTCTAGTTTTTGTCCATAACAGTCCATCAGTTATAAATATAAAGTGCGAGTGTCCTCGTCATTTTATCCTTATATCCGAAGTCAAATATTCCAACTAATTGGGGACTTAAACTGTAACAAGATTTTAATACTTTGTTTAATAATTACACCAGGATATCTACTGCGTATAACCCAAGGTTTTAATACTTTGTTAACAATTACGCCAAGTGTCCTTGTACATAATTTCACCCCTGTTTTAATAATTCCATAGACTATTAATCCATTCCCGTGTCCGGTTAAATGAACGATTATTCGTACATATAAATATCCCGCTCATCGTGTCCGATCGAGTGTATATGGTTATTTATAGGTAAGTCCAATTGTAAATCTTTATATTAAAATTAACAAACTATCATTTAGTTAAACAAATATAAATCCCATTAATAGCCCATAGTCTAATTTCCACAAGTGTCGTTCTTTTGTCCAAACCCCAATTATGGTACAAAGCCCAATTACCCAATTTTAATATTTTTAGCCCAACATCATGATTATTTCGGCTTAAATAAGCATAATAATAACTTAGCTACGAGACATTAAATTAAAAATAACATTAACCATGACTTACAGTGATTAAAAATAGCGTAGCGTTACACGGACAGAATTTCGACTTACACACTTACAACATTCGCTAACATATCCTCATTATTATTAAATTAAAATTAAAATTATAATATATATATATATATATATATATATATATATATATATATATATATATATATATATATATATATATATATATATATATATTATAGAGAGATAGAGAGGATTGATAATTTTTGTGTGTAAATTCGTCCAGAATTCGTTGTATTTAAAGAATGTGGCCTGCTACAGTAACTCATGCGGTCGCATAAGATTTTAGTGCAAATCTCATGCACTCGCATGGGCTCATGCACTCGCATGAGTTTTATGCCTATTTCCCATGCGATCGCATGGCCGTCAGATCCAGCTCACATATTTTTTGTTTGCTAGTTTGTCGACGTTATTTATTATAATATATAATATAAAAATAATTTATATAATTATTTAAATATTATATTATATTCTTGTGCATAGTTGACTTGTAATTTTAGCTCCGTTGCGTCGCGCGTTGATAGTTGGTTCATGTTCCGGTTCCGGATTTTTGAACGTCCTTGCGTACTATTTAATATCTTGTACTTTGTGTTTTGCAGCTTGTACTCTTATCATTTTTGGACGTTTCTCATCAATTAATTGAACCACTTGGATTGTACTTTATACTTTTGAGCTTTTTGGTCATTTGCGTCTTCAAATCGTCGTTTTCTTCTTTTATCTTCGCACTTATTTATATAAACGAATATTACATAAAAATAGAACAATTGCAACTAAAAGCTTTACATATTGGAAGGATATTGATACTAAATATATGTTCATTTAGAGCATTCTCAAATATCCCCACACTTGAACGTTGCTTGTCCTCAAGCAATACATAACTTGAAATAAAATCACACTTCACTCGAATCACTTTTTTTATTCTCACACTTTATACATCAGTGATTTTGATACAGCGGTATAAACAATGAGTAACGATGTGGTTTACAGTCCTACATGACTATAAAAATTTAGATCCTTAAGGAAATTGGATCTTTATGAAAACATTTGATCTTTTGAAAATTCATTCTAGCTTTTACCCTAGATAAGTTTTCCGGAATAAACATTCACCGGTGTTTGCAAATTATTTTTGTGGGTTGTGTGGGTTTCAGATTTTAAAATTTTAGCTCAAAACTTGAGGTTTTGTATCACCCACTTGCTAACCTTGTATTTGGAAAGCAACACGTCCTGTATACTTGCTCCGTATATTACCTTTCGGTAAACTACCATCCGGTTGAAAAGGAAAGCGTTGAACAAGCAACTGTTAAGGCAATGTCTAATGACATGCAGATGTTCATGGTCTAAAACATGTCGGATGCAATTACTATCCTTTGTAGGAGCAATAGTAAAGATCACCCTATAATTTTTCGGTCTGGCACAAGGTCCTGTCTTCGACCATACTATGCAACCACCGTTCTTACGGTTGACACCCGATTTCGTTCAGGTGACCTAATGAATTCCAGGTGAATTCTCAGGATTTTACGTTCAATGGTAATGAACGCATTAAAAATGGGTTTTTAGAAAACAAATCGGTTTTAATTTTGATCAAAATATTTTCTCGTTCAAGCTCGAGTTTAGATATCATCGAATTTCATGAGTTTTTAATTCTCAATCTTTAAGGTCAATCTCAAGGATTGAGTAATATCAGGCTTAAAAACTGATTTTTAATCTTTTAAGGAGATTATCCAGCTAATTTGCACGGCGTCCTCCCTATTTTACGAGACAGATCCTCTCATGATTAGGATAAGTCTGACTACTTGGCGACCCTGTTTGATGCTGAGGTCCGTGGATTTCCTGCTGATTTTAGTGATGACTTTTCTAGATTTTTCGTCAACCTACAGCTGGTCTGGACGACAACTTCATGACCTAAATCAAGAAACGCGTGTCTTTTTCGGAAGACTTTACTTCCTTTTAACGATGGAATTGATTCATCGTGTAGATCCATCTTTCTTTCAAATATATTATAAGAAATTAGGTAAAACGGTTAATTTTGTCCAAAACAAAAGTATCTTCAGTTATTTGTACAAAAATATGTGATATATGTTCAAAATAACTTGGTAAATTTTTCCCACACTTGGCTTTTATTTTCCTTTTTATTGTCCTCTATTCCATTTTAAATGAATTCTAATATTTTGGTTTGTTTCTCAATTTATGTCCTTTTCGAGGTAACAATAATTTCGGTATTAACACCTAGTTTTATCGTTCATAAATATGTATAAACATGATTTTGAATTCATTTAATTGAAAATTTTGAAAATTTTACTAGAATTGGGTAGTCAGTATATAAGACTAGGGCTGTTCTTTATTATCAGAGAGCACTAGATTCTAATACAACTACTGCGTTACTAGTATTTTTAATGGTAACCAAGTGTATAAGTCAAAAAATTTTAAAAATCCTAAATAATTTAACCCCTTCCCACACTTAAGATCTTGCAATGCCCTCATTTGCAAGAAATCAGTAATAATTTAAATTATTGAGGGTGATTAGCGTAGAAAAATGATTAAATTTTACCAAAGTTTCCAAACATATTGGCGTTTGTTTGCTGAATGATAAATGGTGCACATCATTTGTTCATTCCGTCTTGTTGTTACATCACATTTGTTTTTCGTTTTGTCACCATAATTAGTAGCTCTTGCTGAACTTAATGCCAGTATTTGAAAATGCGCTGTTTTACCCTGTTGTGTACAATTGACAATATACATACATACAAATATAAATATGCATCGTAATTTGAAATAGGACTTAAAATCCCACTTTCAAATCAAATATGAAATATTAGTACCAAATTAAAAAAAAATATTAAACAATACATTAATGTATCACAATATCATATGTTTAAACATAAATAAATAAAAATAATAAAAAGATAAAAATCATAGAAATCACCAACAGGATCTATATCAATCTGGATAGGGGTTCCAGTTCATGTCATCGTCCGAGTTCCATGCTTGGTGATAGGTGTACTGGTAGGCCTGGTTAGGGTCGTAGAGAGTATATGGTGGTCTCATCTTGGGCTGGTGTGGAGGATAGTAAGCGGGTCGGGTCGGAATGTAGTGATCCTGAGGTGACAACCGGCTCATAATCTGACATTGATGATAGTCCCATCTATCATGCTGTCGTTGCCTGGAATGCTCGTAATCATTTCGGGCTTGTCACTGCTCCATCCGACGAAATCTCTCCGCGTTTGTCATATCTACCTCATCTATATGCTGGTAGGCATCAGTCATAGCCTCCCGAATGACATCCCTAATTTCATCTGCTTCCTCCATTTCCTCATCTGAAACTCTCTCTACCTGAGGATGATTACCTTCATAGGGTACTGCTTGATTTCGTCTACTCTTTAATACCTTAGCACCCGCATAAACCTTTAATCCTAAAGGCTCAACCTGTTCCCTACATTCCAAAAGTGAACCCCCTTGGTTCCTATCTACACCTAAGTACTCTCCAATGAGAGTAACAAAAATACCTCCTCCTATAATCCCCCTTCCTGTATTCCTTCCACCATTTTTGACAAATAAAAACCAACACAGTTGGGGATATTAACAAAGCTTCTTGGGTCTCGAATACACTTTAGGTAAAATAAATCATGTAAGGTCATTTTCTCCTTGTTGTGACCTCTCTGTGTAATCGAGTTAGCCAAAAATCTATGAATTATACGAAGCTCGGCTTTGTTAATATGTAAGTAGGAGTGTTTTCCTCCCAGTGTAAAAACATTATAGTTTGACATACGCCTCCAGACGGCGTTCGCGTCAAAATTCCTATCTACCCTTTAACCACGACAAATCAAATTCATACAATCGGGTAGTAGCAATTCACTAGGAGTGTAAATCTGTAATGCCCTGGCCATGTCCAGCATGGACATCCTGTACATCCTACGGCCAAGTATAAACCTAAGAAAAATTCTATCATCTAATCTATCTACATCTACATTTAACGCTATAGTACTCATCAGCTCAACACACCATTCCATATATACAGGTATACGAATGGTGAATAGACGTTCCCAATCGGGAAAAGAAGAACTGCCATACCTTTGGATCAGATGGAGTCTAACTTGGTTAGCTAGTTGGACCCTTTCCAAAGGATCCCAATCGATTACTCTTGGCACCTCTACATTTTTCGGTAGCAGTTTGAATTTGTTACTTTGATATGATGGGTAATCCCTCCAGCTTCTATCGAATCTCAGATTAGGATGCAACGTGTGTTCAGGAATCGTTAGGTATTCTACTGGTGGATGCATTGGAAATACTGTGAAGGCATCCACAAACTGTAGCGGATCATAATAAGGTACGTGTTGATCAGGCTGTTGTTGTGGTTCCTGTTGTTGCTCCGGTTCAGGCTCGTATTGCATTTCTGGTTCAGGTTGTGGTTGTGGTTGTGGTTGTGGTTGTCTAGATGATGATGTTGCACCATCAGTATCTGTAAATCTGTGCAAAACACATTAAACACAAAATTTGTGCATCCAAATATGCATTAGTGTTAGCAAAATAACAAATTGAAACAATTACAATAACATGTTAAATCAAAATTAAACTTATACACATTTTCACAATTTTAACAATTCTATACTCAAATAAGCCTATATGAAAATGTTTACAAAGTTCATAAGCATTTAACTCAAATAACATGTTAAAACATCCATTACTAACAATTAAACAAGTCTCAAATGGTAATTATATCAAATTAATCAAGTTCATGAATTTTAGACTTAAAAAGTCCACTTTAATCTTCAAAAATGATGTTTAGGATCAAAGTTTGGATCATTTAGCTACCTAAACATGTTACACTACTTAATTTAGCAATAATTCAGGACAAAAATCGGCCATAACCTGTTTATATCAAAAAGCCCCAAATTGCTCAAGAACACAAACCCTAGATTTCTAATAATTTTGAAGTTTTTGGCTTCAAATCATGTTAAATAGCATCAATCTAGGTTATACATGCATAAAATACTAACAATTTAACTCTAATTACACTAGAAACTAACAAAATCAAATTAGGAAAAATATAGCTCAAGAACACTAAAAATCAAATTTAAAGAGGTTTAGGGATGTAATTGTTACCTTTCTTGATAAACTTCTAAACAATTTCATGTTTAGAGCGGATTGTAGTAAGAAATTTGATGAATTTTGGTGAAAAAATGATGAAATTTGAGAGGTTTTGGGAGTGTGGTTCGTATATGTGTGTGTGTTGTGGTGAAGAGAGCAGAACAGACTGCCTTTTGTTGCTGGCCAAAATTTCAGCTCCATGCGATCGCATGGATTGGGAGGCCAAATCCCATGCGATCGCATGGGGTTCGGGTACAGTACATTTTTGTTTTTTTTTTTATATATATATAAACCTTATAACTTCTAAAACATAAATTAATAAAATTTTAAAAATTTGTTTCTTTTTAGGAGTGAGGGTGTTTCGGATCGTTATCCTAGTCCGTCCCTCGACAAAATTTTAAAATTTGTCAATTCAAAGCGTTGTTTTAAAAGGAAAGATTTTTGGGTTTTTTAATGTTTTTGGCATACTTTAATTCAATAAGATTAAAAATAATGATAATAAAAGTTCTTGTCCCTCCCTTGGGTAGAGCAATTTCGGTTCAACGACCTAGTTTTCAACTCACGACGAATTTTAAAAATCATATTTTTAACTTAACGAAATAAAGTAAATTTTTGTTTTTAAATTCACACCAAACTTAAATTTAAAATGCATAAAATTAAAAATTCATATTATGAAAATTATAAATTCACACGAAACTTTTATTATATTTTTATTTTTATACAAACTTATATTAAAAATATATATTTTTCAAATATTTACAAACTTAAATATATTGATTTTAAAAAGTTTATAATGATAATTTAATATTAATTTTAAAACAAAGTAAAAAAAATAAAATTAAAAATCTTTTTGGTCTTTTATCCCACTTTAATCAATCAAATATTATCAAAAATATACGCCCCTCTTTTCGGTAAAGTAATTTCGGTTCCACGACTTAGTTTTACTCCTGACGAATTTCTGAAATATTTTGGGTTGATTGATTAAAGATATTTATACCTTAAGAATAAACGGTAAATTTCGCAGTGATGTAATAAATTTTTGCATGATATCAATAATTTCGGTCGCAAAACCTAATTTTATTGAGTATCAATTTAATACTTTTTAGCGAACAATTTAGCGTTTATTATCAAAAGGTTAAAAGCAATAAAAATAAAAATAAAAACTGTATGTACTTACCTGTGAAATAGAATTATCAATGACCTGCTTTAGCCCACTCATAAGATAGTCGGACTAATTGGTTTTCCATAACTACATAGGCGTAACCTCGAGCATTCAACATTTTTTCTTCGAAACATATGAACGGTCCATCTCTGCATAAAGTAACAAATTCGGTATTTGAATATGTTTGATTATTTGAACATTTACCTTCTTGTGACCATTTTCCGTATTTGTGACATCTTTCAAGGTGTCGTGCTCTTCTTTTCGCTACGGATTTTGATTTTCCTTTACCAAACTGTAACTTATTATTTTCGTTTCTGGATTCTTTTCTTACTCCGTCCAATTTACCTCTGATTAATGATACCAATTCACTTGGAAGGGTGTCATTATTACGTTTAGTGATCAAAGTGTGTAGCATTAGACCATGGTTTAGTTCACAGGAAGTCTTCATCTCGTAAAACTTAAAAAAAATAAAAATTCAGAATGGGGGAAGAAGACTAGTTCTTTAGGGTCTGCTAGGGAAAGACCATTCAGATTCCATTCTCGAAAACTACACGAAAACAGAACATCTAACTCTAACAGAAATACTTATTATCCTTTAAAGACTTGATTCTCCCCATACTTAGTTAGCTGTGGTGTTAAAATTGTGATTAACTTCGTTGTCAACTTTCATCGGACTATCTATGTAATGTTTAACTCTGTGACCATTAACTTTAAATTCAATCCCATTTAAATTTATTAATTCTATTGTTCCGTACGGGAAAATTCTTTTGACTATGAATGGTCCAGACCATCTTGATTTCAATTTTCCAGGAAATAGCTTGAATCATGAATTAAAAAGAAGAACTCTGTCTCCTTCTTTAAATTCTTTTGAACTTCTGATTCTTTTATCATGCCATTTCTTCGTTCTTTCCTTATAGATTAACGAATTTTCGTATGCTTCATGTCTCAATTCTTCTAATTCGTTTAGTTGACTTAATCGTAGACGTCCGACTTCATGTAAATCCAGATTACATGTTTTCAAAGCCCAAAATGCTTTGTGTTCAATTTCTACTGGAAGATGACATGCTTTTCCATAAACGAGTCTAAAAGGTGTGGTTCCAATTGGAGTTTTGTAGGCTGTTCTAAAAGCCCAGAGTGCATCCTCCAATTTCATGGACCATTCCTTCGGATTTGATCCTACGGTTTTCTCTAGAATACGTTTTAATGCTCGATTGGTATTTTCAACTTGTCCACTTGTTTGTGGATGATATGCGGTGGAGATTTTATGAGTTACTCCATATCTTTTAAGAACTTTCTCAAGTTGATTGTTACAAAAATGAGTACCCCGATCACTTATTAAAGCTTTCGGTGTTCCGAACCTAGCAAAAAGACGTTTTAAAAAGTTGACTACAACTCGTGCATCGTTAGTTGGGAGAGCTTGTGCTTCCACCCATTTAGATACATAATCAATGGCAACGAGAATGTAAAGATTATTATGAGATTTTGGAAATGGACCCATAAAGTCAATACCCCAAATGTCAAATACTTCACATACTTGAATGACATTTTGTGGCATTTCATCACGTTGACTTATTTTTCCAGCCCTTTGACAAGCATCACAGGATTTGCAAAGAAGGTGTGCATCTTTGAAAATTGTAGGCCAATAGAATCCAGCATCATAAACTTTTCTTGCTGTGAGTTGAGGCCCATAATGCCCTCCTGTTGGTCCTGTGTGACAATGGTTTAAGATTTGACTAGCTTCATCTCCGAATACACATCGGCGTATTATTCCATCGGGACAACTTTTAAACAAATGTGGATCTTCCCAGAAATAGTGTTTTATATCACTAAAGAATTTCTTTCGTTTTTGGTATGATAATCCTTTTTCAAGGAATCCACATACTAAGTAGTTTGCATAGTCTGCAAACCATGGAATTTCATTATAATCTATCTTCAATAGATATTTATCAGGAAAGTTGTCTTGTAAGGCCTATTCATTTAGAACTTCTAATTCGGGATTTTCAAGACGAGAAAGATGATCGGCGGCGAGATTTTCTGCTCCCTTTTTATCTCGGATTTCAATATCGAACTCTTGTAAGAGTAAGATCTGTAGTGACCCGAACTTTTCCATGTTTATATATATATTAAATAAAATTGTTATTTACATGATTAAGTGTTTCCAACATATTAAGCAATCAAACTTGTTAAGACTTGATTAATTGAAATAGGTTTCATATAGACAATTGACCACCCAAGTTGACCGGTGATTCACGAACGTTAAAACTTGTAAAAACTATATGATGACATATATATGGTTATATATATATTGTTAACATGATATTATGATAAGTAAACATATCATTAAGTATATTAACAATGAACTTCATTTGTAAAAATAAGACTACTAACTTAATGATTTTGAAACGAGACATATATGTAACGATTATCGTTGTAACGACATTTAATGTATATATATCATATTAAGATATATTAATACATCATGATATCATGATAATGTAATAATTTAACATCTCATTTGATTTAATAAACAATGGGTTAACAACATTTAACAAGATCGTTAACCTAAAGGTTTCAAAACAACACTTACATGTAACGACTAACGATGACTTAACGACTCAGTTAAAATGCATATATACATGTAGTATTTTAATATGTATTCATACACTTTTGAAAGACTTCAAGACACTTATCAAAATACTTCTACTTAACAAAAATGCTTACAATTACATCCTCGTTCAGTTTCATCAACAATTCTACTCGTATTAACCCGTATTCGTACTCGTACAATACACAGCTTTTAGATGTATGTACTATTGGTATATACACTCCAATGATCAGCTCTTAGTAGCCCATGTGAGTCACCTAACACATGTGGGAACCATCATTTGGCAACTAGCATGAAATATCTCATAAAATTACAAAAATATGAGTAATCATTCATGACTTATTTACATGAAAACAAAATTACATATCCTTTATATCTAATCCATACACCAACGACCAAAAACACCTAAAAACACTTTCATTCTTCAATTTTATTCATCTAATTGATCTCTCTCAAGTTCTATCTTCAAGTTCTAAGTGTTCTTCATAAATTCTACACGTTCTAGTTTCATAAAATTAAGAATACTTCCAAGTTTGCTAGCTTACTTCCAATCTTGTAGAGTGATCATACAACCTCATAAAATCTTTCTTATTTACAGTAAGATATCTTTCTAATACAAGGTAATACTCATATTCAAACTTTGATTCAATTTCTATAACTATAACAATCTTATTTCGAGTGAAAATCTTACTTGAACTGTTTTCGTGTCATGATTCTGCTTCAAGAACTTTCAAGCCATCCAAAGATCCTTTGAAGCTAGATCTATTTTTCTCATTTCCAGTAGCTTTATTCAGAAAACTTGAGGTAGTAATGATGTTCATAACATCATTCGATTCATACATATAAAGCTATCTTATTCGAAGGTTTAAACTTGTAATCACTAGAACATAGTTTAGTTAATTCTAAACTTGTTCGCAAACAAAAGTTAATCCTTCTAACTTGACTTTTAAAATCAACTAAACACATGTTCTATATCTATACGATATGCTAACTTAATGATTTAAAACCTGGAAACACGAAAAACACCGTAAAACCGGATTTACGCCGTCGTAGTAACACCGCGGGCTGTTTTGGGTTAGTTAATTAAAACTATGATAAACTTTGATTTAAAAGTTGTTCTTCTGGGAAAATGGTTTTTCTTATGAACATGAAACTATATCCAAAAAGCATGGTTAAACTCAAAGTGGAAATATGTTTTCTAAAATGGTCATCTAGACGTCGTTCTTTCGACTGAAATGACTACCTTTACAAAAATGACTTGTAACTTATATTTCCGACTATAAACCTATAATTTTTCTGTTTAGATTCATAAAATAGAGTTCAATATGAAACCATAGCAATTTGATTCACTTAAAACGGATTTAAAATGAAGAAGTTATGGGTAAAACAAGATTGGATAATTTTTCTTGTTGTAGCAACGTGAAAATTGCTAACAAATATATATTAATCATATCCTAGCTAACTTATATTGTATTATACATGTATTCTAATATATTATGTAATCTTGGGATACCATAGACACGTATGCAAATGTTTTGACATATCATATCGACCCATGTGTATATATTATTTGGAACAACCATAGATACTCTATATGCAGTAATGTAGGAGTTAGCTATACAGGGTTGAGGTTGATTCTAAAAATATATATACTTTGAGTTGTGATCTAGCCTGAGACATGTATACACTGGGTCGTGGATTGATTCAAGATAATATATATCAATTTTTTTCTGTACATCTAACGTTGGATAACCAGTTGTAGGTTACTAACGAGGACAGCTGACTTAATAAACTTAAAACATCAAAATGTATTAAAAGTATTGTAAATATATTTTGAATATACTTTGATATATATGTACATATTTGTTATAGGTTCGTGAATCGACCAGTGGCCAAGTCTTACTTCCCGACGAAGTAAAAATCTGTGAAAGTGAGTTATAGTCCCACTTTTAAAATCTAATATTTTTGGGATGAGAATACATGCAGGTTTTATAAATGATTTACAAAATAGACACAAGTATGTGAAACTACATTCTATGGTTGAATTATCGAAATCGAATATGCCCCTTTTTATTAAGTCTGGTAATCTAAGAATTAGGGAACAGACACCCTAATTGACGCGAATCCTAAAGATAGATCTATTGGGCCTAACAAACCCCATCCAAAGTACCGGATGCTTTAGTACTTCGAAATTTATATCATATCCGAAGGGTGTCCCGGAATGATGGGGATATTCTTATATATGCATCTTGTTAATGTCAGTTACCAGGTGTTCACCATATGAATAATTTTTATCTCTATGTATGGGATGTATATTGAAATATGAAATCTTGTGGTCTATTGTTACGATTTGATATATATAGGTTAAACCTATAACTCACCAATATTTTTGTTGACGTTTAAAGCATGTTTATTCTCAGGTGAATATTAAGAGCTTCCGCTATTGCATACTAAAATAAGGACAAGATTTGGAGTCCATGTTTGTATGATATTATGTAAAAACTGCATTCAAAAAACATATGTCGATGTAATATATTTCTATTGTAAACCATTATGTAATGGTCGTGTGTAAACAGTATATTTTAGATTATCATTATTTGATAATCTACGTAATGCTTTTGAAACCTTTATTGATAAAATAAAGGTTATGGTTGTTTTAAAAATGAATGCAGTCTTTGAAAAACGTCTCATATAGAGGTCAAAACCTCGCAACGAAATCAATTAATATGGAACGTTTATAATCAATATGAACGGGACATTTCAGTTGGTATCCGAGCGTTGGTCTTAGAGAACCGGAATTTTGCATTAGTGTGTCTTATCGAGTTTGTTAGGATGCATTAGTGAGTCTGGACTTCGACCGTGTTTACTTGAAAAATGATTGCTTAACAAATTTTGTTGGAAACTATATATTTTTAACATGTGAATATTATGTGATATATTAATCTCTTAACGTGTTTGATATTATGTGATAGATGTCTACCTCTAGAACAAGTCCCATTGACTCACCTAATAATAATGAAGAGTCAAATGTAAATTGGAATGATTCCTGGACTGATTCACAAGTTCCCGAAGAGGAACCTAAAGAAGAGTCGGAACTGGAAGAAGAATCGGAACCGGAAGAAGAAATAGAACCAGTGGGGGAAATAATAAAACGGTTAAGTAGAAGAAAATCCTCAACCAACCGACCAAAGTTAATTATGGTCAATGGTGTTTCCGCCAAGGAAGCAAAGTAGTGGGAGGATTACCAATTCTCCGATGAATCGGATCCCGACAAGGATTCCGATGATGATATAGAAATTACCACAACACAATTTAATAAGGCAAAAGAGAACAATAAGGGAAAGGGCATAAAAATAGAGAAATTTGATTCCAAACCCGATGAACTTTATATGTAACGTCAACACCCGTATTTCTTAAGTTGTGACAATAACCCAGGAACCTCTAAACCACCAGGTTTTTCTAAACCAATGTGGAAAACGACGGCTCATATTAGGGGAACATCATATATCCCTAGAAACTTGGCAAAACGAACCAAAACCGAAGAAGAAGAAACGAGCGAGTCGGAATAAGATAGTTGTATTCGTGTGGTGTAATATATGTAATATAGTGTGCTTATGCTTTATGATATATGTAAAAATTGCTTGTATTAATAAGTATTTTTTTATGAATCTAACTCTTGTCTATTTTACAGTATAAAAACACAAAATAGATAGACAACCCAATATTTTAAGAGACCTACCCGGAGACATGATTGATGAAATCTTGTCTAGAGTCGGTCAGAATTCCTCGGCACAACTATTTAAGGCGAGATCAGTTTGTAAGACATTCGAAGAACGTTCCAAGAATGCCTTGGTTTATAAAAGGCTTTCGTTCGAAAGATGGGGGATATCACATTGGGAAATCCATAAGTTACGATGTGTTTACTTTGACGCATATATTGCGGGGAACCCAAATGCTATTTTACGCAACGGGTTAAGAAATTATTTTGACTCAATATATCCGAATATAGGACTTCGTGATTTAGAAAAAGCGGCTAACATTCAACATAAAGAAGCATGTTATGCTTACAGGTTAGTAATGTTCGCTTCTCATCAAAGTGAGAACAAGAACATCGGGCTACAACTATTAAACAAAACGTTCCCACAAGTGACGGACTCAGTAGTTGGGGTGAGAAACAAAGTTTTTAGATTGTTACAGGACTGTTGGACATTACGTAACCCTCGTCCCTTTGATGACGTTACAACACGCTGTCTTATCAACGGACATAACGGTTATGTTCCACAAGACCAAGGATGGGAAGTAGTCCTAGTAAAACCAGAATGCATGACTTGTTTCTGGACGTATGAATTACGTGTCTTTATTGCCTTTGCTGAGCGACTTGTGTACTAGCTAGAATTATCTTCACAACTACCTTGTATCAAAGTTATTGTGTGCTATATTTCATGTTATATGTAAAATAAGCGGTATTGTAAGTTTGTAAAATATTGTGAAAAAGTTTGAACGCGAAATATTATTATAATCAGTTTTTCATATAGAATTGTAGTAGCTGAATTGTATATTAGCTACTAAGTATGAACTTAACGGGCAGGTACTACCCGAATTTAAACTTATAAAACGCTAATATGAAGAAAAAGCTTTTATAAATGAGTTCATATTATGCTACGAGATACTATTGACTACTCTTAATATTCTGTATGATTAACTTGTTTCATTTGACTATTTGAAGAAAATGGCACCGACTACTCGACAAACCATGAATATGAGCGAAGAGGACTTTCGTACCTTTCTTGCTGCAAACATAGCCGCAGTACAGGTTGCGCTACATACCAACAATAACTCCGAATCTAGCAATGCAGCTAACGGCGCAAGAAATCATGTAGGATGCACCTACAAAGAATTCATTGCCTGCAAACCTTTGGAATTTGATGGAACCGAAGGACCGATCGGATTGAAACTGTGGACCGAGAAGGTCGAATCGGTGTTTGCCATAAGTAAGTGTACTGAAGAGGACAAAGTGAAGTACGTTATGCATACCTTCACAGGTACTGCGTTAACATGGTGGAATACCTATCTAGAGCAAGTGGGACAAGATGATGCTTACGCACTACCGTGGTCAACATTCAAGCACTTGATGAACGAGAAGTACTGTCCCAGAACCGAGGTCAATAAGCTCAAGATAGAACTTAGAGGGTTACGAACCCAAAGATTTGATATTACCACGTACGAAAGACGATTCACAGAATTGTGTCTATTGTGTTCGAGAGCGTTCGAAGATGAGGAAGATAAGATCGACGCATTTGTGAAAGGATTACCGGAAAGAATCCAAGAAGATATAAGTTCACACGAGCCCGCCTCCATACAACAGGCATGTAGAATGGCTCACAAACTAGTGAACCAGATTGAGGAAAGAATTAAAGAACAGGCGGCTGAAGAGGCCAATGTGAAGCAAGTCAAAAGAAAGTGGGAGAAAAACGGTGATAAGAGTCACTAAAACAACAACAACTATCCGAACAATCGCAACATCAATCGGAACTACAACAAACGGTAAAACAACAACAACAACAACTACAATAATCATCCCAACAACAATAACAACCGCAACAACAACAACAATCAGAAGCAGCTATGCCAAAGGTGTGAAAAGTATCACTCGGGGTTCTGCACGAAATTTTGCAACAAGTGTCAAAGAAATGGTCATAGCGCGGTGAAGTGTGAGGTCTACGGACCAGGGGTTAACAGAACGAAAGGAACAAATGGTGTCGGAACGAGTAATGGCGGAGCAAGTAGTGTTGGAGCAAGTTATGCCAATGTAGTTTGTTATAAGTATGGAAAACCGGGCCACATTATTAGAAATTGCCCGAACCAGGAGAACACAAATGGATAAGGCCGCGGAAGAGTTTTCAATATTAATGCGGCAGAGGCACAGGAAGACCCGGAGCTTGTTACGGGTACGTTTCTTATTGACGATAAATCTGCTTATGTTTTATTTGATTCGGGTGCGTATAGAAGTTATATGAGTAGAGAATTTTGTGCTAAATTAAGTTGCCCATTGGCACCTTTGGATAGTAAATTTTTACTCGAATTAGCAAATGGTAAATTAATTTCAGCAGATAATATATGTCGGAATCGAGAAATTAAACTGGTTAGCGAAACATTTAAGATTGACTTGATACCAGTTGAGTTAGGGAGTTTTGATGTGATAATCGGTATGGACTGGTTGAAAGAAGTGAAAGCAGAGATCGCTTGTTATAAAAATACAATTCGCATTATCCGAGAAAAAGGAAAACTCTTAATGGTGTACGGAGAAAAGGGCAACACGAAGCTACATCTTATTAGTAATTTGAAGGCACAAAAACTAATAAGAAAAGGTTGCTATGCTATTCTAGCACACGTCGAGAAAGTACAAACTGAAGAAAAGAGCATCAATAATGTTCCCGTCGCAAAAGAATTTCCCGATGTACTTCCGAAAGAATTATCGGGATTACCCCCACATCGATCCGTTGAATTTCAAATAGATCTTGTACCAGGAGCTGCACCAATAGCTCGTGCTCCTTACAGACTCGCACCCAGTGAGATGAAAGAACTGCAAAGCCAATTACAAGAACTTTTAGAGCGTGGTTTCATTCGACCAAGCACATCACCGTGGGGAGCTCCTGTTTTGTTTGTCAAGAAGAAAGATGGTACATTCAGGTTGTGTATCGACTACCGAGAGTTGAACAAACTTACCATCAAGAACCGCTACCCACTACCGAGAATTGACGACTTATTTGATCAACTACAAGGCTCGTCTGTTTATTCAAAGATTGACTTACGTTTCGGGTATCATCAAATGCGGGTGAAAGAAGATGATATTCAAAAGACTGCTTTCAGAACACGTTACGGTCATTATGAGTTTATAGTCATGCCATTTGGTTTAACTAATGCACCAGCTGTGTTCATGGACCTTATGAACCGAGTGTGTGGACCATACCTTGACAAGTTTGTCATTGTTTTCATTGATGACCTACTTATTTACTCAAAGAATGACCAAGAACACGGTGAACATTTGAGAAAGGTGTTAGAAGTATTGAGGAAGGAAGAATTTACGCTAAGTTTTCAAAGTGTGCATTTTGGTTGGAAGAAGTTCAATTCCTCGGTCACATAGTGAACAAAGAATGTATTAAGGTGGATTCGGCAAAGATAGAAACTGTTGAAAAGTGGAAAACCCCGAAAACTCCGAAATACATACGCCAGTTTTTAGGACTAGCTGGTTACTACAGAAGGTTCATCCAAGACTTTTCCAGAATAGCAAATCCCTTGACTGCATTAACGCATAAAGGGAAGAAATTTGAATGGAAGGATGAACAAGAGAAAGCGTTTCAGTTATTGAAGAAAAATCTAACTACGGCACCTATATTGTCATTGCCTGAAGGGAATGATGATTTTGTGATTTATTGTGACGCATCAAAGTAAGGTCTCGATTGTGTATTAATGCAATGAACGAAGGTGATTGCTTATGCGTCTAGACAATTGAAGATTCACGAACAAAATTATATGACGCATGATTTGGAATTAGGCGCGGTTGTTTTTGCATTAAAGACTTAGAGGCACTACTTATATGGGGTCAAAATTA
This sequence comes from Rutidosis leptorrhynchoides, assembly GCF_046630445.1. Classification (NCBI taxonomy): domain Eukaryota; kingdom Viridiplantae; phylum Streptophyta; class Magnoliopsida; order Asterales; family Asteraceae; genus Rutidosis; species Rutidosis leptorrhynchoides. Next base: position 376,585,656 of record NC_092338.1, read on the forward strand.
TTATATATACCGACCACAAAAGTCTTCAACACATATTTAATCAGAAATAACTGAATATGAGGCAGCGTAGGTGGATTGAATTGTTGAATGATTATGACTTTGAGATTTGTTACCACCCGGGGAAGGCAAATGTGGTAGCCGACGCCTTGAGCAGGAAGGACAGAGAACCCATTCGAGTAAAATCTATGAATATAATGATTCACAATAACCTTACTACTCAAATAAAGGAGGCGCAACAAAGAGTTTTAAAAGAGGGAAATTTAAAGGATGAAATACCCAAAGGATCGAAGAAGCATCTTAATATTCGGGAAGACGGAACCCGGTATAGGGCTGAAAGGATTTGGGTACCAAAATTTGGAGATATGAGAGAAATGGTAATTAGAGAAGCTCATAAAACCAGATACTCAATACATCCAGGAACGGGGAAGATGTACAAGGATCTCAAGAAACATTTTTGGTGGCCGGGTATGAAAGCCGATGTTGCTAAATACGTAGGAGAATGTTTGACCAGTTCTAAGGTCAAAGCTGAGCATCAGAAACCATCAGGTCTACTTCAACAACCCAAAATCCCGGAATGGAAATGGGAAAACATTACCATGGATTTCATCACTAAATTGCCAAGGACTGCAAGTGGTTTTGATACTATTTGGGTAATAGTTGATCGTCTCACCAAATCAGCACACTTCCTGCCAATAAGAGAAGATGACAAGATGGAGAAGTTAGCACGACTGTATTTGAAGGAAGTCATCTCCAGACATGGAATACCAATCTCTATTATCTCTGATAGGGATGGCAGATTTATTTCAAGATTCTGGCAGACATTACAGCAAGCATTAGGAACTCATCTAGACATGAATACTACCTAGCATCCACAAACTGATGGGCAGAGCGAAAGGACAATACAAACGTTTGAAGACATGCTACGAGCATGTGTTATTGATTTCGGAAACAGTTGGGATCGACATCTACCGTTAGCAGAATTTTCCTACAACAACAGCTACCATTCAAGCATTGAGATGGCACCGTTTGAAGCACTTTATGGTAGAAAGTGCAGGTCTCCGATTTGTTGGAGTGAAGTGGGGGATAGACAGATTACGGGTCCGGAGATAATACAAGAAACTACCGAGAAGATCATCCAAATTCAACAACGGTTGAAAACCGTCCAAAGTCGACAAAAGAGCTACGCTGACATTAAAAGAAAAGATATAGAATTTGAAATTGGAGAGATGGCCATGCTTAAAGTTGCACCTTGGAAAGGTGTTATTCGATTTAGTAAACGAGAGAAATTAAATCCAAGGTATATCGGACCATTCAAGATTATTGATCGTGTCGGACTAGTAGCTTACCGACTTGAGTTACCTCAACAACTCGAGCCTGTACATAACACTTTCCACGTCTCGAATTTGAAGAAATGTTTTGCTAAAGAAGATCTCACTATTCCGTTAGATGAAATCCAAATCAACGAAAAACTTCAATTCATCGAAGAACCCGTCGAAATAATGGATCGTGAGGTTAAAAGACTTAAGCAAAACAAGATACCAATTGTTAAGGTTCAATGGAATGCTCGTAGAGGACCCGAGTTCACTTGGGAATGAGAAGATCAGATGAAGAAGAAATACCCGCATTTATTTCCAGAAGATACGTCAACACCTCCAACTGCTTAAAATTTCGGGACGAAATTTATTTAACTGGTAGGTACTGTAGTGACCCGAACTTTTCCATGTTTATATATATATTAAATGAAATTTTTATTTACATGATTAAGTGTTTCCAACATATTAAGCAATCAAACTTGTTAAGACTTGATTAATTGAAATAGGTTTCATATAGACAATTGACCACCCAAGTTGACCGGTGATTCACGAACGTTAAAACTTGTAAAAACTATATGATGACATATATATGGTTATATATATAGTAAACATGATATTATGATACGTAAACATATCATTAAGTATATTAACAATGAACTTCATTTGTAAAAACAAGACTACTAACTTAATGATTTTGAAACGAGACATATATGTAACGATTATCGTTGTAACGACATTTAATGTATATATATATATATATATATCATATTAAGATATATTAATACATCATGATATCATGATAATGTCATAATTTACCATCTCATTTGATTTAATAAACAATGGGTTAACAACATTTAACAAGATCGTTAACCTAAAGGTTTCAAAACAACACTTACATGTAACGACTAACGATGACTTAACGACTCAGTTAAAATGTATATACATGTAGTGTTTTAATATGTATTCATACACTTTTTAAAGACTTCAAGACACTTATCAAAATACTTCTACTTAACAAAAATGCTTACAATTACATCTTCGTTCAATTTCATCAACAATTCTACTCGTATGCACCCGTATTCGTACTCGTACAATACATAGCTTTTAGATGTATGTACTATTGGTATATACACTCTAATGATTAGCTCTTAGCAGCCCATGTGAGTCACCTAACACATATGGGAACCATCATTTGGCAACTAGCATGAAATATCTCATAAAATCACAAAAATATGAGTAATCATTCATGATTTATTTACATGAAAACAAATTTACATATCCTTTATATCTAATCCATACACCAATGACCAAAAACACCTACAAACACTTTCATTCTTTAATTTTCTTCATCTAATTAATCTCTCTCAAGTTCTATCTTCAAGTTCTAAGTGTTCTTCATAAATTCTACAAGTTCTAGTTTCATAAAATCAAGAATACTTCCAAGTTTGCTAGCTTACTTCCAATCTTGTAGAGTGATCATCCAACCTCAAGAAATCTTTCTTATTTACAGTAAGATATCTTTCTAATACAAGGTAATACTCATATTCAAACTTTGATTCAATTTCTATAACTATAACAATCTTATTTCGAGTGAAAATCTTACTTGAACTGTTTTCGTGTCATGATTCTACTTCAAGAACTTTCAAGCCATCCAAGGATCCTTTGAAGCTAGATCCATTTTTCTCATTTCCAGTAGCTTTATCCAGAAAACTTGAGGTAGTAATTATGTTCATAACATCATTCGATTCATACATATAAAGCTATCTTATTCGAAGGTTTAAACTTGTAATCACTAGTACATAGTTTAGTTAATTCTAAACTTGTTCGCAAACAAAAGTTAATCCTTCTAACTTGACTTTTAAAATCAACTAAACACATGTTCTATATCTATATGATATGCTAACTTAATGATTTAAAACCTGGAAACACGAAAAACACCGTAAAACCGGATTTACGCCGTCGTAGTAACACCGCGGGCTGTTTTGGGTTAGTTAATTAAAAACTATGATAAACTTTGATTTAAAAGTTGTTCTTCTGGGAAAATGATTTTTCTTATGAACATGAAACTATATCCAAAAATCATGGTTAAACTCAAAGTGGAAGTATGTTTTCTAAAATGGTCATCTAGACGTCGTTCTTTCGACTGAAATGACTACCTTTACAAAAATGACTTGTAACTTATATTTCCGACTATAAACCTATACTTTTTCTATTTAGATTCATAAAATAGAGTTCAATATGAAACCATAGCAATTTGATTCACTTAAAACGGATTTAAAATGAAGAAGTTATGGGTAAAACAAGATTGGATAATTTTTCTTGTTGTAGCAACGTGAAAATTGCTAACAAATCTATATTAATCATATCCTAGCTAACTTATATTGTATTATACATGTATTCTAATATATTATGTAATCTTGGGATACCATAGACACGTATGCAAATGTTTTGACATATCATATCGACCCATGTGTATATATTATTTGGAACAACCATAGACACTCTATATGCAGTAATGTGGGAGTTAGCTGTAGTGACCCGAACTTTTCCATGTTTATATATATATTAAATGAAATTGTTATTTACATGATTAAGTGTTTCCAACATGTTAAGCAATCAAACTTGTTAAGACTTGATTAATTGAAATAGGTTTCATATAGACAATTGACCACCCAAGTTGACCGGTGATTCACGAACGTTAAAACTTGTAAAAACTATACGATGACATATATATGGTTATATATATAGTTAACATGATTTTATTATAAGTATGTATCTCATTAGGTATTTTAACAATGAGTTTTATACATAAAAATGAGACTATTAATTTAAGAAACTCGAAAACGATATATATAACAATTATCGTTATAACAACGTCTTACTAGGTACATATGAATCATATTAAGATATTGATACACTTGGTTAATTATGTTAAATGAGAAGTAAATATATTATTAAGTGTATTAACAATGAAATACATATGTAAAAATAAGACTACTAACTTAATGATTTCGAAACGAGACATATATGTAACGATTATCGTTGTAACGACATTTAACTGTATATATATCATACTAAGATATATTATATATCATAATATCATGATAATATAACAATTTAACATCTCGTTTGTTATAATAAACAATGGGTTAACAACATTCAACAAGATCGTTAACCTAAAGGTTACAAAACAACATTTACATGTAACGACTAACGATGACTTAACGACTCAGTTAAAATGTATATACATGTAGTGTTTTAATATGTATTTATACACTTTTGAAAGACTTCAATACACTTATCAAAATACTTCTACTTAACAAAAATACTTACAATTACATCCTCGTTCAGTTTCATCAACAATTCTACTCGTATGCACCCGTATTCGTACTCGTACAATACACAGCTTTTAGATGTATGTACTATTGGTATATACACTCCAATGATTAGCTCTTAGCAGCCCATGTGAGTCACCTAACACATGTGAGAACCATCATTTGGCAACTAGCATGAAATATCTCATAAAATTACAAAAATATGACTAATCATTCATGACTTATTTACATGAAAACAAAATTACATATCCTTTATATCTAATCCATACACCAACGACCAAAAACACCTACAAAACACTTTCATTCTTCAATTTTCTTCATCTAATTGATCTCTCTCAAGTTCTATCTTCAAGTTCTAAGTGTTCTTCATAAATTCCAAAAGTTCTAGTTTCATAAAATCAAGAATACTTCCAAGATTGCAAGTTTACTTCCAAGTTTTCTAAATCCATTCCAAGTAATCATCCAAGATCAAGAAACCTTTGTTACTTACAGTAGGTTATCTTTCTAATACAAGATAATAATCATATTAAAACTTTAATTCAATTTCTATAACTATAACAATCTTATTTCGAGTGGAAATCTTACTTGAAATTGTTTTCGTGCCATGATTCTGCTTCAAGAACTTTCAAGCCATCCAAGGATCCTTTGAAGCTAGATCTATTTTTCTCATTTCTAGTAGGTTTATCCAAAGAACTTGAGGTAGTAATGATGTTCATAACATCATTCGATCCATACATATAAAGCTATCTTATTCGAAGGTTTAAACTTGTAATCACTAGAACATAGTTTAGTTAATTCTAAACTTGTTCGCAAATAAAAGTTAATCCTTCTAACTTGACTTTTAAAATCAACTAAACACATGTTCTATATCTATATGATATTCGAAATTAATGATTTAAAACCTGGAAACACGAAAAACACCGTAAAATCGGATTTACGCCGTCGTAGTAACACCGCGGGCTGTTTTGGGTTAGTTAATTAAAAACTATGATAAACTTTGATTTAAAAGTTGTTATTCTGAGAAAATGATTTTTATTATGAACATGAAACTATATCCAAAAATTATGGTTAAACTCAAAGTGGAAGTATGTTTTCTAAAATGGTCATCTAGACGTCGTTCTTTCGACTGAAATAACTACCTTTACAAAAACGACTTGTAACTTATTTTTCCGACTATAAACCTATAATTTTTCTGTTTAGATTCATAAAATAGAGTTCAATATGAAACCATAGCAATTTGATTCACTCAAAACGGATTTAAAATGAAGAAGTTATGGGTAAAACAAGATTGGATAATTTTTCTCATTTTAGCTACGTGAAAATTGGTAACAAATCTATTCCAACCATAACTTAATCAACTTGTATTGTATATTATGTAATCTTGAGATACCATAGACACGTATACAATGTTTTGACCTATCATGTCGACACATCTATATATATTTCGGAACAACCATAGACACTCTTTATGTGAATGTTGGAGTTAGCTATACAGGGTTGAGGTTGATTCCAAAATATATATAGTTTGAGTTGTGATCAATACTGAGATACGTATACACTGGGTCGTGGATTGATTCAAGATAATATTTATCGATTTATTTCTGTACATCTAACTGTGGACAACTAGTTGTAGGTTACTAACGAGGACAGCTGACTTAATAAACTTAAAACATCAAAATATATTAAAAGTGTTGTAAATATATTTTGAACATACTTTGATATATATGTATATATTGTTATAGGTTCGTGAATCAACCAGTGGCCAAGTCTTACTTCCCGACGAAGTAAAAATCTGTGAAAGTGAGTTATAGTCCCACTTTTAAAATCTAATATTTTTGGGATGAGAATACATGCAGGTTTTATAAATGATTTACAAAATAGACACAAGTACGTGAAACTACATTCTATGGTTGAATTATCAAAATCGAATATGCCCCTTTTTATTAACTCTCGTAATCTAAGAATTAGGGAACAGACACCCTAATTGACGTGAATCCTAAAGATAGATCTATTGGGCCTAACAAACCCCATCCAAAGTACCGGATGCTTTAGTACTTTGAAATTTATATCATATCCGAAGGGTGTCCCGGAATGATGGGGATATTCTTATATATGCATCTTGTTAATGTCGGTTACCAGGTGTTCACCATATGAATGATTTTTATCTCTATGTATGGGATGTGTATTGAAATATGAAATCTTGTGGTCTATTATTATGATTTGATATATATAGGTTAAACCTATAACTCACCAACATTTTTGTTGACGTTTTAAGCATGTTTATTCTCAGGTGATTATTAAGAGCTTCCGCTATCGCATACTTAAATAAGGATGAGATTTAGAGTCCATGCTTGTATGATATTGTGTAAAAACTGCATTCAAGAAACTTATTTTGTTGTAACATATTTGTATTGTAAACCATTATGTAATGGTCGTGTGTAAACAGGATATTTTAGATTATCATTATTTGATAATCTACGTAAAGCTTTTTAAACCTTTATTGAAGAAATAAAGGTTATGGTTTGTTTTAAAATGAATGCAGTCTTTGAAAAACGTCTCATATAGAGGTCAAAACCTCGTAACGAAATTAATTAATATGGAACGTTTTTAATCAATAAGAACGGGACATTTCAGTTGGTATCAGAGCGTTGGTCTTAGAGAATCAGAAAATTTGCATTAGTGTGTCTTATTGAGTTTGTTAGGATGCATTAGTGAGTCTGGACTTCGACCGTGTATTCTTTAAAAATGATTGCTTAACATTTTTGTTGGAAACTATATATTTTTAACATGTGAATATTATGTGATATATTAATCTCTTAACGCGTTTGATATTATGTGATAGATGTCTACCTCTAGAACAAGTCCCATTAACTCACCTAATAATAATGAAGAGTCAAATGTAAATTGGAATGATTCGTGGACTGATTCACAAGTTCCCGAAGAGGAACAGGAAGAAGAGTCAGAAACGGAAGAAGAATCAGAACCGGATGAAGAAATAGAACCGGTGGGGGAAATAATAAAACGGTTAAGTAAAAGAAAATCTTCAACCAACCGACCAAGGTTAATTATGGTCAATGGTGTTTCCGCCAAGGAAGCAAAATATTGGGAGGATTACCAATTCTCCGATGAATCGGATTCTGACGAGAATTCCGATGATGTTATAGAAATTACCCCAACTGAATTTAAAAAGGCAAAAGAAAATAATAAGGGAAAGGACATAAAAATAGAGAAATCTAATTCCAACCCCGATGAACTTTATATGTATCATCAACCCCCGAAGTCCTTAAGTTGTAACAATGACCCGGGAACCTCTAAACCACCAGGTTTTTCAAAACCAATGTGGAAAACGACGGCTCGTATTAGGGGAAAATCATATATCCCTAGAAACTTGGCAAAACGAATCAAAACCGAAGAAGAAGAAGAAACAAGCGAGTCGGAATAAGATAGTTGTATTCATGTGGTGTAATATATGTAATATAGTGTGCTTATGCTTTATGATATATGTAAAAATTGCTTGTATTAATAAGTATTTTTTTTTATGAATCTAACTCTTGTCTATTTTACAGTATAAAAACACAAAATGGATAGACAACCCAATATTTTAAGAGACCTACCCGGAGACATGATTGATGAAATCTTGTCTAGAGTCGGTCAGAATTCTTCGGCACAACTATTTAAGGCGAGATCAGTTTGTAAGACATTCGAAGAACGTTCTAAGAATGCCTTGGTTTATAAAAGGCTTTCGTTCGAAAGATGGGGGATATCACATTGGGAAATCCATAAGTTACGATGGGTTTACTTTGACGCATATATTGCGGGGAACCCAAATGCTATTTTACGCAATGGGTTAAGAAATTATTTTGACTCAATATATCCGAATATTGGACTTCGTGATTTAGAAAAAGCGGCTAACATGCAACATAAAGAAGCATGTTATGCTTACGGATTAGTAATGTTCGCTTCTCACCAAAGTGAGAACAAGAACATCGGGCTACAACTATTAAACAAAACGTTCCCACAAGTGACGGAGTCGGTAATTGGGGTAAGAAATGAGGTTTTTAGATTGTTACGGGACTGTTGGACATTACGTAACCCTCGTCCCTTTGACGACGTTACAACACGCTGTCTTATCAACGGCCATAACAGTTATGTTCTGAAATGTCCCGTTCTTATTGATTAAAAACGTTCCATATTTATTGATTTCGTTGCGAGGTTTTGACCTCTATATGAGACGTTTTTCAAAGACTGCATTCATTTTTAAACAAACCATAACCTTTATTTCATCAATAAAGGTTTAAAAAGCTTTACGTAGATTATCAAATAATGATAATCTAAAATATCCTGTTTACACACGACCATTACATAATGGTTTACAATACAAATATGTTACAACAAAATAAGTTTCTTGAATGCAGTTTTTACACAATATCATACAAGCATGGACTCCAAATCTTGTCCTTATTTAAGTATGCGACAGCGGAAGCTCTTAATAATCACCTGAGAATAAACATGCTTAAAACGTCAACAAAAATGTTGGTGAGTTATAGGTTTAACCTATATATATCAAATCGTAACAATAGACCACAAGATTTCATATTTCAATACACATCCCATACATAGAGATAAAAATCATTCATATGGTGAACACCTGGTAACCGACAATAACAAGATGCATATATAAGAATATCCCCATCATTCCGGGACACCCTTCGGATATGATATAAATTTCGAAGTACTAAAGCATCCGGTACTTTGGATGGGGTTTGTTAGGCCCAATAGATCTATCTTTAGGATTCGCGTCAATTAGGGTGTCTGTTCCCTAATTCTTAGATTACCAGACTTAATAAAAAGGGGCATATTCGATTTCGATAATTCAACCATAGAATGTAGTTTCACGTACTTGTGTCTATTTTGTAAATCATTTATAAAACCTGCATGTATTCTCATCCCAAAAATATTAGATTTTAAAAGTGGGACTATAACTCACTTTCACAGATTTTTACTTCGTCGGGAAGTAAGACTTGGCCACTGGTTGATTCACGAACCTATAACAATATATACATATATATCAAAGTATGTTCAAAATATATTTACAACACTTTTAATATATTTTGATGTTTTAAGTTTATTAAGTCAGCTGTCCTCGTTAGTAACCTACAACTAGTTGTCCACAGTTAGATGTACAGAAATAAATCGATAAATATTATCTTGAATCAATCCACGACCCAGTGTATACGTATCTCAGTATTGATCACAACTCAAACTATATATATTTTGGAATCAACCTCAACCCTGTATAGCTAACTCCAACATTCACATATAGAGTGTCTATGGTTGTTCCGAAATATATATAGATATGTCGACATGATAGGTCGAAACATTGTATACGTGTCTATGGTATCTCAAGATTACATAATATATAATACAAGTTGATTAAGTTATGGTTGGAATAGATTTGTTACCAATTTTCACGTAGCTAAAATGAGAAAAATTATCCAATCTTGTTTTACCCATAACTTCTTCATTTTAAATCCGTTTTGAGTGAATCAAATTGCTATGGTTTCATATTGAACTCTATTTTATGAATCTAAACAAAAAAAATATAGGTTTCTAGTCGGAAAAATAAGTTACAAGTCGTTTTTGTAAAGGTAGTCATTTCAGTCGAAAGAACGACGTCTAGATGACCATTTTAGAAAACATACTTCCACTTTGAGTTTAACCATAATTTTTGGATATAGTTTCATGTTCATAATAAAAATCATTTTCTCAGAATAACAACTTTTAAATCAAAGTTTATCATAGTTTTTAATTAACTAACCCAAAACAGCCCGCGGTGTTACTACGACGGCGTAAATCCGGTTTTACGGTGTTTTTCGTGTTTCCAGGTTTTAAATCATTAAGTTAGCATATCATATAGATATAGAACATGTGTTTAGTTGATTTTAAAAGTCAAGTTAGAAGGATTAACTTTTGTTTGCGAACAAGTTTAGAATTAACTAAACTATGTTCTAGTGATTACAAGTTTAAACCTTCGAATAAGATAGCTTTATATGTATGAATCGAATGATGTTATGAACATCATTACTACCTTAAGTTCCTTGGATGAACCTACTGGAAAAGAGAAAAATGGATCTAGCTTCAATGGATCCTTGGATGGCTCAAAGTTCTTGAAGCAAAATCATGACACGAAAACAAGTTCAAGTAAGATCATCACTTGAAATAAGATTGTTATAGTTATAGAAATTGAATCAAAGTTTGAATATGATTATTACCTTGTATTAGAATGATAACCTACTGTAAGAAACAAAGATTTCTTGAGGTTGGATGATCACCTTACAAGATTGGAAGTGAGCTAGCAAACTTGAAAGTATTCTTGATTTTATGAAACTAGAACTTTTGGAATTTATGAAGAACACTTAGAACTTGAAGATAGAACTTGAGAGAGTTCAATTAGATGAAGAAAATTGAAGAATGAAAGTGTTTGTAGGTGTTTTTGGTCGTTGGTGTATGGATTAGATATAAAGGATATGTAATTTTGTTTTCATGTAAATAAGTCATGAATGATTACTCATATTTTTGTAATCTTATGAGATATTTCATGCTAGTTGCCAAATGATGGTTCCCACATGTGTTAGGTGACTCACATGGGCTGCTAAGAGCTGATCATTGGAGTGTATATACCAATAGTACATACATCTAAAAGCTGTGTATTGTACGAGTACGAATACGGGTGCATACGAGTAGAATTGTTGATGAAACTGAACGAGAATGTAATTGTAAGCATTTTTGTTAAGTAGAAGTATTTTGATAAGTGTATTGAAGTCTTTCAAAAGTGTATAAATACATATTAAAACACTACATGTATATACATTTTAACTGAGTCGTTAAGTCATCGTTAGTCGTTACATGTAAGTGTTGTTTTGAAACCTTTAGGTTAACGATCTTGTTAAATGTTGTTAACCCAATGTTTATAATAACAAAAGAGATTTTAAATTATTATATTATCATGATATTATGATGTACGAATATCTCTTAATATGATATATATACATTAAATGTCGTTACAACGATAAACGTTACATATATGTCTCGTTTCAAAATCATTAAGTTAGTAGTCTTGTTTTTACATATGTAGTTCATTGTTAATATAATTAATGATATGTTTACTTATCATAATATCATGTTAACTATATATATAACCATATATATGTCATCATATAGTTTTTTTACAAGTTTTAACGTTCGTGAATCACCGGTCAACTTGGGTGGTCAATTGTCTATATGAAACCTATTTCAATTAATCAAGTCTTAACAAGTTTGATTGCTTAACATGTTGGAAACATTTAATCATGTAAACATCAATCTCAATTAATATATATAAACATGGAAAAGTTCGGGTCACTACAGTACCTACCCGTTAAATAAATTTCGTCCCGAAATTTTAAGCTGTTGAAGGTGTTGACGAATCTTCTGGAAATAGATGCGGGTATTTCTTCTTCATCTGATCTTCACGCTCCCAGGTGAACTCGGGTCCTCTACGAGCATTCCATCGAACCTTAACAATTGGTATCTTGTTTTGCTTAAGTCTTTTAACCTCACGATCCATTATTTCGACGGGTTCTTCGATGAATTGAAGTTTTTCGTTGATTTGGATTTCATCTAACGGAATAGTGAGATCTTCTTTAGCAAAACATTTCTTCAAATTCGAGACGTGGAAAGTGTTATGTACAGCCGCGAGTTGTTGAGGTAACTCAAGTCGGTAAGCTACTGGTCCGACACGATCAATAATCTTGAATGGTCCAATATACCTTGGATTTAATTTCCCTCGTTTACCAAATCGAACAACGCCTTTCCAAGGTGCAACTTTAAGCATGACCATCTCTCCAATTTCAAATTCTATATCTTTTCTTTTAATGTCAGCGTAGCTCTTTTGTCGACTTTGGGCGGTTTTCAACCGTTGTTGAATTTGGATGATCTTCTCGGTAGTTTCTTGTATAATCTCCGGACCCGTAATCTGTCTATCCCCCACTTCACTCCAACAAATCGGAGACCTGCACTTTCTACCATAAAGTGCTTCAAACGGCGCCATCTCAATGCTTGAATGGTAGCTGTTGTTGTAGGAAAATTCTGCTAACGGTAGATGTCGATCCCAACTGTTTCCGAAATCAATAACACATGCTCGTAGCATGTCTTCAAGCGTTTGTATCGTCCTTTTGCTCTGCCCATCAGTTTGTGGATGATAGGCAGTACTCATGTCTAGACGAGTTCCTAATGCTTGCTGTAATGTCTGCCAGAATCTTGAAATAAATCTGCCATCCCTATCAGAGATAATAGAGATTGGTATTCCATGTCTGGAGATGACTTCCTTCAAATACAGTCGTGCTAACTTCTCCATCTTGTCATCTTCTCTTATTGGTAGGAAGTGTGCTGATTTGGTGAGATGATCAACTATTACCCAAATAGTATCAAAACCACTTGCAGTCCTTGGCAATTTAGTGATGAAATCCATGGTAATGTTTTCCCATTTCCATTCCGGGATTTCGGGTTGTTGAAGTAGACCTGATGGTTTCTGATGCTCAGCTTTGACCTTAGAACACGTCAAACATTCTCCTACGTATTTAGCAACATCGGCTTTCATACCCGGCCACCAAAAATGTTTCTTGAGATCCTTGTACATCTTCCCCGTTCCAGGATGTATTGAGTATCTGGTTTTATGAGCTTCTCTAAGTACCATTTCTCTCATATCTCCAAATTTTGGTACCCAAATCCTTTCAGCCCTATACCGGGTTCCGTCTTCCCGAATATTAAGATGCTTCTCCGATCCTTTGGGTATTTCATCCTTTAAATTTCCCTCTTTTAAAACTCCTTGTTGCGCCTCCTTTATTTGAGTAGTAATGTTATTATGAATCATTATATTCATAGATTTTACTCGAATGGGTTCTCTATCCTTCCTTCTCAAGGCATCGGCTACCACATTTGCCTTCCCCGGGTGGTAACGAATCTCAAAATCGTAATCATTCAATAATTCAATCCACCTACGCTGCCTCATATTCAGTTGTTTCTGATTAAATATGTGTTGAAGACTTTTGTGGTCGGTATATATAATACTTTTGACCCCATATAAGTAGTGCCTCCAAGTCTTTAATGCAAAAATAACCGCGCCTAATTCCAAATCATGCGTCGTATAATTTTGTTCGTGAATCTTCAATTGTCTAGACGCATAAGCAATCACCTTCGTTCGTTGCATTAATACACAACCGAGACCTTGCTTTGATGCGTCACAATAAATCACAAAATCATCATTCCCTTCAGGCAATGACAATATAGGTGCCGTAGTTAGCTTTTTCTTCAATAACTGGAACGCTTTCTCTTGTTCATCATTCCATTCAAATTTCTTCCCTTTATGCGTTAATGCAGTCAAGGGTTTTGCTATTCTGGAAAAGTCTTGGATGAACCTTCTGTAGTAACCAGCTAGTCCTAAAAACTGGCGTATGTGTTTCGGAGTTTTCGGGGTTTCCCACTTTTCAACAGTTTCTATCTTTGCCGGATCCACCTTAATACCTTCTTTGTTCACTATGTGACCGAGGAATTGAACTTCTTCCAACCAAAATGCACACTTTGAAAACTTAGCGTACAATTCTTCCTTCCTCAATACTTCTAACACCTTTCTCAAATGTTCACCGTGTTCTTGGTCATTCTTTGAGTAAATAAGTATGTCATCAATGAAAACAATGACAAACTTGTCAAGGTATGGTCCACACACTCGGTTCATAAGGTCCATGAACACAGCTGGTGCATTAGTTAAACCAAACGGCATGACCATAAACTCGTAATGACCGTAACGTGTTCTGAAAGCAGTCTTTGGAATATCATCTTCTTTCACCCGCATTTGATGATACCCGGAACGTAAGTCAATCTTTGAATAAATAGACGAGCCTTGTAGTTGATCAAATAAGTCGTCGATTCTCGGTAGTGGGTAGTGGTTCTTGATGGTAAGTTTGTTCAACTCTCGGTAGTCGATACACAACCTGAATGTACCATCTTTCTTCTTGACAAACAAAACAGGAGCTCCCCACGGTGATGTGCTTGGTCGAATGAAACCACGCTCTAAAAGTTCTTGTAATTGGCTTTGCAGTTCTTTCAACTCGCTGGGTGCGAGTCTGTAAGGAGCACGAGCTATTGGTGCAGCTCCTGGTACAAGATCTATTTGAAATTCAACGGATCGAAGTGGGGGTAATCCCGGTAATTCTTTCGGAAATACATCGGGAAATTCTTTTGCAATGGGAACATCATTGATGCTCTTTTCTTCAGTTTGTACTTTCTCGACGTGTGCTAGAACAGCATAGCAACCTTTTCTTATTAGTTTTTGTGCCTTCAAATTACTAATAAGATGTAGCTTCGTGTTGCCCTTTTCTCCGTACACCATTAAGGGTTTTCCTTTTTCTCGTATAATGCGAATTGCATTTTTGTAACAAACGATCTCCGCTTTCACTTCTTTCAACCAGTCCATACCGATTATCACATCAAAACTCCCTAGCTCTACTGGTATCAAATCAATCTTAAATGTTTCGCTAACCAGTTTAATTTCTCGATTCCGACATATATTATCTGCTGAAATTAATTTACCATTTGCTAATTCGAGTAAAAATTTACTATCCAAAGGCGTCAATGGACAACTTAATTTAGCACAAAAATCTCTACTCATATAGCTTCTATCCGCACCCGAATCAAATAAAACGTAAGCAGATTTATTGTCAATAAGAAACGTACCCGTAACAAGCTCCGGGTCTTCCTGTGCCTCTGCCGCATTAATATTGAAAACTCTTCCGCGGCCTTGTCCATTCGTGTTCTCCTGGTTCGGGCAATTTCTAATAATGTGGCCCGGTTTTCCACATTTATAACAAACTACATTGGCATAACTTGCTCCGACACTACTTGCTCCGCCATTACTCGTTCCGACACCATTTGTTCCTTTCGTTCTATTAACCCCTGGTCCGTAGACCTCACACTTCGCCGCGCTATGACCATTTCTTTTACACTTGTTGCAAAATTTGGTGCAGAACCCCGAGTGATTCTTTTCACACCTTTGGCATAGCTGCTTCTGATTGTTGTTGTTGTTGCGGTTATTATTGTTGTTGGGATGATTGTTGTAGTTGCTGTTGTTGTTGTTGTTGTTGTTGTTGGGCCGTTTGTTGTAGTTGCGATTGATGTTGCGATTGTTGGGATAATTGTTGCGATTATTGTTGTAATTGCTGTTGTTGTTGTATTGGTGATTCTTATCACCATTTTCCTCCCACTTTCTTTTGACTTGCTTCACATTGGCCTCTTCAGCAGTCTGTTCTTTAATTCTTTCTTCAATTTGGTTCACGAGTTTGTGAGCCATTCTACATGCCTGTTGTATGGAGGAGGGCTCGTGTGAACTTATATCTTCTTGGATTCTTTCCGGTAATCCTTTCACAAACGCGTCGATCTTCTCTTCCTCATCTTCGAATGCTCCCGGACACAATAGGCACAATTCTGTGAATCGTCTTTCGTACGTGGTAATATCAAATCCTTGGGTTCGTAACCCTCTAAGTTCTGTCTTGAGCTTATTGACCTCGGTTCTGGGACGGTACTTCTCGTTCATCAAGTGCTTGAATGCTGACCACGGTAGTGCGTACGCATCATCTTGTCCCACTTGCTCTAGATAGGTATTCCACCATGTTAACGCAGAACCTGTGAAGGTATGTGTAGCGTACTTCACTTTGTCCTCTTCAGTACACTTACTTATGGCAAACACCGATTCGACCTTCTCGGTCCACCGTTTCAATCCGATCGGTCCTTCGGTTCCATCAAATTCCAAAGGTTTGCAGGCAGTGAATTCTTTATAGGTGCATCCTACACGATTTCCTGTACTGCTAGATCCAAGGTTATTGTTGGTATGTAGCGCAGCCTGTACTGCGGCTATGTTTGAAGCTAGAAAAGTACGGAATTCCTCTTCATTCATATTCACGGTGTGTCGAGTAGTCGGTGCCATTTCCTTCAAAATAGTTAAATGGAACAAGTTAATCATACAGAATATTAAGAGTAGTTAATAGTATTTCGTAGCATAATATGAACTCATTTATAAAAGCTTTTTCTTCATATTAGCGTTTTATAAGTTTAAATTCGGGTAGTACCTACCCGTTAAGTTCATACTTAGTAGCTAATATACAATTCAACTACTACAATTCTATATGAAAAACTGATTATAATAATATTTCGCGTTCAAACTTTTATACAATATTTTACAAACTTACAATACCGCTTATTTTACATAAAGCATGAAATATAGCACACAATAACTTTGATACAAGATAGTTGTGAAGATAATTCTAGCTAGTACACAAGTCGTTCAGCAAAGGCAATAAAGACACGTAATTCATACGTCCAGAAACAAGTCATGCATTCTGGTTTTACTAGGACTACTTCCCATCCTTGGTCTTGTGCAACATAACCGTTATGGCCGTTGATAAGACAGCGTGTTGTAACGTCGTCAAAGGGACGAGGGTTACGTAATGTCCAACAGTCCCGTAATAATCTAAAAACCTCATTTCTTACCCCAATTACCGACTCCGTCACTTGTGGAAACGTTTTGTTTAATAGTTGTAGCGCGATGTTCTTGTTCTCACTTTGGTGAGAAGAGAACATTACTAATCCGTAAGCATAACATGCTTCTTTATGTTGCATGTTAGCCGCTTTTTCTAAATCACGAAGTCCAATATTCGGATATATTGAGTCAAAATAATTTCTTAACCCGTTGCGTAAAATAGCATTTGGATTCCCCGCAATATATGCGTCAAAGTAAACACATCGTAACTTATGGGTTTCCCAATGTGATATCCCCCATCTTTCAAATGAAAGTCTCTTATAAACCAAGACATTCTTGGAACGTTCTTCGAATGTCTTACAAACTGATCTCGCCTTAAATAGTTGTGCCGAGGAATTCTGGCCGACTCTAGACAAGATTTCATCAATCATGTCTCCGGGTAGGTCTCTTAAAATATTGGGTTGTCTATCCATTTTGTGTTTTTAAACTGTAAAATAGACAAGAGTTAGATTCATAAAAAAATACTTATTAATACAAGCAATTTTTACATATATCATAAAGCATACGAACACTATATTACATATATTACACCACACGAATACAACTATCTTATTCCGACTCGCTCGTTTCTTCTTCTTCGGTTTTGGTTCGTTTTGCCAAGTTTCTAGGGATATATGATGTTCCCCTAATACGAGCCGTCGTGATCCACATTGGTTTAGAAAAACCTGGTGGTTTAGAGGTTCCCGGGTCATTGTTACAACTTAAGGACTTCGGGGGTTGACGATACATATAAAGTTCATCGGGGTTGGAATTAGATTTCTCTATTTTTATGCCCTTTCCCTTATTATTTTCTTTTGCCTTTTTAAATTCAGTTGGGGTAATTTCTATAACATCATCGGAATTCTCGTCGGAATCCGATTCATCGGAGAATTGGTAATCCTCCCAATATTTTGCTTCCTTGGCGGAAACACCATTGACCATAATTAACCTTGGTCGGTTGGTTGAGGATTTTCTTTTACTTAACCGTTTTATTATTTCCCCCACCGGTTCTATTTCTTCATCCGGTTCCGATTCTTCTTCCGGTTCCGATTCTTCTTCCGGTTCCGACTCTTCTTCCGGTTCCTCTTCGGGAACTTGTGAATCAGTCCACAAATCATTCCAATTTACATTTGACTCTTCATTATTATTAGGTGAGTCAATGGGACTTGTTCTAGAGGTAGACATCTATCACATAATATCAAACACGTTAAGAGATTAATATATCACATAATATTCATATGTTAAAAATATATAGTTTCCAACAAAAATGTTAAGCAATCATTTTTAAAGAAAACACGGTCGAAGTCCAGACTCACTAATGCATCCTAACAAACTCGATAAAACACACTAATGCAAATTTTCTGGTTCTCTAAGACCAACGCTCGGATACCAACTGAAATGTCCCGTTCTTATTGATTAAAAACGTTCCATATTAATTGATTTCGTTGCGAGGTTTTGACCTCTATATGAGACGTTTTTCAAAGACTGCATTCATTTTTAAACAAACCATAACCTTTATTTCATCAATAAAGGTTTAAAAAGCTTTACGTAGATTATCAAATAATGATAATCTAAAATATCCTGTTTACACACGACCATTACATAATGGTTTACAATACAAATATGTTACAACAAAATAAGTTTCTTGAATGCAGTTTTTACACAATATCATACAAGCATGGACTCCAAATCTTGTCCTTATTTAAGTATGCGACAGCGGAAGCTCTTAATAATCACCTGAGAATAAACATGCTTAAAACGTCAACAAAAATGTTGGTGAGTTATAGGTTTAACCTATATATATCAAATCGTAACAATAGACCACAAGATTTCATATTTCAATACACATCCCATACATAGAGATAAAAATCATTCATATGGTGAACACCTGGTAACCGACAATAACAAGATGCATATATAAGAATATCCCCATCATTCCGGGACACCCTTCGGATATGATATAAATTTCGAAGTACTAAAGCATCCGGTACTTTGGATGGGGTTTGTTAGGCCCAATAGATCTATCTTTAGGATTCGCGTCAATTAGGGTGTCTGTTCCCTAATTCTTAGATTACCAGACTTAATAAAAAGGGGCATATTCGATTTCGATAATTCAACCATAGAATGTAGTTTCACGTACTTGTGTCTATTTTGTAAATCATTTATAAAACCTGCATGTATTCTCATCCCAAAAATATTAGATTTTAAAAGTGGGACTATAACTCACTTTCACAGATTTTTACTTCGTCGGGAAGTAAGACTTGGCCACTGGTTGATTCACGAACCTATAACAATATATACATATATATCAAAGTATGTTCAAAATATATTTACAACACTTTTAATATATTTTGATGTTTTAAGTTTATTAAGTCAGCTGTCCTCGTTAGTAACCTACAACTAGTTATCCACAGTTAGATGTACAGAAATAAATCGATAAATATTATCTTGAATCAATCCACGACCCAGTGTATACGTATCTCAGTATTGATCACAACTCAAACTATATATATTTTGGAATCAACCTCAACCCTGTATAGCTAACTCCAACATTCACATATAGAGTGTCTATGGTTGTTCCGAAATATATATAGATGTGTCGACATGATAGGTCGAAACATTGTATACGTGTCTATGGTATCTCAAGATTACATAATATATAATACAAGTTGATTAAGTTATGGTTGGAATAGATTTGTTACCAATTTTCACGTAGCTAAAATGAGAAAAATTATCCAATCTTGTTTTACCCATAACTTCTTCATTTTAAATCCGTTTTGAGTGAATCAAATTGCTATGGTTTCATATTGAACTCTATTTTATGAATCTAAACAAAAAAAATATAGGTTTCTAGTCGGAAAAATAAGTTACAAGTCGTTTTTGTAAAGGTAGTCATTTCAGTCGAAAGAACGACGTCTAGATGACCATTTTAGAAAACATACTTCCACTTTGAGTTTAACCATAATTTTTGGATATAGTTTCATGTTCATAATAAAAATCATTTTCTCAGAATAACAACTTTTAAATCAAAGTTTATCATAGTTTTTAATTAACTAACCCAAAACAGCCCGCGGTGTTACTACGACGGCGTAAATCCGGTTTTACGGTGTTTTTCGTGTTTCCAGGTTTTAAATCATTAAGTTAGCATATCATATAGATATAGAACATGTGTTTAGTTGATTTTAAAAGTCAAGTTAGAAGGATTAACTTTTGTTTGCGAACAAGTTTAGAATTAACTAAACTATGTTCTAGTGATTACAAGTTTAAACCTTCGAATAAGATAGCTTTATATGTATGAATCGAATGATGTTATGAACATCATTACTACCTTAAGTTCCTTGGATGAACCTACTGGAAAAGAGAAAAATGGATCTAGCTTCAATGGATCCTTGGATGGCTCAAAGTTCTTGAAGCAAAATCATGACACGAAAACAAGTTCAAGTAAGATCATCACTTGAAATAAGATTGTTATAGTTATAGAAATTGAATCAAAGTTTGAATATGATTATTACCTTGTATTAGAATGATAACCTACTGTAAGAAACAAAGATTTCTTGAGGTTGGATGATCACCTTACAAGATTGGAAGTGAGCTAGCAAACTTGAAAGTATTCTTGATTTTATGAAACTAGAACTTTTGGAATTTATGAAGAACACTTAGAACTTGAAGATAGAACTTGAGAGAGTTCAATTAGATGAAGAAAATTGAAGAATGAAAGTGTTTGTAGGTGTTTTTGGTCGTTGGTGTATGGATTAGATATAAAGGATATGTAATTTTGTTTTCATGTAAATAAGTCATGAATGATTACTCATATTTTTGTAATCTTATGAGATATTTCATGCTAGTTGCCAAATGATGGTTCCCACATGTGTTAGGTGACTCACATGGGCTGCTAAGAGCTGATCATTGGAGTGTATATACCAATAGTACATACATCTAAAAGCTGTGTATTGTACGAGTACGAATACGGGTGCATACGAGTAGAATTGTTGATGAAACTGAACGAGAATGTAATTGTAAGCATTTTTGTTAAGTAGAAGTATTTTGATAAGTGTATTGAAGTCTTTCAAAAGTGTATAAATACATATTAAAACACTACATGTATATACATTTTAACTGAGTCGTTAAGTCATCGTTAGTCGTTACATGTAAGTGTTGTTTTGAAACCTTTAGGTTAACGATCTTGTTAAATGTTGTTAACCCAATGTTTATAATAACAAAAGAGATTTTAAATTATTATATTATCATGATATTATGATGTACGAATATCTCTTAATATGATATATATATACATTAAATGTCGTTACAACGATAAACGTTACATATATGTCTCGTTTCAAAATCATTAAGTTAGTAGTCTTGTTTTTACATATGTAGTTCATTGTTAATATAATTAATGATATGTTTACTTATCATAATATCATGTTAACTATATATATAACCATATATATGTCATCATATAGTTTTTTTACAAGTTTTAACGTTCGTGAATCACCGGTCAACTTGGGTGGTCAATTGTCTATATGAAACCTATTTCAATTAATCAAGTCTTAACAAGTTTGATTGCTTAACATGTTGGAAACATTTAATCATGTAAACATCAATCTCAATTAATATATATAAACATGGAAAAGTTCGGGTCACTACATGTTCCACAAGACCAAGGATGGGAAGTAATCCTAGTAAAACCAGAATGCATGACTTGTTTCTGGACGTATGAATTACGTGTCTTTATTGCCTTTGCTGAACGACTTGTGTACTAGCTAGAATTATCTTCACAACTCTCTTGTATCAAAGTTATTGTGTGCTATATTTCATGCTTTATGTAAAATAAGCGGTATTGTAAGTTTGTAAAATATTGTATAAAAGTTTGAACACGAAATATTATTATAATCAGTTTTTCATATAGAATTGTAGTAGTTGAATTGTATATTAGCTACTAAGTATGAACTTAACGGGTAGGTACTTCCCGAATTTAAACTTATAAAACGCTAATATGAAGAAAAAGCTTTTATAAATGAGTTCATATTATGCTACGAAATACTATTAACTACTCTTAATATTCTGTATGATTAACTTATTCCATTTGATTATTTTGAAGGAAATGGCACCGACTACTCGACACACCGTGAATATGAATGAAGAGGAATTCCGTACTTTTCTAGCTTCAAACATAGCCGCAGTACAGGCTGCGCTACATACCAACAATAACCTTGGATCTAGCAGTACAGGAAATCGTGTAGGATGCACCTACAAAGAATTCACTGCCTGCAAACCTTTAGAATTTGATGGAACCGAAGGACCGATCGGATAGAAAAGGTGGACCGAGAAGGTCGAATCGGTGTTTGCCATAAGTAAGTGTACTGAAGAGGACAAAGTGAAGTACGCTACGCATACCTTCACAGGTTCTGCGTTAACATGGTGGAATACCTATCTAGAACAAGTGGGACAAGATGATGCGTACGCACTACCGTGGTCAGCATTCAAGCACTTGATGAACGAGAAGTACCGTCCCAGAACCAAGGTCAATAAGCTCAAGACAGAACTTAGAGGGTTACGAACCTAAGGATTTGATATTACCACGTACGAAAGACGATTCACAGAATTGTGCCTATTGTGTCCGGGAGCGTTCGAAGATGAGGAAGAGAAGATCGACGCGTTTGTGAAAGGATTACCGGAAAGAATCCTAGAAGATATAAGTTCACACGAGCCCGCCTCCATACAACAGGCATGTAGAATGGCTCACAAACTAGTGAACCAGATTGAGGAAAGAATTAAAGAACAGACGGCTGAAGAAGCCAATGTGAAGCAAGTCAAAAGAAAGTGGGACGAAAACGGTGATAAGAATCACCAATACAATAACAACAGCAATTACAATAATAATTGCAACAATTATCCCAACAATCGCAACATCAATCGCAACTACAACAAACGGCCCAACAACAACAACAACAACAACAACAACAACAACAACAACAACAACAACAACAACAACAACAACAACAACAACAACAACAACAACAACAACAACAACAACAACAACAACAACAACAACAACAACAACAACAACAACAACAACAACAACAACAACAACAACAACAACAACAACAACAACAACAACAACAACAACAACAACAACAACAACAACAACAACAACAACAACAACAACAACAGCAACTACAACAATCATCCCAACAATAATAACAACCGCAACAACAACAACAATCAGAAGCAGCTATGCCAAAGGTGTGAAAAGTATCACTCGGGGTTCTGCACCAAATTTTTGCAACAAGTGTAAAAGAAATGGTCATAGCGCGGAAGAAGTGTGAGGTCTACGGACCAGGGGTTAACAGAACGAAAGGAACAAATGGTGTCGGAACGAGTAATGGCGGAGCAAGTAGTGTCGGAGCAAGTTATGCCAATGTAGTTTGTTATAATTTGGAAAACCGGGCCACATTATTATTAATTGCCCGAACCAGGAGAACACGAATGGACAAGGCCGCGGAAGAGTTTTCAATATTAATGCGGCAGAGGCACAGGAAGACCCGGAGCTTGTTACGGGTACGTTTCTTATTGACAATAAATCTGCTTACGTTTTATTTGATTCGGGTGCGGATAGAAGCTATATGAGTAGAGATTTTTGTGCTAAATTAAGTTGTCCATTGACGTCATTGGATAGTAAATTTTTACTCGAATTAGCAAACGGTAAATTAATTTCAGCAAATAATATATGCCGGAATCGAGAAATTAAACTGGGTAGCGAAATATTTAAGATTGATTTGATACCAGTAGAGTTAGGGAGTTTTGATATAATAGTTGGCATGGACTGGCTGAAGAAGGTGAAAGCAGAGATCATATGTTATAAAAATGCAATTCGCATTGTACGAGAAGAAGGAGAACCCTTAATGGTGTACGGAGAAAAGGGCAACACAAAGCTACATCTTATTAGTAATTTGAAGGCACAAAAACTAATAAGAAAAGGTTGCTATGCTGTTCTAGCACACGTCGAAAAAGTATAAACTGAAGAAAAGAGCATCAATGATGTTCCCGTCGTAAAAGAATTTCCCGATGTATTTCCGAAAGAATTACCGGGATTACCCCCACATCGATCTGTTGAATTTCAAATAGATTTTGTACCATGAGCTGCACCAATAGCTCGTGCTCCTTACAGACTCGCACCCAGTGAGATGAAAGAACTGCAAAGCCAATTACAAGAACTTTTAGAGCGTGGTTTCATTCGACCAAGTACATCACCGTGGGGAGCTCCTGTTTTGTTTGTCAAGAAGAAAGATGGTACATTCAGGTTGTGTATCGACTACCGAGAGTTGAACAAACTTACCATCAAGAACCGCTACCCACTACCGAGAATCGACGACTTATTTGATCAACTACAAGGCTCGTCTGTTTATTCAAAGATTGACTTACGTTTTGAGTATCATCAAATGCGGGTGAAAGAAGATGATATTCCAAAGACTGCTTTCAGAACACGTTACGGTCATTACGAGTTTATGGTCATGCCGTTTGGTTTAACTAATGAACCAGCTGTGTTCATGGACCTTATGAACCGAGTGTGTGGACCATACCTTGACAAGTTTGTCATTGTTTTCATTGATGACATACTTATTTACTCAAAGAATGACCAAGAACACGGTGAACATTTGAGAAAGGTGTTAGAAGTATTGAGGAAGGAAGAATTGTACGCTAAGTTTTCAAAGTGTGCATTTTGGTTGGAAGAAGTTCAATTCCTCGGTCACATAGTGAACAAAGAAGGTATTAAGGTGGATCCGGCAAAGATAGAAACTGTTGAAAAGTGGGAAACCCCGAAAACTCCGAAACACATATGCCAATTTTTAGGACTAGCTGGTTACTACAGAAGGTTAATCCAAGACTTTTCCAGAATAGCAAAACCCTTGACTGCATTAACGCATAAAGGGAAGAAATTTGAATGGAATGATGAACAAGAGAAAGCGTTTCAGTTATTGAAGAAAAAGCTAACTACGGCACCTATATTGTCATTGCCTGAAGGGAATGATGATTTTGTGATTTATTGTGACGCATCAAAGCAAGGTCTCGATTGTGTATTAATGCAACGAACGAAGGTGATTGCTTATGCGTCTAGACAATTGAAGATTCACGAACAAAATTATACGACACATGATTTGGAATTAGGCACGGTTGTTTTTGCATTAAAGACTTGGAGGCACTACTTATATGGGGTCAAAAGTATTATATATACCGACCACAAAAGTCTTCAACACATATTTAATCAGAAACAACTGAATATGAGGCAGCGTAGGTGGATTGAATTATTGAATGATTACGATTTTGAGATTCGTTACCACCCGGGGAAGGCAAATGTGGTAGCCGATGCCTTGAGCAGGAAGGACAGAAAACCCATTCGAGTAAAATCTATGAATATAATGATTCATAATAACCTTACTACTCAAATAAAGGAGGCGCAACAAGGAGTTTTAAAAGAGGGAAATTTAAAGGATGAAATACCCAAGGGATCGGAGAAGCATCTTAATATTCGGGAAGACGGAACCCGGTATAGGGATGAAAGGATTTGGGTACCAAAATTTGGAGATATGAGAGAAATGGTACTTAGAGAAGCTCATAAAACCAGATACTCAATACATCCTGGAACGGGGAAGATGTACAAGGATCTCAAGAAACATTTTTGGTGGCCGGGTATGAAAGCCGATGTTGCTAAATATGTAGGAGAATGTTTGACGTGTTCTAAGGTCAAAGCTGAGCATCAGAAACCATCAGGTCTACTTCAACAACCCGAAATCCCAGAATGGAAATGGGAAAACATTACCATGGATTTCATCACTAAATTGCCAAGGACTGCAAGTGGTTTTGATACTATTTGGGTAATAGTTGATCGTCTCACCAAATCAGCACACTTCCTGTCAATAAGAGAAGATGACAAGATGGAGAAGTTAGCACGACTGTATTTGAAGGAAGTCGTCTCCAGACATGGAATACCAATCTCTATTATCTCTGATAGGGATGGAAGATATATTTCAAGATTCTGGCAGACATTACAGCAAGCATTAGGAACTCGTCTAGACATGAGTACTGCCTATTCAATACAAGGTAATACTCATATTCAAACTTTGATTCAAGTTCTATAACTATAACAATCTTATTTCGAGTGAAAATCTTACTTGAACTGTTTTCGTGTCATGATTCTACTTCAAGAACTTTCAAGCCATCCAAGGATCCTTTGAAGCTAGATCCATTTTTCTCATTTCCAGTAGCTTTATCCAGAAAACTTGAGGTAGTAATTATGTTCATAACATCATTCGATTCATACATGTAAAGCTATCTTATTCGAAGGTTTAAACTTGTAATCACTAGAACATAGTTTAGTTAATTCTAAACTTGTTCGCAAACAAAAGTTAATCCTTCTAACTTGACTTTTAAAATCAACTAAACACATGTTCTATATCTATATGATATGCTAACTTAATGATTTAAAACCTGGAAACACGAAAAACACCGTAAAACCGGATTTACGCCGTCGTAGTAACACCGCGGGCTGTTTTGGGTTAGTTAATTAAAAACTATGATAAAATTTGATTTAAAATTTGTTCTTCTGGGAAAATGATTTTTCTTATGAACATGAAACTATATCCAAAAATCATGGTTAAACTCAAAGTGGAAGTATGTTTTCTAAAATGGTCATCTAGACGTCGTTCTTTCGACTGAAATGACTACCTTTACAAAAATGACTTGTAACTTATATTTCCGACTATAAACCTATACTTTTTCTGTTTAGATTCATAAAATAGAGTTCAATATGAAACCATAGCAATTTGATTCACTTAAAACGGATTTAAAATGAAGAAGTTATGGGTAAAACAAGATTGGATAATTTTTCTTGTTGTAGCAACGTGAAAATTGCTAACAAATCTATATTAATCATATCCTAGCTAACTTATATTGTATTATACATGTATTCTAATATATTATGTAATCTTGGGATACCATAGACACGTATGCAAATGTTTTGACATATCATATCGACCCATGTGTATATATTATTTGGAACAACCATAGACACTCTATATGCAGTAATGTGGGAGTTAGCTGTAGTGACCCGAACTTTTCCATGTTTATATATATATTAAATGAAATTTTTATTTACATGATTAAGTGTTTCCAACATGTTAAGCAATCAAACTTGTTAAGACTTGATTAATTGAAATAGGTTTCATATAGACAATTGACCACCCAAGTTGACCGGTGATTCACGAACGTTAAAACTTGTAAAAACTATACGATGACATATATATGGTTATATATATAGTTAACATGATTTTATTATAAGTATGTATCTCATTAGGTATTTTAACAATGAGTTATATACATAAAAATGAGACTATTAATTTAAGAAACTCGAAAATGATATATATAACGATTATCGTTATAACAACGTCTTACTAGGTACATATGAATCATATTAAGATATTGATACACTTGGTTAATTATGTTAAATGATAAGTAAATATATTATTAAGTGTATTAACAATGAAATACATATGTAAAAATAAGACTACTAACTTAATGATTTCGAAACGAGACATATATGTAACGATTATCGTTGTAACGACATTTAACTGTATATATATCATACTAAGATATATTATATATCATAATATCATGATAATATAACAATTTAACATCTCATTTGTTATAATAAACAATGGGTTAACAACATTCAACAAGATCGTTAACCTAAAGGTTACAAAACAACATTTACATGTAACGACTAACGATGACTTAACGACTCAGTTAAAATGTATATACATGTAGTGTTTTAATATGTATTTATACACTTTTGAAAGACTTCAATACACTTATCAAAATACTTCTACTTAACAAAAATGCTTACAATTACATCCTCGTTCAGTTTCATCAACAATTCTACTCGTATGCACCCGTATTCATACTCGTACAATACACAGCTTTTAGATGTATGTACTATTGGTATATATACTCCAATGATTAGCTCTTAGCAGCCCATGTGAGTCACCTAACACATGTGGGAACCATCATTTGGCAACTAGCATGAAATATCTCATAAAATTACAAAAATATGAGTAATCATTCATGACTTATTTACATGAAAACAAAATTACATATCCTTTATATCTAATCCATACACCAACGACCAAAAACACCTACAAACACTTTCATTCTTCAATTTTCTTCATCTAATTGAACTCTCTCAAGTTCTATCTTCAAGTTCTAAGTGTTCTTCATAAATTCCAAAAGTTCTAGTTTCATAAAATCAAGAATACTTCCAAGATTGCAAGTTTACTTCCAAGTTTTCTAAATCCATTCCAAGTAATCATCCAAGATCAAGAAACCTTTGTTACTTACAGTAGGTTATCTTTCTAATACAAGATAATAATCATATTCAAACTTTAATTCAATTTCTATAACTATAACAATCTTATTTCGAGTGGAAATCTTACTTGAAATTGTTTTCGTGTCATGATTCTGCTTCAAGAACTTTCAAGCCATCCAAGGATCCTTTGAAGCTAGATCTATTTTTCTCATTTCTAGTAGGTTTATCCAAGGAACTTGAGGTAGTAATGATGTTCATAACATCATTCGATTCATACATATAAAGCTATCTTATTCGAAGGTTTAAACTTGTAATCCCTAGAACATAGTTTAGTTAATTCTAAACTTGTTCGCAAATAAAAGTTAATCCTTCTAAATTGACTTTTAAAATCAACTAAACACATGTTCTATATCTATATGATATGCTAACTTAATGATTTAAAACCTGGAAACACGAAAAACACCGTAAAATTGGATTTACGCCGTCGTAGTAACACCGCGGGCTGTTTTGGGTTAGTTAATTAAAAACTATGATAAACTTTGATTTAAAAGTTGTTATTCTGAGAAAATGATTTTTATTAAGAACATGAAACTATATCCAAAAATTATGGTTAAACTCAAAGTGGAAGTATGTTTTCTAAAATGGTCATCTAGACGTCGTTCTTTCGACTGAAATGACTACCTTTACAAAAACGACTTGTAACTTATTTTTCCGACTATAAACCTATACTTTTTCTGTTTAGATTCATAAAATAGAGTTCAATATGAAACCATAGCAATTTGATTCACTTAAAACGGATTTAAAATGAAGAAGTTATGGGTAAAACAAGATTGGATAATTTTTCTCATTTTAGCTACCTGAAAATTGGTAACAAATCTATTCCAACCATAACTTAATCAACTTGTATTGTATATTATGTAATCTTGAGATACCATAGACACGTATACAATGTTTCGACCTATCATGTCGACACATCTATATATATTTCGGAACAACCATAGACACTCTATATGTGAATGTTGGAGTTAGCTATACAGGGTTGAGGTTGATTCCAAAATATATATAGTTTGAGTTGTGATCAATACTGAGATACATATACACTGGGTCGTGGATTGATTCAAGATAATATTTATCGATTTATTTCTATACATCTAACTGTGGACAACTAGTTGTAGGTTACTAACGAGGACAGCTGACTTAATAAACTTAAAACATCAAAATATATTAAAAGTGTTGTAAATATATTTTGAACATACTTTGATATATATGTATATATTGTTATAGGTTCGTGAATCAACCAGTGGCCAAGTCTTACTTCCCGACGAAGTAAAAATCTGTGAAAGTGAGTTATAGTCCCACTTTTAAAATCTAATATTTTTGGGATGAGAATACATGCAGGTTTTATAAATGATTTACAAAATAGACACAAGTACGTGAAACTACATTCTATGGTTGAATTATCAAAATCAAATATGCCCCTTTTTATTAAGTCTGGTAATCTAAGAATTAGGGAACAGACACCCTAATTGACGCGAATCCTTAAGATAGATCTATTGGGCCTAACAAACCCCATCCAAAGTATCGGATGCTTTAGTACTTTGAAATTTATATCATATCCGAAGGGTGTCCCGGAATGATGGGGATATTCTTATATATGCATGTTGTTAATGTCGGTTACCAGGTGTTCACCATATGAATGATTTTTATCTCTATGTATGGGATGTGTATTGAAATATGAAATCTTGTGGTCTATTATTATGATTTGATATATATAGGTTAAACCTATAACTCACCAACATTTTTGTTGACGTTTTAAGCATGTTTATTCTCAGGTGATTATTAAGAGCTTCCGCTATCGCATACTTAAATAAGGACAAGATTTGGAGTCCATGCTTGTATGATATTGTGTAAAAACTGCATTCAAGAAACTTATTTTGTTGTAACATATTTGTATTGTAAACCATTATGTAATGGTCGTGTGTAAACAGGATATTTTAGATTATCATTATTTGATAATCTACGTAAAGCTTTTTAAACCTTTATTGATGAAATAAAGGTTATGGTTTGTTTTAAAATGAATGCAGTCTTTGAAAAACGTCTCATATAGAGGTCAAAACCTCGCAACGAAATCAATTAATATGGAATGTTTTTAATCAATAAGAACGGGACATTTCATTAGCTATACAGGGTTGAGGTTGATTCTAAAAATATATATACTTTGAGTTGTGATCTAGCCTGAGACGTGTATACACAGGGTTGTGGATTGATTCAAGATAATATATATCAATTGTTTTCTGTACATCTAACGTTGGACAACTAGTTGTAGGTTACTAACGAGGACATCTGACTTAATAAACTTAAAACATCAAAATGTATTAAAAGTGTTGTAAATATATTTTGAATATACTTTGATATATATGTACATATTTGTTATAGGTTCGTGAATCGACCAGTGGCCAAGTCTTACTTCCCGATGAAGTAAAAATCTGTGAAAGTGAGTTATAGTCCCACTTTTAAAATCTAATATTTTTGGGATGAGAATAAATGCTGGTTTTATAAATGATTTACAAAATAGACACAAGTACGTGAAACTACATTCTATGGTTGAATTATCGAAATCGAATATGCCCCTTTTTATTAAGTCTGGTAATCTAAGAATTAGGGAACAGACACCCTAATTGACGCGAATCCTAAAGATAGATCTATTGGGCCTAACAAACCATATCCAAAGTACCGGATGCTTTAGTACTTCAAAATTTATATCATATCCGAAGGGTGTCCCGGAATGATGGGGATATTCTTATATATGCATCTTGTTAATGTCGGTTACCAGGTGTTCACCATATGAATGCTTTTTATCTCTATGTATGGGATGTATATTGAAATATGAAATCTTGTGGTCTATTGTTACGATTTGATATATATAGGTTAAACCTATAACTCACCAATATTTTTGTTGACGTTTAAAGCATGTTTATTCTCAGGTGAATATTAAGAGCTTCCGATGTTGCATACTAAAATAAGGACAAGATTTGGAGTCAATGTTTGTATGATATTATGTAAAAACTGCATTCAAGAAACATATGTCGATGTAATATATTTCTATTGTAAACCATTATGTAATGGTCGTGTGTAAACAGTATATTTTAGATTATCATTATTTGATAATCTACGTAATGCTTTTGAAACCTTTATTGATAAAATAAAGGTTATGGTTGTTTTAAAAATGAATGCAGTCTATGAAAAACGTCTCATATATAGGTCAAAACCTCGCAATGAAATCAATTAATATGGAACGTTTATAATCAATATGAACGGGACATTTCAAGATCCAACGAATTAATTGTGGTTTGGCATCTTGTTTCGAAAATAGGTATCTAAGAGCAGAATGGTCGGTATAGTCCACCGTTTTAGCTAGAACGAGATATGAACGAAATTTGTCTAAAGCAAAGACAATAGCAAAGAGTTCTTTTTCAGTAGTTGTATAGTTCGTTTGTGCTCCTTGTAACGTCTTACTAGCATAATAAATAGGTTGAAATCGTTTTTCAATCCTTTGTCCTAAAACGGCTCCCATTGCAAAATCACTTGCATCGCACATAAGTTCGAATGGTAGATTCAAATTTGGTGTTATCATGATGGGCGCATTAGTGAGTATTTCTTTAAGAATATTAAAAGATTTGATGCATTCATCCGAAAAGATGAATGGGGCATCCTTTTCTAAGAGTTTATTCATAGGAGTGGCAATTTTAGAAAAATCTTTTATGAAACGTCGGTAAAAACCGGCATGCCCTAGAAAACTCCTAACTCCTCTAACATTGGTGGGATGTGGAAGTTTAGCAATTACATCTACTTTAGCTCTATCCACTTCAATTCCTTCCTTTGAGATTTTATGACCAAGAACGATGCCTTCTTTAACCATGAAATGGCATTTCTCCCAATTAAGTACTAGATTTGATTGTTCGCATCTAATAAGCATTCGTTCAAGATTAACTTGTGACGACCCGGAAATTTTCGACCAAATTTAAACTTAACCTTTATATGTTTCTGACACGATAAGTAGAATTTGTAATGTTGAATCTCAAAAAGTTTGGAACTACATTCATGTAATCAATTACCCTTTGACCGTGTTCGACGATTCACGAACAATTATGAGTATATAGATATGTATATATAATATATAATATTAACTGAAAACATTAACAAAGTATTAGATATATGATACTTTACATGAACGTATTTGTTTCGATATATTTATCGACAGAATTAAGAGATAATATCAAATGATTGAATTATCAGATACATTATGATATGATTACGGGCCTATGTTATGAGGTCCACTGTGATTTAAGAAATCTATTCTTTTTGACAACATTCGGAAAATGGTAAAGTGATTTATAAATAAGAACAAATGTGTCAATTAACGGGAACTAGACAAGGGTTAGTGGAAATTCCTGTTTAATTACCAAGGCATGTTTTATAATATTTTTCTCGTGACCTTGATAAGATAACTATGTTAACTTTCATTTTATTTAATATGAAAATAAGAACGTGGAGTGTAAATAACTTAGATGTTGGATATCGACAAGTTAAGTAACTCGACATTTTTCATTAAGATGATTTCATACGTTTATTTAACCTTTGGACTTTATCTCATGCTTCACCAATAGACTGTAATTTAAAAACTTGAAACCTATTATGAATATATAATTATACTTTTCTAAAATGTTTTATGATATAACGATTTCCATTATTTTAACTTTTTAACAAAATGATTCTTAAATATATTTAGTTTTGGAAAACAAAATTATCATATTTATTTGATTTAGTTTCAAAAGTACAAAAAACGTTTTCAGTTTAAAAAGAACTTTATTATTAAAATGTATATATCTTTTATAAATATGTAGAACCACTTTTGACAACTCATTACTTAACCAGTATGATAAAGATAACGATATTTATATTTTATTTTATTAAATATATATAACAATTTAAATTAATATTATATATATTTATACGCGTATTATACGTATATAGTTTTATACTTTTACTATACTTTAACTTTACCTTTACTTTACTTTTACTTTACTTTAACTTTAATAATTCATACTTTAATAATTCACTTTAATAATTCATACTTTAATAATTCACTTTAATAATTCACTTTAATAATTCATACTTTAATAATTCACTTTAATAATTCACTTTAATAATTCATACTTTAATAATTCACTTTAATAATTCATACTTTAATAATTCACTTTAATAATTTATACTTTAATAATTCAGTTTAATAATTCAAAAATCTATTATAAATAGAATTGAATAGGTTTCATTATTTCATAGAAACTTGAAAATATATTTCTCTAAACTCTCTCAATCGAATTACATATATTTTTGTATTATTTCAAGATATTATTAGTATACATAAAATACTACGACGGAGTTATACTCAGACGATTTCAAAATAAGTTTTCAAACGGGATAGAGCTAAGGAAATTATGGGCTATAGCTATGGAGGTTATGGGTATTGATCGAGGGTATTGCTCGTGAGGTCAACCTAACGTTTATCATTTTCGTTGCGTCTACGTACTTTCCTGCAATATTGAATCACAATATTGATATGTTCGTGAATCCGAGACAAACCCTGCACTTGTTCAGTGCCGTCATATACATAATTGCTACGAAATACAGTATTGTGAGTTTCATTACTCCCTTTTTAATATATATTTTTGGGCTGAGAATACATGCGCTGTTTTATAAATGTTTTACGAAATAGGCACAAGTACTAAAACTAATTCTATGTGGGTTTAAACCAGAAATATACCCTTAGCTTGGTAACATTAAACTACTTGTCTATGTACGGTAGGCGCGAATCCTAAAGATATATCTATTGGGCCTGACAAACCACATCCTGACTATGGGATGCTTTAGTACTTCGAGGTTATTTTAAATACACCTGATCTGGTGTACTTCAGAGGGTAAAACATGAATGTTAAGGCTTGTTACCGGGTGCCTACAACTTATAGAATACTTTTAAACACTTGCAAGTGTACGGATATTTATGGAAACTGAAATCTTGTGGTCTATTACTATTACGGAAATGATTGATTATGATAAACTAATGAACTCACCAACCTTTTGGTTGACACTTTAAAGCATGTTTATTCTCAGGTATTAAAGAAATCTTCCGCTGTGCATTAGCTCATTTTAAGGATATTACCTGGAGTCATTCATGACATACTTTGAAAGACGTTGCATTCGAGTCGTTGAGTTCATCAAGATTAATATTAAGTCAATTATAGTTGGATGTAATATGAAATGGTATGCATGCCGTCAATTTTTGATGTAAAGAAAGTTTGTCTTTTAAAAAAATGAATGCAATGTTTGTAAAACGTATCATATAGAGGTCAAATACCTCGCGATGTAATCAACTATTGTGAATCGTTTATAATGTGTATGAACGGGTCCTTTCAGTTGGTATCAGAGCGGTGGTCTTAGCGAACCAGGTCTTGCATTAGTGTGTCTAACTGATAGTTGTTAAGATGCATTAGTGAGTCTGGACTTCGACCGTGTCTGCATATCAAAAGTTTTGTTTATCATTTTTAGTCTAAAATCATCTACTTACCATCCTTAGGAAATTACCTTCTTATCATTCTTAGTCTAGACACGTCTTGCTGCATTGATTGCATGAATAGTGTATAGACAAAATTCATATCTTATCGTATCTGCTAAATCATATCTATTACCGTAAACTTTGCCTGACATATTTCGTAAATTCCTCCGTAATCTATGAAATCTTTTGATCTATATATATAGATATTCTATGTAGTTAGAATACCACCCGATAGCCAGAAAATCATTTCGTATTGAAAAATCCTTTATCAAATCGTACGAAATGGAATTTGTCATCAGTTCAAGTTCCTCGGATTTCGAAATGGAATCTCACTCAAGCTCCGAAAGCAGTGTGACTGGAATGGATCAACCAATCAGCCATCATCTATTCTAGATGAATTGAGGATGGGTTTGTAGCCTCCTTAATCATTGGAGATAAGAAGAAGGCGATCCTTTCCATCCACCACATTGCCCTCTTGGCAATGAACCTGAAGCACTTACCGGCGAACCTGTCCGAAACACCATTTCCTCTCTCATTTCCAGAGTATCTCGTCATGATTATATACTACACCAAATTCTAGATCTTATTTATCCTCTCGTCCGAACCGACAATCACCCCGGTGTAATAGAAGAAGTCAACGAGCTTCGCGCTCGGGTAGTGGCTTTGGAGAATATGGTGCAAAGGTTACAAACACCAGTAGCAGCACCAGTAACAGCAACATAACTAGTACCACCATCAACAACATCAACAGTACCATTACCACACCAACAACAACCGCATCGCAAACCACAACTTCACAATCTGTCCCATGAGCATCGACGTCATACGCCCTGTAGATACTAAGGAATACCACAACGATGAAGTATTGATTCATTACTTCATTGGGAAAACATTCTACGACGATTATGTAATTTCTAAAGTTTAGAAATTATCTATCCTAGCCTTAACCATAAATCAAGTGAGTTTAATTTAATATTAACTCATTAAATATATATTACATCTGAAGAAATATACACATATATTTCCATAAAGACTGTAATAAAATTCTTTTGTACAAAATATTAATTGTGACATTTTTTTTAACGGGTAGGTAATACCCGAGAGATATATAAATTCACAATTAATATGTTACATTCTTCGAATCTGATTCAGCAAATCATCCATTATACTCCCTACTTTCACAACAATATACATTCTTTTATAGGAATCAAAACAACCATACTCATTCAAAAATCTATATACATATTCTGATTTTGAAATCACCGAATTCAATTCAAGTTATCATCGGTATCATCACTCTTAGATTCTTACATCTTTCAAAGCTATACTTTAACTTCAAAATTGTGTTAGAACATCGTATGTATATTAACGATTATAATCTGTGTTCAAGCCCTTCGAAATACCTGAAGACACTTCAAATAATGAACAATCGAGATGATGATCCAACCACATGTTATCCACAGTTACGTACCTGAAAAACTCTTGAAACCAAAGTCATAATTTAACATGTATCCATGTCAGACCTTTTGGCATTTACTAGCTAAAATAACTTTTCAATCCCTTCTAAAAATAGACGATTTTGTCACAGCTCCAGCAAACCAACTTCAATAGTTCATTCGAATAAGCCTTATTATAATGATTACCCCTTCATCATTATTACCGGGGAACCTTTCATATCTCGCCACATTAGCAGTAAACTTATTAACAACTTCATTGATCTTTGACTTTCCGAAAAATCTTTATATTTATCAAAATCCCATCATTTACTCATCTGCAT
This sequence comes from Rutidosis leptorrhynchoides, assembly GCF_046630445.1. Classification (NCBI taxonomy): domain Eukaryota; kingdom Viridiplantae; phylum Streptophyta; class Magnoliopsida; order Asterales; family Asteraceae; genus Rutidosis; species Rutidosis leptorrhynchoides. Next base: position 376,622,663 of record NC_092338.1, read on the forward strand.
CTTGTAACGAGAATTGCCATACGAATCATCGGAAATTAGCAATCAGTATTTTGAAATCTCGCAGCATGTCTACGCCAACAATTATATGTGCCTATCTTCTGGACTTATATACTTTGAATGTGAAGTTTCTGAAAAACACCCTAAACTGCGAACTAGTTCTCCAAATACTAATGAAGCAGCAAAAACTATAAACGACCTTAACAGTAAAAAGTTGGATGATAAAGAGTAGTGTGTTGGCAAAGCTCAGAAAAAGAGAAGATTTGGTACTAAAAAATACGGATTGAGCAAACCATGAAGAAGGCTGTGGATAAATCACAAGGACGAAATCTACCTTCAAAGAATCCAAATAATTCCGTGTCTGCTGAAGTCATTATCGAATACCTTGCTCCTGACTCTAAACCCTTATGGACAATATTCTTCATCATCCTCTGATATTAGAAATTTTAAGATATCATCGTATCTTTCATTATAAATATCCTCCATATTTCTGAAGATATTTCCATAATTATTCTTATCTGAAACCATTTACCTCTTCGTGCTGTCTGTATTACATCATAAAAGAAACTATTTTAGTTTCTAAATTCTGAAACTTTCGAATTTAAAATAGGAATATTTTTGAAGTAGTGTTGGGAACTGAAGCATTAACTAGTATAATATAATGACACTTGATCAACGTGATTATATTACAGTAAGTCATGCTGAGTTTATAAATGGAACGTGATGATTCACAGATCATAACGTCATCATGTGCTATGTTACACGACTCTTGTATTCTCTTTAACCTCTAAAATATCAAGAAAATATTTCTTAATGATTCTGCCTTTTTCGAGGTATTCTAGTAATTTGACAAGTCAAGATCGTGCCATTACAATTTCCTTCTTAGAAATTAATAATGTTCATTCCGAAATTCATATATGCGAATTCTGGACCATTACAAGCGGTGCTTAATCGCAAGAAGAAGAAACGAAAGGACAAAACTCTGAAATAGAAATTGGGGTATAAATTGCAGCAAATAAAAGAGAGCATTAATTGGGGATGACATTGATTATAGAAGATAGAAGCAAGGACATCGAAATATAAGGGAAGATATAAAACCCAACAACAACCCAGAAACTATAAACCGTATATATCGATGCATATAGCAATATAAAGACACGGGAGAACTAAAAATACAATAAAACCAAGAGTATAGTAGAAGTAAATAGATTCTTCTGGAGGTAGATGAAAAAGAAGAACGACAGATATGAAAGTGAGGAGTATATCGAGAATCAGCACTTGATGAAGCATATTGACGAATAATTTTAAAGTAAGAATTAAGGGAGAAAGAATAGAAGGTGTGAATTAAAAGGAAACAAAGGAGGTGGATTTATAGTGAAATATCCGACAGAAAAATCGAGATGAATCATCGCATTAAATCGAAGAGGATCATAATTTCTCGAAGAATCAAATCCTATATAGATTACAAAGATTTTTTTTAATCCGGAGATCAACCGTGATGACGTCAAAAGATAAGATGAATCCCTATTTTCTCATTTCACTCTTTTACGATAGCTTCACTCATACGTTTTGAGTAATCGAATTATTTTATCCATATTTCTCAATCATGATAAAACCCTATGAATCAACTTATATTCGTCATAATAACATTCTTATTGTTAGCCATGACGACCTCGATCAAATTTCGGGACGAAATTTCTCTAACGGGTAGGTACTGTGACGACCCGGAAATTTCCGACCAAATTTAAACTTAACCTTTATATGTTTCTGACACGATAAGCAGAATTTGTAATGTTGAATCTCAAAAAGTTTGGAACTACATTCATGTAATCAATTACCCTTTGACCGTGTTCGACGATTCACGAACAATTACGAGTATATAGATATGTATATATAATATATAATATTAACTGAAAACATTAACAAAGTATTAGATATATGATACTTTACATGAACGTATTTGTTTCGATATATTTATCGACAGAATTAAGAGATAATATCAAATGATTGAATTATCAGATACATTATGATATGATTACGGGCCTATGTTATGAGGTCCACTGTGATTTAAGAAATCTATTCTTTTTGACAACATTCGGAAAATGGTAAAGTGATTTATAAATAAGAAAAATGTGTCAATTAACGGGAACTAGACAAGGGTTAGTGGAAATTCCTGTTTAATTTCCAAAGCATGTTTTATAATATTTTTCTCGTGACCTTGATAAGATAACTATGTTAACTTTCATTTTATTTAATATGAAAATAAGAACGTGGAGTGTAAATAACTTAGATGTTGGATATCGACAAGTTAAGTAACTCGACATTTTTCATTAAGATGATTTCATACGTTTATTTAACCTTTGGACTTTATCTCATGCTTCACCAATAGACTGTAATTTAAAAACTTGAAACCTATTATGAATATATAATTATACTTTTCTAAAATGTTTTATGATATAATGATTTCCATTATTTTAACTTTTTAACAAAATGATTCTTAAATATATTTAGTTTTGGAAAACAAAATTATCATATTTATTTGATTTAGTTTCAAAAGTACAAAAAACGTTTTCAGTTTAAAAAGAAGTTTATTATTAAAATGTATATATCTTTTATAAATATCTAGAACCACTTTTGACAACTCATTACTTAACCAGTATGATAAAGATAACGATATTTATATTTTATTTTATTAAATATATATAACAATTTAAATTAATATTATATATATTTATACGCGTATTATACGTATATAGTTTTATACTTTTACTATACTTTAACTTTACATTTACTTTACTTTTACTTTACTTTAACTTTAATAATTCATACTTTAATAATTCACTTTAATAATTCATACTTTAATAATTCACTTTAATAATTCACTTTAATAATTCATACTTTAATAATTCACTTTAATAATTCACTTTAATAATTCATACTTTAATAATTCACTTTAATAATTCATACTTTAATAATTCACTTTAATAATTTATACTTTAATAATTCAGTTTAATAATTCAAAAATCTATTATAAATAGAATTGAATAGGTTTCATTATTTCATAGAAACTTGAAAATATATTTCTCTAAACTCTCTCAATCGAATTACATATATATATTTTCTTTGTATTATTTCAAGATATTATTAGTATACATAAAATACTACGACGGAGTTATACTCAGACGATTTCAAAATAAGTTTTCAAATGGGATAGAGCTAAGGAAATTATGGGCTATAGCTATGGAGGTTATGGGTATTGATCGAGGGTATTGCTCGTGAGGTCAACCTAACGTTTATCATTTTCGTTGCGTCTACGTACTTTCCTGCAATATTGAATCACAATATTGATACGTTCGTGAATCCGAGACAAACCCTGCACTTGTTCAGTGCCGTCATATACATAATTGCTACGAAATACAGTATTGTGAGTTTCATTACTCCCTTTTTAATATATATTTTTGGGCTGAGAATACATGCGCTGTTTTATAAATGTTTTACGAAATAGGCACAAGTACTAAAACTAATTCTATGTGGGTTTAAACCAGAAATATACCCTTAGCTTGGTAACATTAAACTACTTGTCTATGTACGGTAGGCGCGAATCCTAAAGATAGATCTATTGGGCCTGACAAACCACATCCTGACTATGGGATGCTTTAGTACTTCGAGGTTATTTTAAATACACCTGATCTGGTGTACTTCAGAGGGTAAAACATGAATGTTAAGGCTTGTTACCGGGTGCCTACAACTTATAGAATACTTTTAAACACTTGCGAGTGTACGGATATTTATGGAAACTAAAATCTTGTGGTCTATTACTATTACGGAAATGATTGATTATGATAAACTAATGAACTCACCAACCTTTTGGTTGACACTTTAAAGCATGTTTATTCTCAGGTATTAAAGAAATCTTCCGCTGTGCATTAGCTCATTTTAAGGATATTACCTGGAGTCATTCATGACATACTTTGAAAGACGTTGCATTCGAGTCGTTGAGTTCATCAAGATTAATATTAAGTCAATTATAGTTGGATGTAATATGAAATGGTATGCATGCCGTCAATTTTTGATGTAAAGAAAGTTTGTCTTTTAAAAAATGAATGCAATGTTTGTAAAACGTATCATATAGAGGTCAAATACCTCGCGATGTAATCAACTATTGTGAATCGTTTATAATGTATATGAACGGGTCCTTTCATAACTAGAGATGATTCAAATGTATCATCGAAGACTGAAAAGTCATCCATGAAAACTTCCATGCATTCTTCTATCATGTCGTGAAAAATCGCCATCATGCACCTTTGAAAGGTTGCAGGGGCGTTGCAAAGTCCAAATGGCATGCGTTTGTAAGCAAAAGTACCATAAGGGCATGTGAACGTGGTTTTCTCTTGGTCCTTGGGTGCTATTGGAATTTGAAAATATCCGGAGAAACCATCAAGAAAACAATAGTAACTATTTCCGGCTAATCTTTCCAACATTTGATCAATGAAAGGTAAAGGAAAGTGATCTTTTCTGGTGGCGTCATTTAATTTTCTATATTCAATACAAACACGCCATCCTGTTACAGTCCTAGTAGGAATAAGCTCATTTTTCTCATTTGTGATGACAGTCATGCCACCCTTCTTAGGTACGCATCGAACTGGGCTTACCCATGGACTATCAGAAATTGGATAAATTAAACCTGCATCAAGCAGTTTAATAATTTCTTTCTTAACAACATCTTGCATATTAGGATTTAGTCTTCTTTGGCGTTGCACATATGTTTTATGACCTTCTTCCATAAGGATTTTATGTGTGCAATACGAAGGACTTATTCCTTTAATATCATGAATTTTCCATGCAATAGCTGGTTTATGAGCTTTTAACACAGAAATGAGTTGAGATTTTTCATTTTCAGTAAGAGAATACGATATTATTACAGGTAATTCAGATTCATCATGTAAATAAGCATATTCCAAATGGTTTGGAAGTGGCTTTAACTCTAATGTCGGTGGTTCTTTTATCGATGATTTGTATCGATATCTGTCTTCTTCTTTTAGTATTTGAATTTCTTCTGTTGTTGGTTCATATCCATTAGCCATAAGTGTAGCTAACATTTCAGTTTCATCAATTGGTTCAGTTCCTTCTCCTAAAGAACATTCTCCTGTTCCTTGTAATTCTGGAAATTCTTCTAACAATTCTGCATGTGAATCTATAGTTTGAATATAATAACATGTATCATCTGCAGATTGCGGTTGTTGCATGGCTCTATCAACTGAAAAAGTAACACTCTCGTCCTCTATACTTAGGGTCAGTTTCTTACCGAACACATCTATTATTGCTTTAGCCGTGTTTAAGAATGGTCTTCCTAATATAAGAGGTACTCGAGAATCTTCTTCCATGTCCAGAATAACAAAATCTACTGGAAATACTAAAGTACCAACTTTAACTAGCATGTTCTCCATTATCCCTCTAGGATATTTTACTGATCTATCTGCTAGTTGTATACCTATTCGTGTTGGTTTCAATTCTCCAAGGTCTAGTTTAGCGTATAGTGAATACGGCATTAAATTTATACTAGCACCTAAATCTGCCAATGCTTCTATTGAACTAAGACTACCCAGAAAACATGGAATTGTGAAACTTCCTGGATCTGAAAGTTTTTCTGGTATCTTATTCAACAGTACTGCTGAACAATTAGCATTCATAGTAACGGCCGAGAGTTCTTCCATTTTCTTTCTATTTGTGATTAGATCTTTCAAAATTTTAGCATATCTAGGCATTCCTAAAATTACATCAATGAAAGGAAGATTTACATTTATTTGTTTAAACATATCCAAGAATTTGGATTGCTCGGCTTCAAGTCTCTCTTTTCTCATTTTACTCGGGTAAGGAATTGGTGGTTGGTATGGTTTAACATAAGGTTTAGCCTTAACTGTGTTATCTTCATTAACCTTTTCAACTACCGGTTCTTTTTCCTTATCTTGATCAGATTGTGGTTCTTGTGGAGTAGGAATAGCTTCATCAGAAATTACAGGTATTTCAGGTGGTTTAAGTGTAATACCACTTCTTGTGGTAATGGCTTTAGCTGTTTCATTCCGGGGGTTAGCATTTGTATCACTTGGTAAACTTCCCAGTTTTCTTTCACCTATCAACCTTGCTAGGTTACTTACTTCTTGTTCCAAATTTTGAATAGAAGCTTGTTGATTTCTAAATGTTTGAGCATTTTGTTCATTGGTTTGTTTCTGAGATGTGAAAAACTGCGTTTGAGATTCAACTAGCTTCGACATCATGTCTTCTAAATTTGGCTTTTTATCATCGGTTTGTGGTGGTTTGTTTTGAAAATTAGGTCTTTGCTGATTGTAAGTATTATTAGATACTTGTTGATTACTAGGACCTTGTTGGTTGTTGTATGGAACATTTCGATTATAATTCTGGTTTTGATTGTAGTTTGGTCTTGGCGGTTGATAATTATTCTGATAATTATTTCCAGGCCTTTGGTTTATGTATGAAACATTCTCTCTTTGTTCCATTGTTAGCTCAATACTGAGACAATCTTTTGTCAAATGTGGTCCTCCACACTGCTCACAACTAATTCATATTGAGTGTATACCTTTAGTCATCTTTTCCATTCGTCTCTCGACAGCATCTATCTTTGTAGAAACGGAATCGAAGTCATGGCTAGAATCGGCTCTAGCTGCTTTAGATGATCTAACGATATCTTTTTCTTGGAGCCACTCATGTGAGTGGGAAGCGGTGTTATCAATAATTTTGTAAGCATCAGTTGCGGTTTTCTTCATAATGGAACCACCAGCTGCTATATCGATGTCTTTGCATGTAGTGATGTCGCATCCTTGGTAGAATATTTGTACTATTTGACAGGTGTCTAAACCATGTTGCGGACATCCTCTCAATAATTTTCCAAATCTTGTCCATGCTTCATATAAAGTTTCATTTGGCTTTTGCGTGAACGTAACAATTTCTCCTTGAAGTCTCACGGCTTTAGATGCCGGAAAGAATTTTTTAAGAAATTTTTCAACTAAGACATCCCATGTATCAATCGCCCCTTCAGGTAACGATTCCAACCAATCTTTGGCTTCTCCCTTTAAAGTCCAGGGAAATAACATGAGATATATCTATTCATCCTCCACTTCTCGGATTTTAAATAGAGTACAGATCCTATTAAAGATTCGAAGATGTTCGTTTAGATCTTCTTTTGGCGTACCACTATATTGGCATTAATTAGTTATCATGTGTAGGATTTGTCCCTTGATTTCATAATCTGGCGCATTAATATCTGGCTTAATAATGGCGTGACCTTGGCCCGTGCGTGTGGTGTAGTGACCCGAACTTTTCCATGTTTATATATATTAATTGAGATTGATATTTACATGATTAAATGTTTCCAACATGTTAAGCAATCAAACTTGTTAAGACTTGATTAATTGAAATAGGTTTCATATAGACAATTGACCACCCAAGTTGACCGGTGATTCACGAACGTTAAAACTTGTAAAAACAATATGATGACATATATATGGTTATATATATAGTTAACATTATATTATTATAAGTAAACATATCATTAATTATATTAACAATGAACTTCATTTGTAAAAACAAGACTACTAACATAATGATTTTGAAACGAGACATATATGTAACGATTATCGTTGTAACAACATTTAATGTACATATATCATATTAAGAGATATTCGTACATCATAATATCATGATAATATAATAATTTAAAATCTCATTTGATATTATAAACATTGGGTTAACAACATTTAACAAGATCGTTAACCTAAAGGTTTCAAAACAACACTTACATGTAACGACTAACGATGACTTAACGACTCAGTTAAAATGTATATACATGTAGTGTTTTAATATGTATTCATACACTTTTGAAAGACTTCAAGACACTTATCAAAATACTTCTACTTAATAAAAATGCTTACAATTACATCCTCGTTCAGTTTCATCAACAATTCTACTCGTATGTACCCGTATTCGTACTCGTACAATACACAGCTTTTAGATGTATGTACTATTGGTATATACACTCCAATGATCAGCTTTTAGCAGCCCATGTGAATCACCTAACACATGTAGGAACCATCATTTGGCAACTAGCATGAAATATCTCATAAAATTACAAAAATATGAGTAATCATTCATGACTTATTTACATGAAAACAAAATTACATATCCTTTATATCTAATCCATACACCAAAGACCAAAAACACCTACAAACACTTTCATTCTTCAATTTTATTCATCTAATTGATCTCTCTCAAGTTCTATCTTCAAGTTCTAAGTGTTCTTCATAAATTCCAAAAGTTCTAGTTTCATAAAATCAAGAATACTTTCAAGTTTGCTAGCTCACTTCCAATCTTGTAAGGTGATCATCCAACCTCAAGAAATCTTTGTTTATTACAGTAGGTTATCATTCTAATACAAGGTAATAATCATATTCAAACTTTGATTCAATTTCTATAACTATAACAATCTTATTTCGAGTGGAAATCTTACTTGAACTTGTTTTCGTGTCATGATTCTGCTTCAAGAACTTTCAAGCCATCCAAGGATCCGTTGAAGCTAGATCCATTTTTCTCTTTTCCAGTAGGTTTATCCAAGGAACTTAAGGTAGTAATGATGTTCATAACATCATTCGATTCATACATATAAAGCTATCTTATTCGAAGGTTTAAACTTGTAATCACTAGAACATAGTTTAGTTAATTCTACACTTGTTCGCAAACAAAAGTTAATCCTTCTAAATTGACTTTTAAAATCAACTAAACACATGTTCTATATCTATATGATATGCTAACTTAATGATTTAAAACCTGGAAACACGAAAAATACCGTAAAACCGGATTTACGCCGTCGTAGTAACACCGCGGGCTGTTTTGGGTTAGTTAATTAAAAACTATGATAAACTTTGATTTAAAAGTTGTTATTCTGAGAAAATGATTTTTATTATGAACATGAAACTATATCCAAAAATTATGGTTAAACTCAAAGTGGAAGTATGTTTTCTAAAATGGTCATCTAGACGTCGTTCTTTCGACTGAAATGACTACCTTTACAAAAACGACTTGTAACTTATTTTTCTGACTATAAACCTATACTTTTTCTGTTTAGATTCATAAAATAGAGATAAATATGAAACCATAGCAATTTGATTCACTCAAAACGGATTTAAAATGAAGAAGTTATGGGTAAAACAAGATTGGATAATTTTTCTCATTTTAGCTACGTGAAAATTGGTAACAAATCTATTCCAACCATAACTTAATCAACTTGTATTGTATATTATGTAATCTTGAGATACCATAGACACGTATTCAATGTTTCGACCTATCATGTCGACACATCTATATATATTTCGGAACAACCATAGACACTCTATATGTGAATGTTGGAGTTAGCTATACAGGGTTGAGGTTGATTCCAAAATATATATAGTTTGAGTTGTGATCAATACTGAGATACGTATACACTGGGTCGTGGATTGATTCAAGATAATATTTATCGATTTATTTCTGTACATCTAACTGTGGACAACTAGTTGTAGGTTACTAACGAGGACAGCTGACTTAATAAACTTAAAACATCAAAATATATTAAAAGTGTTGTAAATATATTTTGAACATACTTTGATATATATGTATATATTGTTATAGGTTCGTGAATCAACCAGTGGCCAAGTCTTACTTCCCGACGAAGTAAAAATCTGTGAAAGTGAGTTATAGTCCCACTTTTAAAATCTAATATTTTTGGGATGAGAATACATGCAGGTTTTATAAATGATTTACAAAATAGACACAAGTACGTGAAACTACATTCTATGGTTGAATTATCGAAATCGAATATGCCCCTTTTTATTAAGTCTGGTAATCTAAGAATTAGGGAACAGACACCCTAATTGACGCGAATCCTAAAGATAGATCTATCGGGCCCAACAAGCCCCATCCAAAGTACCGGATGCTTTAGTACTTCGAAATTTATATCATATCCGAAGGGTGTCCCGGAATGATGGGGATATTCTTATATATGCATCTTGTTAATGTCGGTTACCAGGTGTTCACCATATGAATGATTTTATTCTCTATGTATGGGATGTGTATTGAAATATGAAATCTTGTGGTCTATTATTATGATTTGATATATATAGGTTAAACCTATAACTCACCAACATTTTTGTTGACGTTTTAAGCATGTTTATTCTCAGGTGATTATTAAGAGCTTCCGCTGTCGCATACTTAAATAAGGACGAGATTTGGAGTCCATGCTTGTATGATATTGTGTAAAAACTGCATTCAAGAAACTTATTTTGTTGTAACATATTTGTATTGTAAACCATTATGTAATGGTCGTGTGTAAACAGGATATTTTAGATTATCATTATTTGATAATCTACGTAAAGCTTTTTAAACCTTTATTGATGAAATAAAGGTTATGGTTTGTTTTAAAATGAATGCAGTCTTTGAAAAACGTCTCATATAGAGGTCAAAACCTCGCAACGAAATCAATTAATATGGAACGTTTTTAATCAATAAGCACGGGACATTTCATGTGGCTCTCATTAGGTCTTCCATACTTAGAGGTTCTGTTACTTCCATAATTGAATTTGTTGAATCTGAATCACTAGAGGATTCTGATTTAATGGTTTCTTCCTCGACAATCTCTGGTTGAATGATTTGTGGTTCAGGAGGAATGATTAGTGGTTCAGGATCTCTGAATTGTCCTTGAATATTCTCCGGATTCTCAATTGTAAGGTCGGGTTCAAAAAATGGATTATCGGAAATTTGAATTGGAGTACTTGGTCGACTAGATGACGATTCTAAAGAAAAATCAACGGCAACAATATTTGCTAGATGTCTTGATCGAGTTACAGGTGGTGAACGTACAAAAGGTGGTGAACGTTTTGCTAGGTGCATTCACTGAATATCCTATTAGTTATAAAAATAAATAAAAAATTATATAATTTATCAAATTAATAGACTTTTTTGATTTTGCCCACGTTTCGAATAGCCAAAAGATGCAGCAGAGGGGCAGGATTCATTTGGTCTCAATATAATTGAGTACTGTTTGGCTCCAATAACCCGGTCCATGTACAAATCCAACTATTACTACGAACCAGAAAATGGATGTCTATCAATTTAACCACTTAAAATAATTTTTCGTCGAAGTTTAAAGAAAATAAAGAAAATTCTATGTCCTAAAAACTAGAGCGTCGAGAAATAAGAAAGAAAAAGAGTGCGTTGAAAAAAAATAAAAGGCGTCGAAATAGAAATAAGAAAGTAGCGCGTCGAAACTTAAAAAGTCTAAAAACTAAGAATTAAAAGTTGCGTCTAAAAATATTAAAGCTTAAAAGGAATACTATATCCAAAATGGCAATAACTTAAAAAGTACTAAAATATATTAAAATGGCGTCGCAAAATTCTAAGGCACCTAAATCTTAGTCTAAAGAAAAAGCATTTAAGGGATTTTATGGTAAAGCCTAAAAATTTAGAAATAAAAATAACTATGGCAAAATACTAAGTTTAAAACTAAGTACGAGCGAAAAATACAAATATTACGCTAAAACGAATAAAAAGATACAAAATATAAAAATAAACTTAAAGTTGTAAAAAGTACAATTTTATAAAAATATTATTTTTATATTATTTATTTTATAAAACTATTAATTTTATAATTTATTAAAACTAAATAAACTAAATATATAAATTAAATACTAAAAACTAAACTAAATTAATATTAAATATAACCCTAATTAGGGTTTTAATTATAATAATAATAATAATTACGTAATAATTGTTGAACTAGTCAACTCTGGCGTGTCAGGTACCCTCATGCGATCGCATGAATTTTTGCCTTCGGGCTCATGCGATCGCATGAGCTAGGGTTTCGGGCCAGGCTTTGGGCTGCTACAGTACCGGGCCGAGTGTTTTTAAATTTTTTTTTCTGTTTTCTGTTTTAATAAATAATTATATAAATAAATAAAAACTTGTACTTTAAAAACTAAAATAGAAATAAAGAAACTTTATAATTTTATAAATATATAACAAACTATTAAAAAATTATAAATATTTTGTTTTTCTTTTTATATTTTTGTATTTTTTTTAAAACGTATTTTTACAAAAGAGTATTCTTATAAAAGTAAACTAAAAATTAATAAAAAACTTTTTTTTTATATATAGCGTTGCGCTTCCGGCGTTTAAGCAAGAATTATCCCCGGCAGCGGCGCCAAAAATACTTGATGTGTGCGAGGTGTACTAGGAAATAGTATTATTTTTACAACGAAATACTATTAAATACGATACAATTTTATACAAGATATTTATTTATTTGTAGAATGGATATACCTAAACGTTGCTACAACACTTATAGGCAGTGTACCTAATCGTACAGTAGTGTAGTTTTTAGTAAGTCCGGTTCGTTCCACAGGGATACTTAGCCAAGTTTAACGCTATATTTTTTACTTATAATTGTTAAAATACAAAAATATATATAAGTAGTATTATTATTATAAAAGGGGGTTTTTACCGTTTAATGACCGATTTGTCGATTTTAAAACTTTAGTCGCAGTTAAAACCTAATGTAAAATATTAATTATATAAAAGACTTAATTTAAAACGTAAAGTAAATAACGAAAATAAAATTGCGATAATTAAAAAGTACGATAATTAAAAGTGCAATTAAATACAATGACAATAAATAAAAGTGTGATAATTAAAAGTGCAATTAAATATGAAAATAAAGGAATTATGCTTATTTAAACTTCCGTAATCATGATGTTTGACGTGTTAATTTTAGTTTATTCCCATGGGTTAATTGTCCTTTGTCCTGGATTATTTAATATGTCCGTCTAGTTTTTGTCCATAACAGTCCATCAGTCATAAATATAAAGTGCGAGTGTCCTCGTCATTTTATCCTTATATCCGAAGTCAAATATTCCAACTAATTGGGGACTTAAATTGTAACAAGGTTTTAATACTTTGTTTAATAATTACACCAGGATATCGACTGCGTGTAACCCAAGGTTTTAATACTTTGTTAACAATTACGCCAAGTGTCCTTGTACATAATTTCACCCCTGTTTTAATAATTCCATAGACTATTAATCCATTCCCGTGTCCGGTTAAATGAACGATTATTCGTACATATAAATATCCCGCCCATCGTGTCCGATCGAGTGTATATGGTTATTTATAGGTACATCCAATTGTAAATCTTTATATTAAAATTAATAAACTATCATTTAGTTAAACAAATATAAATCCCATTAATAGCCCATAGTCAAATTTCCACAGGTGTCGTTCTTTTGTCCAAACCCCAATTATGGTACAAAGCCCAATTACCCAATTTTAATATTTTTAGCCCAACATCATGATTATTTCGGCTTAAATAAGCATAATAATAACTTAGCTACGAGACATTAAATTAAAAATAACATTAACCATAACTTATAGTGATTAAAAATAGCGTAGCGTTACACGGACAGAATTTCGACTTACACACTTACAACATTCGCTAACATACCCTCATTATTATTAAATTAAAATTATAATTAAAATTATAATTATAATATATATATATATATATATATATATATATATATATATATATATATATATATATATATATATATATATATATATATATATATATATATATATATTATAGAGAGATAGAGAGGATTGATATTTTTTTATGTAAATTCGTCCAGAATTCGTTGTATTTAAAGAATGTGGCCTGCTACAGTAGCTCATGCGGTCGCATAAGATTTTAGTGCAAATCTCATGCACTCGCATAGGCTCATGCACTCGCATGAGTTTTATGCCTATTTCCCATGCGATCGCATGGCCGTCAGATCCAGCTCACATATTTTTTGTTTGCTAGTTTGTCGACGTTATTTAATATAATATATAATATATAAATAATTTATATAATTATTTAAATATTATATTATATTCTTGTGCATAGTTGACTTATAATTTTAGCTCCGTTGCGTCGCGCGTTGATAGTTGGTTAATGTTCCGGTTCTGAATTTTCGAACGTCCTTGCGTACTATTTAATATCTTATACTTTGCGTTTTGCGGCTTGTACTCTTATCATTTTTGGACGTTTCTCATCAATTAATTGAACCACTTGGATTGTACTTTGTACTTTTGAGCTTTTTGGTCATTTGCGTCTTCAAATCGTCGTTTTCTTCTTTTGTCTTCGCACTTATTTATATAAACGAATATTACATAAAAATAGAACAATTGCAACTAAAAGCTTTACATATTGGAAGGATATTGATACTAAATATATGTTCATTTAGAGCATTATCAGTTGGCTCTTCAAACAGTAACTCCTTATCTTCTTGACCAGAAGATGAAGTAGGGGCAGTTTCATCAAATGTAACATTAATGAATTCTTCAAAACAGCCCCTTCTTTTATTGAAAACCCTGTATGCCTTTGACATGTTGGAATATCCCAAGAATATACCTTCATCATCTTTAGCATCAAACTTGCCTAGCTGATCCCTATTGTTTAGAATGAAACAGGGAGTGTCAAATACATGAAAAAATGAGATTGAGGTCTTCTGCCTTTGAGAACTTCATAAGCAGTTTTTTGATGTCTTTTCACTATTAAAGATCTATTCTAGGTAAAACATGCAGTGTTCACAGCTTCTACCCAATATGAATTTTTCAGCCCAGACTCGGCCAACATAGATCTTGCTACTTCAATGAGAGTTCTATTTCTTTTTTCTGCAACACCATTCTGTTGAGGTGTTCTCACAGCATAAAAGTTCTGTGAAATACCTTTATTAGCACAAAATTCTTCCAATGTTGCATTTCTGAATTCTGTACCATGATCACTTCTAAGCTGCTTCACCAGTTGCCCATTCAGTAGTTTTATTCTTTTGATAAAATTGATAATTTCATCAGCAGCTTCACTCTTTTGCTTCAAAAAGAACACCCAAGTGTATCTGGAATATTCATCAACAAACACCAGTGTATACTTATTCCCACTACAGCTGGCTATATTAACAGGACCAAAAAGATCCATATAAAGAAGGTGAAATGGTTTCTCAATAGATGAAATCTGCTTTGATTTGAATGAGGCATGGTGATGCTTCCCTTTTTCACATCCAGAACATAATCTGTCCTTTACATAAGACATTGTGGGTAGCGCAGACACCAAACTTTTACTAGATAACTTATGAATATCTTTAAAGTTGAGATGTGAGAGTCTCTTGTGCTATAACCACTTGAGGTTGTCTGCTGCCTTTGAATAAAAACAAGTATCAGTTGTTGTGACGGCTGTGTTCATGTCAATTTGATACATGTTCTCATGTCTTTTTGCTGTCAGCAGCGGCTTCCCTGTCTTATCAAAAATAGTGCCAATCTTTCTTCTAAACTGCACTATCTTACTTTTGCTTGTCAGTTGGCTTATGCTGAGTAGATTATGTTTAAGCCCAACGACATATGCTACATTTGAAAATGTAACATTCCCATTTGTTAAAGTACCAAAACCCTTTGTGTAACCCAACGAATTATCTCAATATGATACAACTGGACCATCCTTTTCTTGATAGTCCATCAGCAGGGACTTACATCCGGTCATATGTCTCGAACAACCACTATCGAGATACCAGATTTGCTTGTTATGAATGCCCTGCATAGTAGCTAAGAGATTAGTTCTTTTTGGGAACCCATCCAAGGATGGATTATGGAAGGGTCATCTTTGATGATCTCTTCCTGTCTGCTGGTTTGCTTGAAGAGGCAGCAGCAGATGGGGTTAGGGTTAGAGTACACCGGTTGGCTAAGTGAAACTTGCTGCCACATTTGTAGCATTTTCTCACATTTGGTATCGGTGACTGGTCATACACTGAGTAAATAGGTGCAGTAAGATCGGGTCTACTTTCAGATATGGAAGCTATGAGCTGGTCAAGCTTGACAGTCATTATCTCAGTGATAGATGACCCAGCACTTGATTCCACAATTTGGTTCACTTTAGCTTTTCCCTTAAGAGCAGCTTTCCTTTTAGAACCAGTACTGATATCGCATATTTTATACACGTTTTCCTTAGCGATATCGATCATAATTTAGTCCGTTCGGATACGATTTGGTGTTTATTTTGATAATATTGAGAAAGTTCGAGTTTGAAGAGCTATTTGTAGAAGAGATGCGGTTTTTGAAGCTTTTGAGGCATTTTGTTGATCGGATGTTATTGTTAGTGCACCGAGGATTAAAACGTTAAGTACTTATTGGTTAATGAGGTGTTGAGTTAGTTAAAGCAAGGAAAAAGAAACGTGAGAATTAATTTCAGTTGTTTGTCGCGGCGCGACAATCGAAGCCGCGGTGCGACGTTTGGCTATTTTCCAGATCAGAAGTTGGTTAAAAGGGGTTCCAGTTCGCGTGTTGTGTCGCGGTACGACAATATGGGCCGCAGCGCGACCGTCTGTCGGTCCAGATTATTATGGCAAGCATTTAAGGCCCGAAAATACCCTAATTTATTCATTCTTCCATCCAGACGAATTGTAGCAGTTTTTGGGCAATTTTTGGTGATCTTTGGAGAACTCCAAGGTCATTCAATCACTTCAATCATTCTAGATTCAACCTTCAATCCGTTCATCATCCGCGATTGCTTATTTAATTAGGTTGATTTCTTTGTCATAAACAATGAATTCTTTCCTTTATTTATTTGTGATTTTGGTTTTAGCCATGATTGTTGGCTAAGTTTTTAATGTTTGTCTAGATTGAATATTTGCAAGTGTTTGGATGATACTTTAATGTTTTATTGATTAATGCATGATAATTATGAGTTTTGATTAAGAACCATTCTTGTGGGTGTTGATTATTGTTACTAGGTTGATTAGTGAATCTTGTTTGAATAAAGGGAATCCTGTTTCAATTTAGTGATCTAATTTCCAATTGATTTGTCTTAACCGATTGGGTGCTTACTGGACCAAGGGGGTAAATCGGGTAACATTGATTAAACAAAATAGGGGTGAATTGTGTGGAGCGAACGCGTAACCAATTGAATCTTAATCGTATAATTAGCCAATTACTAAGTCACAAATGAAAGAGGTCTTTGGTGAAAGGGAACCCTAAGCCAATAAATCCTAGTTTGACGTGTTTGCTAAAAGAGAACTCTGAGTAAACCGACTCTGTAGTTGCGTGCATTGATAAATAGAACAAGTGCTTAATAACAAATCATCTGACACTGCGAATAGGAGATCTAGGCGAACATTCTTTTATCTATTGAATTCAAACTATCTTTATTTTCCGTTGAGTCTGCAATTTGATTTATTTAAACTTAAAAACCCAAAAATATTGTCTTTTACTTTTGATCTATCTTTGATTTGGCTAATCGTTAAATAGCCACAAAATAAATATTCTCGTACTTTCGATTTTCATAGTTTAACTTAGTTTACTTTTATTAGTTGCAAACTTAATTCTCACTTAATACTGTCCTTGGAATGATCTTGGATTTTACCAATATCTATACTGCTACACGATCGGGTACACTGCCCGTTAGTGTGTAATCTTTTAATAACCGGTATTTTCCATTGATAAATAATATACACGATATCACACATCAAGTTTTTGGCGCCGCTGCCGGGGACAGTTGTGTCGAAAATTAAGATTGTTATCTAATTATTCTTAGTTTAGTTTAGTTATAGTTTATTATTTCTTTTCATTATTCTTAGTTGAATCGGTGCGTTTAATCAGTTGTTAGTTGTGATTTCACAGATAACGGGTAGTGCATGCCACATACGCGTTCTTCTAATTCTCCGATTCTTCAACTATTTGCAGAACCCGAAAGAGAGTTATTCAGAGCTTTAATTCAAGAGCAACAGTCTACAGTGGATTCATCTTTTTCTTCGAGTGCTAATATAATTAATTTGGGAAGTAGTTCTGAGACTGTGGTGCCCGATACACCACCTGAAATCAGAGAAGAAGAAGAATCTTACATTTCATTAGATCTTTTCGAGACTGAAGATAAGGCTGACCAAGAACAACCACCTCATCCTCAGACTATGGCAGAAAAGTTGAAGGCCACACGAGGGGGCCAAGGAAATTCGATTACTCAACCGAACATCACTCAGCCTTTTCAAATTACAGGGCCGATCCTGAGTTTGATTTCTTCTGACTGCCAATTTCATGGCAAGGATAGTGAGGATGCTAACGAGCATCTTCGTGTTTTCAATGATGTTTGCAATTTGTTTAAGTTGCATGAGGTTGCCGATACGTCGATCAAGACAAGGCTTTTTCCTTGGACTCTTAAGGGAGAAGCAAAGAGATGGTTAGATAAGCAACCAGAGGGTACGATTACCTCAGACAAAAGAGCAGCGAGACACTATTTGATTCTTGGGACCGTTATTCTAATATGCTACGCTCGTGTCCGCAACACGGGTTGAATGATTTACAGAAGGTCCAGATTTTCTACAAGGGTTGTGATATCCCAACTCGTCAGACTATTGATCAAGCAGCAGGTGGTACGTTAATCGATAAGACCGAAGAAGAGGCGCTAGAGATAATTGAAAAGCAAGCGGCTTACTCTCACGAATGGCATCAAGATCATGAGTCATTCCATTCAGCTTCAGTTAAGAGAACCGAAACTCATGGTGCATATGACGATTTTGGGTCTATAAGTGCTAAGTTGGATTCCTTTGGTAGGAATTTGGAGAAGATAAATAAGGATATTCATGGTATGAAGGTTGGTTGTGAGTATTGTGGGGGATTACATCTGGCAAAAGATTGTGATGCAGGATTGACTATGAATCAGAAGGAAGAGATAGCTTATATTAGTCAACAGAACAACAATCAGTTTCAGGGACGTGTGTAGTTTAATAGAAATTTCAACAATCCCTATAATCCTCAAGGTAATCAAGGTTTGAGATTCCAGCCAGGTTCTAGTGGAGGATATCAACAGCAAGCTCCCGGGTATTTTCAGAAACCCCAAGCCGAAGAGAAAAAGTCCAATCTTGAAGCTATGATCGAGAAGCTTGTGATTTCTCAAACTCAGCTTGTTACTACTGTTACTCAGAACAATGAGAAGAATAATCAAATGTTTCGAAATCAATAAGCAGCTATTCAAAATCTTGAGAAACAAATTGGTCAACTTGCTAGTCAGAATAATGTGAGGAAACTGGGGGAATTACCGAGTAAGACAGATACTAACCCGAAGAATGGGCACGTTAATGCTATCACTACACGCAGTAGTTTAGCATATGATTCACCGAGAGCGCTCGATGAGTATGATTTGCGAGTGCCGTTGGTTAAGGATAGTGAACCGGTAGTTGTTAGTGAACCGGAGGGGGATAAGGAGCCAGAACAGGTGATTGAGAAGGTTGTGAGGGTATCGGAAACTGTTGTTGCTAAACCGGTAGTTAGAGAGTATCAACCACCGCTCCCATTCCCGAGGAAGTAGAGACTGGAGAAGTTGGAGGCAGAAAAGTCCAAGTTCATGGATTTGATTAAAAAAGTTAACATTAATTTGCCTTTTATTGATGTGATTGCAGGTATGCCCAAGTATGCAAGGTTTCTTAAGGACTTGCTAACTAACAGGAAGAAGCTGGAGAACGTGCCTTCAGTCAGGTTGAATGCCGCATGCTCAGCGGTAGTTACAAACAAGCTTCCCGAGAAGCTTGAGGATCCTGGGAGTTTTACCATTCCTTGTTTACTGGGTAATTTGGATTGTATGAGGGCGTTGGCAGATTTGGGGGATAGCATAAATTTAATGCCCTATTCTATTTATTTGAAGCTAGACCCCGGGGAGTTGAAACCCACGCGTATGGCTATTCAGCTAGCTGACCGCTCCATTAAATTCCCTCGTGGAATTATCGAGAATATGCTAGTTAAGACCGGGTTGTTGGTTTTCCCGGCCGATTTCGTGGTGTTGGATATGGAAGTGGATGAGAGGATTCCACTTATTTTGGGTCGGCCATTTTTGAATACTGCTAGGTGTATCATTGATGTTTATGGCCAACAGTTGACCCTTAGGATAGATGATTTGCATGCAATTTTCTCAATTGACCATGCTTTAAAATACCCTGCCTACACTGATGATACATGTTATTTTCTTAACACTGTGAATGTCCAGTATGAGTTGTTGTAGAAATTCCTAGAGTTACAGGGTTCAGGAGAATGTTCATTGGTTGAAATTGATGAAGAGTTGCAGGTTGAAGAGGTGGATATTTTGACCACCTTGATGGAAAACGGTTATGAGCCGACAGAGGAGGAGTTCAAGGAACTCGAGCGTGATGCGGATTACCGGAGCAAGTCTTCAATTGAAGAACCTCCCGAGTTAGAATTGAAGCCACTTCCAGATCATTTGGAATACGCTTATTTGTAGGAGGAATCTAAGCTCCCGGTAATTATTTCTTCTTCTCTTACTACAGGTCAGAAAACTGAGCTTGTAACCATGCTGCAGGCCCATAAACCGGCCATTGCGTGGAACATTCACGACATTAAGGGTATTAGTCCCTCCTATTGCACCCACAAAATCCTAATGGAGGATAACTCCAAAACTGTGGTGCAACGACAAAGGAGGTTGAACCCGCACATGCAAGAAGTCGTGAAGAAAGAGATCATTAAGCTCCTCGATGCAGGTCTGATTTACCCGATCTCTGACAGTCCTTGGATTAGCCCGGTACACTGTGTACCTAAGAAAGGTGGTATGACTGTTACCACCAATGATAAAAATGAGTTAATTTCCACTAGAACTATCACGGGGTGGCGTGTTTGTATTGACTATCGAAAGTTGAACGATGCCACACGTAAAGACCACTTCCCGTTACCTTTCATGGATCAAATGCTAGAAAGGTTAGCAGGGAACAGCTTTTACTGTTTTCTTGATGGTTTTTCGGGCTATTTCCAGATTCCTATCTCGCCCGAGGACCAGGAGAAAACTACTTTCACGTGCCCGTATGGAACATTTTCATACCGACGCATGCCCTTTGGCCTTTGCAATGCTCCGGCCACTTTTTAAAGGTGCATGATAGCCATATTCCATGATATGATAGAGGATTGCATGGAGGTGTTCATGGATGACTTTTCAGTCTTCGGTGACACTTTTGATTCATGCCTTCTTAATTTGGAACGGATGTTGGAACGGTGTGAGAAGTCTAATCTTGTGCTCAATTGGGAGAAGTGCCATTTCATGGTTCAAGGGGGCATAGTTCTCGGGCACAAGATTTCTAGGGATGGAATTGAGGTGGATCCCGCGAAGGTAACGACTATTAAGAACCTTCCACCTCCCACCGATGTTAAGGGTGTTCGGAGTTTTCTTGGGCACGCGGGTTTTTACCGGCAGTTTATTAAGGATTTTTCTAAAATTGCTAACCCGATGAACAAACTCCTCGAAAAGGACATGCCTTGGAATTTCTCCGATGAGTGCCTAAAGGCATTCAATCTTCTTAAGGAGAAACTGATCAATGCTCCAACCATAATTGCTCCGAATTGGTCCCTTCCGTTCGAGCTTATGTGCGATGCTTCTGATTTTTCTGTTGGCTCTGTTTTGGGTCAAAGGGTCGAGAAACATTTCCGACCCATCTACTATGCAAGCAAGACCTTGCAGGGAGCACAATTGAATTATACTACCACTGAAAAGGAGCTCCTTGCGGTGGTCTTTTAGTTTGATAAGTTCCGGTCCTACTTAGTCTTGTCTAAGACTATAGTTTTTACGGACCATTCTGCTCTTAAGTACCTATTTTCGAAACCGGATACGAAACCTTGACTGCTTAGATGGATCTTGCTTTTGCAAGAATTCGACATCGATATCCGGGATAAGAAGGGTGCTGAAAATCTAGCGGCTGACCACTTGACTAGACTCGAGAATCCAAATCTTGAAGTCCTTCACGAATCGAGTATCCATGATGATTTTCCCGATGAATATCTCATGGCGATGGACAAGGTAGACGAGCCGTGGTACGTGGACATTGCTAATTATCTCGTTGGGGGATTCTTGGAAAAAGGGTGGTCGCATCAAAAGAGGAAGAAATTCTTCAGTGACCTTAAGTACTATTTCTGGGAGGCTCCCTATCTTTTTCGTTGTTGTCCCGATGGGGTTATCCGTCGGTGCGTTTCCAGTGAGGAGTGTATGCGTATTTTGACCGAGTGTCATAGTGTAGCGACCCGACCAAATCGTCATTGACGGCGCCGACTACTTAGGTCCCGTTACGTGGTCGTAGTCCCTATATGAGACTCGTTTGACTAAAATTATGTCGCATTCTTTTGAAACGTATCATGCTTGCAAAGTTTAGTTTACAAAACCGTTCGACGACAAGTTTAAGTTTACAAGAGTATAAAGTATAAATGAAATAACTTGCGACATAATTAGTTTAAAATCGCGGTTGCTATAAATAGCGTAAGTATGTAAACAATATGTTTGAATCCAAAGGTGCTATCACTAGCGTGTGCATGTATGTATGCTTGACCCCAAGCAAGAAATCAAAGTGTATGCATGTATGCTTGACCCCAAGCAAGTATGAGTGTACGCGGAAGCATGTATCAAATAGCCAAGTATGAACCTGAGAAACATATAGAAAACTGTCAACGAAAAACGTTGGTGAAATCATAGGTTTAGTAAGTATTAAACGTTGTTTTTGAACCACAAGATTTAGTATTCCCATAGTTGATTATCAAAATCGTTTGCATTCCAAAAGTATTGTTCGCGAGCACCCAATTATCAAGACTTAACGTTTCCTTCCATAGAACCCCATCACAATAGTGTTAGAACATACACTGTTTCTCGAAAATATATTTCATCCGTAGACGGTAGCGAACCGTCCGTAATGAGGGTTTGTCAAACCCGTATGGCCACACAATATAAGTTCTCGCTTACACCCTGCAAGTGTAACTAATGATAATCGAATTGAGGATTTTTGTTCTAACTCGCTGTGGAATGTTTGTTTCCTTGTACTTGTGTTCAAAGTATAAAAGTATGTAGTATAAAACTGTATATGTTTCTCATCCCATAATTTAAAAGTATAAAAGTTGTTGAAAGATGGGACTATGATCTCACCTCGAGTGCACGAGTATAAATGTACTTCACAAAGTAAACGTGTGCATGAAAGTTGCTTAGCCTTGACCTAAACAAGTAAGTTATATCAATTGACCGGTTACAACACAAGGTCGGGCGAAATGTGTTCAATTAGTCCTATGGCTCGTTACGACTCGAATAGTATAGCATGTGAATCACGTTGTCAAGTTTCATGCAAGATACAAGTATAGAATCATGTTAGAAAGATTGCATAATTAATTGGTTAAGTTTGACAAAAAGTCAAACTTGGTCGGGTCAAGGTCAACGAAAAAGTCAACATGTTCGGGTCGGGTCTCGGACAAATTTTCTATGCTAGTTATTCATATATAAGCATGTTAAAACAAGTTGCAAGTGAATTGGAGGTCTAAAACATCCCAAACATTTTTCGTCAAATGACAACCCAAACAGCCAGTTTTAGTACAATGGGACGGCGTCCCAAATGGCTAGACGGCGTCCCAAAATGAAGGGTGGGACGGCGTCCTGATGTCCTAGACGGCGTCCAGGTTCAAAAGGTGGGACGGCGTCCTGAGTTTCTGGACGGCGTCCTGGTTAGTTTCCAGGCCCTGTTTGCTGCAACTCTAAGTGCACGAACCAACAATCAAACTAACCTAATTTATGACCCGGAAACACTTAGAACATGTATCATATATCGTCGAAAAGGTATTCTGACGAGGAATACAACTAACCACATATCATCAATCAAAAACATCATTTTCAACAACCGATTTCTCGTCAAGTGATCAATAAAAGTCTATTTTCAAATTTTCAAGTTCCTCAAATGCATTTTGAGTTTCGGGAATCCAATTCTCACATATGATATGCCGTTTTGAAGGTAATGAAGCATACATTGCAACTAAACACTAACAATTAACATTCCATGGCATTCAAGCATCCAAAAATTCATGTCAAGAACTATCAAACCCTAGTCAAACATCTCAAAATCAATAATCGGGTTTTTGAAGTTTTCTTAATCAACCTACACATCAAAATGTAGCTAATGATACTAGTAACACAATTAAAACATGAACTTTAACAATCTAACACATTTGATCATCCAAAATCAAAGATTAAGCATACACTTTCCATTTTCAAGCTAGTTACACCAAAACATCAAGATCGAGCATACAAATCATATATTCATGTTATACACGAGCCATAGACACTAACTAACAACATTTCAAGTCAAAAACACGAATTTAAAGAAATCTAGAGTTTTAGAAATGTTACCCAAAATCGGTGAATTTGGTACCAAATTGAAGAGGATGATGAGAGGATCACGAATATGTAATTTGTTTTGAAGTTTGCTTCCCGATCCGGATTTAGATGATGATTTTATGAAGTTGGGGTTTGTGTGTGTTCTTGCTAGAGAGAAAGAGAGAGAGAGGGAGATGGTTGAATGGTGGTGATTGGGGTGGACTAGTTGACCTAGTCAACTAGTTTGCCCCGTGTCAATTTTAGTCCCTCGAGTTTAGAAGCGGGTGCGGGATTTTACCGAACGAATATTTTGAAAACGCTCGAGTAAATGAGTGATGTTATAATTAAATAACGGAAATATTATGAATGTTAGTCAACGGAAACTACGAATTTAAATAACGAAAGGTATTATTAAAAAAAAAAGACGGTGTTAAAATAAATTTAACGGAAAAACGCGGGATGTTACATTATCCACACCTCAAAAGAAATTTCGTCCCGAAATTTAGTTGGAAGTAGTAGTTGTTGAATCTTCCTCGAGATCTTGCGTTGTAAATTCTACGGATAAGTGAAGGTACGTCCTTGGGCATTTCAACGAACTTCGACGGTCGGGATTTTTACGTTGGATTGAAGTTTGGTTTCACGATTCATAATTTCAACCGGTTCTCCTAGGAAGTGGAGTGTACCATCGATAGCAAACTCATCGAAGGGAATAGCAAGTTACGTCTTCAGGTTCTATGTAGGATGAACGGAGACTCGAAATGAGTCGAAAAAGTCTAAACGGCTAGCGACGGGTCCAAAACACCCCAAGAATTTAAAGGATCAAAATATCGCGGATTTAGCTTCCTACGTTTCCCGAAACGGATTGCACCTTTCCAAGGTGCGACTCTTAACGTGACGCGGTTTCCCACGTGGAATTTGAAATGTTTACGTCTAACATCGGCGTAGCTCTTGGTGATTACGAGTCGCGTAGGGTTTTACCTGAATGTGAATAAATTTTTCTCGGTTGCTCATGAATAACCTCGGCCCCGGTGAATTGATCATCGTTTACTTGGTTCGACAAAGGGGAATGACGTTTCCGGTCACATGTGGTTTCAAAAGGAGTGACGTTAAAACTCGAATGAAAATCATTGTAGTACGAGGATTCGGTTAAAGGAAAATACTTTTCTCAAGTAAATTTGAAGTTGGTAATACAAATTCGTATTATGGTTTTCAAGACTTAAATCGTATGTTTGTTCGGTCCGTCGGGTTGTGGATGGTACGCGGTACTCATGTCTAAACGCGGTCCCGAGGCTTTTTGTAAGGTACTCCAAAATCTAGAAGTGAAACGAGGATCTCGATCCGAAACGGGGTACATTTCCCTAAGGCATATTGAACAAGTTTGCTCGGAATTGAAAACGTTAGCTAGGACAAGTTTCTCAAGAAAATTCGCATCGCGGAAGATTTATCGGTTTTCAAAAACGTTCGTCGGGGCGAGTTCTTATCGGGTTTTGAAAACGATTGTTAGGACTATCCACCCTCGCGGCGAATACTTGTATGACGTGAAGAGTCGCTCTCCATTGAGAATTTAGAATAAGGACTTCCTGAACCGGAAGTACGAGGGTGATGCAAGAGAAGTTTCCTCCCCGATGTGAGCATAACGAGTAAATTGTAGTTAGTCAATAAGACTGCGCGAGGACGAGCTAGTATACCCGTGTGACATACGGTTGAAGTCGAATGGAATCGGTAATTCATTCGGAAGCATAAATATAATTTGACAATAATTGAAGGTGTGTCCCCGGTATGGTTGTCATAAATATTCTCGGAGTTTTCGGATGTCCAAACCTGAAAAGATGAAGTCATGTACATGGCGCATGGTGGTGTTTAGGTTGATCGAGTCTAACCACCATCACGCGTCACTAGAAACTTTGGTATGTCTTACCGTAATATAACCACGTTGATCGAGTGTCGTTATATTACGCTAACTCATACCTCCATTCCCACATCACTCTATAGATTCAAGTTCGTGTAATCGTGAAGTTTAAAATACACAAAGTGTAACAACGTCTCTAACGTGACTCGTATTGAATCGAAAGAATTAGTGCAACTATAAAGAAGCGTTCCCCGAGGGAAGTGTATAAATGATTGTCCACGGCAATGTGGTTCGAGTCAGACAATAAGGTATTCAGGTATGAAAAGAGTAACGAGTCATGATAACGAGTAGCACGCAACCGTAGTGGTAAATGTTGATGACGATACTCACCTAGAGTAGTGATGGTAGTAACACCAAAAGTAGATAGTAAGAAACACCAGTGAGAAACCGATAGTAAGTTGAAACGGTGGCAAATAACAATCCGGGAGACAGAGTTCCCGAACAAGTGTGACTAATGAAGTCGTCGTCATCCATACGTGTATGAATCATGAATTTACGTGTGTTAGCAAAAAGTGGCGGAATACGAGTTCGTATGATGAAGGTTGGGTACCATTAAAAAGTTTGCCTAAGAATGATTCAAGTATAATGCACAAGTAGTCAAGTAAGTGCTATCTATAGCAAATGTATGTCAGAATGCAATGGCTAACTATCCGGTTGTAGTCTAGACTCACTAATGCGTCCTAACGACTCTGTCAGACACACTAATGCACGCCCTAGTTCCCTACAACCAACGCTCTGATACCATCTGTAGCGACCCGACCAAATCGTCATTGACGGCGCTGACTACTTAGGTCCCGTTACGTGGTCGTAGTCCCTATATGAGACTCGTTTGACTAAAATTATGTCGCATTCTTTTGAAACGTATCATGCTTGCAAAGTTTAGTTTACAAAACCGTTCGACGACAAGTTTAAGTTTACAAGAGTATAAAGTATAAATGAAATAACTTGCGACATAATTAGTTTAAAATCGCGGTTGCTATAAATAGCGTAAGTATGTAAACAATATGTTTGAATCCAAAGGTGCTATCACTAGCGTGTGCATGTATGTATGCTTGACCCCAAGCAAGAAATCAAAGTGTATGCATGTATGCTTGACCCCAAGCAAGTATGAGTGTACGCGGAAGCATGTATCAAATAGCCAAGTATGAACCTGAGAAACATATAGAAAACTGTCAACGAAAAACGTTGGTGAAATCATAGGTTTAGTAAGTATTAAACGTTGTTTTTGAACCACAAGATTTAGTATTCCCATAGTTGATTATCAAAATCGTTTGCATTCCAAAAGTATTGTTCGCGAGCACCCAATTATCAAGACTTAACGTTTCCTTCCATAGAACCCCATCACAATAGTGTTAGAACATACACTGTTTCTCGAAAATATATTTCATCCGTAGACGGTAGCGAACCGTCCGTAATGAGGGTTTGTCAAACCCGTATGGCCACACAATATAAGTTCTCACTTACACCCTGCAAGTGTAACTAATGATAATCGAATTGAGGATTTTTGTTCTAACTCGCTGTGGAATGTTTGTTTCCTTGTACTTGTGTTCAAAGTATAAAAGTATGTAGTATAAAACTGTATATGTTTCTCATCCCATAATTTAAAAGTATAAAAGTTGTTGAAAGATGGGACTATGATCTCACCTCGAGTGCACGAGTATAAATGTACTTCACAAAGTAAACGTGTGCATGAAAGTTGCTTAGCCTTGACCTAAACAAGTAAGTTATATCAATTGACCGGTTACAACACAAGGTCGGGCGAAATGTGTTCAATTAGTCCTATGGCTCGTTACGACTCGAATAGTATAGCATGTGAATCACGTTGTCAAGTTTCATGCAAGATACAAGTATAGAATCATGTTAGAAAGATTGCATAATTAATTGGTTAAGTTTGACAAAAAGTCAAACTTGGTCGGGTCAAGGTCAACGAAAAAGTCAACATGTTCGGGTCGGGTCTCGGACAAATTTTCTATGCTAGTTATTCATATATAAGCATGTTAAAACAAGTTGCAAGTGAATTGGAGGTCTAAAACATCCCAAACATTTTTCGTCAAATGACAACCCAAACAGCCAGTTTTAGTACAATGGGACGGCGTCCCAAATGGCTAGACGGCGTCCCAAAATGAAGGGTGGGACGGCGTCCTGATGTCCTAGACGGCGTCCAGGTTCAAAAGGTGGGACGGCGTCCTGAGTTTCTGGACGGCGTCCTGGTTAGTTTCCAGGCCCTGTTTGCTGCAACTCTAAGTGCACGAACCAACAATCAAACTAACCTAATTTATGACCCGGAAACACTTAGAACATGTATCATATATCGTCGAAAAGGTATTCTGACGAGGAATACAACTAACCACATATCATCAATCAAAAACATCATTTTCAACAACCGATTTCTCGTCAAGTGATCAATAAAAGTCTATTTTCAAATTTTCAAGTTCCTCAAATGCATTTTGAGTTTCGGGAATCCAATTCTCACATATGATATGCCGTTTTGAAGGTAATGAAGCATACATTGCAACTAAACACTAACAATTAACATTCCATGGCATTCAAGCATCCAAAAATTCATGTCAAGAACTATCAAACCCTAGTCAAACATCTCAAAATCAATAATCGGGTTTTTGAAGTTTTCTTAATCAACCTACACATCAAAATGTAGCTAATGATACTAGTAACACAATTAAAACATGAACTTTAACAATCTAACACATTTGATCATCCAAAATCAAAGATTAAGCATACACTTTTCATTTTCAAGCTAGTTACACCAAAACATCAAGATCGAGCATACAAATCATATATTCATGTTATACACGAGCCATAGACACTAACTAACAACATTTCAAGTCAAAAACACGAATTTAAAGAAATCTAGAGTTTTAGAAATGTTACCCAAAATCGGTGAATTTGGTACCAAATTGAAGAGGATGATGAGAGGATCACGAATATGTAATTTGTTTTGAAGTTTGCTTCCCGATCCGGATTTAGATGATGATTTTATGAAGTTGGGGTTTGTGTGTGTTCTTGCTAGAGAGAAAGAGAGAGAGAGGGAGATGGTTGAATGGTGGTGATTGGGGTGGACTAGTTGACCTAGTCAACTAGTTTGCCCCGTGTCAATTTTAGTCCCTCGAGTTTAGAAGCGGGTGCGGGATTTTACCGAACGAATATTTTGAAAACGCTCGAGTAAATGAGTGATGTTATAATTAAATAACGGAAATATTATGAACGTTAGTCAACGGAAACTACGAATTTAAATAATGAAAGGTATTATTAAAAAAAAAAGACGGTGTTAAAATAAATTTAACGGAAAAACGCGGGATGTTACACATAGTGGGCCTACCGGTGGGCATTTTGGACCCCAAATCACGGGGCGTTAAGTCTATGATGCCGGCTTCTTTTGGCCGACAATTTTCAAGGATGCTCACCAGATTTGCAAATCTTGCGATTCTTGTCAAAGGGCCGGTAAAGTCACCAAACGGGATGAGATGCCTCAACAAAGCATCCAAGTTTGTGAAGTATTTGATGTTTGGGGGATTGACTTTATGGGGCCATTTCCGAAATCTCAGAATTATAGTTACATACTCGTTGCCATTGACTACGTGTCTAAATGGGCTGAAGCGCAAGCTTTACCCACAAACGATGCACGAGTTGTGATTTCCTTCCTTCAACGTTTATTCTCTCGATTTGGAACTCCTAAAGCTTTGATTAGCGATAGGGGTACTCATTTTTGTAACGCCCAAATGGAGAAGGTATTGAAGCGTTATGGAGTTCTCCATAAAGTTTCTACTTCATACCATCCCCAAACGAGCGGACAAGTTGAGAACACCAATCGAGCTCTTAAAAGTATTCTTGAGAAAACTGTGGGGTCGAATCCAAAGGAGTGGGCGAATAAGCTCGATGAAGCTTTGTGGGCGTTTAGAACCGCCTTCAAAACGCCAATTGGAACCACTCCTTATCGGTTGGTTTATGGGAAAGCGTGCCATCTTCCGTTGGAGATTGAGCATAAGGCGATGTGGGCACTTAAAAAGTGCAATTTAGATTTGAAGGAAGCCGGACGTCTAAGGGCGGGGCAATTGAATGAGCTTGGTGAATTACGCCTTGATGCGTATGAAAACTCGTTGATTTATAAGGAGAAAACCAAGCAATGGCATGATAGGAAGTTAAAGGGTCCAAAAGAGTTTAATGAAGGCGATCGAGTGCTTTTGTTTAACTCTAGATTAAAGCTTTTACCACGAAAACTTAAGTCCCGGTGGACGGGACCATTTGAGGTTGTTAAGGTGTACCCATACGGTACGATTGAGTTGAAAATGCAAGCGGTACTACTTTTAAGATTAATGGACATCGTATAAAGAAATATTTTGATGGTCCGATGGAGATTGATGATGGGGTTCACGTTGAACCCGATCCTAAGGTTACTTGAAGTTGGAAACGAGTTTTGTGAACGACTTGTTAAACATGGTTCACATTGTTGTATAGTTTGTATTAATAGGTTTGATCACGGGTTTACTGAGTCTTAAATGCTAAATGGTTAATTATGATAGATTACTTGTTATTTTGTTAGTTGTTTGGGTGTTTAAAGGTATTTGAGTTTGCTGCATAGCTTAAAAAGTCGAGGTATCAGGATAAGTAAATTGCCGCGGCGCGACATTTGGGGTCGCGGCGCGATATTTGAAGGGTTTGCGGAATAGAAAGTCACTTTCAAATGGTTTTTAAACACGTTAATTTCCGCGTCGCGAGGAATGCGGTCGCGGCGCGAGGTTTCAAAGGTTTTGAGGTTCACGAATTTTTAAAGAATTAGAATCAGGTATGGTGTAACGCCGCGACGCGGCCACTAATGTCGCGGCGCGACGTTTCTGCTACGCAGATTCCTACCCGACGGTCATTTTTTTAACTCACATGGGTTAACCCGACCACTACATAACCTGACGGGAATTTCATTCTATTTAGGGGTTTTTGGATCTGTTTTCACCACTTTTGTTCACACTTTCCTCTCAGACAAAGTTAGAGCTCTCAAACCCTAGTTTCAATTAACACTAATTGCTACCTAATTTCTTCAATTGATTGTTCAATCATGCCGGTTAAGGTCCGATTTTGACTAATCTCTTGCTTTTTTTTCTCTCATGTTTCTTGATTAATTGTATTAATTCTAGGGTTCATGTTTAAAATTTTAAGGGTTTTGTTTGATTGAAACTTTTATGCCTTAATATGTGATGAATTGTTGATGAATATTGTAGTGACCCAAACTTTTCCGAATCTTTCTATGATTATATGTTTAATGAAAACTATATTTACATGATTAAATGTTTCCAACATGTTAAGCAATCAAACTTGTTAAGACTTGGTTAATTGAAACGGAAATTTTGTAAACGTCTGATTACCCAGTTTGACCAATGATTCACGAACGCTATAAGTTGTATATGACATGATGATACATAAATTAATAAATATATATGTTTAACATGATATAATGATCATCAAGTATCTCATTAAAAATAGTAACAATAAGTTATATACTTAAAAAGGAGACTATTGACGTATGAAACTCGAAACGATACATATAACGATTATCGTTATAACCACATCTTACTAAATATATATGAAGCATATTAATACATTGTTATATTATATATAACATGATAATATGATAATTAAATATATCATTAAGTGTATTAACAATGAACTTCATAAGTAAAAACAAGACTACTAACTTAAGGATTTCGAAACGAGACATATATGTAACGATTATCGTTGTAACGATATTTAAATGTATATATCATATTAAGATATATTAATATATCATAATATCATGATAATATAATAATTTAAAATCTCATTTGATATTATAAACATTGGGTTAACAACATTTAACAAGATCGTTAACCTAAAGGTCTCAAAACAACACTTACATGTAACGACTAACGATGACTTAACGACTCAGTTAAAATATATATACATGTAGTGTTTTAATATGTATTCATACACTTTTGAAAGACTTCAAGACACTTATCAAAATACTTCTACTTAACAAAAATGCTTACAATTACATCCTCGTTCAGTTTCATCAACAATTCTACTCGTATGCACCCGTATTCGTACTCGTACAATACACAGCTTTTAGATGTATGTACTATTGGTATA
Source organism: Rutidosis leptorrhynchoides (assembly GCF_046630445.1). Lineage (NCBI taxonomy): Eukaryota > Viridiplantae > Streptophyta > Magnoliopsida > Asterales > Asteraceae > Rutidosis > Rutidosis leptorrhynchoides. Next base: position 376,654,936 of record NC_092338.1, read on the forward strand.
TACACTCCAATGATAAGCTCTTAGTAGCCCATGTGAGTCACCTAACACATGTAGGAACCATCATTTGGCAACTAGCATGAAATATCTCATAAAATTACAAAAATAAGAGTAATCATTCATGACTTATTTACATGAAAACAAAATTACATATCCTTTATATCTAATCCATACACCAACGACCAAAAACACCTACAAACACTTTCATTATTCAATTTTCTTCATCTAATTGATCTCTCTCAAGTTCTAACTTCAAGTTCTAAGTGTTCTTCATAAATTCTACAAGTTCTAGTTACATAAAATCAAGAATACTTTCAAGTTTGCTAGCTCACTTCCAATCTTGTAAGGTGATCATCCAACCTCAAGAAATCTTTGTTTCTTATAGTAGGTTATCATTCTAATACAAGGTAATAATCATATTCAAACTTTGGTTCAATTTCTATAACTATAACAATCTTATTTCAAGTGATGATCTTACTTGAACTTGTTTTCGTGTCATGATACTGCTTCAAGAACTTCGAGCCATCCAAGGATCCGTTGAAGCTAGATCCATTTTTCTCTTTTCCAGTAGGTTTATCCAAGGAACTTAAGGTAGTAATGATGTTCATAACATCATTTGATTCATACATAAAAAGCTATCATATTCGAAGTGGTAAACTAGTAATCACTAGAACATAGTTTAGTTAATTCTAAACTTGCTCCCAAATTCAGTTAATCCTTCTAACTACACTTTTAAAATCAACTATACACATTATCTATATCTATATGATATGCTAACTTAATGATTTAAAATCCGAAAACACGATAAACACCATAAAACCGGATTTACGCCGTCGTAGTTACAACCGGGGGCTGTTTTGGTTTGGATAATTAAAAACTATGAAAAACTTTGATTTAAAAGCTATACTTTTGGGAAAATGATTTTTCTTATAAACATGAAACCATATCCAAAAATCATGGTTAAACTCAAAGTGAAAGTATGTTTTTCAAAACAGTCATCAAGATGTCGTTCTTTCGACGAAAATGACTACCTCTTTCAAAAATGACTTGTAACTTGTATTTCCGACTATAAACCTATACCTTTTCTGTTTAGTTTCATAAAGTCAAGTTCAATACGAAATCTTGGCCGTTTAAATCACTCAAAACGGATTAGAAACGAAGAAATGGCGAGCAAAACAAAATTGGTAAAAACTACTCATTTTAACTACGTGAAAATTGGTAACAAATCTATTCCAACCATAACTTAATCAACTTGTATTGTATATTATGTAATCTTGAGATACCATAGACACGTATACAATGTTTCGACCTATCATGTCGACACATCTATATATATTTCGGAACAACCATAGACACTCTATATGTGAATGTTGGAGTTAGCTATACAGGGTTGAGGTTGATTCCAAAATATATATAGTTTGAGTTGTGATCAATACTGAGATATGTATACACTGGGTCGTGGATTGATTCAAGATAATATATATCGATTTATTTCTGTACATCTAACTGTGGACAACTAGTTGTAGGTTACTAACGAGGACAGCTGACTTAATAAACTTAAAACATCAAAATATATTAAAAGTGTTGTAAATATATATTGAACATACTTTGATATATATGTACATATTTGTTATAGATTCGTGAATCGACCAGTGGCCAAGTCTTACTGTTCGACGAAGTAAAAAAAATCTGTGAAAGTGAGTTATAGTCCCACTTTTAAAATCTAATATTTTTGGGATGAGAATACATGCAGGTTTTATAAATGATTTACAAAATAGACACAAGTACGTGAAACTACATTCTATGGTTGAATTATCAAAATCGAATATGCCCCTTTTTATTAAGTCTGGTAATCTAAGAATTAGGTAACAGACACCCTAATTGACGCGAATCCTAAAGATAGATCTATTGGGCCTAACAAACCCCATCCAAAGTACTGGATGCTTTAGTACTTCGAAATTTATATCATATCCGAAGGGTGTCCCGGAATGATGGGGATATTCTTATATATGCATCTTGTTAATGTCGGTTACCAGGTGTTCACCATATGAATGATTTTTATCTCTATGTATGGGATGTATATTGAAATATGAAATCTTGTGGTCTATTGTTACGATTTGATATATATAGGTTAAACCTATAACTCACCAACATTTTTGTTGACGTTTAAAGTATGTTTATTCTCAGGTGAATATTAAGAGCTTCCGCTGTTGCATACTAAAATAAGGACAAGATTTGGAGTCCATGTTTGTATGATATTATGTAAAAACTGCATTCAAGAAACATATGTCGATGTAATATATTTCTATTGTAAACCATTATGTAATGGTCGTGTGTAAACAGTATATTTTAGATTATCATTATTTGATAATCTAAGTAATGCTTTTGAAACCTTTATTGATAAAATAAAGGTTATGGTTGTTTTAAAAATGAATGCAGTCTTTGAAAAACGTCTCATATAGAGGTCAAAACCTCGCAACGAAATCAATTAATATGGAACGTTTATAATCAATATGAACGGGACATTTAAGTTGGTATCCGAGCGTTGGTCTTAGAGAATCAGAATTTTGCATTAGTGTGTCTTATCGAGTTTGTTAGGATGCATTAGTGAGTCTGGACTTCGACCGTGTTTACTTGAAAAATGATTGCTTAACAAATTTTGTTGGAAACTATATATTTTTAACATGTGAATATTATGTGATATATTAATCTCTTAACGCGTTTGATATTATGTGATAGATGTTTACCTCTAGAACAAGTCCTATTGACTCACCTAATAATAATGAAGAGTCAAATGTAAATTGGAATGATTCGTGGACTGATTCACAAGTTCCCGAAGAGGAACCGGAAGAAGAGTCGGAACCGGAAGAAGAATCGAAACCGAAAGAAGAATCGAAACCGGAAGAAGAAATAGAACCAGTGGGGGAAATAATAAAACGGTTAAGTAGAAGAAAATCCTCAACTAACCAACCAAAGTTAATTATGGTCAATGGTGTTTCCGCTAAGGAAGCAAAGTATTGGGAGGATTACCAATTTTCCGATGAATCGGATCCCGACAAGGATTCCGATGATGTTATAGAAATTACCCCAACACAATTTAATAAGGCAAAAGAGAACAATAAGGGAAAGGGCATAAAAATAGAGAAATTTGCTTCCAAACCCGATGAACTTTATATGTATCATCAACACCCGTATTTCTTAAGTTGTGACAATAACCCGGGAACCTCTAAACCACCAGGTTTTTCTAAACCGATGTGGAAAACGATGGCTCGTATTAGGGGAACATCATATATCCCTAGAAACTTGGCAAATCGAACCAAAACCGAAGAAGAAGAAACGAGCGAGTCGGAATAAGATAGTTGTATTCGTGTGGTGTAATATATGCAATATAGTGTGCTTATGCTTTATGATATATGTAAAAATTGCTTGTATTAATAAGTATTTTTTTATGAATCTAACTCTTGTCTATTTTACAGTATAAAAACACAAAATGGATAGACAACCCAATATTTTAAGAGACCTACCCGGAGACATGATTGATGAAATCTTGTCTAGAGTCGGTCAGAATTCCTCGGCACAACTATTTAAGGCGAGATCAGTTTGTAAGACATTCAAAGAACGTTCCAAGAATGCCTTGATTTATAAAAGGTTTTCGTTCGAAAGATGGGGGATATCACATTGGGAAATCCATAAGTTACGATGTGTTTACTTTGACGCATATATTGCGGGGAACCCAAATGCTATTTTACGCAATGGGTTAAGAAATTATTTTGACTCAATATATCCGAATATAGGACTTCGTGATTTAGAAAAAGCGGCTAACATGCAACATAAAGAAGCATGTTATGCTTACGGGTTAGTAATGTTCGCTTCTCACCAAAGTGAGAACAAGAACATCGGGCTACAACTATTAAACAAAACATTCTCACAAGTGACGGAGTCGGTAATTGGGGTAAGAAATGAGGTTTTTAGGTTATTACGAGACTGTTGGTCATTACGTAACCTTCATCCTTTTGACGACGTTACAACACATTGTCTTACTATCGGTCACAACGGTTATGTTCCACAAAACCAAGGATGGGAAGTGGTATTAGTAAAACCAGAATGCATGACTTGTTTCTGGACTTATGAATTACGTGTCTTTATTGCCTTTGCTGAACGCCTTATTTATTAACTAGAATTATCTTCGCAACTACTTTGTATCAAAGTTTTATGTGCTATATTTCATGCTATATGTAAAAAAAAGTGGTATTGTAAGTTTGCAAGTTATTGTATAAAAGTTTGAATATGATATTTTTTTTTTTTTTTTGTGATTAGTTTTTCATATAGAATTGTAGTAGTTGAAATGGTATGTTAGCTACTAAGTATGAACTTAACGGGTAGGTACTACCCGAATTAAAGAGTATAAAATGCTAATATGAAGAAAGAGCTTTTATAAATAAGTTCATATTACGCTACGAAATACTATTGACTACTCTTGATATTCTATATGATTAACTCGTTTCATTTGACTATTTTGAAGGAAATGGCACCGACTACTCGACACACCTTGAATATGAGTGAAGAGGAATTTCGAGCCTTTCTTGCTTCAAACATAGCCGCAGTACAGGCTGCGCTACATACCAACAATAACCTTGGATCTAGCAGTATAGGAAATCGTGTAGGATGCACCTACAAAGAATTCACTGCCTGCAAACCTTTGGAATTTGATGGAACCGAAGGACCGATCGGATTGAAACGGTGGACCGAGAAGTTCGAATCGGTGTTTGCCATAAGTAAGTGTACTGAAGAGGACAAAGGGAAGTACGCTACGCATACCTTCACAGGTTCTGCGTTAACATGGTGGAATACCTATCTAGAGCAAGTGGGACAAGATGATGCTTACGCACTACCGTGGTCAGCATTCAAGCACTTGATGAACGAGAAGTACCGTCCCAGAACCGAGGTCAATAAGCTCAAGACAGAACTTAGAGGGTTACGAACCCAAGGATTTGATATTACCACGTACGAAAGACGATTCACAGAATTATGCCTATTGTGTCCGGGAGCGTTCGAAGATGAGGAAGAGAAGATCGACTTTGTGAAAGGATTACCGGAAAGAATCCAAGAAGATATAAGTTCACACGAGCCCGCCTCCATACAACAGGCATGTAGAATGGCTCACAAACTAGTGAACCAAATTGAAGAAAGAATTAAAGAACAGACTGTTGAAGAGGCCAATGTGAAGTAAGTCAAAAGAAAGTGGGAGGAAAACGGTGATAAGAATCACCAATACAACAACAACAGCAATTACAACAATAATCGCAACAACTATCCCAACAATCGCAACATCAATCACAACTACAACAAACGGCCCAACAACAACAACAACAACAACAACAACAACAGCAGCAACTATAACAATCATCCCAACAACAATAATAACCGCAACAACAACAACAACAACAACAACAACAACAACAATTAGAAGCAGCTATGCCAAAGGTGTGAAAAGTATCACTCGGGGTTCTGCACCAAATTTTGCAACAAGTGTAAAAGAAATGGTCATAGCGCGGTGAAGTGTGAGGTCTACGGACTAGGGGTTATGTGATGACCCAAAAATTTCTGACCAAATTTAAACTTAATCTTTGTATGATTAACATTTCCGACACGATAAACAAAGTCTGTAATATTGAGTCACGACAGTTTTGGAACTATATTCATATAATCAATTATTCTTTGACTGTTCCCTATGATTCACGAACAATATATATATAACTTAATGTGCATATATATATATGATTTCAAGTTATTTAGTAAACGATAGTAACATTCGTTTGTTAATTCGATTGATATTTAGATAAGTGAACTAAAACGTTTAAGATGAACCAGTTAAACACTAATTTGTTACAGTGTTTTCAAATTGCCACATTACTCAAAATGCTACAGTGTTTTCGAAAATCACTATTTGCTACAGTGAAATTGACTTTGCTACAGTGAATTGCTACAGTAAAATTTGACTTTGCTACATTAACTTTGCTACAGTAACTTTGCTACAGTAACTTTGCTACAGTAAAACGCTATTATAAAAATGTATTTTAACAAATAGCGAGACGATGATTTATAGAAGTAAATGACCAAAACACTCGAAAGTTTAAGATACACTTTGAGTGATATAATTAAGGGATAATTTAAGGCTATTGATAAGGCTAAAAAGGAACATATATTTCATAGCATTATCCCCCAAGAAAGACAGGATTTTAGTTGTAATTGTTCCATATTCAAGTAATATTCGTTTATATTTAATAAGTGCGAAGACAAAGGGCGAAAACGAAGAATTGAAGACGGAAAGGTCCAAAATGCTCAAATGTACAAGATACAATTAAAAAGGTTCAAATTATTGATGAAGAACGTCTAAAAATGACAAGAGTACAAGTTGCGGAACGCAAAGTACACGATATAAAATAGTACGCAAGGACGTCTGAAAATCCGGAACCGGGACCCGAGTCAAGAAGAAACGCCCGACGCAACGGACCAAAAATATCTAGTCTACTATGCACAAGAATAAAATATAATATATAAATAATTATATTAATTATTTATATATTTATATTTATTTTATATTATGTCGACAAGCTAGGAGCCAAAACAATGTGAGCTGTCCCTGGTCCTCATGCGAGTCGCATGGCCAGAAGGCCATTTCCATGCGAGTCGCATGACTCCAGATTTCAGGCCAGGTTCTATAAATTGCAGTTTTTGGCTCGAGATAATCACACACATACACAAATATAGATATACTCCGTAATATTATTTATTATTATTATTATTATTATTATTATTATTATTATTATTATTATTATTATTATTATTATTATTATTATTATTATTATTAATAAGATTATTATTAATCTTATTATTTTTATTATTAATGTTATTATTTTTGCGATACAAAAATAATAATGTACATAAAATATTACGACGGAGTGCTGTCCAAGTAATTTTCAAAACGTGTTTCCAAGCGAGTTAGAGCTAAGGAAAATATGGGTTATTGCCAAGGAAATTATGGGTAATGTTCGAGGGTATTTTTGTGAATCAAACCTCGTGTTTATCATCTCCGATGCGTCTACGTGCTTTTCTACAATATTGTATATCAATATTAAATAGTGAGTTTCATATGATCCCTTTTACCCTTTACATTTTTGGGCTGAGAATACATGCAAATGCTTTATTAACTGATTTACAATATTTATATGCGTGAGTTTCATAAGATCCCTTTTACTCTCTACATTTTTGGACTGAGAATACATGCAAATGCTTTATTAACCGATATACAATATTTATATGTGTGAGTTTCATATGATCCCTTTTACCCTTTACATTTTTGGGCTGAGAATACATGCAAATGCTTTATTAACTGATTTACAATATTTATATGCGTGAGTTTCATTGATCCCTTTTTAATTGCTTTTGCAATATATATTTTTGGGCTGAGAATACATGCACTTTATTTTAAACGCAATGGATACAAGTACATACTAAATTCTACACTGAGTTTGAACCGAAAATCCCTTAGCTTTGGTAACTGTTAACTGCCAGTTATAAGAACTGGTGGGCGCGAGTAGTAGTATATGGATCCATAGGGCTTGATATCCCCGTCCGAGCTAGAGCACTAGCCTTTTAACGGACGTATGCTATTTGAGAAGCGTACACGTTGGTTTGCGTGTATTATTAAGATGATTATACAAAGGGTACAAATTATATAAGCATTAAAGTTTAGTTACCAGGGTGCTCTGTTATGTAGAATCTATTGATAAACGTTTCTGGATTAAACAACTGAAATCTTGTGATCCACCTTTATATACAGATTATGAGCAACATTAAAACTATGAACTCACCAACCTTTGTGTTGACACTTGTTAGTATGTTTATTCTCAGGTTTCCTAGAAGTCTTCCGCTGTTTGCTTAGATGTTAAACAAGCTATGTGCATGGAGTCTTACATGACATATTTTTCAAGGAGACGTTGCATTTACCAAATCATCACCATGTATCTTATTTTGACTGCATTGTCAACAGAAATGATGTTGTAAACTATTATTTATGGTGATTGTCTATATGTAGAAATCACCAGATGTCGAAAACCTTTGATTTAAATATTCATTTATGGTGTGCCTTTTCAAAAGAATGCAATGTTTACAAAACGTATCATATAGAGGTCAAATACCTCGCAATGAAATCAAAGAATGACGTGTTCGTCCATATGGATTTGGAGCGATCGTCACAGGTTAACAGAACGAAAGGAACAAATGGTGTCGGAACGAGTAATGGCGGAGCAAGTAGTGTCGGAGAAAGTTATGCCAATGTAGTTTGTTATAAATGTGGAAAACCGGGCCACATTATTAGAAATTGCCCGAACCAGGAGAACACGAATGGACAAGGCCGCGGAAGAGTTTTCAATATTAACGCGGTAGAGGCACAGGAAGACCCGGAGCTTGTTACGGGTACGTTTCTTATTGACAATAAATCTGCTTACGTTTTATTTGATTCGAGTGCGGATAGAAGCTATATGAGTAGAGATTTTTGTGCTAAATTAAGTTGTCCATTGACGCCTTTGGATAGTAAATTTTTACTCGAATTAGCAAATGGTAAATTAATTTCAGCAGATAATATATGTCGGAATCGAGAAATTAAACTGGTTAGCGAAACATTTAAGATTGACTTGATACCAGTAGAGTTAGGGAGTTTTGATGTGATAATCGGTATGGACTGGTTGAAAGAAGTGAAAGCAGAGATCGTTTGTTACAAAAATGCAATTCGCATTATACGAGAAAAAGGAAAACCCTTAATGGTGTACGGAGAAAAGGGCAACACGAAGCTACATCTTATTAGTAATTTGAAGGCACAAAAACTAATAAGAAAAGGTTGCTATGCTGTTCTAGCACACGTCGAGAAAGTACAAACTGAAGAAAAGAGCATCAATGATGTTCCCGTCGCAAAAGAATTTCCCGATGTATTTCCGAAAGAATTACCGGGATTACCCCCACATCGATCCGTTGAATTTCAAATAGATCTTGTACCAGGATCTGCACCAATAGCTCGTGCTCCTTACAGACTCGCACCCAGCGAGATGAAAGAACTGCAAAGCCAACTGCAAGAACTATTAGAACGTGGTTTCATTCGACCAAGCACATCACCATGGGGAGCTCCTGTTTTGTTTGTCAAGAAGAAAGATGGTACATTTAGGTTGTGTATTGACTACAGAGAGTTGAACAAACTTACCATCAAAAACTGTTATCCACTGCCGAGAATTGACGACTTATTTGATCAACTACAAGGCTCGTCAGTTTATTCGAAGATCGATTTACGTTCTGGATATCATCAAATGCGAGTAAAGGAGGATGATATTCCAAAAACTGCTTTTAGGACGCGTTATGGTCATTACGAGTTTATGGTTATGCCGTTTGGATTGACTAACGCACCAGCTGTGTTCATGGACCTTATGAACCGAGTGTGTGGGCCATATCTTGAGAAGTTTGTCATTGTTTTCATCGATGACATACTTATTTACTCAAAGAATGATCAAGAGCACGAAGAACATTTGAGAAAAGTGCTAGAAGTATTGAGGAAAGAAAAACTGTACGCTAAGTTTTCAAAGTGTGCATTTTGGTTGGAAGAAGTTCAATTCCTCGGTCACATAGTGAACAAAGAAGGTATCCAGGTGGACCCGGCAAAGATCGAAACCGTTGAAAAGTGGGAAACCCCAAAAAACTCCGAAGTATATACGTCAATTTTTAGGATTGACTGGTTACTACAGAAGATTCATCCAAGATTTCTCCAAAATAGCAAAACCCTTGACTGCATTAACGCATAAAGGGAAGAAATTTGAATGGAAGGATGAACAAGAGAAGGCGTTTCAGTTATTGAAGAAAAAGCTAACTACGGCACCTATATTGTCATTGCCTGAAGGGAATGATGATTTTGTGATATATTATGACGCCTCAAAGCAAGGTCTCGGTTGTGTATTAATGCAACGAACGAAGGTAATTGCTTATGCGTCTAGACAATTGAAGATTCACGAGCAAAATTATACGACGCATGATTTGGAATTAGGCGCGGTTTTTTTTTGCATTAAAGACTTGTAGGCACTACTTATATGGGGTCAAAAGTATTATATATACCGACCACAAAAGTCTTCAACACATATTTAATCTGAAACAACTGAACATGAGGCAGCGTAGGTGGATTGAATTGTTGAATGATTACGATTTTGAGATTCGTTACCACCCGGGGAAGGCAAATGTGGTAGCCGACGCCTTGAGTAGAAAGGACAGAGAACCCATTCGAGTAAAATCTATGAATATAATGATTCACAATAACCTTACTACTCAAATAAAGGAGGCGCAACAAGGAGTTTTAAAAGAGGGAAATTTAAAGAATGAAATACCCAAAGGATCGGAGAAGCATCTTAATATTCAGGAAGATGGATCCCGGTATAGGGCTGAAAGGATTTGGGTACCAAAATTTGGAGATATGAGAGAAATGGTACTTAGAGAAGCTCATAAAACCAGATACTCAATACATCCTGGAACAGGGAAGATGTACAAGGATCTCAAGAAACATTTTTGGTGGCCAGGTATGAAAGCCGATGTTGCTAAATACATAGGGGAATGTTTGACGTGTTCTAAGGTCAAAGCGGAGCATCAGAAACCATCAGGTCTACTTCAACAACCCGAAATCCCGGAATGGAAATGGGAAAACATTACCATGGATTTCATCACTAAATTGCCAAGGACTGCAAGTGGTTTTGATACTATTTGGGTAATAGTTGATCGTCTCACCAAATCAGCACACTTCCTGACAATAAGAGAAGATGACAAGATGGAGAAGTTAGCACGACTGTATTTGAAGGAAGTCGTCTCCAGACATGGAATACCAATCTCTATTATCTCTGATAGGGATGGCAGATTTATTTCAAGATTCTGGCAGACATTACAGCAAGCATTAGGAACTCGTCTAGACATGAGTACTGCCTATCATTCACAAACTGATGGGCAGAGCGAAAGGACAATACAAACGCTTGAAGACATGCTACGAGCATGTGTTATTGATTTCGGAAACAGTTGGGATCGACATCTACCGTTAGCAGAATTTTCCTACAACAACAGCTACCATTCAAGCATTGAGATGGCGCCGTTTGAAGCACTTTATGGTAGAAAGTGCAGGTCTCCAATTTGTTGGAGTGAATTGGGGGATAGATAGATTACGGGTCCGGAGATTATACAAGAAACTACCGAGAAGATCATCCAAATTCAACAACGGTTGAAAACCGCCCAAAGTTGACAAAAGAGCTACGCTGACATTAAAAGAAAAGATATAGAATTTGAAATTGGAGAGATGGTCATGCTTAAAGTTGCACCTTGGAAAGGCTTTGTTCGATTTGGTAAACGAGGGAAATTAAATCCAAGGTATATTGGACCATTCAAGATTATTGATCGTGTCGGACCAGTAGCTTACCGACTTGAGTTACCTCAACAACTCGCGGCTGTACATAACACTTTCCAAGTCTCGAATTTAAAGAAATGTTTTGCTAAAGAAGATCTCACTATTCCGTTAGATGAAATCCAAATCAACGAAAAACTTCAATTCATCGAAGAACCCGTCGAAATAATGGATCGTGAGGTTAAAAGACTTAAGCAAAACAAGATACCAATTGTTAAGGTTCGATGGAATGCTCGTAGAGGACCCGAGTTCACCTGGGAGCGTGAAGATCAGATGAAGAAGAAATACCCGCATCTATTTCCAGAAGATTCGTCAACACCTTCAACAGCTTAAAATTTCGGGACGAAATTTATTTAACGGGTAGGTACTGTAGTGACCCGAACTTTTCTGAATCTTTCTATGATTATATGTTTAATGAAAACTATATTTACATGATTAAATGTTTCCAACATGTTAAGCAATCAAACTTGTTAAGACTTGGTTAATTGAAACGGAAATTTTGTAAACGTCTGATTACCCAGTTTGACCAATGATTCACGAACGCTATAAGTTGTATATGACATGATGATACATAAATGAATAAATATATATGTTTAACATGATATAATTATCATCAAGTATCTCATTAAAAATAGTAACAATAAGTTATATACTTAAAAAGGATACTATTGACGTATGAAACTCGAAACGATACATATAACGATTATCGTTATAACCACGTCTTACTAAATATATATGAAGCATATTAATACATTGTTATATTATATATAACATGATAATATGATAATTAAATATATCATTAAGTGTATTAACAATGAACTTCATAAGTAAAAACAAGACTACTAACTTAAGGATTTCGAAACGAGACATGTATGTAACGATTATCGTTGTAACGACATTTAAATGTATATATCATATTAAGATATATTAATATATCATAATATCATGATAATATAATAATTTAAAATCTCATTTGATATTATAAACTTTGGGTTAACAACATTTAACAAGATCGTTAACCTAAAGGTCTCAAAACAACACTTACATGTAACGACTAACGATGACTTAACGACTCAGTTAAAATATATATACATGTAGTATTTTAATATGTATTCATACACTTTTGAAAGACTTCAAGACACTTATCAAAATACTTCTACTTAACAAAAATGCTTACAATTACATCCTCGTTCAGTTTCATCAACAATTCTACTCGTATGCACCCGTATTCGTACTCGTACAATACACAGCTTTTAGATGTATGTACTATTGGTATATACAATCCAATTATCAGCTCTTAGCAGCCCATGTGAGTCACCTAACATATGTGGGAACCATCATTTGACAACTAGCATGAAATATCTCATAAAATTACAAAAATATGAGTAATCATTCATGACTTATTTACATGAAAACAAAATTACATATCCTTTATATCTAATCCATACACCAACGACCAAAAACACCTACAAACACTTTCATTCTTCAATTTTCTTCATCTAATTGATCTCTCTCAAGTTCTAACTTCAAGTTCTAAGTGTTCTTCATAAATTCTACAAGTTCTAGTTACATAAAATCAAGAATACTTTCAAGTTTGCTAGCTCACTTCCAATCTTGTAAGGTGATCATCCAACCTCAAGAAATCTTTGTTTCTTATAGTAGGTTATCATTCTAATACAAGGTAATAATCATATTCAAACTTTGGTTCAATTTCTATAACTATAACAATCTTATTTCAAGTGATGATCTTACTTGAACTTGTTTTCGTGTCATGATTCTGCTTCAAGAACTTCGAGCCATCCAAGGATCCGTTGAAGCTAGATCCATTTTTCTCTTTTCCAGTAGGTTTATCCAAGGAACTTAAGGTAGTAATGATGTTCATAACATCATTCGATTCATACATAAAAAGCTATCATATTCGAAGTGGTAAACTAGTAATCACTAGAACATAGTTTAGTTAATTCTAAACTTGCTCCCAAATTCAGTTAATCCTTCTAACTACACTTTTAAAATCAACTATACACATGATCTATATCTATATGATATGTTAACTTAATGATTTAAAACCCGGAAACACGATAAACACCATAAAACCGGATTTACGCCGTCGTAGTTACAACCGGGGGCTGTTTTGGTTTGGATAATTAAAAACTATGAAAAACTTTGATTTAAAAGCTATACTTCTGGGAAAATCATTTTTCTTATGAACATGAAACCATATCCAAAAATCATGGTTAAACTCAAAGTGAAAGTATGTTTTTCAAAACAGTCATCAAGATGTCGTTCTTTCGATGAAAAAGACTACCTCTTTCAAAAATGACTTGTAACTTGTATTTCCGACTATAAACCTATACCTTTTCTGTTTAGTTTCATAAAGTCAAGTTGAATACAAAACCGTGGCCATTTAAATCACTCAAAACGGATTAGAAACGAAGAAATGGCGAGCAAAACAAAATTGGTAATAACTACTCATTTTAAGTACGTGAAAATTGGTAACAAATCTATTCCAACCATAACTTAATCAACTTGTATTGTATATTATGTAATCTTGAGATACCATAGACACGTATACAATGTTTCGACCTATCATGTCGACACATCTATATATATTTCGGAACAACCATAGACACTCTATATGTGAATGTTGGAGTTAGCTATACAGGGTTGAGGTTGATTCCAAAATATATATAGTTTGAGTTGTGATCAATACTGAGATATGTATACACTGGGTCGTGGATTGATTCAAGATAATATATATCGATTTATTTCTGTACATCTAACTGTGGACAACTAGTTGTAGGTTACTAACGAGGACAGCTGACTTAATAAACTTAAAACATCAAAATGTATTAAAAGTGTTGTAAATATATATTGAACATACTTTGATATATATGTACATATTTGTTATAGATTCGTGAATCGACCAGTGGCCAAGTCTTACTTTTCGACGAAGTAAAAAAAATCTGTGAAAGTGAGTTATAGTCCCACTTTTAAAATCTAATATTTTTGGGATGAGAATACATGCAGGTTTTATAAATGATTTACAAAATAGACACAAGTACGTGAAACTACATTCTATGGTTGAATTATCAAAATCGAATATGCTCCTTTTTATTAAGTCTGGTAATCTAAGAATTAGGGAACAGACACCTTAATTGACGCGAATCCTAAAGATAGATCTATTGGGCCTAACAAACCCCATCCAAAGTACCGGATGCTTTAGTACTTCGAAATTTATATCATATCCGAAGGGTGTCCTGGAATGATGGGGATATTCTTATATATGCATCTTGTTAATGTCGGTTACCAGGTGTTCACCATATGAATGATTTTTATCACTTTGTATGGGATGTATATTGAAATATGAAATCTTGTGGTCTATTGTTACGATTTGATATATACAGGTTAAACCTATAACTCGCCAACATTTTTGTTGACGTTTAAAGCATGTTTATTCTCAGGTGAATATTAAGAGCTTCCGCTGTTGCATACTAAAATAAGGACAAGATTTGGAGTCCATGTTTGTATGATATTATGTAAAAACTGCATTCAAGAAACATATGTCGATGTAATATATTTCTATTGTAAACCATTATGTAATGGTCGTGTGTAAACAGTATATTTTAGATTATCATTATTTGATAATCTACGTAATGCTTTTGAAACCTTTATTGATAAAATAAAGGTTATGGTTGTTTTAAAAATGAATGCAGTCTTTGAAAAACGTCTCATATAGAGGTCAAAACCTCGCAACGAAATCAATTAATATGGAACGTTTATAATCAATATGAACGGGACATTTCAAATATGATATAATTATGTTTTCTTCATGAATTCTTGTGTAGATTATGCATAATATTGATTCTTGAGATTAGGGTAGTGTTAAATCTGAATTTGATGTTGAATATTTGGTGATTTTGTTTGTGAGGGAGATGTTTGCTAATAGATACATGTTTTAAGATAGTGTGGGGTGATTTGGGCGGGTTACATGTGATTTTGGAAATTGGTAAAGCATGATGATTTTTGTGATTTATGAGATGTTTATTTGGTTGTTGGAATGGTTTAATCTTATTGGAATTGGTTAATTAACTAGATGAGTTTGTGAAATTGAGTTAAATGGGGGTTGTTTAATGGGGCACTTATATGATATAGTGTTTTGAGAATTGGTTTGAATTTGATACCATGGAACATAAACATATGTTGTGAATACTTGCTTTTGTCTAAATGCCTAATTGAAGTTGAGACGAGTATTAATGGTACTTGGTGCAAGTATGTGGAACATGTTTATTTTTCTAACGCTAACTTTTCAATGTTTTGTGTTTGGTTTGGTTTTTGTTTAATGTGTGTAGAGAAGCAGACTTGATGCTCCATCATCCTCCACGGCTCAATCCCGAAGGGATGAAGAGCGAAGAACTAATCCGGAGATTTGGTTACAAAACGTTGGGGAGCAATTCTCGGAATATTTTGGATACATTTCAGCTCGGAATATTCAAGCGACTTGGTATTTTAGTTGGGATTAGTTGAATAGTGCATCTAGTGAGGTAAGGGAGGATATTGCTTATATGTTGGTGATGTCGAGACAGGGGGTCGATCTTGGCACTTGGGAATGTGCTTTTTCTTTGAGAGACGATCTTTACCGTGAGTTAATTGTTGAGTTTTTCTCCTCTTTAAGTTTCCGTTCTCGAAGGGATGGGACGGATCAAGCCTTTTTGACATTTCATTTAGGAGGAGAAAGTCGAGCCATGAGTCGAATTGATTTGGCTCGAGCACTAAATTTGTATGAAGAATTGGATGAGAAGTCTTTAATACGCTATTTGAAAAAAGAAACTGAGTTCATCGGGAATCAGGACGATTATAACGAGCGAGACTTTTGGTATGAAATTTCGGGTTTGACTCCATTTGTGTCTAATGAGTCGAAAGGGTCCGATATTTGAAGCAGAGATCTACGGTTACTCCATAAACTGTTGTCGTGTACTTTTTGTGGACGAAGAAATGGGAACGATAAAGTTAATTCTACCGAGTTGTGGATAATGCATCAATTTTGGGCTAATGCGCATGTTGATTTATGTATGTTAATTGCTGCGTATTTATCTAATCAGTCGAGGGAGACACGCTCTATGAGGCCACTGCTGGGTGGTCATTTTGTTACAAAAATTGCACGATTTTTCAACATTAATTTTAGCAGGTGTACAAGATTGACCGACCCATTGCAAGTAATGAAACCTTTTAATTTAAGGTTTTATCTTAATGTGCGTTTTGTGATGTGGGATGCGAATCGAGTTGGCTTGGTGGCATATGTTGAGCCACAAGAGCACGAGGCCGGTGGTAATGTTCAAGGAGGTGATGAGGCGGAGTCGGTTGCTCCGAATGTGCCAGCGGGGGGTCAGCCTTGGGGTATTTCCCAAGAAATTTGGGATAACTTAGTCTCGCGGGTTGATAACGTGCAAATCGGTGTGTCAGACAACTTTGATGAGTTTCGGGGAGAACAACGGTCACATAATGACCGTATGTGGGAAAGTCAGCAGAGGGTTGATGAAAGATCGGCTGAGTCTTTGCATGACCAGCAATGGATGGCATATGGAAGCGATTAGCAAAGGCACAATGCTCGTCTTTTCTACTATAACCCAGAAAATTATTATGGTACACAAGCTCAGACACCGGTTTATTACCGTAGTCCAGTTCGGCCACGAGTTCAGGCCCCGATCTATAGTGAGCAGGAAAGGTTGGAGGATGTACGTCAGAGGTTTGAGCAGCAGTATCCACACGGCAACTGGCCGTATGATGGGTTTCAGTGAGGAGGGCCTGCGAGCCCATGATTATGTTGTAATTTGTTTTAAACTATTTCCGTTTCGTTGGTTTGTACTTGGATAATTTTATATTTTGCTGATGTACTGTGGATTTATTCGGGGACAAGGCGTTTCGGTACCGGGTGGTGCCACCTTGTCCCATTTATGTAGTTTTCTTGTGTTTTTCTTTTCTTAGGTATGTTGGTGAAACAATTTTTCAAGTCTGGCATTAAGTTCAGCAAAACTACTTGAGTGATGATATTGGTGTGAGGATCGGGAATGGACGATGTTCTTATGCTGGCAGTCAGTTCAGCGCCATCTGTCACTGTCATTCCACGATTAGTGGTTAACTCGATAAGTTTTTATTTTTCTTACCCTTTCGATTTTCATCTATTTTTGATCTCAAGTAATGGGGACATTGCTTGATCTCAAGTGTGGGGTGGGGATATAAAATCTCCCGGGTTAGTTGTTAATGAAATCATTATCATACTAGTTTTGATATTAAAAGACTTGACGTTTCACGGGATTTTGGTCGTAAAAAAAAAATTTGAAAAATTAGGGGAAAAATATAAAAAAAATGGGAAAAGTTAGTTTAAAAAGAAATAAAAAATAGAAAAATAATTAAAAATTCGACCAAAACCCTTGTTTTTGATATGGCTTGGTATTTTATATTATATTTCATGATTTCAAAGAAGCCAAAAGTGTTCCACATGTTCATTACCATTGGACATGAAATCCTACGAGTTCGGGGAACTCAATAGTAGGTCACCTGTACCAAAACGGGTGTAAACCGTGAGAGAGCGGTGATTGCATAGCGTGATTGTGACCGAATCACGTGCCTGATCACAAACTTTTGGTTACTTGGTATAGCATACTTCCGAAACTATATCATTTTATTATTACATCATCTAATGGTGTGATACTTTGGGAAGAGGAGCCTCGAGTTTCACCAGTGCTGTCCTTTTTAGGAGCAATAGCTACGTGCTTGTGTTTGCTTAGACAACACAACCCATAGCCAAAAGCTATGGCACCCAAAGGTTTTTGGGATTTATTGGAAGGGTAGTATCTACTTCTTACCTTTCTTAAAACAAGTAGAAAAGCTTGTCATGTGGGGAGTAGGCAAATCGGTGTCAATTGAAATAGATTGGCACTTCCGAGTGACTCAGATCCACTCATTAAGGAAGTAAAGTCTTCAGACCGTTTCACTTGGTACGTATACCTCTTAAGCGTGTCATTTCATTACCCATCATTTCACGATGAATTACTGTTAGAGGAGAGAGTCTTGAACTTTCAAAACATGTTCATTATTTTGAATGTGAAATCCTACATGAACATTAAAATTTATACGTAGGTCATCTGCACCAAGGCAGGTGTCAACCGTATGAATGGTGATAGTGGCGAGTGGTCGAAACCAGACCATTCGCTAGATCGAAAACTTAAACAGGGCGATCCTCATTGTTTCTCCTAACAAGGACAATGTTGCACCTGACCACGTAATATAACCACACAGGATGTATCTTTTCCATCCTTAAGGGAGTCAAGTCTCCCGAACGACACACTTGCTGATTTGTTTCAGAAGATGTAGTCCAGACCAGTTGTAGGGTGACGAAAAGTCTTGAAAAGTCATTGCTAAAATCGACTGGAAATCTACCAGGCCTCAACGTCAAACAGGGAAACTGGTAGTCAAAGCTTATCTCAATGAGGGAGATTTGCTAGCCAAATGGGAAGCGCACCATGATACACAAAATGTCAGTGATAGATCAGATTCCCAGTGGATAACCTCCGGAAAGGTAAGATATCAGCTTTTAAGCCTGATGAACCTCAATCTTTATGGTTGACTTAACGGATTAGATGATCACCTCATGATTATCGATGATATCTGGACGTAATGTGTATCCTCCTAAGCACATTATTTTCTTACCGACATCTCGCGATGTTAGATACTGTGGGAGGCTTGGCTTGACCAATTGCGGGGTAGCCTGTGCATTCTTTTGGCACACATGTTCGATTGCTATATATATTTGGTGCTCGGTTTCCACTTGATTCCCGTTTCCTTTGAAGACTTATTTTGTGATTCGAGATTCTCTACTTCATCATTATGGTACGTTACTCGAGATTATCTTTGGTTACTATATTCATTACATATTATTTGCGGTTCGGGAAGTTACTTCGGGGGAATGCAAGTGGGAACCATGGTTGTTATTTACTCTAAATCGTGCTCATGCTAGTTGTTTGTGTGGTATCTTGTTCGTATGGTTCTACATACATGTTTGAAGAGTTATTATATGGTAGAAGATTATTATCGAGTTCTATTGCTTGAGGACAAGCAAAACTCTAGTGTGGGGTGGTTTGATATCTCATATTATATACACGTTTTCCTTAGCGATATCGATCATAATTTAGTCCGTTCGGATACGATTTGGTGTTTATTTTGATAATATTGAGAATCTTCGAGTTTGAAGAGCTATTTGTAGAAGAGATGCGGTTTTTGAAGCTTTTGAGGCATTTTTTGATCGGATATTATTGTTAGTGCACCGAGGATTAAAACGTTAAGTACTTATTGGTTAATGAGGTGTTGAGTTAGTTAAAGCAAGGAAAAAGAGAAAAAGAAACGTGAGAATTAATTTCAGTTGTTTGTCGTGGCGCGAAAATCGAAGCCGCGGCGCGACGTTTGGCTATTTTCCAGATCAGAAGTTGGTTAAAAAGGGGTTCCAGTTCGCGTGTTGTGTCGCGGCGCGACAATATGGGCCGCGGCGCGACCGTCTGTCGGTCCAGATTATTATGGCAAGTATTTAAGGCCCGAAAATACCCTAATTTATTCATTCTTCCATCCAGACGAATTGTAGCAGTTTTTAGGCGATTTTTGGTGATCTTTGGAGAACTCCAAGGTCATTCAATCAGTTCAATCATTCTAGATTCAACCTTCAATCCGTCATCATCCGTGATTGCTTATTTAATTAGGTTGATTTCTTTGTCATAAACAATGAATTCTTTCCTTTATTTATTTGTGATTTTGATTTTAGCCATGATTGTTGGCTATGTTTTTAATGTTTGTCTAGATTGAATATTTGCAAGTGTTTAGATGATACTTTAATGTTTTATTGATTAATGCATGATAATTATGAGTTTTGATTAAGAACCATTCTTGTGGGTGTTGATTATTGTTACTAGGTTGATTAGTGAATCTTGTTTGAACAAAGGGAACCCTGTTTCAATTTAGTGATCTAATTTCCAATTGATATGTCTTAACCGATTGGGTGCATACTGGACCAAGGGGGTAAACCGGGTAACATTGATTAAACAAAATAGGGGTGAATTGTGTGGAGCGAACGCGTAACCAATTGAATCTTAATCTTATAATTAGCCAATTACTAAGTCACAAATGAAAGAGGTCTTTGGTGAAAGGGAACCCTAAGCCAATAAATCCTAGTTTGACGTGTTTGCTAAAAGAGAACTCTGAGTAAACTGACTCTGTAGTTGCGTGCATTGATAAATAGAACTAGTGCTTAATAACAAATCATCCGACACTGCGAATAGGAGATCTAGGCGAACATTCTTTTATCTATTGAATTCAAACTATCTTTATTTTCCGTTGAGTCTGCAATTTGATTTATTTAAACTTAAAAACCCAAAAATATTGTCTTTTACTTTTGATCTATCTTTGATTTGGCTAATCGTTAAATAGCCACAAAACAAATATTCTCGTACTTTCGATTTTCATAGTTTAACTTAGTTTACTTTTATTAGTTGCAAAATTAATTCTCACTTAATACTGTCCTTGGAACGATCTTGGATTTTACCAACATCTATACTGCTACACGATCGGGTACACTGCCCGTTAGTGTGTAATCTTTTAATAACCGGTATTTTCCATTGAAAAATAATATACACAATATCACACATCAAGTACCATAATCATGGTATACTGCTTTGCCTTTGTTCGACGAGTCAGTGTGGGAAGTTACTGACCCGTCAGCTGATGCTGGTCGATTCTTGTAAATCTTGATTGCTGCCTTTGACTTGCCAGTATTGCATTTTGCTGGCTTGTCAGCAGCTACTGGTTTACCAGGACAATTTTCATCAGCTGACACACGAAGGGGAATCAATTGATTTTAACTTTCTTTGATTGTTTTCAGTGATTTTCCTTTTAATGCGTCTTTCCTTTGGAGTCATATAGTAAATGCTTGAGGGATCAGTAGTTTTATCAATTGAAGTACTGGTTTCCTTGGCTTTTACTTCATCCTCCAAAATTTCTTTCATGGACGGTGGTGGGGTCTCAGTAGGTCGGACAAACTTATTTGTTAAGACCTTTTTTGAAATGTCCCGTTCTTATTGATTAAAAACGTTCCATATTAATTGATTTCGTTGCGAGGTTTTGACCTCTATATGAGACGTTTTTCAAAGACTGCATTCATTTTAAAACAAACCATAACCTTTATTTCATAGATAAAGGTTTTAAAAAGCTTTACGTAGATTATCAAATAATGATAATCTAAAATATCCTGTTTACACACGACCATTACATAATGGTTTACAATACAAATATGTTACAACAAAATAAGTTTCTTGAATGCAGTTTTTACACAATATCATACAAGTATGGACTCCAAATCTCGTCCTTATTTAAGTATGCGACAGCGGAAGCTCTTAATAATCACCTGAGAATAAACATGCTTAAAACGTCAACAAAAATGTTGGTGAGTTATAGGTTTAACCTATATATATCAAATCATAATAATAGACCACAAGATTTCATATTTCAATACACATCCCATACATAGAGATAAAAATCATTCATATGGTGAACACCTGGTAACCGACAATAACAAGATGCATATATAAGAATATCCCCATCATTCTGGGACACCCTTCGGATATGATATAAATTTCGAAGTACTAAAGCATCCGGTACTTTGGATGGGGTTTGTTAGGCCCAATAGATCTATCTTTAGGATTCGCGTCAATTAGGGTGTCTGTTCCCTAATTCTTAGATTACCAGACTTAATAAAAAGGGGCATATTCGATTTCGATAATTCAACCATAGAATGTAGTTTCACGTACTTGTGTCTATTTTGTAAATCATTTATAAAACCTGCATGTATTCTCATCCCAAAAATATTAGATTTTAAAAGTGGGACTATAACTCACTTTCACAGATTTTTACTTCGTCGAGAAGTAAGACTTGGCCACTGTTGATTCACGAACCTATAACAATATATACATATATATTAAAGTATGTTCAAAATATATTTACAACACTTTTAATATATTTTGATGTTTTAAGTTTATTAAGTCAGCTGTCCTCGTTAGTAACCTACAACTAGTTGTCCACAGTTAGATGTACAGAAATAAATCGATAAATATTATCTTGAATCAATCCACGACCCAGTGTATACGTATCTCAGTATTGATCACAACTCAAACTATATATATTTTGGAATCAACCTCAACCCTGTATAGCTAACTCCAACATTCACATATAGAGTGTCTATGGTTGTTCCGAAATATATATAGATGTGTCGACATGATAGGTCGAAACATTGTATACGTGTCTATGGTATCTCAAGATTACATAATATACAATACAAGTTGATTAAGTTATGGTTGGAATAGATTTGTTACCAATTTTCACGTAGCTAAGATGAGAAACATTATCCAATCTTGTTTTACCCATAACTTCTTCATTTTAAATCCGTTTTGAGTGAATCAAATTGCTATGGTTTCATATTGAACTCTATTTTATGAATATAAACAGAAAAAGTATAGGTTTATAGTCGGAAAAATAAGTTACAAGTCATTTTTGTAAAGGTAGTCATTTCAGTCGAAAGAACGACGTCTAGATGACCATTTTAGAAAACATACTTCCACTTTGAGTTTAACCATAATTTTTGGATATAGTTTCATGTTCATAATAAAAATCATTTTCTCAGAATAACAACTTTTAAATCAAAATTTATCATAGTTTTTAATTAACTAACCCAAAACAGCCCGCGGTGTTACTACGACGGCGTAAATCCGGTTTTACGGTGTTTTTCGTGTTTCCAGGTTTTAAATCATTAAGTTAGCATATCATATAGATATAGAACATGTGTTTAGTTGATTTTAAAAGTCAAGTTAGAAGGATTAACTTTTGTTTGCGAACAAGTTTAGAATTAACTAAACTATGTTCTAGTGATTACAAGTTTAAACCTTCGAATAAGATAGCTTTATATGTATGAATCAAATGATGTTATGAACATCATTACTACCTTAAGTTCCTTGGATAAACCTACTGGAAAAGAGAAAAATGGATCTAGCTTCAACGGATCCTTGGATGGCTCGAAGTTCTTGAAGCAGAATCATGACACGAAAACAAGTTCAAGTAAGATCATCACTTGAAATAAGATTGTTATAGTTATAGAAATTGAACCAAAGTTTGAATATGATTATTACCTTGTATTAGAATGATAACCTACTGTAAGAAACAAAGATTTCTTGAGGTTGTATGATCACCTTACAAGATTGGATGTGAGCTAGCAAACTTGAAAGTATTCTTGATTTTATGAAACTAGAACTTTTGGAATTTATGAAGAACACTTAGAACTTGAAGATAGAACTTGAGAGAGATCAATTAGATGAAGAAAATTGAAGAATGAAAGTGTTTGTAGGTGTTTTTGGTCGTTGGTGTATGGATTAGATATAAAGGATATGTAATTTTGTTTTCATGTAAATAAGTCATGAATGATTACTCATATTTTTTGTAATTTTATGAGATATTTCATGCTAGTTGCCAAATGATGGATCCCACATGTGTTAGGTGACTCACATGGGCTGCTAAGAGCTGATCATTGGAGTGTATATACCAATAGTACATACATCTAAAAGCTGTGTATTGTACGAGTACGAATACGGGTGCATACGAGTAGAATTGTTGATGAAACTGAACGAGGATGTAATTGTAAGCATTTTTGTTAAGTAGAAGTATTTTGATAAGTGTATTAAAGTCTTTCAAAAGTGTATAAATACATATTAAAACACTACATGTATATACATTTTAACTGAGTCGTTAAGTCATCGTTAGTCGTTACATGTAAGTGTTGTTTTGAAACCTTTAGGTTAACGATCTTGTTAAATGTTGTTAACCCAATGTTTATAATATCAAATTAGATTTTAAATTATTATATTATCATGATATTATCATGTATGAATATCTCTTAATATGATATATATACATTTAAATGTCGTTACAACGATAATCGTTACATATATGTCTCGTTTCGAAATCCTTAAGTTAGTAGTCTTGTTTATATGTATATAACTCATTGTTAATATACTTATGGAGATACTTAATTATCATAATCTCATGTTAACCATATGTATATCCATATATATATCGTCATGTCGTTTTTACAAGTTTTAACGTCCGTGAATCGCCGGTCAACTTGGGTGGTCAATTGTCTATATGAAACATATTTCAATTAATCAAGTCTTAACAAGTTTGATTGCTTAACATGTTGGAAACATTTAATCATGTAAATATCAATCTCAATTAATATATATAAACATGGAAAAGTTCGGGTCACTACAGTACCTACCCGTTAAATAAATTTCGTCCCGAAATTTTAAGCTGTTGAAGGTGTTGACGAATCTTCTGGAAATAGATGCGGGTATTTCTTCTTCATCTGATCTTCACGCTCCCAGGTGAACTCGGGTCCTCTACGAGCATTCCATCGAACCTTAACAATTTGTATCTTGTTTTGCTTAAGTCTTTTAACCTCACGATCCATTATTTCGACGGGTTCTTCGATGAATTGAAGTTTTTCGTTGATTTGGATTTCATCTAACGGAATAGTGAGATCTTCTTTAGCAAAATATTTCTTCAAATTCGAGACTTGGAAAGTGTTATGTACAGCCGCGAGTTGTTGAGGTAACTCAAGTCGGTAAGCTACTGGTCCGACACGATCAATAATCTTGAATGGTTCAATATACCTTGGATTTAATTTCCCTCGTTTACCAAATCGAACAACGCCTTTCCAAGGTGCAACTTTAAGCATGACCATCTCTCCAATTTCAAATTCTATATCTTTTCTTTTAATGTCAGCGTAGCTCTTTTGTCGACTTTGGGCGGTTTTCAACCGTTGTTGAATTTGGATGATCTTCTCGGTAGTTTCTTGTATAATCTCCGGACCCGTAATCTGTCTATCCCCCAATTCACTCCAACAAATCGGAGACCTGCACTTTCTACCATAAAGTGCTTCAAACGGCGCCATCTCAATGCTTGAATGGTAGTTGTTGTTGTAGGAAAATTCTGCTAACAGTAGATGTCGATCCCAACTGTTTCCGAAATCAATAACACATGCTCGTAGCATATCTTCAAGCGTTTGTATCGTCCTTTCGCTCTGCCCATCAGTTTGTGGATGATAGGCAGTACTCATGTCTAGACGAGTTCCTAATGCTTGCTGTAATGTCTGCCAGAATCTTGAAATAAATCTGCCATCCCTATCAGAGATAATAGAGATTGGTATTCCATGTCTGGATACGACTTCCTTCAAATACAGTCGTGCTAACTTCTCCATCTTGTCATCTTCTCTTATTGTCAGGAAGTGTGCTGATTTGGTGAGACGATCAACTATTACCCAAATAGTATCAAAACCACTTGCAGTCCTTGGCAATTTAGTGATGAAATCCATGGTAATGTTTTCCCATTTCCATTCTGGGATTTCGGGTTGTTGAAGTAGACCTGATGGTTTCTGATGCTCAGCTTTGACCTTAGAACACGTCAAACATTCTCCTATGTATTTAGCAACATCGGTTTTCATACCCGGCCACCAAAAATATTTCCTGAGATCCTTGTACATCTTCCCCGTTCCAGGATGTATTGAGTATCTGGTTTTATGAGCTTCTCTAAGTACCATTTCTCTCATATCTCCAAATTTTGGTACCCAAATCCTTTCAGCCCTATACCGGGTTCCGTCTTCCCGAATATTAAGATGCTTCTCCGATCCTTTGGGTATTTCATCCTTTAAATTTCCCTCTTTTAAAACTCCTTGTTGCGCCTCCTTTATTTGAGTAGTAAGGTTATTATGAATCATTATATTCATAGATTTTACTCGAATGGGTTCTCTGTCCTTCCTGCTCAAGGCATCGGCTACCACATTTGTCTTCCCCGGGTGGTAACGAATCTCAAAGTCGTAATCATTCAACAATTCAATCCACCTACGCTGCCTCATATTCAGTTGTTTCTGATTAAATATGTGTTGAAGACTTTTGTGGTCGGTATATATAATACTTTTGACCCCATATAAGTAGTGCCTCCAAGTCTTTAATGCAAAAACAACCGCACCTAATTCCAAATCATGCGTCGTATAATTTTGTTCGTGAATCTTCAATTGTCTAGACGCATAAGCAATCACCTTTGTTCGTTGCATTAATACACAACCGAGACCTTGCTTTGATGCGTCACAATAAATCACAAAATCATCATTCCCTTCAGGCAATGACAATATAGGTGCCGTAGTTAGCTTTTTCTTCAATAACTGAAACGCTTTCTCTTGTTCATCATTCCATTCAAATTTCTTACCTTTATGCGTTAATGCAGTCAAGGGTTTTGCTATTCTGGAAAAGTCTTGGATGAACCTTCTGTAGTAACCAGCTAGTCCTAAAAACTGGCGTATGTGTTTCGGAGTTTTCGGGGTTTCCCACTTTTCAACAGTTTCTATCTTTGCCGGATCCACCTTAATACCTTCTTTGTTCACTATGTGACCGAGGAATTGAACTTCTTCCAACCAAAATGCACACTTTGAAAACTTGGCGTACAATTCTTCTTTCCTCAATACTTCTAACACCTTTCTCAAATGTTCACCGTGTTCTTGGTCATTCTTTGAGTAAATAAGTATGTCATCAATGAAAACAATGACAAACTTGTCAAGGTATGGTCCACACACTCGGTTCATAAGGTCCATGAACACAGCTGGTGCATTAGTTAAACCAAACGGCATGACCATAAACTCGTAATGACCGTAACGTGTTCTGAAAGCAGTCTTTGGAATATCGTCTTCTTTCACCCGCATTTGATGATACCCGGAACGTAAGTCAATCTTTGAATAAATAGACGAGCCTTGTAGTTGATCAAATAAGTCGTCGATTCTCGGTAGTGGGTAGCGGTTCTTGATGGTAAGTTTGTTCAACTCTCGGTAGTCGATACACAACCTGAATGTACCATCTTTCTTCTTGACAAACAAAACAGGAGCTCCCCACGGTGATGTGCTTGGTCGAATGAAACCACGCTCTAAAAGTTCTTGTAATTGGCTTTGCAGTTCTTTCATCTCGCTGGGTGCGAGTCTGTAAGGAGCACGAGCTATTGGTGCAGCTCCTGGTACAAGATCTATTTGAAATTCAACGGATCGATGTGGGGGTAATCCCAGTAATTCTTTCAGAAATACATCGGGAAATTCTTTTGCAATGGGAACATCATTGATGCTCTTTTCTTCAGTTTGTACTTTCTCGACGTGTGCTAGAACAGCATAGCAACCTTTTCTTATTAGTTTTTGTGCCTTCAAATTACTAATAAGATGTAGCTTCGTGTTGCCCTTTTCTCCGTACACCATTAAGGGTTTTCCTTTTTCTCGTATAATGCGAATTGCATTTTTGTAACAAACGATCTCTGCTTTCACTTCTTTCAACCAGTCCATACCGATTATCACATCAAAACTCCATAACTCTACTGGTATCAAATCAATCTTAAATGTTTCGCTAACCAGTTTAATTTCTCGATTCCGACATATATTATCTGCTGAAATTAATTTACCATTTGCTAATTCGAGTAAAAAGTTACTATCCAAAGGCATCAATGGACAACTTAATTTAGCAAAAAAATCTCTACTCATATAGCTTCTATCCGCACCCGAATCAAATAAAACGTAAGCAGATTTATTGTCAATAAGAAACGTACCCGTAACAAGCTCCGGGTCTTCCTGTGCCTCTGCCGCATTAATATTGAAAACTCTTCTGCGGCCTTGTCCATTCGTGTTCTCCTGGTTCGGACAATTTCTAATAATGTGGCCCGGTTTTCCACATTTATAACAAACTACATTGGCATAACTTGCTCCGACACTACTTGCTCCGCCATTACTCGTTCCGACACCATTTGTTCCTTTCGTTCTATTAACCCCTGGTCCGTAGACCTCACACTTTGCCGCGCTATGACCATTTCTTTTACACTTGTTGCAAATTTTGGTGCAGAACCCCGAGTGATACTTTTCACACCTTTGGCATAGTTGCTTCTGATTGTTGTTATTGTTGCGGTTATTATTGTTGTTGGGATGATTGTTGTAGTTGCTGCTGGTGTTGTTGTTGTTGTTGTTGTTGTTGTTGTTGTTGTTGGGCCGTTTATTGTAGTTGCGATTGATGTTGCGATTACTGGGATAATTGTTGCGATTATTGTTGTAATTGCTGTTGTTGTTGTATTGGTGATTCTTATCACCGTTTTCCTCCCACTTTCTTTTGACTTGCTTCACATTGGTCTCTTCAGCAGTCTGTTCTTTAATTCTTTCTTCAATCTGGTTCACTAGTTTGTGAGCCATTCTACATGCCTGTTGTATGGAGGCGGGCTCGTGTGAAGTTATATCTTCTTGGATTCTTTCCGGTAATCCTTTCACAAATGCGTCGATCTTCTCTTCCTCATCTTCGAATGCTCCCGGACACAATAGACACAATTCTGTGAATCGTCTTTCGTACGTGGTAATATCAAATCCTTGGGTTCGTAACCCTCTAAGTTCTGTCTTGAGCTTATTGACCTCGGTTCTGCGACGGTACTTCTCGTTCATCAAGTGCTTGAATGCTGACCACGGTAGTGCGTACGCATCGTCTTGTCCCACTTGCTCTAGATAGGTATTCCACCATGTTAACGCAGAACCTGTGAAGGTATGCGTAGCGTACTTTACTTTGTCCTCTTCAGTACACTTACTTATGGCAAACACCGATTCGACCTTCTCGGTCCACCGTTTCAATCCGATCGGTCCTTCGGTTCCATCAAATTCCAAAGGTTTGCAGGCAGTGAATTCTTTGTAGGTGCATCCTACACGATTTCCTGTACTGCTAGATCCAAGGTTATTGTTGGTATGTAGCGCAGCCTGTACTGCGGCTATGTTTGAAGCTAGAAAAGTACGGAATTCCTCTTCATTCATATTCACAGTGTGTCGAGTAGACGGTGCCATTTCCTTCAAAATAGTCAAATGGAACAAGTTAATCATACAGAATATTAAGAGTAGTTAATAGTATTTCGTAGCATATTATGAACTCATTTATAAAAGCTTTTTCTTCATATTAGCGTTTTATAAGTTTAAATTCGGGTAGTACCTACCCGTTAAGTTCATACTTAGTAGCTAATATACAATTCAACTACTACAATTCTATATGAAAAACTGATTATAATAATATTTCGCGTTCAAACTTTTACACAATATTTTACAAACTTGCAATACCGCTTATTTTACATATAGCATGAAATATAGCACACAATAAATTTGATACAAGATGGTTGTGAAGATAATTCTAGCTAGTACACAAGTCGTTCAGCAAAGGCAATAAAGACACGTAATTCATACGTCCAGAAACAAGTCATGCATTCTGGTTTTACTAGGATTACTTCCCATCCTTGGTCTTGTGGAACATAACCGTTATGGCCGTTGATAAGACAGCGTGTTGTAACGTCGTCAAAGGGACGAGGGTTATGTAATGTCCAACAGTCCCGTAATAATCTAAAAACCTCATTTCTTACCCCAATTACCGACTCCGTCACTTGTGGAAATGTTTTGTTTAATAGTTGTAGCCCGATGTTCTTGTTCTCACTTTGGTGAGAAGCGAACATTACTAATCCGTAAGCATAACATGCTTCTTTATATTGCATGTTAGCCGCTTTTTCTAAATCACGAAGTCCAATATTCGGATATATTGAATCAAAATAATTTCTTAACCCGTTGCGTAAAATAGCATTTGGGTTCCCCGCAATATATGCGTCTAAGTAAACACATCGTAACTTATGGGTTTCCCAATGTGATATCTCCCATCTTTCAAACGAAAGTCTCTTATAAACCAAGACATTCTTGGAACGTTCTTTGAATGTCTTACAAACTGATCTCGCCTTAAATAGTTGTGCCGAGGAATTCTGGCCGACTCTAGACAAGATTTCATCAATCATGTCTCCGGGTAGGTCTCTTAAAATATTGGGTTGTCTATCCATTTTGTGTTTTTAAACTGTAAAATAGACAAGAGTTAGATTCATAAAAAAATACTTATTAATACAAGCAATTTTTACATATATCATAAAGCATAAGAACACTATATTACATATATTACACCACACGAATACAACTATCTTATTCCGACTCGCTCGTTTCTTCTTCTTCAGTTTTGGTTCGTTTTGCCAAGTTTCTAGGGATATATGATGTTCCCCTAATACGAGTCGTCGTTGTCCACATTGGTTTAGAAAAACCTGGTGGTTTAGAGGTTCCCGGGTCATTGTTACAACTTAAGAACTTCGGGGGTTGACGATACATATAAAGTTCATCGGGGTTGGAATTAGATTTCTCTATTTTTATGCTCTTTCCCTTATTATTTTCTTTTGCCTTTTTAAATTCAGTTGGGGTAATTTCTATAACATCATTGGAATTCTCGTCGGAATCCGATTCATCGGAGAATTGGTAATCCTCCCAATATTTTGCTTCCTTGGCGGAAACACCATTGACCATAATTAACCTTGGTCGGTTGGTTGAGGATTCTCTTTTACTTAACCGTTTTATTATTTCCCCCACCGGTTCCGATTCTTCTTCCGGTTCCGATTCTTCGTCCGGTTCCGATTCTTCTTCCGGTTCCGACTCTTCTTCCGGTTCCTCTTCGGGAACTTGTGAATCAGTCCACGAATCATTCCAATTTACATTTGACTCTTCATTATTATTAGGTGAGTCAATGGGACTTGTTCTAGAGGTAGACATCTATCACATAATATCAAACACGTTAAGAGATTAATATATCACATAATATTCATATGTTAAAAATATATAGTTTCCAACAAAAATGTTAAGCAATCATTTTTAAAGAAAACACGGTCGAAGTCCAGAATCACTAATGCATCCTAACAAACTCGATAAGACACACTAATGCAAATTTTCTGGTTCTCTAAGACCAACGCTCGGATACCAACTGAAATGTCCCGTTCTCATTGATTAAAAACGTTCCATATTAATTGATTTCGTTGCGAGGTTTTGACCTCTATATGAGACATTTTTCAAAGACTGCATTCATTTTAAAACAAACCATAACCTTTATTTCATAGATAAAGGTTTTAAAAAGCTTTACGTAGATTATCAAATAATGATAATCTAAAATATCCTGTTTACACACGACCATTACATAATGGTTTACAATACAAATATGTTACAACAAAATAAGTTTCTTGAATGCAGTTTTTACACAATATCATACAAGTATGGACTCCAAATCTCGTCCTTATTTAAGTATGCGACAGCGGAAGCTCTTAATAATCACCTGAGAATAAACATGCTTAAAACGTCAACAAAAATGTTGGTGAGTTATAGGTTTAACCTATATATATCAAATCATAATAATAGACCACAAGATTTCATATTTCAATACACATCCCATACATAGAGATAAAAATCATTCATATGGTGAACACCTGGTAACCGACAATAACAAGATGCATATATAAGAATATCCCCATCATTCCGGGACACCCTTCGGATATGATATAAATTTCGAAGTACTAAAGCATCCGGTATTTTGGATGGGGTTTGTTAGGCCCAATAGATCTATCTTTAGGATTCGCGTCAATTAGGGTGTCTGTTCCCTAATTCTTAGATTACCAGACTTAATAAAAAGGGGCATATTCGATTTCGATAATTCAACCATAGAATGTAGTTTCACGTACTTGTGTCTATTTTGTAAATCATTTATAAAACCTGCATGTATTCTCATCCCAAAAATATTAGATTTTAAAAGTGGGACTATAACTCACTTTCACAGATTTTTACTTCGTCGAGAAGTAAGACTTGGCCACTGTTGATTCACGAACCTATAACAATATATACATATATATTAAAGTATGTTCAAAATATATTTACAACACTTTTAATATATTTTGATGTTTTAAGTTTAAGTCAGCTGTCCTCGTTAGTAACCTACAACTAGTTGTCCACAGTTAGATGTACAGAAATAAATCGATAAATATTATCTTGAATCAATCCACGACCCAGTGTATACGTATCTCAGTATTGATCACAACTCAAACTATATATATTTTGGAATCAACCTCAACCCTGTATAGCTAACTCCAACATTCACATATAGAGTGTCTATGGTTGTTCCGAAATATATATAGATGTGTCGACATGATAGGTCGAAACATTGTATACGTGTCTATGGTATCTCAAGATTACATAATATACAATACAAGTTGATTAAGTTATGGTTGGAATAGATTTGTTACCAATTTTCACGTAGCTAAAATGAGAAAAATTATCCAATCTTGTTTTACCCATAACTTCTTCATTTTAAATCCGTTTTGAGTGAATCAAATTGCTATGGTTTCATATTGAACTCTATTTTATGAATATAAACAGAAAAAGTATAGGTTTATAGTCGGAAAAATAAGTTACAAGTCGTTTTTGTAAAGGTAGTCATTTCAGTCGAAAGAACGACGTCTAGATGACCATTTTAGAAAACATACTTCCACTTTGAGTTTAACCATAATTTTTGGATATAGTTTCATGTTCATAATAAAAATCATTTTTCTCAGAATAACAAATTTTAAATCAAAGTTTATCATAGTTTTTAATTAACTAACCCAAAACAGCCCGCGGTGTTACTACGACGGCGTAAATCCGATTTTACGGTGTTTTTCGTGTTTCCAGGTTTTAAATCATTAAGTTAGCATATCATATAGATATAGAACATGTGTTTAGTTGATTTTAAAAGTCAAGTTAGAAGGATTAACTTTTGTTTGTGAACAAGTTTAGAATTAACTAAACTATGTTCTAATGATTACAAGTTTAAACCTTCGAATAAGATAGCTTTATATGTATGAATCAAATGATGTTATGAACATCATTACTACCTTAAGTTCCTTGGATAAACCTACTGGAAAAGAGAAAAATGGATCTAGCTTCAACGGATCCTTGGATGGCTCGAAGTTCTTGAAGCAGAATCATGACACGAAAACAAGTTCAAGTAAGATCATCACTTGAAATAAGATTGTTATAGTTATAGAAATTGAACCAAAGTTTGAATATGATTATTACCTTGTATTAGAATGATAACCTACTGTAAGAAATAAATATTTCTTGAGGTTGGATGATCACCTTACAAGATTGGAAGTGAGCTAGCAAACTTGAAAGTATTCTTGATTTTATGAAACTAGAACTTTTGGAATTTATGAAGAACACTTAGAACTTGAAGATAGAACTTGAGAGAGATCAATTAGATGAAGAAAATTGAAGAATGAAAGTGTTTGTAGGTGTTTTTGGTCGTTGGTGTATGGATTAGATATAAAGGATATGTAATTTTGTTTTCATGTAAATAAGTCATGAATGATTACTCATATTTTTTGTAATTTTATGAGATATTTCATACTAGTTGCCAAATGATGGATCCCACATGTGTTAGGTGACTCACATGGGCTGCTAAGAGCTGATCATTGGAGTGTATATACCAATAGTACATACATCTAAAAGCTGTGTATTGTACGAGTACGAATACGGGTGCATACGAGTAGAATTGTTGATGAAACTGAACGAGGATGTAATTGTAAGCATTTTTGTTAAGTAGAAGTATTTTGATAAGTGTATTGAAGTCTTTCAAAAGTGTATAAATACATATTAAAACACTACATGTATATACATTTTAACTGAGTCGTTAAGTCATCGTTAGTCGTTACATGTAAGTGTTGTTTTGAAACCTTTAGGTTAACGATCTTGTTAAATGTTGTTAACCCAATGTTTATAATATCAAATGAGATTTTAAATTATTATATTATCATGATATTATCATGTATGAATATCTCTTAATATGATATATATACATTTAAATGTCGTTACAACGATAATCGTTACATATATGTCTCGTTTCGAAATCCTTAAGTTAGTAGTCTTGTTTATATGTATATAACTCATTGTTAATATACTTATGGAGATACTTACTTATCATAATCTCATGTTAACCATATGTATATCCATATATATATCGTCATGTCGTTTTTACAAGTTTTAACGTTCGTGAATCGCCGGTCAACTTGGGTGGTCAATTGTCTATATGAAACATATTTCAATTAATCAAGTCTTAACAAGTTTGATTGCTTAACATGTTGGAAACATTTAATCATGTAAATATCAATCTCAATTAATATATATAAACATGGAAAAGTTCGGGTCACTACATTTTTACCCTTAACTATCTTGGCAAAGGTATTTGGCAAGACAGCTTCAGGATGTATTTCAAGAATGGGGTCCATGTAAGTAACTTCTGCGAGAGCAGCAGCAGCAGCATCGTCACCAGCAAAGAAAGCTTCAACTTGGGCAGGCACCTGCTCATTTACACACTTAGCTGTGTATTGAACAGATGTACACCATGAAGCAACAACCTTCTTGAGGTCATTTAGCTGGTTCTTAACATCTGCTGCCTCAACGTGAAGAGACTTTAAAGCAAAATTTTGTTTTTCAAGTTTTGAAATTTCATCCTTCAAGATCTTAATTTCATCAGTTTTGCTTTTAAGTTTATCATTTAAAGATTTGTTATCATTTTTCAAAATTTCTTCACGTTTACTGCCTCTACATAAGTCAACTCTTAGGTAGTCAAACATTTCAGCTTTTTCATCATCAGTATAAGTTCAAAAATTATCAACCTTATACAGCATTTCAGATTTCCATTGAGGTAAATCCTTTTTCCAATCAGCTTTCCTCATATCAGCCAAAAACATACTACCATTATCATCCTCATCAGACTCCTCGACCTCCTTGGCCATCAAACACAGCTTTTTACCAGAAGCATAACCAGCATCATCATCATCAGTATCACTTTCAGAAGATGAAGAAGAGCTGTTTTCATCCCAATCATGATGCTCAGCAACTAGAATCTTTTCTGGCTTCTTTCCCTTCTTATCAGCCTTTACACTTTCCTTCATCTGAGCCTTCATAACTTTGTACTTGTTCTTGTACTTATCAGCTTTTGAGAAGGAGTTAGCATGTGATGTTGAAGGTTTCCTGGACATGCATTCAGCAGCAAAATGTCCAACCTTCTCACAATTGTAACACTCAGATTTAGGACCCTTGATTGACTTGCTGATATACCTAGCACTTGGTTTCTTACTCCCTTTGTATGGCTTGCTGGTTCTATTACGATTGAACCTTTTAAACTGCCTAGCCAGTAAATCCATACCTTCAGCAAACCCTTCCACATCATCTTCATCATCACTGTTTTCTTCTGATCCAGTACCACTATCCACCTCATCTTCAGCTGACTCATCTTCTGCCATCAACTTTTGAACCAGTAAAGCTTTTTGAGCTTTCTTTTTAGCAGCAGCAATAAGAGCAGTATCATCAGTGTTTGAGAATTTTGAGGTGGTGGGGGCAGACTTAAAGTTTTCTTTTAAATTCAGTTCAAGTTTAGCTTCTGCCTTCTCATGGTTCCAAAGTGTACCATAAAGAGAGGACATGTTAAAGTTCTTTAAGGTCTGGGTGGTTCTTAAGGGGTCAGTGACAGGTTTCCATTTACTAGGCAGTGAGTCAATGAATTTGTTTACTTGTTCAAAATTAGTATATGTGATTTTTAAAGTAAGCAGGTCAGCAACTAAGGAGTTAAACCTAATGAAGGTTTGCTTAAGGGTCTCATTCTTATAGGAAAAGAACATTTCAAACTCTCTTTTTAAAGTAATAATCTTGTTCTGCCTAACCTCATCCATGCCTTCATAAGTAACTGATAGTGCTCCAAATGAACATATATTTAGTAGCAATATCCTCCCAATATGTAAATTATTTAGTTGTAATTGTTCCATATTCAAGTAATATTCGTTTATATTTAATAAGTGCGAAGACAAAAGGCGAAAACGAAGAATTGAAGACACAAAGGTCCAAAATGCTCAAATGTACAAAGATACAATTAAAGTGGTTCAAATTATTGATGAAGAACGTCTAAAAATGACAAGAGTACAAGTTGCGGAACGCAAAGTACACGATATAAAATAGTACGAAAGGACGTCCGAAAATCCGGAACCGGGACCCGAGCCAAGAAGAAACGCCCGACGCAATGGACCAAAAATATCTAGTCTACTATGCACATAAATATAATATAATATATAAATAATTATTAAAATTATTTATATTTTATATATATTTAATAAATATGTCGACGAACAAGAAAACAAAAATATTGAGCTGGATTCTGGTGGCCATGCGAGTCGCATGGCAAATAGGCATAAACCCATGCGAGTCGCATGAGGATCAGAATCAGCTCACATTCTATAAATTGCCAGTTTTTCGTTCGTTTTTACACACCACACACACATAATAATAATAATACTCTGTAATAAATAAATATATATATAATATATATAGTATAGTGTAGTTTTATATTAGATTAGTTCGGATTATGTAAAGGTTATTTTACGGGTTTTAAAGTCGGAGCTCTGTCCGTGTAACACTACGCGATAAATAATCAATGTAAGCTATGTTCTTCTTTTTAAATTAATGTCTCGTACTTAAGTTATTATTATGCTTATTTGAGCCAAAGTAATCATGATGTTGGACTAAATATTAAAGACGGGGTTATTGGGCTTTGTACCATAATTGGGGTTTGGACAAAAGAACGACACTTGTGGAAATTAGACTATGAGCTATTAATGGGATTTATATTTGTTTAACTAAATGATAGTTTGTTAATGTTAATATAAAGATTTACAATTGGGCGTCCCTATAAATTACCATATACACTCGATCGGACACGATGGGCGGGGTATTTATATGTACGAATAATCGTTCATTTAACCGGACACGGGAATGGATTAATAGCCACTAGAATAATTAAAACAGGGGTGAAATTACATTCAAGGGTAATTGGTGTAATTGTTAACAAAGTAGTAAAACCTTGGTTTACACGCAGTCGATAACCTGGTGTATTCATTAAACAAAGTATTAAAACCTTGTTACAATTCGAATCCCCAATTAGTTGGAATATTTAACTTCGGGTATAATAATAATTTGACGAGGGCACTCGCATTTTATATTTATGACTGATGGACTGTTATGGACAAAAACCAGACGGACATATTAAATAATCCAGGACAAAGGACAATTAACCCATGGGCATAAAACTAAAATCAACACGTCAACCATCATGGTTAATGAAGTTTAAATAAGCATAATATATTTTATTTCATTTTTTCTCGTACTTTTATTTATTGTCATTTCAATTATTGTTATTTATTTTATATTGTTATTTAAATATCGTCATTTACTATACGCTTCGCTTAAAATATAAATCGACAAACCGGTCATTAAACGGTAAAACCCCCACTTTTATATATTATTATATATATATTTATATATTTTTGTACAAATATAATTATATAAAAATAAGTGTTTCATAAGCCCGTCTCCCTGTGGAACGAACCGGACTTACTAAAAACTATACTACTCCGCGACTAGGTACACTGCCTATTGTGTTGTAGCAAGGTTTTGGTATATCCATTTTGTAAATATTTAATTAAAACTTGTTAAATTTTGTAGCATTCCGTATTAAAAATATAGTATATTTCGTAACCCCACGCTACGACATCAAGTTTTTGGCGCCGCTGCCGGGGAGCCGGCGAAATATTTATTTACATTTTTAGAAAAACAATATAAAATCTATAAAAAAAAAATTAAAAATTTAAAAACCGAAAAAAAAAATAATTGCTTTTATATATTTTTAAGATTTTTATTTATGAAAATATAAAATATTTCTATTTTTAGTTTTAGAAAAATATAAGTTTTTATTTATTTTATATATATTTTACTTTAAATATAAAACAAAATAAAAATAAATAATAAATAATAAATAATACGAACTGACCTGTCATTTTTGAACCCTTCTTGAACTGAACCAGCAGGTCATGCGAGTCGCATGACCTTTTCTCTTAGACCCATGCGAGTCGCATGAGGTCTTCTGACAGGCCACCATTCTACCCTAATTTCGCATTTATTACGGATTTTATTATTATTATTATTATAAACCCTAATCTATTTATTATTATTATATTTCAGTTTTTAATTAGTTATTATTACTTATAATTAGTTTTATTTTATTTAAAATTAATACTTTTATAATATAAATATAAAAATAATATTTTTATAAAAATATATAATTTTATCAACTTTTTATTTTCCTTTATATTTTGTATCTTTTATTTATTTTTAGCGTAATTTTTGTATTTTTATCATTCGTGCTTAGTTTTAAGTCTAGTTTTTGCCGTAGTTTCATTTTTATTTCTAGAATTTTTAGGCATTGCCGTAAAATCCCTTAAGTGCTTATTCCTTAGACTAAGATTTAGGTGCTTTAGAATTTTACGACGCCGTTTTTCGCTTTAGTTTTAAATAGATTTTAGTGCCTTTAAGTAATTGCGGATTTCCTATAGAATTGCTTCTAAGCCTTAATACCTTTAGGCACAACTTTTTAGATTTAGTTTTTAGACTTTTAAGTTCCGACGTTTTATTTTCTTATTTTTATTTTTCGACGCCTATTTTTCTACCTTTTTATTTTTCGACATTTTTCGACGCGCAATCTATTTCTTTCTTATTTCTCGACGCTTTAGTTTTCTAGGACTTAGAAATTTTCTCTACTTCTTATCTAATTCTCAAACGGAAAGAAAAATTATTTAAGTGGTTAAATTAATGGACGTTGACATTTTTCTGGTTCGTAGTAATAGTTGGATTTGTTAGTGACTAGTTGTGGGCTTCCGATTTAAAGGGTCCTAGCTACCTGCTGCATCTTTTAGCTATTCGAAACGTGGGCAAAAATCAGAAAAGTCTATTAATTGGACAACTTAGATAAGTTTTTCTATTTTTTTATAACTAATAGGATAATTCGTGAATGCACCACATTGTAGCTAAAATTTGGCCATCGCAATAAAATGGAAAAATTTGAAAACAAAGCCTTGGAAACTCTTTTTGAACTTCGAAATCAATTAAATCAATACTCTCAAATGAGTGTTGATGACAATTCGGTCAATCAATCTTGGATCGCGAATGATGAAACAATAACTGGTTGTGAAATCTGTGGAGATTATCACTCAACATGGGAATGTTACTATTATGTTCCTATGGAAAATTATGCACCCACAGAACCTGCATGGAACGATTATGAAGAACGCAATTCAAACTGGAATTATTCCCAAGAATATATCCAAACTCAACAACCAGAAGACGAGGAAAATTACGTGTCCGAAAATTCTTTAGACAATATGAAAATCAAACTCGAAGAACTTGATGCTCAAAAGGAACAAATGAGAGAGTTTGTAAACCGGCAAGCTGAAACTCTATCAGATTACACACCTGTTGATCTGAGGAGTCGTGTGCAAGAAAATCTCAAATCATCGAATTTTGATGAATTCGGGAGCTCCGAAATCACCAACTATCCCGATGATACTTTTTATTCAGTCTTACCAAATTCACAACATATCGACACATTAGCCTCTACCGACGAAATAATCAATCCATCAATGGAGGATGAAGAAGAAGAAAGGGTGACAAATTGGTACTCTTGGGAAAACGATAACGTTGAAAATTTTACCCCCGAGGCCAAACCGAACTTTACCATCCCACAACTTTCCAACCCAATATTCTCAATAGACGAGTCATCTACTGAAGATGAACTACGAGCTGTAATAGATAATGACACCTCGGATTTCACCCAATTGGGTAATAGAGGTGAAAACTTTAATCCCGAGAATAAACGGAAGGACACTTTTGGAATTGACCACCCTATAGATATAAGTATGTCGGTGTATATCGATCCATTTGACCAAGAACCAGAAAAGAGACATATCCATTTACTAAAAGCTACACTTAAAAAAGAATTAAGTAGTGACGATCGGGTGAGTCTAAACTTTAAACCCATTGATATATTATACACCACCCGAGATGCAAATAACTGGCTCACTATTTTAATTCGTGGAACTTATTCCACCGATTTCACATGTCGTCAGCTAAGTGTGGGGAAGTCTAACCCCACTTAACGTTAAATTAGGGGTTCGGGTTAGTGCATAACTCGTTAATAAACATGCATAATAAATTAGGGTAAAAGATGCATTTTCAAAGATTAGCAAACAGTTCAGAAAAGCAACCATTTTTGAAGAAAAACATGTGTGATAATACAAGAAGGAATGAACGATGAGGCGCGCCATCTATCATTCGTCGAGCTTTGTAAGTACAAACTAGGTATTCTTAATCACTTTTCTACACTAATCACCCTCATGAATTTATAATTATAGTCTGATTTCATGCAAATGAGGGCATTGCATGATCTCAAGTGTGGGGAAGGGTTATAAATTCTCTCAGGTTTACACTTAGTTTATTTGCCAAATTTTGTGAAAATTTGAAAAATTTTCAATTAAATGAAGTCAAAATCATGTTTATATATATTTATGAACGATGAAAACTAGGCGTTAATACCGAAATTATCGTTACCTCGAAAAGGACATAAATTGAGAAACAACCCAAAATGCTTGAATTCATTTAAGAATGGAATAAAGGAGAATAAAAAGGCAAAGAAAGAAACTAAGTGTGGGGAGAATATACCAAGTCATTCAATTAAGAACTATCTATCACATGTTTCTGTAAAGTTATTGCAGGTGCTTTTGTTTTGAACTAAATTAATAGTTTTACCCGGTTTATTGTGATACTTTTGAAAGAAAGATGGATCTACACGATGAATCAATTCCATCATTAGAAGGAAGTAAAGTCTTCCGAAAAAGACACGCGCTTCTTGATTTAGGTCATGAAGTTGTCGTCCAGACCAGCTGTAGGTTGACGAAAAATCTAGAAAAGTCATCACTAAAATCGGCTGGAAATCCACGGACCTCAGCATCAAACAGGGTCGCCAAGTGGTCAGATTTATCCTAACCATGAGAAGGATTTATCTCGTACAATGGGGAGGCACCGTGCAAATTAGCTTGATAAGACTAATGAATCAGATCCCCAGAAAGGATAATCTCCTTAAAGATTAAAAATCAGCTTTTAAGCCTGATATTACTCAATCCTTGAGATTGACCCTAAAGATTGAGAATTACAAACTCATGGAATTCAATGATATCTAGACTCGAGCTTGAACGAGAAAATATTTTGATCAAAAATACAAAGCGATTTGTTTTCTGAAAACCCATTTTCAATGCGTTCATTACCATTGAACGTAAAATCCTAGGAATTCACCTGGAATTCGTTAGGTCACCTGAACCAAATCGGGTGTCAACCGTAAGAACGGTGGTTGCATAGCATGGTCGGAGACAGGACCTTGTGCCAGACCGAAAAATCATAGGATGATCTTTACTATTGCTCCTACCAAGGATAGTTCTAGCATCCGACACGTTTTTAGACCATGAACAAATGCATGTCATTAGACATTGCCTTAACAGTTTCTTGTTCATCGCTTTCCTTTACAACCGGACGGTAGTTTACCGAAAGGTAATATACGGAACAAGTAAACTGGATGTGTGCTTTCCGATACCAGGATAGCAGTGGATTACACGAACCTAAAAGTTTTAAGCCAAAATATTGATCCACAAATATATTTTGCAAACACCAAAGAATGGATTAAATCAGAAAACTTGTTTAGGGTAAAATCTAGCTTGAATTTTTAAAAGATCAAATGTTTTCATAAAGATCCAATTTCCTAAAGGATCTACATTTTTATAGTCATGTGGGACTGTAAACCGCCTTTCAAATGTGCACTTTGCTTTGGAAACCGAAAGTA
This sequence comes from Rutidosis leptorrhynchoides, assembly GCF_046630445.1. Lineage (NCBI taxonomy): Eukaryota > Viridiplantae > Streptophyta > Magnoliopsida > Asterales > Asteraceae > Rutidosis > Rutidosis leptorrhynchoides. Next base: position 376,697,185 of record NC_092338.1, read on the forward strand.
AATCGGCTATTTGATTGTAAGTGTCGTTGACCTAAACCCAAGGCAACTGTGGATGACACACCCACCTTTAACCATGGTTCTATCGTTACTATCATTATTTATACCGCCATATCAAAATCACTGATGTACAAAGTGTGAAGAATAAAGAAGTGATTCGTGTGATGTATTATAATTTCAAGTTATGTATTGCTTGAGGACAAGCAACGTTCAAGTGTGGGGATATTTGATAGTGCTCCAAATGAACATATATTTAGTAGCAATATCCTCCCAATATGTAAATTATTTAGTTGTAATTGTTCCATATTCAAGTAATATTCGTTTATATTTAATAAGTGCGAAGACAAAAGGCGAAAACGAAGAATTGAAGACACAAAGGTCCAAAATGCTCAAATGTACAAAGATACAATTAAAGTGGTTCAAATTATTGATGAAGAACGTCTAAAAATGACAAGAGTACAAGTTGCGGAACGCAAAGTACACGATATAAAATAGTACGAAAGGACGTCCGAAAATCCGGAACCGGGACCCGAGCCAAGAAGAAACGCCCGACGCAATGGACCAAAAATATCTAGTCTACTATGCACATAAATATAATATAATATATAAATAATTATTAAAATTATTTATATTTTATATATATTTAATAAATATGTCGACGAACAAGAAAACAAAAATATTGAGCTGGATTCTGGTGGCCATGCGAGTCGCATGGCAAATAGGCATAAACCCATGCGAGTCGCATGAGGATCAGAATCAGCTCACATTCTATAAATTGCCAGTTTTTCGTTCGTTTTTACACACCACACACACATAATAATAATAATACTCTGTAATAAATAAATATATATATAATATATATAGTATAGTGTAGTTTTATATTAGATTAGTTCGGATTATGTAAAGGTTATTTTACGGGTTTTAAAGTCGGAGCTCTGTCCGTGTAACACTACGCGATAAATAATCAATGTAAGCTATGTTCTTCTTTTTAAATTAATGTCTCGTACTTAAGTTATTATTATGCTTATTTGAGCCAAAGTAATCATGATGTTGGACTAAATATTAAAGACGGGGTTATTGGGCTTTGTACCATAATTGGGGTTTGGACAAAAGAACGACACTTGTGGAAATTAGACTATGAGCTATTAATGGGATTTATATTTGTTTAACTAAATGATAGTTTGTTAATGTTAATATAAAGATTTACAATTGGGCGTCCCTATAAATTACCATATACACTCGATCGGACACGATGGGCGGGGTATTTATATGTACGAATAATCGTTCATTTAACCGGACACGGGAATGGATTAATAGCCACTAGAATAATTAAAACAGGGGTGAAATTACATTCAAGGGTAATTGGTGTAATTGTTAACAAAGTAGTAAAACCTTGGTTTACACGCAGTCGATAACCTGGTGTATTCATTAAACAAAGTATTAAAACCTTGTTACAATTCGAATCCCCAATTAGTTGGAATATTTAACTTCGGGTATAATAATAATTTGACGAGGGCACTCGCATTTTATATTTATGACTGATGGACTGTTATGGACAAAAACCAGACGGACATATTAAATAATCCAGGACAAAGGACAATTAACCCATGGGCATAAAACTAAAATCAACACGTCAACCATCATGGTTAATGAAGTTTAAATAAGCATAATATATTTTATTTCATTTTTTCTCGTACTTTTATTTATTGTCATTTCAATTATTGTTATTTATTTTATATTGTTATTTAAATATCGTCATTTACTATACGCTTCGCTTAAAATATAAATCGACAAACCGGTCATTAAACGGTAAAACCCCCACTTTTATATATTATTATATATATATTTATATATTTTTGTACAAATATAATTATATAAAAATAAGTGTTTCATAAGCCCGTCTCCCTGTGGAACGAACCGGACTTACTAAAAACTATACTACTCCGCGACTAGGTACACTGCCTATTGTGTTGTAGCAAGGTTTTGGTATATCCATTTTGTAAATATTTAATTAAAACTTGTTAAATTTTGTAGCATTCCGTATTAAAAATATAGTATATTTCGTAACCCCACGCTACGACATCAGTAACATCTAGATAGTCTAACATAAGCTTAACATTTAGCTTTCCCTTAATCAGTTTGAACAAGTGGTTAGGTAAAGTTATAGCTAACAGAGTTCTGATCTTAGGGTCAAGTCTAACACAATGTTTGTCCTCAGCATCCCATTTGGCTGGAGTGAGCACAACCTCTCTGCCAGGAATGGCAGGAGTGTCAGCAGTGGCTGGAATGCTATCAATAGTTTCAGTTGGGACAAATGGACCATCTGTGGCAATACCAGGCATAAGTGGGTCAATAGACTCCAGGTGAAGCATGAACCTTGCCTTCCAAGTTTCATACTCATCTTCATCAAATTTAGGTGGTCTATTGGATGAGCCATTTTCAAGGTAAGCTGTATTTGAGTATGCAGCCATGAGAGAATTCAGATCCAAGATATTAAATTATCAAGACTGAAGCTCTGATACCAGTTGTTGGTCCCTTGATTAACAACAGGAGTATTGTAGAAGGGGGTGAATGCAATTTTTTTTAATTAACTAACCAATTAAACACAGTTTAGTATTCAAGCATGTAATGTAAATAGAGTCAAAGGTAATTTTTCAACTATTATTCTTTATTGATTAAATCCACAAAGAATTACAACTATCCTTGGCAGAATGATAGTTGGTTGATACAGATTTACCTAAGTATAGCTATGAGGATAAACTTAAAGCTATTACACGTTTTGGACTATAAATAACAAAACCCACACCACTAGTTGTTACAATAGTGGATACAACAATTTATAGTAGTCCTATTAACCGTGTAATGGTTCTATTATCCACTGGTACATAGGATGTATGTACTTGTGGGCACAACTGCATCAGAGAGTGTGCTCTCCTCTTTCCTCTTTGTTAGCTATTTGCAAGAACACCCTAATTTGGTTTGGCACCACTATTCGTTTAAACAAATAGAATGTTGTGTTCCCTAGGCATTGACAAAGTATAGCACATGTCTGCACACGCATTAAACTTCTGCATTCCCACGTGGTCTTGTAAGGTCACTTGTCAGCCGCTGACGCGTGTCCTTTCCTGTTCAACTTTGTCTTTGACTTCTGTTGAATAGTACAATTGATGTAGACCACTCGGGAAACCACCATGCTTGTAATAGAGCATGGCTCTCTTGTTTGGTATGCTGCTTACCAGGTTTACTGGTTCTTCTTATGCTGAGTCACTTGATATTCTTGAATTGATGAGTACTCCTCCTGTGTTGATTCGAAGAATACACTCTACCTTGTGCTGGTAGACTAGGCAGCATACTGAACACTTGACATAGCAATATTTGATGTCTATACATAAACAAACTTGTACTAGCTGCACATAACATTTTAGTGCAAATAAATTACAGTTTTTGTCATAATTAAATCCTTAATTATTTTGGGGACTCAACAACCCTTAACCACGAAACCCCTAAGATTTAATGAGAGAATCTTCATTAAAAAAAAACAATAGAATAACGAAACAAAATAGGAAAACTTACTGAGGATTGGAGGTAGGCCACCTCAATCCGATACGTTGCCCATATTTCCTCAATTCTGAGCTATTGATCGAAGTACTCGGGCAATTCTCTGTTGATACACCTAATTTATCACCAAGTTGTTGTTTTCTTGGTTTTAAATTAGACCTCCTTCCACACGATTTACACTTGTATGTAACAGCCTTACCACACGTTCCTCCACAACGAGCCATATTTCTAAATCTCATTATTCTGGATGAAGCTCGACAATTTCCCATTGACATCCAATAGCAGTTGTTGCAATTGGAGAGATCGACCGAAGTTTTACTCGTTGAAGACACCTTTTGACTTTGGTTTTTATTAGCCTCAGATGAAACCCTCGACCCACTTTGTGATTTAGAAACATTAGTTGGACCCATGTTTTTGACATTCTCATTGTTATATTTTACTTGGTCGTTATTTTCTCCAGCCCCAAAACAAGAATGAGCATCTCTAGGCCTGTTAAGCACATTAGGCCCAACACTTTGATTATTTTAATTGTTGTTACCTCATGCGGCCCAGAGTACTTCTTTTCATACCCCTCATTTTTTTTGTTAAGGCTCAACCTTAACAGGCCCATTTTCATTTGTCAACTCACCCTGAACAACCGGGTCCACCTCGTCCATCTCTGGCCCAACATCAATTGGATCATTATCATTTGAATTATCCCCTTTTGACTCGACGTGCATCTCTTTATCATGAACAGCGTGACCTTTCATTAAACTGGCCAAACATACCTCACTAGAGTCTGGAATTGACTCAGCATTACCTTTTTGGAACAAGATTGCCTGTAAAAATGTGACGACCCAGAAATTTCTGACCAAATTTAAACTTAATCTTACTATGGTCCCGACACGATAAGCAAAGTCTGTAATGTTGAGTCTCAAAAGCTTGAACTGTTTCATATATTCAATTGACCTTCGACTGCTTTCGACGATTCGCGAACCATTAATTGTAAATAGATGTGTGTGTGTGTGTGTGTGTGTGTGTGTGTGTGTGTGTGTGTGTGTGTATATATATATATATATATATATATATATATATAAAGTAAGTATTTATAATAATTTGAAATTATAAAATATAATTTAAGCATTAGAATTAAATATGTAAAATAAGATATAAAATAATTAAGTGTAATTTAAAAATAAATTCATATATAAATATATATGATTTCTATGTATAAATATTATTATATGTATATAGTAAATATATATAAAAATTGTAAATATTCAATATTCAATATTTGTTAATATATAATATATATTATATAATTAGTAAATAGAATATAATTAATAAAATGTAATACTAATATATTAAATTTAATTACAAGTAAAATATAGTTGTATTAGTAATATTATCATTACATTATTATTATTATTATTATTATTATTATTAGTATTAATATTAATATTAGTATTATTAATATTATCATTGTTATAATTATAATTATTATTATTTTTATCATTATAAATTTATTATCATTAATAATATTATTATTATCATTTTTATTATCATTATTAGTCATTATTATTATAAATATTATTATTAGGATTATTATTATTATTGTTATTATTAATAGTAACATATTACTATATTTAATAAATTTATTAATTATTATTATATTTAATAATTATTATAATTTAACCTTATAGATATAGAAACAGTTTATACGCGTACTATCAGCTCTTTTATTATTATTATTTTTTCCGTGTTCTTGCTTTCTCCTGATGCTTTGTCGATCTCTCACCCCTTTAATAATTTCGATCAGCTCATAATTTTGATTACACTCTCTATTATCATTCAAATGATTTCCAATCTCTATTCTCAAAATCCAACTCCAATTCATCTGTATTGTTTCGTGTTCTTCACTACCCCTATTACTCACACCGAACTAGCCTCTGGAATGATTCAACCTAGTTCTAGTCCAATTAAAGCTTGTTTCAGATTCCTAATCATCAACTAAAACTATCCGAAACAATAACTCAGATTGAATAACATCAATTTGGTCTGGAACTCAAAGTCAACCTTCAAACTACTTCGGACAACGATTCAATTGGAACAAACTGGCGATTTTCGGGTGTTAAATCGGTTAGTCGAATATTCGGTGAATGTTTTCAAGCAACTTCTATGTTTAGATTTTGGCCTGAAATGATTTATTTAGATGAATCAAAAACTGAAGGCGTTCTCATCCCTGTTCTGTTAAATAAAAAATATATATAAATATATATTTTTGTTTCTTACAGAATGATTAAGCACATTACTGAAATCTTTGAGAACGTGTGTTATGTTAATGACATAATTATGATTATGTTATGATTATAATTATGATATAATTATGATTATGCTCATGATTCTAATTATGATCATATTAAGACCATGATCATGATTATTCATATGATGATGATACGTGGATAAAAGATGATGATGATGTTAGGATTGTGCATAATGGTAATGTTATGTTAATGATATTTAAAAGTAGGTGTGTTGTTGATGATGATAGTATATGATAAGGAAAATGATAGTGAACTGCTGCAAGCCTGCAAATCCTTTGTTGCTACAACTTACCCAAACCACCTGCGTTGCTATTTAAATTCTGTTTTCTTCTTCTATTCAAATAGCTTAACTCCTGCTATTTCATATTTTCTGTTTTGATCAAACACCATGGATGTAATCTTCAGACCTATAAACCATCTCAAAACCCCACCTGTGTTACATCTGTTTTCTGTCTAAAAAGCCCGACCCAAAACTCAAACCAATCATCGATGTAACAATCGAATTTCCTGTGAATTATTGCTTGCGAATAGATTTAATGTTTTGATATTTTCTTTTTGGTTTTGGCCGACAGTTACAAGGTAGGGGTAACCCCACTTGTTTGTTAAAGAACAAGGGAACCGAATTCTGGGTCTATGAATGTTTTTGAACGGCCATCTGTTATCGGGCTGCTGTTGGGCCCTTTATGTTCTAAGTGGGTTACAACATGGATTAATTTCTTAATTGGACTTATTTAATGTAATTGGACTTACAAATTGGGCTGAGAACACATGAGATGATTGATGATGTATGATATAGGAAAATGGTATCGTGATATATGATATGATGAATGATATGATAATCATGATATATGACATGGGTGATGATGATCGTGATAATCATATATGATTAGGAGTATGATCATGATTTGATTATGATATGATGATTATGGGATGATGTTGAGGGCATGATAATCGAAAGGATAATGATAATGAAACCAATGACGATATATGAGAGGGTATAATTCTTATTACTATCATTATTATTAAATTATTATTATTATTAAATATTAATATTATGTTTATCATTTTTATTATTATTACTATCATTATATTTATTAAAATAAGTATTATTATTATTATTATTATTATTACGATTATCATTAATATTATTATCATAAGTATTATTATTGTAGTTATTATCATCATTAATATTAACACTAAGATTATTATTACTAACATTACTTTTATTATTAGTATTATTATCAAAACTATTAATATCAGTATCATTACTAAATCTACTTATTTTTAGTATTATTATTATTATCATAAAAAGATACAAATTGTTATTTATTATTGGTAATATTATTTTATCAAATAAATAGCTATATAAGAATATATTTATTACAAATACATATAATTATATATTAGATAACTACATATAAGCTATTATTGATTATTAATATAATACTAATCACGTAGACATATTAAATAATATAAATATTAATTATTTTAAATATTTATACAAATCAAATATATAAGACATATAATTTAAGATATAATACATATAAATTTATTCGATTACGATTACATGTATTAATGAATACACAAATGATATAGGTTCGTGAATCCGAGGTCAACCCTGCATTGCTCAGTATCGTCGTATGAATATTTTTACTACAAAATATCGTATTGTGAGTTTCATTACTCCCTTTTTAAATGCTTTTGCAATATATATTTTTGGGACTTAGAATACATGCGCTAATTTTATAAATGTTTTACGAAATAGACACAAGTAATTGAAACTACATTATATGGGTGAATGATCGAAGCCGAATATGCCCCTTTTGCTTGGTGACCTAAGAATTAGTAAACCGATCTACTAATTGACGCGAATCCTAAAGATAGATCTATTGGGCCTAACGAACCCCATCCAAAGTACCGGATGTTTTAGTACTTCGAATTCGTTTTTATCATGTCCGAAGGATTTCTCGGAATGATAGGGGATATTCTTATATGCATCTTGTTAATGTCGGTTACCAGGTGTTCACCATATGAATGATTATTTTTGTCTCTATGCATGGAACGTATATTTATGAGAAATGAAAATCTTGTGGTCTATTAAAATGATGAAAATGATTTGTTATAATAAACTAATGAACTCACCAACTTTTTGGTTGACACTTGAAAGCATGTTTATTCTCAGGTACGAAAGAAATCTTCCGCTGTGCATTCGTTCATCTTAGAGATATTATTTGGAGTCATTCGTGACATATTTCAAAAGACGTTGCATTCGAGTCATTGAGTTCATCAAGAATATTATCAAGTTATTTATAGTTTAGATATATTATGAAATAGTATGCATGCCTGTCAACTTTCGATGAAATGAAAGTTTGCCTTTTAAAAATGAATGCAATGTTTGTAAAATCTTTCATATAGAGGTCAAGTACCTCGCGATGTAATCAACTATTGTGAATCGTTTATAATCGATATGAACGGGTCCTTTCAAAAAATCTCATTCTGGGTCTCCGCAACTACCTCGCTCTCTGTATCAATCTCATCAACTCCAACAAACCTTGACTCATCATCTTCGTATTGGTTTTTGCAACCTGTCGGAGATTTATTGACCTTTTTCGGTGAGCAATCATCACCGGAACTATTAAGAACATCATCACCATCATTTGGATCTTCGCTTTTTAGAACATCATCAAACAAACTATATTCATCATCGTTTGGGGAACAATCATCTTCATTACTAAACAACTCATCCGAATCGATACTATCTGAAGAATAACTCGAATAATCATGACGATCCCTATTATGGTATCTATTTTTTGATGACCTAGTTATGCTTTTTCTTTCCTGTATAACATTGATGAAATAGACTTAAGACTTGTAGATTAGCTTGAGAGACCCGTTTATAATCTCAGGATCATTTAGTTTCACCAGAACCCTACCATTGAGAAGATTTTGATTTCCTGATAAATTGCAGCTTTTCAAGCACATAAACAACATCCCACCTCTGCAATAGACGTGAATGTCTTGTTCGACCAACAAGGAAGTGGGACGCCACTAATCTCAAGCCATGCCATATGACATTCAGGCCAAAAAGAAAAGTCCTAAAGTCTTGTTTTATGAATCCAATTGTTAATCGTAAGACCCCCCCCCCCCCCCCCCTCAGCTGCAGTCTTTGCAACTTCAAAGGATGAAAATACCAAAATAATAGAAAGACCACCCAAACGTTTGATTTGCACATCATCATAATACCCTTCATCACTAAGTATGGATTCAAGGTTTTCCAGGATCTCTTTGGTTTTTGCTTCACATGTGATGGTTCTTTGTAAAACTTCCTCATTCTCATTTGAACCTTCTTCATCCATTGTTACCACTTTATCAACCTTATCATTACTTGCCTCAATCGAAACATGGGGATCTTGATTCTTCGTAATGACATTTAACACATCTCTTAGATCACCTTTCCTTTGTCCCACAAGATCTATGAAAGTGCGGCCATCTTGAAAATTATTGATAAAGACACCATTAGGTCTTACGGTGTTACCAGCAAACTGATTTGAATCCACATATAATATATAACATAATATAATAACAATAATATAATAATAATAAGAATAAGAATAACAAAGCTCATATATAAAATATGACCGTTCACATTATATTACAGTATCAAAAGGCTTCTAGCTAAACGTATCAAATATTTTAATCAACTTTAAAGGTATGAATTCGAGTTATGTCGTGAATAAAATGAATGTATATATTAACTATTAATACCAAAAACATAACATGATCTATCAAGTAATAAAATTACTTGAGCAAGTCCTAATCCACTAATTTGTATGTATCCCGTTTATGCACATAGTTTGCTTCAAAATAACTGGTATTTAGACGCTGAATAACATGATTTAGGGTAGAATAGATAATTCAAAAAACTCCAATCAAACCTTGAGGATTAACATCCCTCTTCATACTTCTATACATCTGCAAGTTCCAATTTTACACATTAAATGAAATACTTATGCTAATATACATTCATTCATATTCAAACCGATACCCAAATTTCCTCTTTCATTTCTATCCATTCTCCGCCGGCAAAACCATCGTACTTCACCCTTCCTAAAAGGTATTCTATTTTTACCTTTAAATAAAATAAATCTACATGTTCTTCCTTTGTTTGCTGCTGACATAAATTTGTTAGGGTTCTAGATCTAGATCTCCAATTTACCTCTAATTTATCTCCATTTCGTTGTACTTGCACACCCAATTTCACCTCCAATTTACCATTCTTGATGTTCTAGATCTCTTCAGCAATTAATTTCATCTGGAATTGTTGGGGTTTTTGTTATGCACGCAATGTGTTTGTTTAAATGCCTGAATGAGATATGGCCGAAGAAGATGTAATCCCTATGTCGAAGCCAAATGGCTTTTCGCCTACAAAGTCGAGTGATAGTCGTGTTACATCGTTTTTGATTTTCAACTTTCCGGATTTTTGGTCTCGTGATGATTGTCGGAGAGTTATCGAGGATTATGGGGCTCTCAAAGACGTGTACTTTGCTCGGAAGAGATTATCGAGCGGCTAACGCTTCGAGTACGTCCGATTCGATGGCATTTCCGACATCGATTCCTTCACGAAAGTTTTAAACAACATACATGTCAACGGGAGGTGGATTCGTGCCTATAAAGCTTTAGAGAGAAATGTGACCAAACGAGTACTGAATAAAGGTCGTGTTTCTAACCTGAATGCTGATGTTTATGGTCGTGCTCCCAATCTAAATGTCGATGATTATGATGAATTTCCACATGCTCCTTGGATTCGTGCTTCGTCAAACCCGTCAAATCCAATTAGTATGGAAGGTAAATCCTTCGCAGATTCTGTTGTTGGGTCTAACCAACAACCCAATGTGTCTCAGCATAATAATTTAAATCGTATCGAGATAAAAGTCGGAGGTAAATGGATCGATTTTGATCTTCCGGAATCGGTGAGCAATCATAATCTTGTTTTTAGTTTTAACAAGGATCGGATTTCGTGGTCTCTAATCGAAGTTAATAAGTTCCGATTCGAAGATGCAGATAGTGGGATTCAATCGAAGCAGGCCAAAGGTTATAATTTGGGTGATAATAAATCGTCAGATATGGATTCAGTTTCGTCACGTGAGCTTAATGTAACGGCAGAGGGGGATGTGCATTGTGAAGAAGTTAAGATGGAAGTTCACGGTGATAATCTTACTGTGAATGTCGATGTTGTCGTTGATGATGTGGTTGAAGAGGGAGAGATCACGACGGTTGATTTTGGTGATAACGTAGTTTCGCCACAATTCGACGACCCTCTAGCCTCGACATCCACACCGGATGTCAAATTAGGTGGCGACTCACTGCCCAAAAATTTACAGTCGTCGATGTCTTCTGATGCAATTTCCAATGTTGATGGTGCTGTGTTCGAGGAAAGCAAGGGCACGCGTGTGCCTGTTTATCAGATTCCCCATTCGTGCAGTTCCCAAAATCAACATCAAACTGGGCCAGTTCCTCATACTGGGCCAGTTCTTCATGTTGGGCCAGACTCTTCAAGTGAATTTGCTATGGATAATCAGGCCATAAACGGGCTGGACCTAGGCTTAGATGAACTTGACGTGGGTGAACCTAGCCCAATAGGAAATGTTCATGCCGAGTTGCAGGACGTACCCCTCTATCCTGCTTTTTCCGCGGTAGCTCGGTTTCGTGTTAAAAGGAAAAAAGCTCCTCCTTTGATCAAAAATCATTTTATTAAACATGTGTGGGGTAGGAATAATATGAAGCGTAACCGACGTCGAGATAATTTTCGGTGGCACGATAGATATTTTATCTAGAATGTGATGAATGACTCGGAAGAGGATATTGGTTGTTGTTCGTGTTGCTCTTCTTGCGCGTCATCGGACTCGGAAGCATAGTTATTTAGTTGTCCTGTCGTGTCCTCGTGATTGTGTGTCTTCTTTAGTTTCGTGCCTTTGTGTGTGTGTACGTCCTTTTTATGCGGTTGTGTGTTGGTTCGTGTAATTGTCTAGCTCCTTGCTAGTCTTTTTTCGTGTACTGTTTTATTCTTAATAATAAAATCTGCTTGCCTTTAAAAAAAATATATTAACTATTAATGAAACTTCAAAAAAAAATAAAAAATCTGTTAATAACCATCAAAAAGTAAGTAGAAAACTGAAATTAAAATAAATCTACAATAAGATCCACACGTGTACTTGTAGTAATTGTGAACTAATGAGAGTTAGCATTGCCTAAAAATAAACAAAGACAAAATTTGTAAATGAAGTCAAGATTTCAATATGGGTTTTGACTTTGTTTATTTGACTATTGAGTTATAATTTGACTATTTGAGTTATAAAAATCGTAAATACTTGGTTATTAAGGTTCGGATAATAAATGTTTTAACGTAATTTTTTCACCAAAGAAATGGAAATACTAACCATTGATAACTTTACCATATTAACTTCACATATTATCTTTACTCCGATAACTTTTAGTAGTGTCATTGTCACATTCAAATTCAAATTACAGCTACTTATTGATATTGTGATAGTGATTACTAATTTTACAATTGTTTTTTTTTTTTTTTTTTTTTTTTGAAAGGCAAACCTAATCTACACACGAAATCACGAATATTTACATCTCACTGCCTCAAGTGAGACTTGAACCCACAACCTCTTGTTTAAAGGGTTCCTCACATACCGCTAGGCCAACGACCCTTTGGTACTAATTTTACAATTGTTGATGCGTGTTAACAATAATTCTAAAGACCGTTAAAGAAGTCTTATTCCTAAAATTATTGCAATAACAATATCACTTTTAAAAATGTTTTATGTAGCTATACATGTTATATACACGTTATGGAGTAATAATTTTGTGTTCTTTTACTTATTATTGCTAGGTAATTACTTTATATACTACATTTATTTTAATGGTGTGATGTCTATTTTGACATTTTACATATTATTTAGTATTAAATAATATAGTTTTTCATAAAAATTCACAAATTGATTATCTAATCAATGTGATATTAAACTGTATAATCAAATTTAAATACAATTCATCAATAGCATGTTTTGTTAAACAACAAATATCTGATTATCAGTAGCTAAAACGACTAACCTAATTTTAAAGCAAAAATTTACACCCCTCTAATCTATTTTAAAAATACAAATTCAAATACCACTAAGATTATATTACCTATAAGATTATAGATTATAAGTAACCATAAACTCAAATAGCTAAAGATAAAACTTTATATTAAAAAAAAGAAAGTTGTAAATAAAAGATTAAAACTGTGATTGTAATTATAATTATAATGACTATAATAGTAATAGTAATAATTGTAATTATATATTATTGACCTTATATACTATTAATTACCAACAATTTGATCGTTCGAATAAATGAAACTACAACAACATTCAACTATATTAAATATTCAACTGTATTAAATGTAACTTTCCACTTACTTGAAGGGTATAAATGATAACTTTTTCGAGTTATAAGTTTTCACTTATTTAGAGGTGCAAAATATAAATTGAAGGGGTATAAAACGTAAGTATTCAATTAATCCGTTACATACTAAAACACATGGGGTTTTTGATCGTTTTCAATATCCCCTCCTTTACAAACGACACTTCAACAAACTTACAAAACTCCCTCCAAACAATATTACATGTGTCAATTTTGCATGTGTAAAAAATGTAAAATTATTATTTTATATAAAAAATCAAACAAACTCCACTCAAATTTTTAACGGGCAGTATCTTTCCACTCGGCGCGAGTTAAATATCTCCGACGCCACCGTTCAACTCAAGATAATTTCAGGATCACAACGCAACTAACTACATGCAAAACGGACGTTTTTAAAAAAACGATAAATATTTCGGGCTATTTTTTCATACATTATACACGTACAATAAACAACTCAAACAAACTACATCATATCGATGGTTTAATCCGTTACATACTAAAACACATGGGGTTTTTGATCGTTTTCAATATCCCCTCCTTTACAAACGACACTTCAACAAACTTACAAAACTCCCTCCAAACAATATTACATGTGTCAATTTTGCATGTGTAAAAAATGTAAAATTATTATTTTATATAAAAAATCAAACAAACTCCACTCAAATTTTTAACGGGCAGTATCTTTCCACTCGGCGCGAGTTAAATATCTCCGACGCCACCGTTCAACTCAAGATAATTTCAGGATCACAACGCAACTAACTACATGCAAAACGGACGTTTTTAAAAAAACGATAAATATTTCGGGCTATTTTTTCATACATTATACACGTACAATAAACAACTCAAACAAACTACATCATATCGATGGTTCTGTCTCCCTTTTTACGCGATTTTACAGCCGTTAAAAACGCGCAGGACATTAGGTATACTAGGTACTACCCACGTGTATCCAAACACACCCGCAACAACGCGTTTTTAATTCTGTAAATACATAGCGCTATGTTAAATATCCTACATTAAATATGAGTATGCAATCCGAAAGGCCTCGCCGCATCGCGCGGGCCGATCCGGAACTAGTTTTATACTAAAACTATTACACAAAACTCACCAAACTTGTTGAGGGTATTTATCTTTTTTCCGCTTTGAGTTACGTTTATCCGTCGTCACTGTTGAACACGAAATAATTTTATGAACAAAACGCGACGAACTATATTCAAAATGGAGGTTTTAAGCAATACCAACGAACCTTTGTTTTTGAGAAATAAACATGAAAGTGATTTAAATATACAGTTTAGGTCCTTAGATTATTTTTTAACATACAAATATACTCCGCGTAGTCGAACTATCAAAGCGATGCGCAGCCGCAGAACTTAAACTCGAATACAGGTGGGGAAGGTGTAAATTTTTTTTAAATCTTTCATATTCAGCAGAGACGAACACTAAAAAAAACCTTATTTTTTAGTAATTTTTTTTTTTAGTGTAAAAATTTTTGTTCCGTAAAATCCAGAGTAGACGAATACCCACCTTGGGTTACTCTATGTTCCGCCTCTGGCGATCAACCCCTATGATCAACCCCTGAAGTACAATTATTTTACTAAAATAACTATCAAAGCGATGCGCCAGAGTTATTATCATAATATTAAATGTACATGATCAACCCCTGAAGTACAATTATTATACTAAAATAACTATAAATTGGTTTAGTGAATTCTCCGCGTAGTCGAACTATCAAAGCGATGCGCCTCGCAACACGCACATGGTGAACTTTTGGCCTATGCATATATACTTTTTATGCAACGTACATCCATTAGAAATAACAAAAAACAATCAGAACTTGGCCGCCGCAACACGCGACTCGATACATCTCTATTTATTACTATTGCTATATACCATTATTAATTATTATATTTATAAAAAGATTGTACAAGAATTTTAGATAAATAAGTTAATAAATTTTATAATATAAATAAAAAAAATTTTGAAAGGCAAGTAAGTTTTATAAATTAAAAAAAGGTACACGAAAGACTAGCAAGAAGCTAGAAAGGCCAAAAGACCACACGCATACACACACTCAAACACAAGTATACACACAAATACTCGCACGAGAACACAGAGACACGAACACTATCACCAAGATGCTACAATCAACGCTTCGCGACAATCAAATAAAAAACTACTACTACGATTCTGAATCAGATGACGCGCAGGAGGAGCAACAGGAGCAACAATCACATTCCTCTTCCGAGTCTTTCATCACTTTATCGATAAAAATTCTTTCGTGCCATCGAAAGTTTTCCCGACTTCGATTGCGTTTCATATTTTTCCGTCCCCAAACATGCTTAATGAAATGGATTTTAAATAAAGGATGAATTTGTCTTTCTTTTGCGCTAAATCGAGCAACCGAGGAGTAACATAAATTAGGGGCCTCGCAGCAATCCTTTTCGGTTGGGCTAGGGCCATTATCGTCGCATTCATCCAGGCTCAGCCCAATTGGAAAAAGGCTGTCACTTTCAGGATTTATTGAGCACTCAGGCCCAACTGTATGCATCGATCCAAAAGATGGATCAGGCCCAACAGGAATTTGAACTTGCATTGGGCTTGCAAAGGGCAGGAATCACGCGTGTTGCATCTATTCTCGAGACTGACATAGCCGATATTGGAATATGTAGAATGAACACTCGACTTTTGGGTTTCCTCCGTCAACGTAACTTCCGGTAGGGAAATCTGAGTCGGAGGATCGACAGATTTATCAACCTTGGATTCACACGACGGCCTGAATTCTCCTTCTTCCACCTCGTCGTTTCCCCTACTGGAACACAATTACTGTGTTCATCCATCGGAGTTTCAATGTATTCAGTGTTATCATCACGATTACACTCTTCCGAAAATATTGCTTCCGAATTCTCACATGTTGATTTTGTGACGACCCGAAAATTTTCGACCAAATTTAAACTTAATCTTTAAATGATTTCGACACGATAAGCAAAGTCTGTTAGGTTGAGTCTCAAAAATTTTGAACTGTTTCATATATTCAATTGACCTCGACCAGTTTTGACGATTCACGGACAATTATTTGTAAATAGATATGTTTGTCTATATATATAAATAATAATTGGTAATGTAATTTGAAATATTATATGTTTATAAGTAATTATGTGAAATAAAATAAAAATAGGATATTACAGTAATTATTATTTAAGACATATCTATATATAAATAAAGTATATTAAAAATAAACATTAAATTATTGTAATACTCGTTTGACGTTTTCAATTAATATTAAACAAGTAAAATGCAAGCTTGTTAGTGTATTAAAATAAATATTAAACGAACCATTTTGATCACGATTTTCACAAATTAATGACTAGAATAAATAAATATATTTATTATAAAATTTGGGATTTTTCTGAGTATTTGTCATCCGCCACTGTTTAACAACGAACCATAAAATCCAGTCCAGGAAACATGTAGACAAATATTACAATTAGCATGATTACTCCACTGTTTTAAATTGATTTACATATCTGTGATTGATTGTACTTAAATAATATTATAATACTATATTTGATTATTAGATTAGGATTCATACACGTATAATTCTCCCACATGTTCATATCATTGATCCGTGAATGGAATGGATAACTGTAAATGATATATCACTTATGTGATTGTTGATTGATATATACTATTTTTGTTTCGCTCCTTGAGCATTCTATTAGATTATATAAATATGTATATTTAAAGGACATGCTGTTTAACTAATTGTTACATGACATCCCACATTTTAAATTTTAATATTATATTAATTATACTTATAAGATATCTTTTATGGATCCATCAAATTTCCCACTATCTCATCTCAATTTCATATAACATACATACATAATGAAAAAGAACAGATCCCAAATTATATCCCCACCACATTATATTTTTCTGGATGCTATTTTGTATTTGTCGAGTCCATCACAAAAGCACCTTCACATACATGCATTTATCTTCATTCAGTTATTATCAATGTTATTTTGCTATGCCCTACTTGACACCCATCACCTTTCTTTTATAATTCATCACCACCAAAAACTACAACTACACTTGTGTTCCTATTACGATTGCAAGACCAAAACCCACCTATTAAGGTTGCTACTGTTCGGCTATGGAAACAATTGAGTTTTGGTTTGTCTACTTGTTATTACCATTACTGCAGATGTACGATGACCCAAGTCATCTACTCTATTCGGTAAACCCACCTTCATCAAACCATTTACTTCACACACCAACATGTTCTTGTTACCATTCGGTAGTTTCTGTTTTCTATTTCATTCACGATCAACGAACACCTTCATCAAACATCACCACCATTATTCATCATCTTCAACCGAACCAACACACTCACTTGGTCTTGTTACTACAAGTAACTGCTGTTCGGTAATGAGTTTAATAGACTTGAGCCCAATCCAACCCCAAAAGTTAACTCAAGGGGATGGGGAACCCAAGCTATTATAAACTATTTAATTTTTACTACCACGGGTCCACGGCAGATGTGGAATAACTACCCAACACGCCCCCTCACATCAAGACGTGTGATGTCAAAGCTAAGGGGTATAAAATACTATTATATTTTACAAGGAAATACTATTAAATGCGATACAATTTTACATAAGATATTTATTTATTTATAGACTGGATATACTTAAACCTTGCTACAACACTTATAGGCAGTGTACCTAATCGTACAGTAGTGTAGTTTTTAGTAAGTCCGGTTCATTCCACAGGGAAAAAAAATCTTTAAACAAAGCTTAACGCTATATTAGTTTAATTTATAAAAATACAAATATATATATATAAGTAATATTATTATTATAAAGGGGGGTTTTTACCGTTTAATGACCGGTTTGTCGATTTTTAAAACTTTAGTCGCAGTTAAAACAAAATGTAAAATATTAAATAAATAAAAGACTTAATTTAAAGCGTAAAATAAATAACGATAATGAAATTTCGATAAATAAAAGTGCGATAATTAAAAAGTAAGATAATTAAAAGTGCAATTAAATACAATAACAATAAAATAAAGTGCGATAATTAGAAGTGCAATTAAATATAAAATAAAGGAAATTAAATATGAAATAAAAGAATTATGCTTATTTAAACTTCCGTAATCATGACGTTTGACGTGTTGATTTTAGTTTTATGTCCATGGGTTAATTGTCCTTTGTCCTGGATTATTTAATATGTCCGTCTGTTTTTGTCCATAACAGTCCATCAGTCATAAATATAAAGTGCGAGTGTCCTCGTCAAATTATCCTTATACCCGAAGTTAAATATTCCAACTAATTGGGGACTTAAACTGTAATAAGATTTTAATACTTTGTTTAATAATTACACCAGGTTATCGACTGCGTGTAACCCAAGGTTTTAATACTTTGTTAACAATTATGTCAAGTGTCCTTGTACATAATTTCACCCCTGTTTTAATAATTCTAGTGGCTATTAATCCATTCCCGTGTCCGGTTAAATGAACGATTATTCGTACATATAAATATCCCGCCCATCGTGTCCGATTGAGTGTATATGGTTATTTATAGGGACGTCCAATTGTAAATCTTTATATTAAAATTAACAAACTATCATTTAGTTAAACAAATATAAAGCCCATTAATAGCCCATAGTCTAATTTCCACAAATGTCGTTCTTTTGTCCAAACCCCAATTATGGTACAAAGCCCAATTACCCAATTTTAGTAATTAGCCCAACATCATGATTACTTCGTTTTAAATAAGCATAATAATAACTTAGCTACGAGACATTAAATTAAAAAGGTTGAACATAACTTACAATGATTAAAAATAGCGTAGCGTTACACGGACAGAATTTCGACTTACACCCTTACAACATTCGCTAACATACCCTTATTATTAGGATTAAAATTAAAATTAAAATTAAAATATAAATATAAATATTTACGTATAGATATAGAGAGGATGGATATATTGATATTAAAAACGATCAAACTGCGTTGCCTTTTATAGGGATTTGAGTCCAGGGAATCTCCGCGACTCGCGGCACTTTTTCTCTTCAAACTCCGCGAGTTGCGGAGTTTGTTTTTACAGCTCACCAAGCCTTAGCTCCTAGCTTGCCGACGGATTATATAAATAAATATAATATATAAATAATTTTAGTAATTATTTAAATATTATATTATATTTATGTGCATAGTTGACTTGTAATTTTTAGTCCGTTGCGTCGAGCGTTGAGAGTTGACTCTGGTCCCGGTTCCGGATTTTCGAACGTCCTTGCGTACAATTTAATATCTTGTACTTTGCGTTTTGAATCTTGTACTCTTGTAATTTTGAGACGTTTCTTATCAATAATTGGAACCTCTTTGATTGTATTTTGTACTTTTGAGATTTTTGGTCGTTTGCGTCATCAATTCGTCGAATTTGTCTTTTGTCTTCACCTTTTATTATTTAAACGAATATCACTTGTAAATAGAACAATTGCAACTAAAAGCTTGTCTTTCTTGAGGGATAATGCTATGAAATATATGTTCGTTTTTAGCATTATCAAATACTTGGTGTCAAAGCTAAGGGGTATAAAATACTATTAAATTTTACAAGGAAATACTATTAAATGCGATACAATTTTACACAAGATATTTATTTATTTATAGAATGGATATACTTAAACCTTGCTACAACACTTATATGCAGTGTACCTAATCGTACAGTAGTGTAGTTTTTAGTAAGTCCGGTTCATTCCACAGGGAAAAAAATCTTTAAACAAAGCTTAACGCTATATTAGTTTAATTTATAAAAATACAAATATATATATAAGTAATATTATTATTATAAAGGGGGGTTTTTACCGTTTAATGACCGGTTTGTCGATTTTTAAAACTTTAGTCGCAGTTAAAATAAAATGTAAAATATTAAATAAATAAAAGACTTAATTTAAAGCGTAAAATAAATAACGATAATGAAATTTTGATAAATAAAAGTGCGATAATTAAAAAGTACAATAATTAAAAGTGCAATTAAATACAATAACAATAAAATAAAGTGCGATAATTAGAAGTGCAATTAAATATAAAATAAAGGAAATTAAATATGAATAAAAGAATTATGCTTATTTAAACTTCCGTAATCATGACGTTTGACGTGTTGATTTTAGTTTTATGCCCATGGGTTAATTGTCCTTTGTCCTGGATTATTTAATATGTCCGTCTGGTTTTTGTCCATAACAGTCCATCAGTCATAAATATAAAGTGCGAGTGTCCTCGTCAAATTATCCTTATACCCGAAGTTAAATATTCCAACTAATTGGGGACTTAAACTGTAATAAGATTTTAATACTTTGTTTAATAATTACACCAGGTTATCGACTGCGTGTAACCCAAGATTTTAATACTTTGTTAACAATTATGCCAAGTGTCCTTGTACATAATTTCACCCCTGTTTTAATAATTCTAGTGGCTATTAATCCATTCTCGTGTCCGGTTAAATGAACGATTATTCGTACATATAAATATCCCGCCCATCGTGTCCGATTGAGTGTATATGGTTATTTATAGGGACGTCCAATTGTAAATCTTTATATTAAAATTAACAAACTATCATTTAGTTAAACAAATATAAAGCCCATTAATAGCCCATAGTCTAATTTCTACAAGTGTCATTCTTTTGTCCAAACCCCAATTATGGTACAAAGCCCAATTACCCAATTTTAGTAATTAGCCCAACATCATGATTACTTCGTTTTAAATAAGCATAATAATAACTTAGCTATGAAACATTAAATTAAAAAGGTTGAACATAACTTACAATGATTAAAAATAGCGTAGCGTTACACGGACAGAATTTCGACTTACACCCTTACAACATTCGCTAACATACCCTTATTATTAGGATTAAAATTAAAATTAAAATATAAATAAAAATATTTACGTATAGATATAGAGAGGATGGATATATTGATATTAAAAACGATCAAACTGCGTTGCCTTTTATAGGGATTTGAGTCCAGGGAATCTCTGCGACTCGCGGCACTTTTCCTCTTCAAACTCCGCGAGTCGCGGAGTTTGTTTTTACAGCTCACCAAGCCTTGGCTCCTAGCTTGCCGACGGATTATATAAATAAATATAATATATAAATAATTTTAGTAATTATTTAAATATTATATTATATTTATGTGCATAGTTGACTTGTAATTTTTAGTCCGTTGCGTCGAGCGTTGAGAGTTGACTCTGGTCCCGGTTCCGAATTTTCGAACGTCCTTGCGTACAATTTAATATCTTTTACTTTGCGTTTTGAATCTTGTACTCTTGTAATTTTGAGACGTTTCTTATCAATAATTGGAACCTCTTTGATTGTATTTTGTACTTTTGATCTTTTTGGTCGTTTGCGTCTTCAATTCGTCGAATCTGTCTTTTGTCTTCACCTTTTATTATTTAAACGAATATCACTTGTAAATAGAACAATTGCAACTAAAAGCTTGTCTTTCTTGAGGGATAATGCTATGAAATATATGTTCGTTTTTAGCATTATCAAATATTCCCACACTTGAGCGTTGCTTGTCCTCAAGCAATATAGTCTTGAAATACTAGAATCACTTCTTTATTCTTCACACTTTGTACATCAGTGATTTCTTTACGGCGGTATAAACAATGGTAGTAACGATGTGGTTTACAGTCTCACATGACTTATGAACATTTAGATCCATTAAGGAAATTGGATCTTTATGAAAACATTTGATCTTTTGAAAATTGAGTCTAGTTTTTACCCTAGATAAGTTTTCCGGAATAACCCTTCATCGGTGTTTGCAAATTCTTTTTGTGGATTTGGTGGGTTTCAGATTTGAAAACTTTAGCTCAAAACTTGTGGTTTTGTGTCACCCACTTGCTAACCTTGTATTAGGAAAGCAACACGTCCAGTATACTTGCTCCGAATATTACCTTTCGGTAAACTACCGTCCGGTTGTAAAGGAAAGCGTTGAACAAGCAACTGTTAAGGCAATGTCCCCTGACATGCTTTTAATTATGGTCTATAACGTATCGGACGCAATTACTATTCTTGGTAGGAGCAATAGTAAAGCTCACCCTTATAATTTTTCGGTCTGGCACAAGGTCCTGTCTTCGACCATGCTATGCAACCACCGTTCTTACGGTTAACACCCGATTTGGTTCAGGTGACCTAATGAATTCTAGGTGAATTCCTAGGATTTTACGTTCAATGGTAATGAAAGCATTGAAAATAGGGTTTTCAGAAAACAAATCGGTTTGTAATTTTGATCAAAATATTTTCTCGTTCAAGCTCGAGTTTAGATATCATCGAATTCCATGAGTTTGAATTCTCAATCTTTAAGGTCAAACTCTAGGATTGAATAATATCAGTCTTAAAAGCTGATTTTTGATCTTTAAGGAGATTATCCTTTCTGGGGATCTGATTCATTAGTATTATCCAGCTAATTTGCACGGCGCCCTCCCCATTTTACAAGACAGATCCTCTCATGGTTAGGATAAGTCTGACCACTTGGCGACCCTGTTTGATGCTGAGGTCCGTGGATTTCCTGATGATTTTAGTGATGACTTTTCTAGGTTTTTCGTCAACCTACAGCTGGTCTGGACGACAACTTCATGACCTAAATCAGGAAGCGCGTTTCTTTTTCGGAAGACTTTACTTCCTTTTAATGATGGAATTGATTCATCGTGTAGATCCATCTTTCTTACAGTAAATCGGGTAAAACAGTTAATTATCGTTCAAAACAAAAGTATTTTCAATTATTTGTTACAGAAATATGTGACATATGTTTAAAATAACTTGGTAAATTTTCCCACACTTGGCTTTTATTTTTCCTTTTTGTTCTCCTCTATTCCATTTTAAATGAATTCTAACATTTTGGTTTGTTTCTCAATTTATGTCCTTTCCAAGGTAACAATAACTTCGGTGTTAAAACCTAGTTTTATCGTTCATAAATATGTATAAACATGATTTTGAATTCATTTAATTGAAAATTTTGAAATTTTTTTTCTAGAATTGGGTAGTCAGTATATAAGACTAGGGCTGTTCTTTGTTATCAGAGAGCACTAGATTCTAATACAACTACTGCTTTACTAGTATTTTTAATGGTAACCAAGTGTTTAAGATAAAAATTTTAAAAATTCGAAGGAATTTAACCCCTTCCCACACTTAAGATCTTGCAATGCCCTCATTTGCAAGAAATCAGTAACAATTTAAATTATTGAGGGTGATTAGCGTAGAAATGATTAAATTTTACCAAAGTTTCCAAACATATTGTTGTTTGTGTTGAATGATAAATGGTGCACATCATTTGTTCATTCCGTCTTGTTGTTATTTCACATATATTTTGCATCTTGTCGTCAAAATTAGTTGCTTTTGCTGAACGTAATGCCAGTCTTTGAAAATACGTTGTTTTACCATGTTGTGTACATAAGATAAACTGCAAACATATATACATATTTTTGAAGTTTGGTATATTACCCCACATTCAAAAATTATTAAAATCTAATAATAAAAGTTAGAAAATTATAAAAACTATTACAATATTAACATAAGTATTAAATGTATCAACATTACAAATAATAAAATAAATAAAACTAAGTAGACTAGGGATGATACTGATACCAGTAGGGGTTCCATGCATAACCGTATGTGTTATAGAATGCTTCGGCTGGGTTATACGTAGGATACGGTGGTTGCATCTCTATAGACCAGGGAGGAAATATGGGCGATGGAGTAGGAATATAGTTTCTACCTACATGTTGGCAATGAGCTATGATTTGGTTTTGATGAACTTGTCAATCTTCAAATGCTCGATGCCTAGCATTTTCATACTCTTGTGAAGCTATAAACCTTTGCATTTCTGTCATTTCATTTCCCCCTCCCACATTACCTGGCTGTTGGTTTCTCTCAACCTGTGGATGTCTACCATTATATCGTACTGCGGCGTTATTTCGCCTCTTCAAAACTTTAGCACCATGGTATACATTTAAACCAATTGTATCGTGGGGTTCTGGTTCTTCGATTAATAATCCCCCCCGACTTAAATCCACATTGAGATACTCAGCAATTAATGTAATAAATATACCACCTCCTATTATGCTATGCGGTCTCATCCCCCTAACCATAGCTGATAAATAATAACCCACACAATAAGGTATACTTACAGCGCTTTGTGGGTCTCGAATACACATGTGGTAAAACAAATCCTGTTCATTTACCTTTTCCTTATTCTTACCTCGTTGTGTAATCGAATTGGCTAAAAACCTATGAATTACTCTTAACTCAGCTCTATCTATATCCAAATAAGAGTAATTTCCCCCTTTAAATCGGTGATGGCTAGTCATTTGACTCCATACACCATGCGTATCAAAATTTTCATCAATTTTCCTACCATTTAGTATCAACCCTCGACAATCGGCAGATGCTAGTTCCTCAGGCGTATATATACGTAAGGCCTGAGCCATGTCTAGTAGAGACATGTGTCGCATCGAACCTCCTAACAAAAATTTAATAAAAGATCGATCGGTTAAACTAATTACCCGATCATTTATTTCTATACTACACAATAATTCTTCACACCATACTTTAT
Organism: Rutidosis leptorrhynchoides; assembly: GCF_046630445.1. Classification (NCBI taxonomy): domain Eukaryota; kingdom Viridiplantae; phylum Streptophyta; class Magnoliopsida; order Asterales; family Asteraceae; genus Rutidosis; species Rutidosis leptorrhynchoides. Next base: position 376,722,120 of record NC_092338.1, read on the forward strand.
ATACAGGTCTACGCATGTTGAATAATCGTACCCAATCGTTAAAAGTAGAATTACCATACCTCTGAGTAAGTAATTCCCTAATTGGCTCAGCCAATTCTACGGCTTCTAATGGTTCCCATTCTATTACCCTAGGTACTTCAACAACTTTAGAATGAAGAGTATGCAAGCCCCTTTGGTATTTTGGATAATCTATCCAACGTCTGTCTAATCTCAAGTTTGGGTGCAAATTCTCCACGTGCATATCTGAAAATGTCATAACTGGATGAGGTATATCTTATTTATAATAGCTATCAACATCCCGTTGTTCCGCATTCTCAGGAGGAGCATTGCGAGCTTGGGATGAAGATTCACCCCTTTCAGTCTGCAAAACACATCAAACACAATTTTTGTGCATCCAAATATGCATTAGTGTCAGCAAAATCATAAATCAAAATAATTACAATGACATGTTCAATTTATATCAAACTTATGCTCATTTTCATATTTTTATCAAATCTACACTTTTTCAAATAATCATATACGAAAATGTTTGCCAAGTTCATAAGCATTCAACTCAAATAACATGTCAAAATAATCATTACTAGCAATTAAACAAGTTTCAAATGGCATTATCTCTCAAAAATCAAGTTCATGAATTTTAGACTTGAAAAAGTCCACTTTAATTTTCAAAAATCATGTTTAGGTTCAAAGTTTGGATTATTTAACTACCTAAACATGTTACACTACTTAATTTAGCAATAATTCATGGAAAAAATCGACCATAACCTGTTTATATCAAAAAGCCCCAAATTGCTCAAGAACACAAACTCTAGATTTCTCAAAATTTGAAGTTTAAGGCTTCTAATCATGTTAAATAGCATCAATCTAGGTTATACAAGCATAATACATAAGCAATTTAAGCATAATTACACTAAAAAGCATTAAAATCGAATTGGGTATAAAATTGCTCAAGAACACTAATTTTCAGATTAAATGGTGTTTAGGTGTAGAAATTTATCGTTTTTCTTGAGTAATTCCTTGATAGCATTCTTCTCAACATGATTTTAGTAAAAAATGTGATGAAAAATGACCCAAAATTACGAATTTGAGATGTGTTTGTGTGTGTATTTCGCAGTATTTTGTGGAGTGTGGTTTAGGACTGATCAGTTCTTGCGCATATCCGCGACTTGCAGTGTTTGACCCTTACAAACTCCGCGAGTCGCGGCCTTTTTTTTTATAATGTTTTTGGCATACTTTAATTTAATAAGATTAAAAATAATGATAATAAAAGTTCTCGTCCCTCCCTCGGGTAAAGCAATTTCGGTTCAACGACCTAGTCTTCAACTTACGACGAATTTTAAAAATCATATTTTTAACTTAATGAGAAAAAGTAAATTTTGGTTTTTAAATTCACACAACTTAAATATAAAATTCAAAATTCATATTTAAAATTAAAAATTCACACCAAACTTAATTAAAAATTCATATTATAAATTCACTCCAAACTTATATTATATTTCTGTTTTTATACATACAAACTTAAAAATATCAATTGTTCAAATATTTACAATTTTAAATATATTAATTTAAAAAGTTTACAATATTAATTTAATATTTATATATTAATTTTAAAAAACATGGTAAAAATAAAATTAAAAATCTTTTTGGTCTTTTATCCCACTTTAATCAATCAAATATTATCAAAAATATATGCCCCTCTTTTCGATAAAGTAATTTCGGTTCAATGACCTAATTTAACTCATGACGAATTTTTGAAATATTTTGGGTTGATTGATTAAAGATATTTATACCTTAAGAATAAACGTTAAATTTCGCAGTGATGTAATAAATTTTTGAATGATATCAATAATTTCGGTCGCCAAACCTAATTTTATTCAATACCAATTTAATACTTTATAGCGAACAAATTAGCGTTTATTATCAAAAGGTTAAAAATAAAAATAAAAACTGTACAGACTTACCTGTGAGATAGTATTCTTAGTGATATGATCTATCCCATTCATAAGATAGTCGGTTTAATTGATTTTCCATGGCTACATAGGCGTAACCTCGAGCATTCAGTGTTTTTTCTTCTAAACATATGAACGGTCCATCTCTGCATAAAGTAACAAATTCGGTGTTTGAATAGGTTTGATTATTTGAACATTTACCTCCATGTGACCATTTTCAGCATTTGTGACATTTTTCAAGGTGTCGTGCTCTTCTTTTCGCTGCGAATTTTGATTTTCCTTTACCAAATTGTAACTTATTATCTTCGCATCTGGATTTTTTTTCTTACTCCGTCCAATCTTTCTCTGATTACTGATACTAGTTCACTCGGAAGTGTGTCATTATTACGTTTAGTGATCAAAGCGTGTAGCATTAGACCATGTTTAATTCACAGGAAGTCTTCATTTCGTAAAAACCTAAAAAAAAAAAAAAAAAATTCAGAATGGAGGGAGAAGACTAGTTCTTTAGGGTCTGCTAGGGAAAGACCATTCGGGTTCTATTTTCGAGAACTACACGAAAACAGACAATCTAACTCTAACAGAAATACATAAAATCCTTAAAAGACTTGATTCTCCCCACACTTAGTTAGCTGTGGTATCGAAATTGTGATTAACTTCGTTGTCGACTTCCATTGGACTATCTATGTAGTGTTTAACTCTGTGACCATTAACCTTAAATTCAATCCCATTTGAATTTATTAATTCTACTGTTCTGTATGGGAAAACTATTTTGACTATGAATGGTCCAGACCATCTTGATTTCAATTTTCCAGGAAATAGCTTGAATCGTGAATTAAAAAGAAGAACTCTGTCTCCTTCTTTAAATTCTTTTGAACTTTTGATTCTTTTATCATGCCATTTCTTCGTTCTTTCTTTATAGATTAATGAATTTTCGTATGCTTCATGTCTTAATTCTTCTAATTCGTTTAGTTGACTTAACCGTAGACGTCCAGCTTCATGTAAATCAAAATTACATGTCTTCAAAGCCCAAAATGCTTTGTGTTCAATTTCTACTGGAAGATAACATGCTTTTCCGTAAACGAGTCTAAAAGGTGTGGTTCCAATTGGAGTTTTGTAGGCTGTTCTAAAAGCCCAGAGTGCATCCTCCAATTTAATGGACCATTCCTTCGGATTTGATCCTATGGTTTTCTCTAGAATACGTTTTAAAGCTCGGTTGGTATTTTCAACTTGTCCACTTGTTTGTGGATGATATGCAGTGGAGATTTTATGAGTTACTCCATATCTTTTAAGAACTTTCTCAAGTTGATTATTACAGAAATGAGTACCCTGATCACTTATTAAAGCTTTCGGTGTTCCAAACCTTGCAAAAAGATGTTTTAAAAAGTTGACTACAACTCGTGCATCGTTAGTTGGGAGAGCTTGTGCTTCCGCCCATTTAGATACATAATCAATGGCTACGAGAATATAGAAATTATTATGAGATTTTGGAAATGGACCCATAAAGTCAATACCCCAAATGTCAAATACTTCACAAACTTGAATGACATTTTGTGGCATTTCATCACGTTGACTTATTTTTCTGGCCCTTTGACAAGCATCACATGATTTGCAAAGAAGGTGCGCGTCTTTGTAAATTGTAGGCCAATAGAATCCAGCATCATAAACTTTTCTTGCTGTTAGTTGAGGCCCATAATGCCCTCCTGTTGGTCCTGTGTGACAATGGTTTAAGATTTTACTAGCTTCATCTCCGAATACACATCGGCGTATTATTCCATCTGGACAACTTTTAAACAGATGTGGATATTCCCAGAAATAGTGTTTTATATCACTGAAGAATTTCTTTCGTTTTGGTACGATAATCCTTTTTCAAGGAATCCACATACTAAGTAGTTTGCATAGTCTGCAAACCATGAAATTTCATTATAATCTATCTTCAATAGATATTCATCAGGAAAGTTGTCTTGTATGGCCGATTCATTTAGAACTTCTAAGTCGGGATTTTCAAGACGAGAAAGATGATCAGCGGCAAGATTTTCTGCTCCTCTTTTATCTCGGATTTCAATATCGAACTCTTGTAAGAGTAAGATCCAACGGATTAATCTTGGTTTAGCATCTTGTTTCGAAAATAGGTATCTAAGAGCAAAATGGTCGGTATAGACCATCGTTTTTGCTAGAACGAGATATGAACGAATTTTGTCAAAAGCAAAGACAATAGCAAGGAGTTCTTTTTCAGTAGTTGTGTAATTTGTTTGTGCTCCTTGTAACGTCTTACTAACATAATATATAGGTTGAAATCGTTTTTCAATCCTTTGTCCTAAAACGGCTCCCATTGCAAAATCACTTGCATCGCACATTAGTTCAAATGGTAGATTCTAATTTGGTGTTATCATGATCGGCGCATTAGTGAGTTTCTCTTTAAGAATATTAAAAGATTTGATGCATTCATCTGAAAAGATGAATGGAACATCCTTTTCTAGGAGTTTATTTATAGGAGTGGCAATTTTAGAAAAATGTTTTATGAAACGTCGGTAAAAACCGGCATGCCCTAGAAAACTCCTAACTCCTCTAACATTGGTGGGATGTGGAAGTTTAGCAATTACATCTACTTTAGCTCTATCTACTTCAATTCCTTCCTTTGAAATTTTATGTCCAAGAACGATGCCTTCTTTAACCATGAAATGGCATTTCTCCCAATTAAGAACTAGATTTGATTGTTCACATCTAATAAGCATTCGTTCTAGATTAACTAGACATGATTCAAATGTATCACCGAAGACTGAAAAGTCATCCATGAAAACTTCCAAGCATTCTTCTATCATGTCGTGAAAAATTGCCATCATGCACCTTTGAAAGGTTGCAGGGGCGTTGCAAAGTCCAAATGGCATGCATTTGTAAGCAAAAGTACCATAAGGGCACGTGAATGTGGTTTTCTCTTGATCTTCGGGTGCTATTGGAATTTGAAAATATTCGGAAAATCCATCAAGAAAACAATAGTAACTATTTTCGGCTAATCTTTCCAACATTTGATCAATGAACGGTAAGGGAAAGTGATCTTTTCTGGTAGCGTCATTTAATTTTCTATAATCAATACATACACGCCATCCTGTTATAGTCCTAGTAAGAATAAGCTCATTTTTCTCATTTGTGATGACAGTCATGCCACCCTTCTTAGGCACGCATTGAACTGGGCTTACCCATGGACTATCAGAAATTGGATAAATTAAACCTGCATCTAGAAGTTTAATTATTTCTTTTTTAACAACATCTTGCATATTAGGATTTAGTCTTCGTTGGCGTTGCACATACATTTTATGACCTTCTTCCATAAGGATTTTATGTGTGCAATACGAAGGACTTATTCCTTTAATATCATGAATCTTCCATGCAATGGCTGGTTTATGAGCTTTCAACACAGAAATGAGTTGAGATTTTTCATTTTCAGTAAGAGAAGACGATATTATTACAGGTAATTTAGATTCACCATGTAAATAAGCGTATTCCAAATGGTTTGGAAGTGGCTTTAACTCTAATGTCGGAGGTTCTTCTATCGATGATTTGTATCGATATCTGTCTTCTTCTTTTAGCATTTGAATTTCTTCTGTTGTTGGTTCATATTCATTAGCTATTAGTGTAGCTAACATTTCAGGTTCATCAATTGGTTCAGTTCCTTCTCCTAAAGAACATTCTCCTGTTCCTTGTAATTCTGGAAATTCTTCTAACAATTCTGCATGTGAATCTATAGTTTGAATATAATAACATGTATCATCTTCAGATTGCGGTTGTTGCATTGCTCTATCAACTGAAAAGGTAACACTCTCATCCTCTATACTTAGGGTCAGTTTCTTACCGAACACGTCTATCATTGCTTTAGCCGTGTTTAAAAATGGTCTTCCTAATATGAGAGGAACTTGAGAATCTTCTTCCATGTCCAGAACAACAAAATCTACTGGAAATACTAAAGTACCAACTTTAACTAGCATGTTCTCCATTATCCCTCTAGGATATTTTATTGATCGATAGGCTAGTTGTATACTTATTCTTGTTGGTTTCAATTCTCCAAGGTCTAGTTTAGTGTATAGTGAATACGGCATTAAATTTATACTAGCACCTAAGTCTGCTAATGCTTCTATTGAACTAAGACTACCCAGAAAATATGGAATTGTGAAACTTCCTGGATCAGATAATTTTTCTGGTATCTTATTCAACAGCACTGCTGAACAATTAGCATTCATAGTAACAGCCGAGTGTTCTTCCATTTTCTTTCTATTTGTGATCAGATCTTTCAAGAATTTAGCATATCTAGGCATTCCTGAAATCACATCAATGAAAGGAAGATTGACATTTATTTGTTTAAACATATCCAAGAATTTGGATTGCTCGGCTTCAAGTTTCTCTTTTTTCATTTTACTTGGGTAAGGAAGTGGTGGTTGGTATGGTTTAACATAAGGTTTAGCCTTAATTGTGTTATCTTCATTAACCTTTTCAACTACCAGTTCTTTTTCCTTATCTTGTTCAGGTTGTGGTTCTTGTGGAGTAGGAATAGCTTCATCAGAAATTTCAGGTATTTCAGGTGGTTTAAGTGTTGTACCACTTCTTGTGGTAATGGCTTTAGCTGTTTCATTCCGGGGGTTTGCATTTGTATCACTAGGTAAACTTCCCGGTTTTCTTTCACCTATTAACCTTGCTAGGTTACTTACTTCTTGTTCCAAGTTTTGAATAGAAGCTTGTTGATTTCTAAATGCTTGAGCATTTTGTTCATTAGTTTGTTTCTGGGATGTGAAAAACTGCGTTTGAGTTTCAACTAGCTTTGTCATCATATCTTCTAAATTTGGCTTTTTATCATCGGGTTGTGGTGGTTTGTTTTGAAAATTAGGTCTTTGCTGATTGTAAGCATTATTGGATACTTGTTGATTGCTAGGACCTTATTGGTTGTTGTATGGAACATTTCGGTTATAATTCTGGTTTTGATTGTAAATCGGTCTTGGCGGTTGATAATTATTCTGATAATTATTTCCAGGCCTTTGGTTTATGTATGAAATATTCTCTCTTTGTTCCATTGTTAATTCAATATTGAGACAATCTTTTGTCAAATGTGGTCCTCTACACTGCTCACAACTAATTCGTATTGAGTAGATATCCTTAGTCATCTTTTTCATTCGTCTCTCGACAGCATCTATCTTTGCGGAAATGGAATCTAAGTCATGGCTAGAATCGGCTCTAGCTGCTTTAGATGATCTAACGATATCTTTTTCTTGATGCCACTCATGTGAGTGGGAAGCAGTGTTATCAATAATTTTGTAAGCATCAGTTTCGGTTTTCTTCATAATAGAACCACCAGCTGCTATGTCTATGTCTTTTCTTGTAGTGATGTCGCATCCTTGGTAGAATATTTGTACTATTTGACAGGTGTCTAAACCATGTTGCGGACATCCTCTTTATAACTTTCCAAATCTTGTCCACGCCTCATATAGAGTTTCGTTTGGTTTCTGTGTGAACGTAACAATTTCTCCTTGAAGTCTTACGGCTTTAGATGCCGGAAAGAATTGTTTAAGAAAATTTTCAACTAAAACGTCCCATGCATCAATCGCCCCTTCAGGTAACGATTTCAACCAATCTTTGGCTTCTCCCTTTAAAGTCCAGGGAAATAACATGAGATATATCTGTTCATCCTCCACTTCTCGAATTTTAAATAGTGTGCAGATACTATTAAAGGTACGAAGATGTTCATTTGGATCTTCCTTCGGCGCACCACTAAATTCACCATGTGTAGAATTTGTCCTTTGATTTCATAATCTGGCACATTAATGTCAGGATGAGTAATTGCGTGACCTTGGCCAGTGCGTTTAGCTCTCATTCGGTCTTCCATAGTTAAAGGTTCCAGATTCTCCATAATTGAATTTGTTGAATCGGAATCACTAGAGGATTTTGATTTAATGGTTCGTTCCTCAACAATCTCTGTTTGAATGATTGGTGGTTCCGGAGGAAAAATTAATGGTTCGGGATCTATGAATCGTCCCTGAATATTCTCCGGATTCTCAATTGCGAGGTCGGGTTAAAAAAATGGATTATCGGAAATTTGAACTGGAGTACTTGGTCGACTGGATGACGATTCTAAAGAAAAATCAACGGCGACAATATTAGCTAGATGTCTTGATCGAGTTACAGGTGGTGAACGTACAAAAGGCGGTGAACGTCTTGCTCGGTGCATTCACTGAATATCCTATTAGTTTTTTAAAAGGAAAGAAAAATTATATAAGTTATCCAATTAATAGACTTTTCTGATTTTGCCCACGTTTCGAATAGCCAAAAGATGCAGCAGAGGAGCAGGATTCGTTTGGTCTCAATATAATTGAGGACTGTTTGGCTCCAATAACCCGGTCCACGTACAAATTCAACTATTACTACGAACCAGAAAATTATATTGTCTATCAATTTAACAACTTAAAATAAATTTTCGTAATTTTAAGAAATTTAGATAAGAAGTAGAATAAAAATCTATGTCCTAAAACTATAATAGCGAGAAATAAGAAAGAAAAAGAGCGCGTCAAAAAAGGTCGAAAAAGAAAAGATCGAAAAATAAAAGGCGTCGAAAAATAAGAAATAAAAAAAAAGACTTATAAAACTTAAAAACACTCGAGTAACCCAACCTTATTACTATCACTAACTTAAAATTATAATCGGAAATTGAGATTACTAATTAGGGTGATAATTGATACATAGGTAAAAGGCGTCGAAAAATAAAAATAAGAAAGTAGCGCGTTGAAACTTAAAAAGGAACTAAAAACTAAAAATTAAAAGTTGCGTCTAAAAATATTAAAGCTTAAAAGAAAAACTATATCCCAAATGGTAATAACTTAAAAAGGTACTAAAACTTAAAAAGGCGTCGCAAAATTCTAAAGCACCTAAATCTTAGTCTAAAGAAAAAGCACTTAAGGAATTTTACGGCAAAGCCTAAAAATCTAGAAATAAAAATAACTATGGCAAAAACTAAGTTTAAAACTAAATACGAGCGAAAAACACAAATATTACGCTAAAACAATTAAAAAGGTACAAAATATAAAAATATACTAAAAGTTGTAAAAAGTACAATTTTTATAAAAATATTATTTTTATATTATTTATTTTATAAAAGTGTTAATTTTATAATTTATTTAAATTAATTAAACTAAATATACAAATTAAATAAATAAACTAAACTTAATTAATTAAAAATTAAAACCTAATTAGGGTTTTTAATTAATAATAATAATAATAATTACGTAATGATGCTGTTAGGGTTTCTGTGTACCCGTGTCAGAGAGAACTCCGCGAGTCGCGGTACTCCCAGCTGAAAAACTCCCCAAGTCGCGGGGTCTGTAATTTCAGTTTTTGTGCAGGGAAAAAATCGTTCGTTTCAGTTTTTAATATTTTAATTATATTTTTTATTTTTCTGTTTTAAATAATTATATAAAATATTTATATAAATTAAATAAAAACTTATGTTTTAAAAACTAAAATAAAAATAGAAATACTTTATAATAAAAATCTTAAAACTAGATTTATATATTTATTTTTTATTTTTTTATTCGGTTTTTTTTATTTTAAATAAAAACAAAATATTTAAATAAAACTTATATTTTTATAAAATGAAAATAAAGAAACTTTATAAAACTTATATTTATAATTTTTGTTTTCTTTTTATGTTTTCGAATATTTAAAACGTATTTTTACAAAAACGTATTTTTATAAAAGTAAACTAAAATTTTTTTTTTTTTATTTTATATATTAGCGTTGCGCTTCCGGCTTTTAAGCTAGATTTTAGGATTCCCCGGCAGCAGCGCCAAAAATACTTGATGTCAAAGCTAAGGGGTATAAAATACTATTAAATTTTACATGGAAATACTATTAAATGCGATACAATTTTACACAAGTTATTTATTTATATATAGAATGGATATACTTAAACCTTGCTACAACACTTATAGGCAGTGTACCTAATCGTACAGTAGTGTAGTTTTTAGTAAGTCCGGTTCGTTCCACAGGGAAAAAAAATCTTTAAACAAAGTTTAACGCTATATTAGTTTAATTTATAAAAATACAAATATATATATATAAGTAATATTATTATTATAAAGGGGGGTTTTTACCGTTTAATGACCGGTTTGTCGATTTTTAAAACTTTAGTCGCAGTTAAAACAAAATGTAAAATATTAAATAAATAAAAGACTTAATTTAAAGCGTAAAATAAATAACGATAATGAAATTTCAATAAATAAAAGTGCGATAATTAAAAAGTACAATAATTAAAAGTGCAATTAAATACAATAACAATAAAATAAAGTGCGATAATTAGAATTGCAATTAAATATAAAATAAAGGAAATTAAATATGAAATAAAAGAATTATGCTTATTTAAACTTCTGTAATCATGACGTTTGACGTGTTGATTTTAGTTTTATGCCCATGGGTTAATTGTCCTTTGTCCTGGATTATTTAATATGTCTGTCTGGTTTTTGTCCATAACAGTCCATCAGTCATAAATATAAAGTGCGAGTGTCCTCGTCAAATTATCCTTATACCCGAAGTTAAATATTCCAACTAATTGGGGACTTAAACTGTAATAAGATTTTAATACTTTGTTTAATAATTACATCATGTTATCGACTGCGTGTAACCCAAGGTTTTAATACTTTGTTAACAATTATGCCAAGTGTCCTTGTACATAATTTCACCCCTGTTTTAATAATTCTAGTGGCTATTAATCCATTCCCGTGTCCGGTTAAATGAACGATTATTCGTACATATAAATATCCCGCCCATCGTGTCCGATTGAGTGTATATGGTTATTTATAGGGACATCCAATTGTAAATCTTTATATTTAAATTAACAAACTATCATTTAGTTAAACAAATATAAAGCCCATTAATAGCCCATAGTCTAATTTCCACAAGTGTCGTTCTTTTGTCCAAACCCCAATTATGGTACAAAGGCCAATTACCCAATTTTAGTAATTAGCCCAACATCATGATTACTTCGTTTTAAATAAGCATAATAATAACTTAGCTACGAGACATTAAATTAAAAAGGTTGAACATAACTTACAATGATTAAAAATAGCGTAGCGTTACACGGACAGAATTTCGACTTACACCCTTACAACATTCGCTAACATACCCTTATTATTAGGATTAAAATTAAAATTAAAATTAAAATTAAAATATAAATATAAATATTTACGTATAGATATAGAGAGGATGGATATATTGATTACATTAATTGCTGAGTATCTCAATGTGGATATAAGTCGGGGGGGATTATTAATCGAAGAACTAGAACCCCACGATACAATTGGTTTAAATGTATACCATGGTGCTAAAGTTTTGAAGAGGCGAAATAACGCCGCAGTACGATATAATGGTAGACATCCACAGGTTGAGAGAAACCAACAGCCAGGTAATGTGGGAGGGGGAAATGAAATGACAGAAATGCAAAGGTTTATAGCTTCACAAGAGTATGAAAATGCTAGACATCGAGCATTTGAAGATTGGCAAGTTCATCAAAACCAAATCATAGCTCATTGCTAACATGTAGGTAGAAACTATATTCCTACTCCATCGCCCATATTTCCTCCCTGGTCTATAGAGATGCAACCACCGTATCCTACGTATAACCCAGCTGAAGCATTCTATAACACATACGGTTATGCATGGAACCCCTACTGGTATCAGTATCATCCCTAGTCTACTTAGTTTTATTTATTTTATTATTTGTAAAGTTGATACATTTAATACTTATGTTAATATTGTAATAGTTTTTATAATTTTCTAGCTTTTATTATTAGATTTTAATAATTTTTGAATGTGGGGTAATATACCAAACTTCAAAATATGTATATATGTTTACAGTTTATCTTATGTACACAACAGGGTAAAACAACGCATTTTCAAAGACTAGCATTAAGTTCAGCAAAAGCAACTAATTTTGACGACAAGATGCAAAATATATGTGAAATAACAACAAGACGGAATGAACAAATGATGTGCACCATTTATCATTTAACACAAATAACAATATGTTTGGAAACTTTGGTAAAATTTAATCATTTCTGCGCTAATCACCCTCAATAATTTAAATTGTTACTGATTTCTTGCAAATGAGGGCATTGCAAGATCTTAAGTGTGGGAAGGGGTTAAATTCTTTCGGATTTTTAAAATTTTTATCTTAAACACTTGGTTACCATTAAAAATACTAGTAAAGCAGTAGTTGTATTAGAATCTAGTGCTCTCTGATAACAAAGAACAGCCCTAGTCTTATATACTGACTACCCAATTCTAGAAAAAAAAATTCAAAATTTTCAATTAAATGAATTCAAAATCATGTTTATACATATTTATAAACGATAAAACTAGATTTTAACACCGAAATTATTGTTACCTTGGAAAGGACATAAATTGAGAAACAAACCAAAATGTTAGAATTCATTTAAAATGGAATAGAGGAGAACAAAAAGGAAAAATAAAAGCCAAGTGTGGGAAAATTTACCAAGTTATTTTAAACATATGTCACATAATAATATATACTCCGTAAGATAATAAATAAATAAATATATAATATATATATATATATATATATATATATATATATATATATATATATATATATATATATAGTATAGATTAGTGTTATATTAGATTAGTTCGGGTTATGTAAAGGTTATTTTACGGGTTTTTGAAGTCGAAATTCTGTCCGTGTAACACTACGTGATAAATACTCAATGTAAGTCATGTTCTCCTTTTTAAATTAATCATTAAACAGGGGTGAAATATTTACAGCAGCGGCGCCAAAAATACTTGATGTCAAAGCTAAGGGGTATAAAATACTATTAAATTTTACAAGGAAATACTATTAAATGCGATACAATTTTACACAAGATATTTATTTATTTATAGAATGGATATACTTAAACCTTGCTACAACACTTATAGGCAGTATACTCAAAAGTACAAAATACAATCAAAGAGGTTCCAATTATTGATAAGAAACGTCTCAAAATTACAAGAGTACAAGATTCAAAATGCAAAGTACAAGATATTAAATTGTACGCAAGGACGTTCGAAAATCCGGAACCGGGACCAGAGTCAACTCTCAACGCTCGACGCAACGGACTAAAAATTACAAGTCAACTATGCACATATATATAATATAATATTTAAATGATTACTAAAATTATTTATATATTATATTTATTTATATAATCCATCGGCAAGCTAGGAGCCAAGGCTTGGTGAGCTGTAAAAACAAACTCCGCGACTCGCGGAGTTTGAAGAGGAAAAGTGCAGCGAGTCGCGGAGATTCCCTGGACTCAAATCCCTATAAAAGGCAACGCAGTTTGATCATTTTTAATATCAATATATCCATCCTCTCTATATCTATACGTAAATATTTATATTTATATTTTAATTTTAATTTTAATTTTAATTTTAATTTTAATTTTAATCCTAATAATAAGGGTATGTTATCGAATGTTGTAAGGGTGTAAGTCGAAATTCTGTCCGTGTAACGCTACGCTATTTTTAATCATTGTAAGTTATGTTCAACCTTTTTAATTTAATGTCTCGTAGCTAAGTTATTATTATGCTTATTTAAAACGAAGTAATCATGATGTTGGGCTAATTACTAAAATTGGGTAATTGGGATTTGTACCATAATTGGGGTTTGGACAAAAGAACGACACTTGTAGAAATTAGACTATGGGCTATTAATGGGCTTTATATTTGTTTAACTAAATGATAGTTTGTTAATTTTAATATAAAGATTTACAATTGGACATCCCTATAAATAACCATATACACTCAATCGGACACGATGTGCGGGATATTTATATGTATGAATAATCGTTCATTTAACCGGACACGGGAATGGATTAATAGCCACTAGAATTATTAAAACAGGGGTGAAATTATGTACAAGGACACTTGGCATAATTGTTAACAAAGTATTAAAACCTTGGGTTACACGCAGTCGATAACCTGGTGTAATTATTAAACAAAGTATTAAAATCTTATTACAGTTTAAGTCCCCAATTAGTTGAAATATTTAACTTCGGGTATAAGGATAATTTGACGAGGACACTCGCACTTTATATTTATGACTGATGGACTGTTATGGACAAAAACCAGACGGACATATTAAATAATCCAGGACAAAGGACAATTAACCCATGGGCATAAAACTAAAATCAACATGTCAAACGTCATGATTACGGAAGTTTAAATAAGCATAATTCTTTTATTTCATATTTAATTTCCTTTATTTTATATTTAACTGCACTTCTAATTATCGCACTTTATTTTATTGTTATTGTATTTAATTGCACTTTTAATTATCGTACTTTTTAATTATCGCACTTTTATTTATCGAAATTTCATTATCGTTATTTATTTTACGCTTTAAATTAAGTCTTTTATTTATTTAATATTTTACATTTTGTTTTAACTGCGACTAAAGTTTTAAAAATCGACAAACCGGTCATTAAACAGTAAAAACCCCCCTTTATAATAATAATATTACTTATATATATATTTGTATTTTTATAAATTAAACTAATATAGCGTTAAGCTTTGTTTAAAGATTTTTTTCCCTGTGGAACGAACCGGACTTACTAAAAACTACACTACTGTACGATTAGGTACACTGTCTATAAGTGTTGTAGCAAGGTTTAAGTATATCCATTCTATAAATAAATAAATATCTTGTGTAAAATTGTATCGCATTAAATAGTATTTCCTTGTAAAATTTAATAGTATTTTATACCCCTTAGCTTTGACATCAAGTATTTTTGGCACCGCTGCCGGTAATAACATATATTTCATAGCATTATCAAATATTCCCACACTTGAGCGTTGCTTGTCCTCAAGCATTATAGTCTTGAAATACTAGAATCACTTCTTTATTCTTCACACTTTGTACATCAGTGATTTCTTTACGGCAGTATAAACAATGTTAGTAACGATGTGGTTTACAGTCTCACATGACTTATGAAAATGTAGATCCATTAAGGAAATTGGATCTTTATGAAAACATTTGATCTTTTGAAAATTGAGTCTAGTTTTTACCCTAGATAAGTTTTCCGGAATAACCCTTCATCGGTGTTTGCAAATTCTTTTTGTGGATTTGGTGGGTTTCAGATTTGAAAACTTTAGCTCAAAACTTGTGGTTTTGTGTCACCCACTTGCTAACCTTGTATTAGGAAAGCAACACGTCCAATATACTTGCTCTGAATATTACCTTTCGGTAAACTACCGTCCGGTTGTAAAGGAAAGCGTTGAACAAGCAACTGTTAAGGCAATGTCCCCTGACATGCTTTTAATTATGGTCTATAACGTATCGGACGCAATTACTATTCTTGGTAGGAGCAATAGTAAAGCTCACCCTTATAATTTTTCGGTCTGGCACAAGGTCCTGTCTTCGACCATGCTATGCAACCACCGTTCTTACGGTTAACACGGACATCATTAACCTCGAGCATTCAGTGTTTTTTCTTCTAAATATATGAACGGTCCATCTCTGCATAAAGTAACAAATTCGGTGTTTGAATAGGTTTGATTATTTGAACATTTACCTCCATGTGACCATTTTCCGCATTTGTGACATTTTTCAAGGTGTCGTGCTCTTCTTTTCGCTGCAGATTTTGATTTTCCTTTACCAAATTGTAACTTATTATCTTCGCATCTGGATTTTTTTCTTACTCCGTCCAATCTTTCTCTGATTACTGATACTAGTTCACTCGGAAGTGTGTCATTATTACGTTTAGTGATCAAAGCGTGTATCATTAGACCATGGTTTAATTCACAGGAAGTCTTCATTTCGTAAAAACCTAAAAAAAAAAAAAAAAAAATTCAGAATGGGGGGAGAAGACTAGTTCTTTAGGGTCTGCTAGGGAAAGACCATTCGGGTTCCATTTTCGAGAACTACACGAAAACAGACAATCTAACTCTAACAGAAATACATAAAATCCTTAAAAGACTTTATTCTCCCCACACTTAGTTAGCTGTGGTATCGAAATTGTGATTAACTTCGTTGTCGACTTCCATTGGACTATCTACGTAGTGTTTAACTCTGTGACCATTAACCTTAAATTCAATCCCATTTGAATTTATTAATTCTACTGTTCTGTATGGGAAAACTCTTTTGACTATGAATGGTCCAGACCATCTTGATTTCAATTTTCCAGGAAATAGCTTGAATCGTGAATTAAAAAGAAGAACTCTGTCTCATTCTTTAAATTCTTTTGAACTTCTGATTCTTTTATCATGCCATTTCTTCGTTCTTTCTTTATAGATTAATGAATTTTCGTATGCTTCATGTCTTAATTCTTCTAATTCGTTTAGTTGACTTAACCGTAGACGTCCAGCTTCATGTAAATCAAGATTACATGTCTTCAAAGCCCAAAATGCTTTGTGTTCAATTTCTACTGGAAGATGACATGCGTTTCCGTAAACGAGTCTAAAAGATGTGGTTCCAATTGGAGTTTTGTAGGCTGTTCTAAAAGCCCAGAGTGCATCCTCCAATTTAATGGACCATTCCTTCGGATTTGATCCTACGGTTTTCTCTAGAATACGTTTTAAAGCTCGGTTGGTATTTTCAACTTGTCCACTTGTTTGTGGATGATATGCAGTGGAGATTTTATGAGTTACTTCATATCTTTTAAGAACTTTCTCAAGTTGATTATTACAGAAATGAGTACCCCGATCACTTATTAAAGCTTTCGGTGTTCCAAACCTTGCAAAAAGATGTTTTAAAAAGTTGACTACAACTCGTGCATCGTTAGTTGGGAGAGCTTGTGCTTCCGCCCATTTAGATACATAATCAATGGCTACGAGAATATAGAGATTATTATGAGATTTTGGAAATGGACCCATAAAGTCAATACCCCAAATGTCAAATACTTCACATACTTGAATGACATTTTGTGGCATTTCATCACGTTGACTTATTTTTCCGGCCCTTTGACAAGCATCACAGGAATTGCAAAGAAGGTGCGCGTCTTTGTAAATTGTAGGCCAATAGAATCCAGCATCATAAACTTTTCTTGCTGTTAGTTGAGGCCCATAATGCCCTCCTGTTGGTCCTGTGTGACAATGGTTTAAGATTTTACTAGCTTCATCTCTGAATACACATCGGCGTATTATTCCATCTGGACAACTTTTAAACAGATGTGGATCTTCCCAGAAATAGTGTTTTATATCACTGAAGAATTTCTTTCGTTTTTGGTACGATAATCCTTTTTCAAGGAATCTACATACTAAGTAGTTTGCATAGTCTGCAAACCATGGAATTTCATTATAATCTATCTTCAATAGATATTCATCAGGAAAGTTGTCTTGTATGGCCGATTCATTTAGAACTTCTAAGTCGGGATTTTCAAGACGAGAAAGATGATCAGCGGCAAGATTTTCTGCTCCTCTTTTATCTCGGATTTCAATATCGAACTCTTGTAAGAGTAAGATCCAACGGATTAATCTTGGTTTAGCATCTTGTTTCGAAAATAGGTATCTAAGAGCAGAATGGTCGGTATAGACCACCGTTTTTGCTAGAACGAGATATGAACGAAATTTGTCAAAAGCAAAGACAATAGCAAGGAGTTCTTTTTCAGTAGTTGTGTAATTTGTTTGTGCTCCTTGTAACGTCTTACTAGCATAATATATAGGTTGAAATCGTTTTTCAATCCTTTGTCCTAAAACGGCTCCCATTACAAAATCACTTGCATCTCACATTAGTTCAAATGGTAGATTCCAATTTGGTGTTATCATGATCGGTGCATTAGTGAGTTTCTCTTTAAGAATATTAAAAGATTTGATGCATTCATCTGAAAAGATGAATGGAGCATCCTTTTCTAGGAGTTTATTCATAGGAGTGGCAATTTTAGAAAAATCTTTTATGAAACGTCGGTAAAAACCGGCATGCCCTAGAAAACTCCTAGCTCCTCTAACATTGGTGGGATGTGGAAGTTTAGCAATTACATCTACTTTAGCTCTATCCACTTCAATTCCTTCCTTTGAAATTTTATGTCCAAGAACGATGCCTTCTTTAACCATGAAATGGCATTTCTCCCAATTAAGAACTAGATTTGATTGTTCACATCTAATAAGCATTCGTTCTAGATTAACTAGACATGATTCAAATGTATCACCGAAGACTGAAAAGTCATCCATGAAAACTTCCATGCATTCTTCTATCATGTCGTGAAAAATCGCCATCATGCACCTTTGAAAGGTTGCAGGGGCGTTGCAAAGTCCAAATGGCATGCGTTTGTAAGCAAAAGTACCATAAGGGCACGTGAATGTGGTTTTCTCTTGATCTTCGGGTGCTATTGGAATTTGAAAATATTCGGAAAATCCATCAAGAAAATAATAGTAACTATTTTCGGCTAATCTTTCCAACATTTGATCAATGAACGGTAAGGGAAAGTGATCTTTTCTGGTAGCGTCATTTAATTTTCTATAATCAATACATACACGCCATCATGTTACAGTCCTAGTAGGAATAAGCTCATTTTTCTCTTTTGTGATGACAGTCATGCCACCCTTCTTAGGCACGCATTGAACTGGGCTTACCCATGGACTATCAGAAATTGGATAAATTAAACCTGCATCTAGAAGTTTAATTATTTCTTTTTTAACAACATCTTGCATATTAGGATTTAGTCTTCGTTGGCATTGCACATACGTTTTATGACCTTCTTCCATAAGGATTTTATGTGTGCAATACGAAGGACTTATTCCTTTAATATCATGAATCTTCCATGCAATGGCTGGTTTATGAGCTTTCAACACAGAAATGAGTTGAGATTTTTCATTTTCAGTAAGAGAAGACGATATTATTACAGGTAATTCAGATTCACCATGTAAATAAGCGTATTCCAAATGGTTTGGAAGTGGCTTTAACTCTAATGTCGGAGGTTCTTCTATCGATGATTCGTATCGATATCTGTCTTCTTCTTTTAGCATTTGAATTTCTTCTGTTGTTGGTTCATATCCATTAGCTATTAGTGTAGCTAACATTTCAGGTTCATCAATTGGTTCAGTTCCTTCTCCTAAAGAACATTCTCCTGTTCCTTGTAATTCTGGAAATTCTTCTAACAATTCTGCATGTGAATCTATAGTTTGAATATAATAACATGTATCATCTGCAGATTGCGGTTGTTGCATTGCTCTATCAACTGAAAAGGTAACACTCTCATCCTCTATACTTAGGGTCAGTTTCTTACCGAACACGTCTATCATTGCTTTAGCCGTGTTTAAGAATGGTCTTCCTAATATGAGAGGAACTTGAGAATCTTCTTCCATGTCCAGAACAACAAAATCTACTGGAAATACTAAAGTACCAACTTTAACTAGCATGTTCTCCATTATCCCTCTAGGATATTTTATTGATCGATCGGCTAGTTGTATACTTATTCTTGTTGGTTTCAATTCTCCAAGGTCTAGTTTAGTGTATAGTGAATACGGCATTAAATTTATACTAGCACCTAAGTCTGCTAATGCTTCTATTGAACTAAGACTACCCAGAAAACATGGAATTGTGAAACTTCCTGGATCAGATAATTTTTCTGGTATCTTATTCAACAACACTGCTGAACAATTAGCATTCATAGTAACAGCCTAGAGTTCTTCCATTTTCTTTCTATTTGTGATCAGATCTTTCAAGAATTTAGCATATCTAGGCATTCCTGAAATCACATCAATGAAAGGAAGATTGACATTTATTTGTTTAAACATATCCAAGAATTTGGATTGCTCGACTTCAAGTTTCTCTTTTTTCATTTTACTTGGGTAAGGAAGTGGTGGTTGGTATGGTTTAACATAAGGTTTAGCCTTAATTGTGTTATCTTCATTAACCTTTTCAACTACCGGTTCTTTTTCCTTATCTTGTTCAGGTTGTGGTTCTTGTGGAGTAGGAATAGCTTCATCAGAAATTTCAGGTATTTCAGGTGGTTTAAGTGTTGTACCACTTCTTGTGGTAATGGCTTTAGCTGTTTCATTCCGGGGGTTTGCATTTGTATCACTAGGTAAACTTCCCGGTTTTCTTTCACCTATTAACCTTGCTAGGTTACTTACTTATTGTTCCAAGTTTTGAATAGAAGCTTGTTGATTTCTAAATGCTTGAGCATTTTGTTCATTAGTTTGTTTCTGGGATGTGAAAAACTGCGTTTGAGTTTCAACTAGCTTTGTCATCATATCTTCTAAATTTGGCTTTTTATCATCGGGTTGTGGTGGTTTGTTTTGAAAATTAGGTCTTTGCTGATTGTAAGCATTATTGGATACTTGTTGATTGCTAGGACCTTATTGGTTGTTGTATGGAACATTTCGGTTATAATTCTGGTTTTGATTGTAAATCGGTCTTGGCGGTTGATAATTATTCTGATAATTATTTCCAGGCCTTTGGTTTATGTATGAAATATTCTCTCTTTGTTCCATTGTTAGTTCAATACTGAGACAATCTTTTGTCAAATATGGTCCTCCACACTGCTCACAACTAATTCGTATTGAGTGGATATCCTTAGTCATCTTTTCCATTCGTCTCTCGACAGCATCTATCTTTGCGGAAATGGAATCTAAGTCATGGCTAGAATCGGCTCTAGCTGCTTTAGATGATCTAACGATATCTTTTTCTTGGTGCCACTCATGTGAGTGGGAAGCAGTGTTATCAATAATTTTGTAAGAATCAGTTTCGGTTTTCTTCATAATAGAACCACCAGCTGCTATGTCTATGTCTTTTCTTGTAGTGATGTCGCATCCTTGGTAGAATATTTGTACTATTTGACAGGTGTCTAAACCATGTTGCGGACATCCACTTAATAACTTTCCAAATCTTGTCCACGCCTCATATAGAATTTCGTTTGGTTTCTGTGTGAACGTAACAATTTCTCCTTGAAGTCTTACGGCTTTAGATGCCGGAAAGAATTGTTTAAGAAAATTTTCAACTAAAACGTCCCATGTATCAATCGCCCCTTCAGGTAACGATTCCAACCAATCTTTGGCTTCTCCCTTTAAAGTCCAGGGAAATAACATGAGATATATCTGTTCATCCTCCACTTCTCGGATTTTAAATAGTGTGCAGATCCTATTAAAGGTACGAAGATGTTCATTTGGATCTTCCTTCGGCGCACCACTAAATTGGCATTGATTAGTCACCATGTGTAGAATTTGTCCTTTGATTTCATAATCTGGCGCATTAATGTCAGGATGAGTAATTGCGTGACCTTGGCCAGTGCGTTTAGCTCTCATTCGGTCTTCCATACTTAAAGGTTCCAGATTCTCCATAATTGAATTTGTTGAATCGGAATCACTAGAGGATTCTGATTTAATGGTTCGTTCCTCAACAATCTCTGTTTGAATGATTGGTGGTTCCGGAGGAAAAATTAATGGTTCAGGATCTATGAATCGTCCCTGAATATTCTCCGAATTCTCAATTGTGAGGTCGGGTTCAAAAAATGGATTATCGAAAATTTGAACTGGAGTACTTGGTCGACTGGATGACGATTCTAAAGAAAAATCAACGGCGACAATATTAGCTAGATGTCTTGATCGAGTTACAGGTGGTGAACGTACAAAAGGCGGTGAACGTCTTGCTCGGTGCATTCACTGAATATCCTATTAGTTTTTTAAAAGGAAAGAAAAATTATATAAGTTATCCAATTAATAGACTTTTTTGATTTTGCCCACGTTTCGAATAGCCAAAAGATGCAGCAGAGGGGCAGGATTCGTTTGGTCTCAATATAATTGAGGACTGTTTGGCTCCAATAACCCGGTCCACGTACAAATCCAACTATTACTACGAACCAGAAAATTATGATGTCTATCAATTTAACCACTTAAAATAAATTTTCGTAATTTTAAGAAATTTAGATAAGAAGTAGAATAAAAATCTATGTCCTAAAACTAGAATAGCGAAAAATAAGAAAGAAAAAGAGCGCGTCGAAAAAGGTCGAAAAAGAAAAGATCGAAAAATAAAAGGCGTCGAAAAATAAGAAATAAAAAAAAAGACTTATAAAACTTAAAAACACTCGACTAATCCAACCTTATTACTATCACTAACTTAAAATTATAATCGCAAATTGAGATTACTAATTGGAGTGATAATTGATACATAGGTAAAAGGCGTCGAAAAATAAAAATAAGAAAGTAGCGCGTTGAAACTTAAAAAGGAACTAAAAACTAAAAATTAAAGGTTGCGTCTAAAAATATTAAAGCTTAAAAGAAAAACTATATCCCAAATGGTAATAACTTAAAAAGGTACTAAAACTTAAAAAGGCGTCGCAAAATTCTAAAGCACCTAAATCTTAGTCTAATGAAAAAGCACTTAAGGGATTTTACGGCAAAGCCTAAAAATCTAGAAATAAAAATAACTATGGCAAAAACTAAGTTTAAAACTAAATACGAGCGAAAAACACAAATATTACGCTAAAACAATTAAAAAGGTACAAAATATAAAAATATACTAAAAGTTGTAAAAAGTACAATTTTTATAAAAATATTATTTTTATATTATTTATTTTATAAAAATGTTAATTTTATAATTTATTTAAATTAATTAAACTAAATATACAAATTAAATAAATAAACTAAACTTAATTAATTAAAAATTAAAACCTAATTAGGGTTTTTAATTAATAATAATAATAATAATTACGTAATGATGCTGTTAGGGTTTCTGTGTACCCGTGTCAGAGAGAACTCCGCGAGTCGCGGTACTCCCAGCTGAAAAACTCCGCAAGTCGCAGGGTTTGGAATTTCAGTTTTTGTGCAGGCCAAAAATCGTTCGTTTCAGTTTTTAATATTTTAATTATATTTTTTATTTTTCTGTTTTAAATAATTATATAAAATATTTATATAAATTAAATAAAAACTTATGTTTTAAAAAATAAAATAAAAATAGAAATACTTTATAATAAAAATCTTAAAACTAGATTTATATATTTATTTATTTTTTTTATTCGGTTTTTTTTATTTTAAATAAAAACAAAATATTTAAATAAAACTTATATTTTTATAAAATGAAAATAAAGAAACTTTATAAAACTTATATTTATAATTTTTGTTTTCTTTTATGTTTTCGAATATTTAAAACGTATTTTTACAAAAACGTATTTTTATAAAAGTAAACTAAATTTTTTATTTTTTTTTTATATATTAGCGTTGCGCTTCCGGCTTTTAAGCTAGATTTTAGGATTCCCCGGCAGCGGCGCCAAAAATACTTGATGTTACTATTAAATTTTATAAGGAAATACTATTAAATGCGATACAATTTTACACAAGATATTTATTTATTTATAGAATGGATATACTTAAACCTTGCTACAACACTTATAGGCAGTGTACCTAATCGTACAGTAGTGTAGTTTTTAGTAAGTCCGGTTCGTTCCACAGGGAAAAAAAATCTTTAAACAAAGCTTAACGCTATATTAGTTTAATTTATAAAAATACAAATATATATATAAGTAATATTATTATTATAAAGGGGGTTTTTACCGTTTAATGACCGGTTTGTCGATTTTTAAAACTTTAGTCGTAGTTAAAACAAAATGTAAAATATTAAATAAATAAAAGACTTAATTTAAAGCGTAAAATAAATAACGATAATGAAATTTCGATAAATAAAAGTGCGATAATTAAAAAGTACGATAATTAAAAGTGCAATTAAATACAATAACAATAAAATAAAGTGCGATAATTAGAAGTGCAATTAAATATAAAATAAAGGAAATTAAATATGAAATAAAAGAATTATGCTTATTTAAACTGCCGTAATCATGACGTTTGACGTGTTGATTTTAGTTTTATGCCCATGGGTTAATTGTCCTTTGTCCTGGATTATTTAATATGTCCGTCTGGTTTTTGTCCATAACAGTCCATCAGTCATAAATATAAAGTGCGAGTGTCCTCGTCAAATTATCCTTATACACGAAGTTAAATATTCCAACTAATTGGGGACTTAAACTGTAATAAAATTTTAATACTTTGTTTAATAATTACACCAGGTTATCGACTGCGTGTAACCCAAGGTTTTAATACTTTGTTAACAATTATGCCAAGTGTCCTTGTACATAATTTCACCCCTGTTTTAATAATTCTAGTGGCTATTAATCCATTCCCGTGTCCGGTTAAATGAACGATTATTCGTACATATAAATATCCCGCCCATCGTGTCCGATTAAGTATATATGGTTATTTATAGGGACGTCCAATTGTAAATCTTTATATTAAAATTAACAAACTATCATTTAGTTAAACAAATATAAAGCCCATTAATAGCCCATAGTCTAATTTCCACAAGTGTCGTTCTTTTGTCCAAACCCCAATTATGGTACAAAGCCCAATTACCCAATTTTAGTAATTAGCCCAACATCATGATTACTTCGTTTTAAATAAGCATAATAATAACTTAGCTACGAGACATTAAATTAAAAAGGTTGAACATAACTTACAATGATTAAAAATAGCGTAGCGTTACACGGACAGAATTTCGACTTACACCCTTACAACATTCGCTAACATACCCTTATTATTAGGATTAAAATTAAAATTAAAATTAAAATATAAATATTTACGTATAGATATAGAGAGGATGAATATATTGATATTAAAAACGATCAAACTGCGTTGCCTTTTATAGGGATTTGAGTCCAGGGAATCTCCGCGACTCGCTGCACTTTTCCTCTTCAAACTCCGCGAGTCGCGGAGTTTGTTTTTACAGCTCACCAAGCCTTGGCTCCTAGCTTGCCGACGGATTATATAAATAAATATAATATATAAATAATTTTAGTAATTATTTAAATATTATATTATATTTATGTGCATAGTTGACTTGTAATTTTTAGTCTGTTGCGTCGAGCGTTGAGAGTTGACTCTGGTCCCGGTTTCGAATTTTCGAACGTCCTTGCGTACAATTTAATATCTTGTACTTTGCGTTTTGAATCTTGTACTCTTGTAATTTTGAGACGTTTCTTATCAATAATTGGAACCTCTTTGATTGTATTTTGTACTTTTGAGCTTTTTGGTCATTTGCGTCTTCAATTCGTCGAATCTGTCTTTTGTCTTCACCTTTTATTATTTAAACGAATATCACTTGTAAATAGAACAATTGCAACTAAAAGCTTGTCTTTCTTGAGGGATAATACTATGAAATATATGTTCGTTTTTAGCATTATCAACGTGCACACATGGGCTCCCAACATCACACATTTGGCTCGTTTGGCTCTGATACCATAATGAGTTTAATAGACTTGAGCCCAATCCAACCCCAAAAGTTAACTCAAGGGGATGGGGAACCCAAGTTATTATAAACTATTTAATTTTTACTACCACGGCCGATGTGGGATAACTACCCAACAGATTTTGATCAACACAAACCATCATCAACGAACCATTTATATTAGAGTGCAACAACCATTTAAAACATCCCTACTACTCGATGAAGACCCATACTATTGCTACTATGGTTGTTTTGCCGAAGACCCAAGACCACCCTCATCAACCCCATCGAGAACCACTTGACTTCTCCTTTGTCTTTCTTCTGTTAAAACCCAGCACCATTGAAGTTACCTGCTGCTGTTATTACAATCGTTGTTGTTGATTTTTGAGAACCATTCCACGACAGTAACCGTCTCTCTCTCCTCCTTCATGAGAAGCCTCCATAACCGCCACCCTAACCTTCATAAAAATTATCACCACCATTTAATGACCACCTTTCGACAACAATTGAAACCGAACTACCATCGAAACCCATCACCATTTTTTTTGTAAACTGATCCAGGATAATCGTGACTTGTTATTTGAGAAACAAGGCAAGAAGGAAGTCAACCGATTGAGTCTTGTTGTGCTCCACGATTTCCTCAATATTTTAAAACCAAGTTTTCAAGTATATGGTGGACATGGGAAGAGTGACCTAATTATTAATTACTATATAGAATCTGTTTCATGATTCTTATTAATGCTCCGTATTGTTTATTATTATCACTTTAGTGGAGGTTAACTGTTTCAAGTGGGAAAGAAAAGAAAGATTAATTCCATGTTACTCCTACTACACGTTTCTGTTGCTATCGGACGCCACCCAAACAACCACTTATTTCTCTGTATTATTTTTATTTATGGTCGCTATCATACAACAACTCCATCTAATACTTTTTCCTGTTGCAACTGGACCCCAATCAACCCCACAACTTCTTCTATTATTGTTGTTGTTATGATGCTATTCCAGCTTGTGTTTGTTCCTATCTGAAGCAACAACCGACACCAAACAACCCTATGAATGCTGCTGTAATTACTGTTATTGCTTCTGCTTTCCATTGACAGTGACGATGATGATCAGGAAATGGGTCTAGGGATGATTAACGAATACAGGTTTGGTGATGAAGGTATTATAATTGCTACGTTCCTTTCCTGCTTTCTTTTTTCTATCCATGATACACGATGATGATAATATTAATGGAAGTATGATAGCGATGATGGATGGTAGATGTCACGATGATGAGTTTCTTTTTCTTTTGTGATGAACCGTAAGCCAAACCCACTCAGTTAATTGAATCTGTTAAATGGGATCATAAAAACCTACATCGATTTACTTGGGCTTGGCTTTTATATTGGGCTGTGTTATTCGGCCGTGAGCCAACTCCAAATTCTCTGTTGGGCCGTAATTATTAGCTTGGACCGTTTTTTATAGTTGGGCTGGACGATTGAGAAAAATAAAACTCGATTAATGATGATGATGATTGAATTGTAGAAGATGAAAAATAATACATATATGGTATATATATTAAATACGGGGAAATTAAAACAGAAACACAAAAACAGAAGCATGGTTAAGGGTGTTGATGTTATGCGAGAGGTCGTGGGTTCGAACCCGGGATAAGGCGTTTATTTTTTTAAAGCTTGTCTTCAAAGGTTGTATTCTATTATTAATTATTATTATTATTATTATTATTATTATTATTATTATTATTATTATTATTATTATTATTATTATTATTATTATTATTATTATTATTATTATTATTATTATTATTATTATTATTATTAAATTATTATTAATATAATTGTTATTATTATTATTATTGTTATTGTTATTGTTATTGTTATTATTATTAGTATTATAGCTATTATTATTAGTATTATAGCTATTATTATTAGTATTATTATTATTATTACTAATACAAGTATTAAGTATTATTATCTTTATTGCCATTATTATTATTATTATCATTAGAAGTATTGTTATTATTAAGAATTATTGTCATTATTAACATTTTTACAAAAATTATCATTTTTATTATTACTACTAGAATTATTATTATTATTTTCATTTCTAATAAAAGTATCATTATAACTACAATTATCAAAGTTATCATTTTTATTAAAACTATAAGTTTTATTAAAACTTAATTTTTTTAGTAAAGTTATTATCTTTATAAAAATTTTCATTTTTTTAAAATTTTACAATTATATTATTTTTATTATTATTACTATTATTACTATCATTATTAATATTTTTATATATTTTATTATTATTATAATTTTTATCAATATTAACATTATTATTAGTATTATCATTACTATTATTATTATTATAAGTATCATTATTAGTAATATTATTCTTATTAAATAGTATAATAAATAAATATTAATCATAGCAAAATATATTTAATACATATAACATAACTCTATTAGTATTTTTATAATAAATAATAATTATTTATCTAAAGTATATAAAATAAATATAGTTAATTTAGTTATTAATAAAACACATAATATAAAATCACAAATAAAATCACTAATAATATATATATTTGTTCGAATACCAGTACATGTATTAATATACATGATTGAATATAGGTTCGTGAATCCGAGGATAACCCTGCATTGTTCAGTATCGTCGTATGAATATTTTTACTACAAAATATTGTAGAGTGAGTTTCATTACTTCCTTTTTAAATGCTTTTGCAATATATATTTTTGGGACTGAGAATACATGCGTTGCTTTTATAACTGTTTTACGAAATAGACACAAGTAATCGAAACTACATTATATGGTTGAATGATCGAAGCCGAATATGCACCTTTTTGCTTGGTAGCCTAAGAATTAGTAAACCGATCTACTAATTGACGCGAATCCTAAAGATAGATCTATTGGGCCTAACAAATCCCATCCAAAGTACCGGATGCTTTAGTACTTCGAATTCGTTTTTATCATGTCCGATGGATGTCCCGGAATGATAGGGGATATTCTTATATGCATCTTGTTAATGTCGGTTACTAGGTGTTCAATCCATATGAATGATATTTTTGTCTCTATGCATGGGACGTATATTTATGAGAAATGAAAATGAAAATCTTGTGGTCTATTAAAATGATGTAAATGATTATTTATGTTAAACTAATGAACTCACCAACCTTTTAGTTGACACTTTAAAGCATGTTTATTCTCAGGTATGAAAGAAATCTTCCGCTGTGCATTTGCTTATTTTAGAGATATTACCTGGAGTCATTCATGACATATTTCAAAAGACGTTGCATTCGAGTCGTTGAGTTCATCAAGATTATTATTAAGTCAATTATAGTTGGATATATTATGAAATGGTATGCATGCCGTCAACTTTCGACGAAATGAAAGTTTGTCTTTTAAAAACGAATGCAATGTTTGTAAAATGTATCATATAGAGGTCAAGTACCTCGCGATGTAACCAAATGTAATGTATTCGTCCAGATGGATTAGGACGGGTCTCTACAGATTTTTCCTCACTCGAGATTTTATCATTACCCACCGAATTACTATTGTCAAGGTTCGAATGGAGGCCTTCATCATCTTTGTCAACCTTAAGGTTGTTAACTTCAACCAAGGTCCAAAAGAATCGGTCCTTGTTAAAGCTAAAGACAAGATTATGGTTGCTTAAAGAAACAGGTAGGTCGAATACTACCCATTTACCTCCAACTTTTACCTCAATGTGATTAGGGTTAGGAGTTAGCACCGCATTAGGGTGAAGATTAGAGCCTGCAACTGAATCTGCGAAGCTCTTCCCATTCCAAACTGATGTTTTCGAAGCACCTTGATTCCAAGGGGCCATAGGAAAGTCTTCAAGACCGTCGATATTCAAATTGGAACCTTGATTTTTGCTCGAGAATGCTTGACCTCATTCCTCTCCAAAGCTTTGTAAGCACGAATCCAACGACCATTGATTTGTATGGTGTTTAACACTCTCGCAAAAGAATCAATATCTGTGACGCCTTCATAACGAACATATCCGAATCGTTGGCCACTCGACAATCTTTTACGTGCGAAGTACACGTCTTTGAGTGTCCCATATTTCTCTAAAGTTTTCCGGCAATCATCACGAGACCACGTCTCCGGAAAGTTGAAGATCAAGAACGAAGTAACACGAATATCACTCGACTTTGAGAGCGAAAAGCCGTTTGGCTTTGACATGGAATTTACATCATCGACTGCAAGAAGATAGGGCGGAGGAGATGGGAAAAAGGTGGCTGGAAAGGGTGGTTGGCAATGGGAAAAGGTGGCCGGAAAGGGGGGTTGGAGAGAGAGTTTAATAATAAGATTTTTAATATTGAAAAATGTTGAAATTAAGATATTATGGATACCTTTTTTTAGTGGTAGCCGGTCTCGACTCTAAATGACTTAATCCAAATAAAAATAAAAATTTAATACATTAATAACAATATGTTTTTTGTTTTGGTGATCTGAGAGTGAAAGAAGCTTGGGTTTGTTCCTTAACCTTTCAAGACAACATTTTTCTTTTGATTCCTTCATTTCAAGATTCATCCTTTTCCCATTTTCCTTTTTTATTTATTTAATTTAAAGACTTAAGTATTCATATGCATAATCTAGGGTTTAATAAAGGCTTAATATGTGCGTATTTTAGAGAGAGAAATAGAAGGGTATAGATTATAGAGATAAAGATTCAATTTATTGCTCCAGCAAGAAGCTTTATTATCTTATCATATAATCATCATCATCAAGTCTCCATAGTCTTTATTATCAATATCCAGTATCCATACTTTAAAAACCATTTACTCCTCAAAATAGGTGGAGGAGTGTTTTTCTTGAAAACAAAAGAGAGATGTGAAGAAAGTAAAGAATGAAGAGGAATTAGTTGATTGATCCATCTACAATCTGATTATATATCATTGAAATCAACTTCAGAAATAGTTACTTTTATACCCATTTACTCCTCAAGGTAGTGTGTGTTTTTATCATTTTTTTCTACTTGGGTGCAATCAAGTTTGGGTTTTTTGCTGTTTTTATATCTGGGTTTTTGCTAAATATAAGTTTATAATAAGGGTTTGAAGGAAATTAGGTTACTTGAGCAATGTGTTTTTGTGTGGACGTACGTGAAGATGAAGATAGACTGTCTAAT
Organism: Rutidosis leptorrhynchoides; assembly: GCF_046630445.1. Lineage (NCBI taxonomy): Eukaryota > Viridiplantae > Streptophyta > Magnoliopsida > Asterales > Asteraceae > Rutidosis > Rutidosis leptorrhynchoides. Next base: position 376,752,475 of record NC_092338.1, read on the forward strand.
TGTATTTGTGTGTTTGGCTTTGAATAAATCAAATTGAGTATCATTTTATTAGTTTATTGATTATTGATGGGGTTACTGAAATTCGGAAAAAGGGTTTTAAACATAAAGATGATCAGTTTGATTTGATCAGTGTGTGAATTTATTTATAAATTTTTTTTTTATTGATTTGGGGTTTTTTTTTTTTTTTTTTTTTCAAAATGAAAACTTGGAAGTCAATGACCCAATTTCTTAATTCATAGATCAAAGTTTGTGAATTTGTGTGTTAAAAATGGATGACAACAACAAGATCAAGAATGAAATACCACCAACTGAGGAGCTGTTAAAAAAGATTCAAGATTTAGAAGAAAGTCATGCTCATCTCAAACAAGAAATGTCAAAGCTAAAAATGTCTGATGACCGGCAAAAATTTGACCGGCAAAGGTCTAGTTCGGTATCTCCTCGCCGCCCTCGCCGGAGAACCATCGGTGGTGCTGGCGGGGCGTTTGAGGGCGGTGCTGTGGCGGCCTTTAAAATGGGTTCAGCTTCTTTTCGTCATTCTTCGCCATTGAGGAGAGAAACACGGAGCATTGATGTTAGTTATAGCAATGATAATATCAACCACAATAACAGACCCGCCACGTCAGATGAAGTTGGGCCTGCAGCTGTAAAGCTAACGGAAACGCAGTATTTGAATATATTGCAATCAATGGGTCAATCTGTGCATATATTCGATCTTAGTGGTCACATCATCTACTGGTAAGGCAAGCATTACAATTGAATTTCTTCATCGCTTTTACGTAATTTGGTGCTTATAATCACTTCTATATGTCTTGGAATATAGCTTATGCTTGTGATTATATAATAGGAAGATTAAGGTGTTGTTTGTTTTTCGGCATGCAGATCTTATTATGTTTTATGTCTGCACGCTCGTAGACGTTTTTATTTCAGTCTATTTGTTTTTATGAAAACATAAGATAAAATAATGTCTTACTCTGTTTGCGAGGACTTGGAAATATGCTTCTAACTGCTGCATACATGATTAACTTATGTAGCAGACTTAAAAACAAACAGTCCTCACTATTCAACATACTTCAGCATACGGACCTTTAGGTCACATTTATTTTACAGACATGACAGTAGCAGATCTTCAGACAAAAACATCATAAAAAACGAACAACGCAAAGTAAATTATTTTCTGTCAATTTTTTAATGGCGAATCTTAGACATAAGGTAATGGAAGTTCCAAAAGAACCTTGACGTAGGTAATGTTATTCACATCAAAGAATTGTACTATCAATTTCGTCGACGAAAGGATTGGAAGTTCAATTTTCTCTACCAAAAGAAACAAACGTTCAGCTTTATCAACAAAAAGTATGATGAAGTTTAGCATTTGGTTACCTGAATTAGGAGTTTAGTTTCATGTTAAGTTTTATTTACTTTTATGAGAAAAGTTGAGCTACAATCCTTCTAATTAGGGCTGACATTTTTCGACAGGACCCGAAACCTGACTGGACACCGACACGAAAATAAATAGGTCTGGGTTGGGATTCGACCCGCCAACCCGCGCCAACTTATTTATTTTATAATGTCCGGTTTGGGTCAGTGAATTTGTTATTGAGTTGACTCGCCAACCTGTTTACAGGTATTATAATTTGTTATTTATAAAAAAAATAAAGTTGTTGTTTTGAATTATATAAAAATTATATAAATGTTTGTTGGCGCTTTGAGATAATCTTAAAAATTTATACAATGTACTTGTTTAGTTGTTTGTAATCACAAAATTATACTGTATGTTATTTGCTCATTAGATACTATCCAATTCAAACTTATATGATCCCAAACTCCCTATGATAACAACAGGAACAACATTTTGCACAAGATTAACACATTTGACCTTTTTACCCGAAACTGGCCCGCTAACCTGTTTACTTATTTTTTAAAACGGGGTTCTCGGGCCGGGTCGGGACTCACACATTTATCTTATTGGGTCGGATTGAGTATTTCTGACCCACCAATCTAACCCAACCAGAATTGCCACCCCTACTTTTAGTAGGCAGATATTTATTCTATTTATTCTATAATATATAAAGGTAAGAATTTTTGATGTATTTAGTCTTGAAAATATGTAGGAACCGAATGGCTGAGAATCTTTACGGTTATACTGCCACCGAAGCTCTCGGTAGAATGCCCAATGAGCTTATAATCGAACCTCACGATTTCCCGTTAGCTGACGCCATTTTACAAAGAACACTAAAGGGTGAAATATGGTCTGGGCAGATTCCAATCAGGAACAAAACAGGAGAACGATTCGATATTATTGCCACAAATACTCCTTTTCGTGATGAAAACGGGACGTTAGTTGGGGTTATATGTGTATCGAGTGACACACGCCCGTATCTAGAGATGAAACCCGTCGGGAATATTAGTGCGCCAAGGAGGATTGCTTCAGCTAAACTCGGGCTTGATCCTCAACAACCGTTACAAACCGCAATTGCTTCAAAGATTTCGAATTTGGTAAGTATTCGAAAGTTAGTTTCTTTTGCTATTGCTAGTGAAGAAAGAATAGATAATATGTAATCTAATAATCTAATAATGGAATATGATATGATTGTTGAAAACATGAAACAGGCTACAAAAGTTAGCAACAAGGTTAAATCAAAAATGAAGACCGGAGAGAACTTCACGGATCATGATGAGAGTCATTACTCCGAAAATGACGTAAATACCCCTGATCAAAAAGAAGACGGATATTCAAGTGGGGCCAGCACCCCGAGGGGCGATATTTTTCAATCCCCGTTTACCGTAAAACCCTCGACGGATTCGGGTGACGAGAATGAAAACAAGCCTGCGATCCACAAGATCTTATCGTCAAAAGCCGAAGCATGGATGGGTAGAAAGGGAATTACGTGGCCGTGGAAAGGTAACGAAAGAGAAGTCGGTTCGTCGGATTCAAAAACGGGTCGATTAGGTTTGCATTGGCCGGTACATAACGATCAAGAAGACGGGTCGGGTCAACAAAGTAGTTCGTCTAAAGTGGAAAGTCAACCGTGGGAAAATAGTAATAGGAATGAAGGTTTGGGGTCTTGGTCTTCTTCCTGTAACGTTAATAGTACAAGTAGTGCAAGTAGTTGTGGTAGTACAAATAGTAGTGCCGTTAATAAAGTCGATATGGATACCGATAGTTTGGATTATGAAATATTGTGGGAAGATTTGACGATTGGAGAACAGATCGGGCAAGGTAAATTTGTGTTTATTGGATCGTATTTTGACAACCGATTGTTGAACATTTTTGACTTTTTTATGTCTGCGTGTATTTTGATAGGTTCATGCGGGACGGTATACCATGCACTTTGGTATGGATCGGTATGTGTTCTCAATCCTTTTTTCCCTTTTGACTTTGTTGATTTTTTTTTCCATTTCGAATAAGCCCTCTATCCCTATTTGATGGAGTACAAAAATTTCGGTTATAGAATGTCTCATAAAAGTTGTAACTTGTTACGAGTATTTTTTAACACACAATTAGTGAAAGTTGATGATGCTGATTTGCGTCCATACATATTCTTTAATTGTGTTAAAATTGAATTCATCAAGGGTATTTTAGACATTTGAGAAGTTAGACACTTGTGTAAAACTAAGTGTTGTAACTTTCAAATGTTCTCCAAGTTGTGTAACATTGATGCAAAATTGTCATTATTGTTTGAAATTATGTCAAAATCTCAGATATGTCCATAATCAATCATTTTTGTACTCAAATCAATATTTATTGATTTTGTAATTAGAAAGGTATATTTTTGTACTCAAATCAATTATACCTAACATAATGCATATCTGTGTATTCAGGATGTTGCGGTCAAGGTTTTCTCTAGGCAAGAATATTCAGATGATGTAATATTATCATTTAGACAAGAGGTATTTTTTTCATCAATGTAAGAAAAAATATGTTATTATGACCTTAAAATCTTTACTAGTATTAATATAAAAGCTGTCACCTTTTTTATGAAAATTTATGTATATATCATCTAATTTTGTGTTTATAGGTTTCTCTCATGAAAAGACTTCGGCATCCAAATATTCTACTGTTCATGGGTGCCGTAACCTCACCTCAACGTTTATGCATTGTCACCGAGTTCCTTCCCCGGTTCGTTCTTCAATTCTCTTTAAAAACATGTTTTTACTTTCGGAGGCATTACGTATGGGTCAAAATAACTAGGTTTTAGATATGGTTAACAAATATTATCTTAAAACTAATCTATAATTTAGGTTTTATGCAAAGAATACAATACGAGTGACTTTGACCCAAACAACCCATTACTGGAGTATTATATATATTATAAATTCTTAATTTACCCTGTTAGAGATAAGACATAACCTGAATAACCCATTGTAAGTGGGTCAACATTACCACCTCTAAGTCTAACGGAAAGTTTGTGTACGTTTTGTTTTGTTCCGTACACAAATACTAAACAGAAACTTGAAAAACCTGACTTGTATGCACACACGTGTGTGCTCGCACACAGTCACACACATTAAAGGAGTTATATTATTATTATAATTATTAATTATTATTGTTATTATTATGCAGTGGCAGTTTGTTCAGGTTACTTCAAAGAAATACAACTAAATTAGACTGGAGACGTCGCATTCATATGGCCATGGATATAGTGAGTACAAATGCCCATTTATCGTTATCATTTTGTGGGTCCCGTTAATATGCTATGTAGTTTAAGTTGTTATACTTGATGATCTTAAAGGCACGAGGCATGAATTATCTTCATCATTGTCACCCACCTATCATTCATCGAGATTTGAAGTCATCAAATCTTCTTGTTGATAAAAATTGGAACGTGAAGGTTTGTTTTATTCTCTCTGTTATCTTATTCTTATTTTATATTCTTGATTTTAGATAATTACATAATATGTGATCATGCGATTTTGCAAATATTAGGTTGGGGACTTTGGTCTCTCGCGTATAAAGCATGAAACATACCTTACAACAAAAACGGGGAAAGGAACGGTATTTACTTTTATACCCTTTTTGATTATTTACTTTAAACATTATGGGAATGGGAATATATGTTTTATTTTGTTAACGTTCGTTCTGTTTTTTATATTTAGCCTCAATGGATGGCTCCTGAAGTTCTTCGAAATGAACAGGCAGATGAAAAGTATGTCCCTGAAAATGATCATATATTCTTTTGATAATATTTAGATGTGTACAACTTATAAACTTAATAGTACTATTTGTTTGAGATTTGTAGGTCAGATATATATAGCTTTGGCGTGGTATTATGGGAACTTACGACTGAGAAAATCCCTTGGGATAGTCTCAATTCAATGCAGGTAACGTCTTTTTTTCCAAAGTTTGACTATTAAAGTCAGACTTAGGCGTTCTCTGTTAACCATATTTTTCTAGATTATATAGTAGAAATGAGAATAAACTGAAATGTCCTTTTGTAGTTGGTAAGAAGTTTGTCGTGCTATCATCTATCAAATAAGTTTATTGTATTTTAAATTTCATTGTAGTTGAAAATGTGTTTGACCTCGAAAGTCAATATCTGTTATGTGTATTATACAGGTAATTGGAGCTGTTGGGTTCATGAATCAACGGCTAGATATCCCCAAAGACGTGGATCCACAATGGGCTTCTCTTATCGAAAGCTGTTGGTGCAGGTTCCATGTTTATCGCATACTAATTACAGTATATTTTATAAAACTTGACATAAATGGCTTTGACATATTGTAACCTTGTGTTGTAGCTCATGTGGCCAGTAGTGGTCTGCCTCTCTTAGCGAGTTCGACTCCCGTGAGGTGCAACATTGCACACAAGGTTGCCCCTTTACCCTTGAATTCCACCCAAGGGTGCCTTTTGCACATCGCGTCGCGGGGGCAGTGGGGGAGGGGGGGTTTTACCGCTCATGCCCTCGGATTGGGCCGGGTTTCCTCCTGGGCAGCAATTGGGGGCGGTTTATGCAACTGCGGGAGATGAACGCGTGGGTGGTTAAGTCCCCCTGGGTGATCCCGTACTGCTGTTAAAAAAAAATACGTTTTTCGTTTAAACAAAATCAGTTTTGCATCATCATGTAAACAAAAGTAATAAAGTTTAAAGTTACAATGTTGACTATTCAACGTTGCATTTGCACCAGAGTCTTGCTAAAATGCGTATTTTTTGGATTCAGTGAACCACAATCGCGACCAACGTTCCAAGAAATACTAGAAACACTTAAAGATTTGCAGAAGAAATTTACGGTTCAACTTCAAGCATCACGTACCGCCACTGCTGCCGCCACCGCTGCTGCTGCTGTTGGAGATAACAGTTCTAGGGAATCATAAAACTAGACACAAGCAGAAATCACTTTGACGCTTTTTATCTTGCGAAGTATTTCGCCTGTGTGTTGTGGGCCCATGTATCACGTGGAGTTGGTTGTTGTTGTTGTTGTTGTTGTTAAAGGATTGTGGTTGTTGGGGAAAACATTGTGATTAATCGTACACTATGCACCATTGTTTTGTGATCCATAAGGAACACTTTGCGATTGTTTTGTATAGAATACAATAATACATGAATCACTTTTTTCAAATTGTAAAAACAACTGTATGTACATTTGGAGTTATATAGGGTGATACATGTTCATTGTTATGTCTGGTCTTATTTGGCACGTTTAGTTGATATAAACAATTTCATACGTGCATAAACAGGACACAATTTCTAGTTAAATCACAACTTCTACGTCAGTCACAGTCTCACACACGGATATGTCATTAGGCTATTTATATCCGCTATTCACTCTTTTCAAATAATCCAAACATAAAAAACCTCCTTTTAAACCTTTTTTGTGTTCACCTCAAATAATTAGTTTCTAATTAGTTTCTGTTGGTTTTAAAAGTTATGATAGTCACCTTTTTCGTGTTCACCTCATCTAATTAGTTTCTGTTGGTTTTAAAATGGTTTTAAAAGTTATGATAGTTTATTTATTTATTTTTTTTTTTCCGAAAAGCAACAAATATATTAAAAAGGGAGAAAACGAATACAAATAGGCTAGCAAGCCATTTTGGCTTAAACTAGCAAGTACACGAATAGGAAATTACACGAAATAGATGCAAAGATTGCAACTAAACACGACTTAAACTAAGTATACTTTTGGATTAGACAACCAAATATTCCAATCGATTTTGGGCCCTTTAACTTTTCTTGAGATCCAATCAAATGAAAGCACTTGAATTTCGCTAAAAGCTACCGGGACGTTCCACACCTTATTCCGAAAAATCATGTAATTTCGATTTTTTCAAATAAGATATGAACTAATCCAAGTAACCGCTTGCCAAATCAATGCACCAACACTTGATTGTATTTGAGCCGGATTATCACCAACATTTAGATTTTAACTTTGTTTTTCCAGGGTTTCGAGCCACGTTCTTAACGTTTAAAATTCTCGATGATGTTTTCCACCTTCTAATCTTCGACCAACAACAATCCTCTTCCTTATTTTATTACGAACAGCCCTAATTTCTTTTCTCTTGTTCCCTGATTCCGACCCCTTCTTTGAAAGTTTTGTGTTCTGCCACTCGTCTTGAATATCCATGTTTATTTTTGGGATAGGTAAAGACTTAGGCCCATTATTTACATTCTCAGGCCCATCTCCATCATTATTTTGGGCCATTGGAGTATTGTTGCAATTAGAAGTTCCAGGGCCCAGGTTACAATTAATGGCATGATTGGGAGAAGTTTTAATAATTAGTGGGCTCCCACAGCAATCCGGATTTAACTTAGTTGGGCCATTCAAAGGAGAAGACAGGCCCAAATCACCACCATCTGTTTTATCAAAACCTACAACATGACTTTTAATCCCTACCTCGTACGAATTTTGGACGTTCTCCATGTCAGCCGTCATGTTTGTTGCAGAGCACTCGATAACTTTTTTGGGACCTTCCACAATACCAACTTCCAGAGTATTATCATCATTACCTTTTTCAAACGATTTCCCAGTACCAATGCATTCGTAATTTTCATCTTCAAGATTCACACTTTTTCTGACATTAGGCCCAGTACCGTCGCCGGAGCCACCATCACCGGAATCATCATTGCCTTCTACCACATTAATAGGCGTTTCAAGAACTAACTCTTCATCTACTTCTTCTTCGTCTGAGTAATCTAAGGTGTCATCGATGAACTCATCATCATCATCATCTTCTTCATTGTTCGTTTCTTCCATGTTTTCATGATCACCATCACCCTCATCATCCTGGGCGTCTTCGGGATCCTTGATATTCACTTCAACATCATCATCGATGGATTTTAACGTTTCAAGTTTGATTTCCCTATTTGGATCTTCCCAGGGCCGTCTTAATAATTCGAAGGCCCTAGGCGAAAACAAAAATGAGCCCTCACACACGTTTAATTTTTTTTTAAAATGGGCCCTCACACACGTTTAATTTTTTAATACATATAAAAAGATAATACTTAAATTTATCGATTTGTATATACTTACAATGCATTTAACTATTTAATATAACAATATTACAACTTTAATTTACAATTTTTTATTTAACTAAATAGAATATTTTGAGAAATATATACATATCTAAAATTTTGGGCCCTTCAAACTCTTTGGGCCCTAGGCGGTTGCCTATCTTGCCTATGCCCAAAGACGCCTCTGAATCTTCCTTAACGTTTGCATAAATTAAGCCATTATCACCGCCTAAACTAACAGTTCCATCAATATGGAAAAGTTCTTTTGTTTTGATTAACAGACTTCCAAATAAAAGATTTTGAGTTTCAGGGGTGATGTAACAGTTTTCAAGAGTTAAGACTTCACCCCACTTTCTACCAATTGCAGAGAATACCTCCTCATTCCAGCAAGTGACCGGAACACCCGTCACCTTGATCCAAACTAGACGGCTAGGACTCCAGAAGTTTTTATCTAACGCGTAAACCTCATTGCACCAATTACGAATGACATGGTTGTTGTAATTGATCAATTGTTCAGCAGCCTTTTTGTCATCACAAATCATAAGAACATTGAGACCCCCAAGGTATTTTAAAGAAAAGTTACTAATTCCTTCAAGCCGACATAACTCCTCAAGTTGATTGAGAATGTCGATGCTTTTGAGTTCCATGACAACAGAGTAGCCAAACAGTTTGTGGTTGTAATCTCCTGACTTAACTGAAACTTCACGTGTACAGTCACGAGTAATTGGTGTCTCAGCATCAACATCAACCCTTGGCTTCTTGATTTGGTTTTTGAGATCCGGTTTTAAGTTGTTTAAGGTGTATCTTAAATCTACCTTCTTCGAGTTAATTAGCTTCTCCCTTAAATCAAACCCATTGGTGACATTCTTGTCTTTGTTTTGAATTACCTAAACAATATTACCATTAAGAGGATTTCCCCAAACATGCGTAGAACCCCATGAAATCTTACACCAACTGCCTGCAATCACCGTCTGCCCTACTATCCCTCTCCATAGCTTTGAAAATTCGAATTGAGAAGCCATCGAACTTAATGTTTTCGAGTGACCTTAGCATTCTATCCGCATCAATCACACCATAAAACCTAGCAAATGCGAATCTTTGACCACTCTTTAATCTTTTTCGGGCCATGTAAATATCACGCAAGTCACCATGTGGCTTGAACACTTTCCACAAATCCGTCATCTTCCAACTCTCGGGGTAATTGTAAAACATGAATGACGATAGTCGGCTTCCGAAAAGCCCCGTAAATCCATTCCGAAGTCTTCCGTTGTCGTGATTTCTAAGCCCTAACGTGCCACCGTCATTCCTCACTTTCTCTCTCCACACCGACATGTTTTGAATTTTCAAAATTTTTCTCTCTAAACTTTGGCTTTAAGTATTTTTATTTGTGTTATATAATTTTTGATAAATGATAAATATTATATGAATGGGTCGGGTTTTAAATCGGTATAACTATCATCAAATATTATATAACGTAAATAAGTATATTTGAAATTAAATATAAAAAATAAAAACTTTAAAAAGTTAAAATATGACAATTATTTTGAGACGGATGCAGTAATTTATCTAGAAAAAAAATCCTAAATCAAGATTTATCATTATTGATGTGTACCTACGTTATTAATATAAAAAAAGTTTTTCTTTTTAAGTGATGATACGCATATTCGACACGTATCAAATAAAGTCTTATTTGTATAAGATTTATACACATTTAAACAAAATCCTTTTTGGGTTATAAATCATGAACCGTGACCGGCCAAGAGGAAGAATCAAGAAGAAAATTAGAACATTTGGGGACTGAAAACCTTTGTCGGATAAAGGAGACAAGCCGCTTGGAAGACAACCGGATAGATAATGCCAAACTAACTCTTGCATATAAGCCGTCTAGAAGTCAACCAATGAAGCCCCTGAGTGTATGCCGTCTAAAAAGATAGTTCGAACAAAGTATGCCGTGAAGAAGCACCAAAAAGGTTTAAGGACGTGATCACACACAAGTCGAATAAAGCTGCAACATGTATGGTTGTCCATCCAGACGGAGGATGATGTGACGAAACAATTGCAAGACTCAAGGATGTGTTCGCATGTAAGTCCTTCAAACTTAGCCAAGTGTGTAGGCTACCCGACAGTTTGCACACGGACATCAGGACATTTGGGTCATAACACATGAGTGGTATGTCCATGCCACGTCAGCCCATAATTTCAGGAAAGTTTGTTACGCCAGTTTGTTACAATCATGAAATGGACATATGTCACGTCATCATTCTCTTTAACAAACTTTTGGCGCCTGTAAAAACACCCCGTGAGTTATTCATTTGCATCGATCACTATGACATTACTCTGTCAAAACTACATCACATAATTACTGTCAATTACACCTCAATCGAATTACGATCAATCACCGGAGTTCAATCTTCTTAGATATTAGCTCATTCAATCCAACCAAGTGAGTTAATCCGATTGATTGTTTTGTACTATCGTGAATTCATATTCCGATCGAGTTTACTCGATTACCGTAATTAAAACAATCTATCAATCACATTTTTTTTTCAAATTAAGCACTCAAACTCGTTAATACGAGTATCATGTTTGATCATTGACAAAAATAAAAATTTCTTACATCTAAATTTTGAAAATATATGGATAAGTTAGAATATAATTTTCAGTAGTACAATTTGTAATAAAAAATGAAAAATAGGAAATAAAATACAAATATTTGGGGGTGTGTAGAACGCGTAAACAGGAAATAAACAAGAAAATCGCAAGGATTGAGACATTGAAAATGACACCCAACTAAATGCTTATATGTTGAATCACACCTTTTCAATTCCCCCCTAACGGTTTTCAATCACTCTCCAATTCTCTCTCTCCTAGGGTTCTTTCTTGATTCCAATCACACTATGATTCCAATTGTAGTATGATTCAAATAACAATTTTACCAACTAAGTTGCAATTTCTGATCAATTCACCCATTTTATTATGTATGTTCTTTTTCATGGTTGTGAGTAATTTATATAATTTTGTAAAGATATAGATTGTGAACATTAAAATTGTATTTTATTTTTTTATGTTTGTAATCTGATCTTCTATGTTTTTTGGTTTAGCACAATATTTGTGTCAAAGGTGTTAAATTTTGATCAATTTAATGTTTTGAAAGATGACCCATTTTTATTAGTAGCTGAAAATAGGAAATTTAAGTTAAACTTTGACTATTGGATCTTGTGCTAGTGTTAATTTTTATTATTTGCTAAATGTTACTTTCAGGATTTGTATTAAATAAAAGGTATAATCTTTTTTGACAGTATAGATTTAAGAAGAGAACCCACTTTAGATTCAGCTGAAAAGAGTAAATATATGAGCATTTTAGGGGATCTTGAGCTGTAGATATGGTTTTGTATCTATAGGTTGCAAGATTTGGAGCTAAAGGTTTGATCTTTTTTAGAAATTTCAAGATTTTGAAAGAAATTCAACTTTGAATATCGGTTGAACAGTGAATCTTGAAAGTATTTTTGAGAAAATTAAGTGTTGTTTATGAGGTTTTAATTGGGGGAGTTTGTGCAAGAAATGTGGGATGTTCAAAAGATTGATGAATTGTTGTTCGGCTTGTTGGAGCCCAATTTTCGGGAGCGGTCATAAAGAAACCAGTGTTGGTGTTAATAGTGAATTTAAAAAAGATGGGTTGTTGTGGTTTCATGATATTGGGAAACATGGATACGGTGAGTACTCGATGGCGGTAATTCAAGCTAACCAGGTGCTTGAAGATCAGAGCCAAATTGAGTCTGGTCCGTTTGGGACGTTTGTTGGTGTTTATGATGGTCATGGTGGACCAGATGTCGCTCGATATATATGCGATAACTTGTTCAGACATTTTCAAGGTTCGTTGTTAAACACGTGAAATTCTTAATCAATTGTGATTTTTGAACACTTGGTAAAAAAAAAAAAAAGAGATAAATACTAATAGTTTTTTTAGTTATACGAATTAAATATGGATTGTATGTATATAATGTTATGATCAAACTGAGTGTGGATGGAATATTGTTCTTAGGTTTCGGATCTAAAATATCTCTTTAAACTTTATGATTTTTCTAATGAAGGGCTGTCGTTAGCACGCATAAAACACTTGTACAATCAGGTAACCGGCACCGTAAAGGGCATGTTTGGTTGAAAGCTTTTAGTAGCTTTTAGCTTTTATCTTCTATGAAAAAGCTTCTATCTAATAAAAAGCTTCTTATGGTAAAAAGAGCTGAGTTAAAAGCTAATAGAACTAGCGTTTGAGAAAAAGCACCCAGCTTTTTGTCATTTTTACTTTTTATTCTAACAGTAATAGCTACCAGTCAACCAACTAACATCTACCAGTTAGTTTTACCAAATATACCCAAAGTCAATAACCAACTGCTATATGCAAGTGTTTTAAGCGTGTTAACGACAGCCTGATGCAAAATCCTAAACTTTATTACATGCAATTCAAATTATAAAGAGAAAGTTCTTATGTCATTGTTCTTAGGGTTGGTGTTTATGCAGCAAATCTAATCGAGCATGAAGGTATTGTGACACCCGAAATAATCAAGAGAGCAATTCTTGAAACAGAGAACGGGTTTACGGATGTTGTATCTAAAATGTGGAGTACGCGGCCCAATATTGCAACCGTTGGATCATGTTGTTTAGTTGGTGTAGTTTATCATCAAACACTATTTGTGGCCAACCTTGGTGATTCTCGTGTTGTACTTGGTCGAAAAGTCGGAAATACTGGAGGTATAATTGCAATGCAGTTGTCAAAGGAACATAATGCTAATCTTGACAATATAAGGCGCGAGTTAAGAGATCTGCACCCACATGATCCTCAAATTGTTGCGCTGAAACATGGTGTTTGGAGAGTCAAAGGCATTATTCAGGTATTATCTGAAATTATTTCCATCATTTTATGTCGATTCAGGTGCTGTTTTATTCAAACTGTTAAAATAAATGATACCTAAATGGAAAAAAGTTTCAAGTGCCCAACTGGCCAAACGAGTCAAATGGGTGTAAGTGGTCAAATGGGTCCAACCGGTCAAGTGAGTCAAATGGGTCTGACCGGTCAAAAACAAACAAAAAGTTGTGTGTGAGAAAACTCATCTGACTTGGCATGTTTTGACTTGTAACAAAACGACCCATATCAACTACACCTGTGACTCGCCCATCTTGCTACCTTTAGAGCATATATACATTGTTTGATATGTGCAAGCTTTTGTTACATTTATGCCTTATATAAAGATTCGTTTAAGCTTATATTATATCATATATACCTAACCTTATATGCTGATGTGTGAATGCCTTATTTGAATTATCCCTTACATGCTGATATGTGCAAGCGTTTATTTCAGTTATGGCTTTAACATCAAATTTTTATGTGGTTTTGTCAAAAAGAGTTTTTAAAGTTGAATAATTGTATATTTTGTTAGGTTTCAAGATCTATTGGGGATGTTTATATGAAGCATGCGCGTTACAATAAGGAACCAATTGCAGCGAAATTCCGACTTCAGGAGCCGATAGTGATGCCAATTTTGTCTGCTAGTCCGTCTATCCTTTCACATTCGCTTCAACCGAATGATTCTTTTCTTATATTTGCTTCGGATGGTTTATGGGAACATTTGACTAACGAAGAAGCGGTTGATATTGTTCACAATAGCCCACGCGCAGTAAGTTATTCTCTGTAATCCCTCGTAGATATTCATCTAGAAAATAGATGTGGCAAATTGGGCAGATCAGATGAGCCAAAATAACGGGTAACTTGAGTATAGTCGTGTTTCGTTGACCTAAACATGATATGTTTTTTTTTTTTACAGTTTAAAAAACAGTAGCTTTTTGAATAAAACTTTTTGGATCTATAATATAAACCATACCGTGGACGGTTTATGATGGTTGACCCACTTATCTGTTTTTTAAAGATTAAACATAACCCAAATCGATCCATTTACAAGTGTATGGGTCAAAATTGTTACCTCTATGATGTACTTTTATTCTTTCCTGCAGAGAGATTAATCATATTACAAATTGACCCATTTACAATTAAATGGGTCAAAATTGTCACCTCTATGATTTAGTTTTATACTTTTATTCTTTCCTGCAGGGAATTGCCAAGAGGCTGGTGAAGGCTGCGCTACATGAAGCAGCGAAAAAACGTGAAATGCGGTATTCAGATCTCTGCAAGATCGATAAACGTGTTCGTCGACATTTTCACGATGATATAAGTGTAATTGTACTGTTTTTAAACCATGATCTTATATCTAGAGGCCCTGTTTATGGTGCTAATGTCTCTCTTCGAAGCGCATTAGAACACTACTAGTTTGTTTGATGTAAACCATACCTTTTAAGACACCAAAGACTTGGACAATTATACTTTTGGTTATTTGTGTTCAGTTCTATTGTTCAGTTTCGAAAAAAGTTTGATTATAAGCAGATGTCAATGTTTATGGGAATTTTTTAGTTGTAACTACAATTGATAGAATGGTAATTTTCGTTCTTTTAATGTCACAACCCGCACAACCCGTAGTAGATATGTCCGCTTTGACCTCCGGCTTACCTATCATTCAGCCATCCACAGTCTCACGGTTTTGCTTTTCAAAACGCACCCTCCCTTATAAAGGGTGTTTCGTTCTCCTTTCTCACCGATGTGGAACGAGTCTTACAACTCTCCCCCTCTTTAGGGACACTGCGTCCCCGCAGTGCACATCGATGCAGGCCCCAGCTCTGATACCTATAACAGCCCGCACAACTCGTAGTAGATATTGTCCGCTTTGACCTCCGGCTTATCTATCATTCAACCATCCACAGTTTGCTTTCCAAAACGCGTTTACCAGAAAAGATATCCACACCCTCCTTATAAAAGGTGTTTCGTTCTCCTCTCTAACCGATGTAGGATGAGTCCTACATTTAAGATTTAGAATTTTTTTTTTTTTTTTTTTTTTAGGCGACATATTAATTTTGGCTAGTAAAATAAGTTGATTTATTAAAATTTTATTTCAGGTATACCTCATATAAATAGTATACGAGCTTATAACAAAAACTGATATTTATTCCCAAATATATGTGATATTTTGACTCACATTCGTTTTCTCTCAAGTTTTCATCTCTGTTTTGTTGATTTGTTCCTTTTTTTTAGGGTTATCAAAGTTTTTAAATATTATTTATACAACAAATTTCCGTAATTTTTATATAATACAACAAACTTTCGGACTTTGTCTTGTATTGCGAATTTCCTTTTCTCGTGATCGACGATCTTTGACCCTTCTATTAATATTGTGACGGGGCATGTTTTCGGGTTTATCTAACCATTCTTGTTTCAAGTACTCAAGGCAAAACCGTTATCTTCTTGTATCATGTTGTGCATAACAATACACATATACATTATCCTTCTCATTTTGTTAACGCTCATAACTCGTGCCGAAGTTTTTAAAATCGCAAACCTACCTTGTAGCACACAAAATGTACGCTCCACATCCTTTCGAGCACTCGCTTAAAATCTTGTAAATTTGATTCTTGGCTCATCAATGGTAGTCGAATATCCCTTTATAAGTGTTGTCCAATTGGGATATATCCCGTCCGCTAAGTAGCAACCAAAGGGATAAACGTGTCCGTTTACTTCAAATGGTGACAGTGCAGCTCTATCCCTTCGAAGGGAATCAAATAACGGAGAATGATTTAACACATTTATGTCGTTTGAACCAGTCATCTAAAAAAACGAATGTCATATTCACATATCGTATGAAGCAACCACTTCAAGCATGATCGTTAGGTGACCATGATCACCTCTAGTATATTGACATTTCCATGCAACGAGACAATTTTTCCATGCCCAATGCATACAGTCAATACTACCCAACATTTCTTTAAAATCATGTCTCTCCTCGTGCGTCGAATACAACCGAGCAACGTTAGTTGCATTCGCCTTCGTCAAATATTCAGGACCATATAAGTCAATTATACACTTCCAAAAATTATTTAAGCAAACATATCCCATTTTCTCTGCCATTTTTATATATTCATAAAAAATATTCGCGCGTGTTCCGTACATCAATTGGCGTAACGCGCAAGTTATTTTCTGAATAGTTGTAAAACACCAAGATGCCCTATTGCATCTGAACGTTGTTGGAAAAAAAATAAAATGATTTGGAGCATTAGGAGTATAAGAGTAATCAAGAATACCGTCTCGAATACGAAGAAATAAATGAATTCGCATGCAAAATCATCTTTTGAAAATTACAGCTTGATACGAAGAAATAATTGAATTCGCTTCACGATCTCTATTAATAAAATGTTGTGGGTTTCTTTGCACACGAGTTCTTGTAAGTTGGTGTTCTTCCTCTTCGTCGGACGAGATGGTATCAAACAACAAATCAAGACTCGCGACTAAAATGAAAAGTAGAATGTATATGTTTATATTTGTTGAATTGTATATGTACATGTTTAGAATGGTGAAGAAGAATGAAAAATAAAGATAGATTGATATGTATTTACAGAAGAAAAAAAAATCTCAACGGCTACTCTCCTCCGACGTCTATATTTGACCAGCCAATCACATATCGCCTCCGTGATTCGCCGACAAACGCTCAATTCCAGACGTTTATGGTGCGTTTCACACCCCATGTAGGTGGCACCAAAGAAGATCACGCCGTGTTATCTGTGATCTAATTAATTTGCACCATGGTATCAACATTCAACTACAATCAAGAAGACCATAGTCAAAATTATTTAATGTGTCACGGTTTAAAAATCATGGTATCAACATTCAACTACAATCAAGGAGATCATAGTAAAAAATAATTAGCAAGTTGTTGTATCATCTTGTAGCAAGTCATACGTTTGGTGTCATCTTATTGTATCAACTAGTTTATTCGCACGTTTCTTTCTTTAATTTGTCAAGATCAGTTCATCCATCACATATACCATCAAGTCTATCGCAAATAATATATCAACAAAATGGTTTATTTGTATTATGTTTACCATTTTAGTGGCTAATAAAATAGCTTTTGGTGATGGGAAATTCATGTATTTGGTGGTAGTAGTTCCAACCAATGGTCAAAAATATGAATATGAACCTAAATCAAATAAAGAAGCTTCAAGGTTCCCTCAGAAACGACAAAACTGTTTCATCAAAATCAGAATTAGCATGGTCAAATTCATGCATCACTGGGAACAGAAATAATTGAAGTTTATATAAAAAAAATTCTAAAAATCAAATACACCTAGAAATCAAACACTATAAGCTCAGATAAAACACTAAACATTTAAAATCCTGAACCTTAAACAAATTAAGGTCTCATAGAGCTGGGATTAGATAGTTTCATCATCATTGCATAAAAAGATACTCCGTAAAATAATAAGCATTCTATCTGTATTTTTTATAATGAGTTTTAAGTACTACTAACTCCGTCCCATATTAATAGTCCACAGACAAAAAATAAACAGTTTAAGGAAATGCTATAAAAGTAAAGTACTGTACTTTCAGTTTACTTTCCAGTTTTACCCTTACATTTTCTTTCTCCTTTAATCTTAGTCCACATATATCAAGGGCATAATAGAACTTAAGCTTCTTATTCTTTTCTATCTATAGAAGTGGACTATTAATTTGAGACATCCCAAAATGAAATACTACGAAGCAAGTACTAAGTAAATAATAATTGCTCAGACAAAATATTGAACTAATTGTAATCCACAACCTTAAACAAATTAAGGTCTCAGAGTGAGCTGGGATGCAAGTTCTATCATCATTGCAAAACTAGCAACTACTTACTAACCTAATACGGAGCTAGTAAAATTAAAATTCCATTTAATTTAAATAACCAAGAAACATGAAAGCGATCAGACTAGCTTTCTAGGCTGCATTATGCATCAATCAAGCAATTAACTGCCCTCAGAGCCCAGTGCAAATTTCATCATCTCCTCAATATCCTTATTTTTTTTTTTCAAAATCATCCTAGAAATTTTTTTCATAAAAAAAATTAAAACAACAGTTAATTATAATTGATAATTTATATAGATCCTCAGCGTAAATGCTTGTAATTGTCATCAATTTGTATAAAATCAGGTCTCAAAGATATCATGCCATCATTGGATCCCGAAATATATAAATAAAAGCAAATTAATAGATACAATCATTTACAACCGGTAAAATTCGAAATGATATCTCATAAAAGGCGAAAGAAAATTAATAGAAAGATGTAATCGAAATCAAAAATAAGAATTACAGATAGAATGCATACAATTGAATGTATATTTGATGGTGAATTTTTAAGGTGAAGTTAGGTTTTGCAGTGTGTTTCGATTATATAGCAGTTTTGTGTATTCGGAAATTAGGGTTTTGAATCGATTAACAGGCCAGTTTATTTTTAGAGTATGGGGGTATGGATTGGAGGTTGTGTATAAGGCCCGATTCAAAGGCCCGATTTGATTGCTGAAGCCCAGTACAGAAAAGATTGATAGATTTTGATTATTGTGATTTGTAAATTTTGTTTAACCACAATGAATCTTTGAGCTTTTGTACTTTTTTTTGTGTTAATAAGACCAATCCCAATCGTGACCTTTTCCTCAACACTTCTTCAATGTCACATCAGTTTTCAGTCTTCTCCTTCCTCACCAGTTCCTCTCATAATACACCATTACCAACCATGACATACTTTCTCAAATTTTATTATCCTTTTATTATTATTAAATTTTGATATTATATTCATTTTTATAAATAATACTATTTTTAAAATAAAACACACTTAAATTGATAAAAAAACGATTACAATTTATTAAAAGTCCTAAAAAATTAAATTAAAAATTACAATAATTAGCGAATCCTAAAAACTTAAAAATTACTGTACAATAATTAGAAAGTCATAATACAATTACTACTTTATTTTAAATCATAAAACTTAAAACGTACGATTTATTTTCAACGAGAATCTGGATGAGATGGATCACCTTAATATGGGTCAAATGATACATCATCATCATCATCATCATCATCATCATCAAATTCCAAATACAGAGAAATTCGATTTGAACGGAAGAGGAGAGTTTCTTTTATACCGTTCCATTGTTCCAATTCCAATTCAACAGCCATCTTCCTGCCTCCCACGTGATCCTGCTGTTGACAAGAGTTTGCTGGTCAGTTTCTAATCTGTATAGGCGGCCGAACAGAAGCTTTAGAGGTTTGCCACCGAGCCAAGATTCGTCCCAAAATTTTGTATCCTTTCCATCACCAATGACTTTGATAAATGAGTTGCTGAAATTAACACCCACTTTTTCAATATCACTACCTTCACGAAGAATGTTAGTCCACACACCACTTTTCCCTTGAACCCGGTTAAGGGCCGAGGGAGGAAGTAGTCCGTGATCACCATTAATGCTTTTTAAAACTTTTACCCAAAGTGAATTTGGTTTGTTTTTAACTCGCCAAAACCACTTCCCCAAGAGAGTAAGATTTTTAGCACGAAGAGATCCAATGTTTAGACCTCCTTCACCGTACGGTAAAAGAGAGTCTTCCCATTTGACCCAAATTAATTTTCTACACTCACCCGACCCACCCCAAAAAAAGTTCATACGAATATTCTCAAGTGAATTAATGACACGCACAGGAGCTCGAAAGAGTGAGAATTAGTATAACGGTAAACTACTAAGTACCGATTTGACTGACGTTAACCTTCCACCAAAAGAGACCGTTTTAGCCTTCCAATTCCCAAGTTTTGTATTGAATTTATCAATCACGAGAGATCAATTTTCTATACGATTCATTTACGCCCGATGGGAATACCTAGATAGGTAAAGGGGAGTTCACCCACTTTAAACTCGACCCGATATGCCATGGATTCAACTTCATTTGCTTGAACACCAAGTCCATACATAACACTTTTATGGTAGTTGATTCTCAAACTCGATGCCTTTTCAAAACAACATAATAATTTCACGAGGTTACTAATGTTTTGTCGATCCCATTCGCCTAAGAAAATTGTGTTGTCCGCGTACTGGAGATGCGATATCAATACCTAATCTAAACCAATCTCAACACCTTTGAATAAGCCACAATTAATCGCATTCTTGGTTAATAGATTTAAACCTTCAGCCGCGATAATGAAGAGGAAGGGTGACAACGGATCACCTTGTCTAACGCCCATTTCAATTGAGAATTCACCCGTCGGGGATCCGTTTACAAGTATGGAAATTGAACTCGATTTGAGGCAAGCATAGATCCATCTCCTCCACTGATCACCAAACCTCATTCTTCTCATCATCTCTAATAAGAAATCCCAATTGAGGCTATCAAAAGCCTTTTCAAAGTCGACTTTAAAGATGAGACTTTTGCTTTTCTTTTTGGTAAGATAGTCGATAGCCTCATTTGTAATGAGGGCGCCATCTAGAATGAATCTCCCTTTAATGAAGGCGTTTTGTTCGACACCAATGAGCTTTAGGATGACCTTTCTAATACGGATCGAAAGAACCTTGGCGAGGATCTTGTAATAGCTTCCTATCAAGCTAATCGGCCTAAAATCATTGAGACACAGGGGATCCAAAATCTTTAGGACAAGCGTGATAAATGATGCATTGCACCCTTTAGAAGTTTCACATTTATCCCAAAACCAATTAAGAGCCTTAAGAAGATCATCTTTTATTAAACCCCAATGCAATTTAAAGAATTTAAATTTAATCCCGTCCGGACCCGGCGCTTTAGAGATTCCACATTCATTGACAGCATCTAGGACCTCGGATTCAGTGAACCTAGCCTCGATTTTAGCAGCCTCCTCTATGGTAATATGATCGAACTGAATAGAATGGCCAGCCTGGACAGAATGCTGACTAGGAACAGGTTTGTTCTGTATACCGCTGCTTTGCTGTTTCGAAAACAATTTCTTAAAATGTGAGAGAGCTGCAACTTTAATAGTTGTAGGATCTTCACACCATGAGCCCTCAATATTTAAACCACGAATGTTGCGTTTCGAGTATCTCCTCTTGATGATAGTGTGGAAATACTTTGTGTTCTCGTCCCCTTCCAAGTTCCATTTGTCATGAGACTTTTGCTTCGCCATATTTGTCTTAACCTTTTCTTTTCCGATCCATTCCTTTCTAATGTTTAACCAAGTCTCCCGTTCGCTATCATTTAGGTTCCTGATTTCCGCAATTAATTCCCATTTTGTAGCATTATTTCTTAGCTCGTTGATTTCCTCTTCAAGTTGCCCAAGATTCTTCGAACCCCACTCATTTAATGCGAATTTGACACTTTTGAGTTTATTACGGAATATGCAATCAAGTCTCTCCTCTTCCACATTAACACACCAAGCTTTCTTGACTATGTTGTCTGATCTGTCCGCATCCAACCACTCATCAAAAATCTTCGTTGGTTTGGGACGAAAATCTATTTCTTTATCTCTTAGAATTTGAGGGCAATGGTCCGATAACTTCATTTCAAGAGCCAATGTCGATAAGTTCCCCCAAGCTTAACTTGACTTCTCGGAGACTAAGAACCTATCAAGCTTACTAAATTTAAGGTCATTATCACAAATTCTTGTGAAGCGTTTGCCACCCAACGGGATGTCCAGTAGTCGAGACTTATTGATGAACTCATTAAACCAACTTGCCCTTCTATCCATGAATACACAATTTTGTCTCTCTGACTCATCGCGTACTTCATTGAAATCACCGCCAAGAATCCAAGCCACATCATGATCACCTAAGAAAGTTTCAAGACTTGCCCACATTTTTAATTTGTTAGAATCCTCGAGAGGGCCATAGATGTAACAACCCATCTTTTTCCGTTACTATCGTTACTTGTCCGTTAAATATTTAACGGTGATTACTTAGACTTTATGTGTTTAATAAAATTAAATGCATACTTGATCCTAGTGGATTACTTGAATTAATATGTTATATTAATCTATGAACTTGTTTCGGATAGCGAAATAACTAGAAAACGTTACGATTAAGTTAATCGCCTAGAAAGCTTTTCAGTTTACGAAACTTAGAAAAACGAGAAAATAATTATTTTTAATAATTAATGACTTTACGAATAACTTATTTAATTTATTATTTATTTAGTAAATTAAACTCGGTGATTTCGTTTCAACGACTAGTTAACGCTCCGAAGACCCGGTACGGTTAACGACACTCGAAACGGACTATGCGCATACAAGAAAGTAAGCAAAACGAGCCCATGAACCCTCCTAGTGGGCCATTCGGCCGAATCCCCTCCCCATCACCTTATTGGAATTTGTTTTGGACTTGTTGGCCCTTTTGTCTAATTAATTAGTGTTTTGGCCCTAACTATATAAGGTAATTATATCACTGCACTCCATATTATTCCCAACCCTAACATGAACGACCAAAAACCCTCCTCCTTGGCCTCTTTTCAGGTAGATCATCATCATCATCACCATCACCATAGCCACCATCAAAACTCAAAATTAGGGCAAGTCTCGTGCATCAAAGTTGTTGCTTTCGTCGTTCTACAGGCGTACATACTTACAATTTGTGTTTTTAAGGTATAATTGATAACCCTAATTATTTTAGATCGGATTTTTATTCAATTAGGGAAAGTCTTGTGTTGTCGTTTATCATTTAATTGATCAATTGATGTTGTTTGCATGAAAAACGAATTTTGTATCTTATTGATATGATAAAATTGAATTGTGGAATGATATTGTAATGTGTTTAGGTGAAAAGGTATAAAAAACTATTGAATTTGGACTTTGATTTTGCTTGATTTCGTTATCGTATGCTCAAGTTATGATTAATCGAAGTTTCGTTAGGGTTTCACATGATATACGAATTTTCAGAGTTGTGTGCTTTATGATTTGGCTAATGAAAAGTGTACTACTATAATCTTTGTGAAAAATCATGCATGTTAGACTTAATATTTGCATCAAAAGCTTTTGTGATGTTCTCGGTGCGTTAAAACGAAGATTCGTGTTTTAAAGAGAGCTGAAACTGTTTTCGAATGTGAAAGAAAATGTCTATAGTGAACTAGAAATTGATTTAGGATTTGATCTTCTGGAATATTTTAGTTTATATGTTCCTTGATGTTTTTCATTTGTATGTCAACTTGTGAAAACTTGATTTGCCATGAGATATATGCACTACTAAGTGATGTGTTTATTTCTTGACTAAAACTAAAAGGTCTGTAAAGATAGTTTTTGTATGAACAGGCTAAAGATATGTCTTTGATTATTTTATCACTAAAACTATGGGATGTCTGGAGTAATCTCCAATTGTCCGTTCTTCAAAATCTATTTTCTATATTTTTTGAGAAATGTTTCAAAACTGACGCGCGTGCTGAAACTGATTTAGTAAACCAAAACTAGACCTCTTCTGATATCCGACTTTTAGACATCGTATGAGGGTCGGGTTAGACTTTTTAGAATTAATTTTGAGTATAGTTGTGATCTGGAGATTTCCATGATTTTATGAATTATGTGCTATGAGTTGTTTTATCTTTTTACGATGTACGTATTTTAAAGGCATGTGTTAAACTGCGAATGTATAATTTATTTAACTATGAGCTGTAAAGTGATACTTGACCTAGGTTTAACATGTTGACCATGTTTGCATAACCTACTAAGATGTTTGACTTTAGTTGACCACTTTGATCGAGTTGACTTTTGAGTTGACTTTGGTTGACTTGCTTGGATTAGTTGACTTTTACTTGCTTGTTGAGTCAGTCTGAGCACTAGGACTTTGCGTACACTATGGGTTGACATAGTGTGACCTATATGTGTATACTTAAGATGATTTATCTGACTAGGTTGCGTTGTTCGGTCGAGATTGTTCGACTACAGTACGATTTACTAAGACGTTTTTAGTGCTTTTGCTAAGGTGAGTCTACAGTCCCTTTTTCAGCAACATTTTTAGGATGACATACATACCGCTTTTGAAACTATTTCTTAAATTGTTTTTACAATTATTTTACATATTAGGCACGAGTAACTTACCAGAATATACATATGAGTTCAGATCAAAAATCCCTTAGCTTGATTATATTAGTTACTTTATGTAAGCTCGACTTATAGGGACGGTACCGTTAGGTTTGACAAATCTCATCGCAACATAACTGGTGCTTATTTTGTTGTTACTTGTACACTTGATCGGTGTATGCTTAGATATGGTAAAAGGAAGACGTGTAGCTTAACTATCCGCAAAGGTTAAAGCTTTATAATCAAGTGCTCATGATAAGTGTATACTTTTACGAAGCTTTTCAGAAATCTCGTGGCCTAACTTACGATGAATATTACTTAAACTTGATGTTTACAAAATAGAAACTAGACATGTTAATGTCTTCCAGCAGTTGAAACAAAAAGAACTTTTTGATGTCACTCACAGTTGAAACTTGACATCTTACAAACAGTTTATTACTTAGCATTTGCTATACGCAAACTTTTGAGATTAAACCTTAGTCGTGCATCAGATAAATGATTTTGAGAAATGATTTTAGACAAACGATTTATGGAAACTGTTTTATGAAACATACGAGAACTATTTACCCAAACCTGTAGATTCACTCAACTTTATGTTGATCCGTTTTGAATGTTTTATCTCAGGTATTAGTTGCTTCCACTGTAGAACATTGCTGTTGTGTAGAAGTCAAGCCAAGCATTGGGACCAGAGTTAATACACTGTTAGTGGATTCTGACGGGGTATTACATTTGACTCACAATGGTAAGAAGTATGAATGGACTGAGCTTCATGAGTCTGCATTTCAGTTGTTAAAAGAGAAATTAACTACTGTACCGATTTTGTCTTTGCCCGAGGGAACCGAGGACTTTGTGATTTATTGTGATGCTTCACGACAGGGTTTGGTTGCGTGTTGATGCAACGGAAGAAAGTGATTGCCTATGGATAACAACAACTAAAGGTACATGAACATAATTATACGACGCATGATTTAGAACTTGGTGTCGTGGTCTTTGTAGTGACCCGAACTTTTCCATGATTATATATTAAATGAAATTGATATATACATGATTAAATGTTTCCAACATGTTAAGCAATCGAACTTGTTAAGGCTTGATTAATTGAAATAAGTTTCATGTAGACAATTGACCACCCACGTTGACCGGCGATTCACAAATGTTAAAAACTTGTAAAAACTACATGATTGTAAGACCCTAATTTCTGTTTCAGATAAATGGGACGCCGTCCAAATGTTGGGACGCCGTCCAAGAATGAAAGTTGGGACGCCGTCCAATGGTTGGGACGCCGTCCAACATAACTACGGGCCAGCTGTTATTTTATTTTAAAAAGGGGTAAAATGGTAAATTCACTTGGATGCCGGTTTAGAGCCTTTGAGGCTGGTTCCTTGGTCATTTGTGGATGATATTTCATCCTCAAAAACACTCTCAACCTTATCTAGAGAGAGAGGAGAGTTTTAGAGAGAGAGAGAGGTGGATTTGGAGAAGAAGGAGTCAGATTCTCGCAAAAGCTCGGGTTCTAAAGTTGTTCATCTCACTCCTAGCTACGTTGTGGTGGTATTGATAAGCTCAAACTCCGAATTTCATTTGTTAAATTTGATATTCAAGTTAGGGTTTTGAGTTAGTTTGTTGTGAAACCCTTTTAGGTGATGAAATGGGTTTATGGTGACTAGTTATTCTTGTTACTTGGCGGGTTTTGGGTCGATTGACGATTTGGCCTTGATTAGGGTTTGATTTGGAGTTTAATCACTAGGATTAGTGATTATGGAAGTGTTGGAACCCTTTTGGGTGAGTTTGGTTAACTAATTTTAAAATGGGTCAAAATTAGGGTTTTGGTGTCAAATTGGGTAAGACACGTGTTTAACACTTGTGTTCGGGTTTAATCGGTGTGTTAGGACCATTTTCACTCGTGTTAGTGATTATTTGGTTAGTTTGGGCACGGTTTGTGCTTGGAGGTGCATTTGGGTCGAAATTTGCATTAAGTGTAAATTGGGTTGGTTTGTAAGTCAACCCTAATTGTGTTGTTTGTAATGTGATAATGGAATAGGTACTTTCCATTGACGGGTTGCGGATTATTCGGAGGCATTCATCAAGACGACAAGGTGAGTGTTAATATCCTGTATGCATATGTATGTGTAGGATGGGTGCGGGTCGGGTGAAGTGATTCTCGGCTATAGAGCTCACTTCACATATAGGTGGATTTGATGGACTTTTGTATGAGTTCAATTGGCACGGTTGTGCGTTTTGGTTGACCACCTTTGGCGAGGTACACGTTTTGTGTGTACGTTATCACACGTGTTTATAATGTGGAGTATATAACCCCAATGGCGAAGGGTTGATATTGTTGTAATGTGGATAACCCCGATGTGGTAGATTTTATAATCCCGTGACCGTGGGTTTTGAATTGGAGAAGTGGATCTCGTGTAGTTCGGATTCACGATGACGCGTGTAGTTCGGTCATCTTATTGGAAATGAATCTCGTGTAGTTCGGATTCATGGTGACTAGTGTAGTTCGGTCATCTTATTGAGGTAGTAATCTCGTGTGGTTTCGGATTACTAAGGCTCGTGTAGTTCGACCAACCTCGAAGTTGTGAAGATAGTAATCTCGTGTGGTTTCAGATTACTAAGGCTCTTGTAGTTCGGCCAATCTTCATTGTGGCATTTGGTATTCGGTAATGGGTTAAGGGGTTAACCTTATTCATTTTATATTTTTATATATTAATGTATTATTGTGTTGTAGCTAACCCTCCGGGTGTAGCTTATTGGCATTGTTCACATCGTCGTTGGTGAACTTACACTTTGTTGATATCTTTAGCTTGTTGCTTAGAGGTAGTACGGTATGCTTAGTGTAGTTACCTTATACATGGATGCTTCGGTATGCGGTATTTGATATTTGTGTGGCGTGGCCATTTTATACATATATATGTATGTAGTATATTATCATTCATTAAGCGTTAGCTTACCCTCTCGTTGTTTACTTTTTTATAGATTGCACGGATGCGGTGGCTCGGGTAAGCGCGGGGACTAGTGGACTTGTGTAGTTGCTTTAGAAGACTTGCTTTTGGATTTGATTAGGATTGGGTAGCGTGTCCCCAATCCCATGCTCGGTCTATGTTTTTGTATAAACTAATGGGTCGAAATAGTCACTTGTGGTATTTTGGGTCGATGTGGGCTCGGTGTAAAAAAACTCAGTTTTTATTGTGAAAAACTCTTAGTTTAAACTATTGTAATCTATTGTGAAAGTGTTTTGGTTTAAAAGTGTCGGGAAGCGGGTTTTCGCCCGCGTGTGTTCGAAAAACTGATCAGAATATTTTAGTACATCTGGACGCCGTCCCAGATGGCTGGACGCCGTCCCTGTCTTAAGTGCTGGACGCCGTCCAAGCTTTTGGATGCCGTCCAGATCAACTATTCCAGATTTTTTTTTTTTTTGTGGCACATTTTTGGAAGGTTAACGGGTTGGGTTGTTACAAGTGGTATCAGAGCATGGTCTAAGGGATTTAGGTGACTTGAGATAGGTGCCTAGACTTAGACTTTTGTGTGTGCTTAATTTGTTGCAGGACTTGTACGATTACGGGTCAAAATGGGTTAGTTAGTGCCTTGTTTATAGGTTGACTAACGTTATATTAGTAATGCGGATATTATTAATATATTTGTGTTGTGATAATAATTCTCGCGTATGTGCATATCGCGTAGAATTTTGTTTGTGTTTGTTTGTATCATCGAGCGAGGCGGTTGTTGTACTAACGAGTGGATACGGCGTGTGTGCGTAATAAGGACTTGCAAACCTTATTACGGGTGCAAATCGTGTCTAACAAGTGATGTACGATGAGTGTTTAGCAAGATGGGGCGTTGTGGAGTGTGTGTTTTATACGTTCGTGATCTAATCGCTTTGCGTTCCTTAGAATGGCTACGGGAAATGGGATCGAGACGAACGACATGGAGTTTAACTCTAGAGTTGCGGCCGCCGTTGCGGAGCAAATGAGTGTGTTTCGAGAAGAAATGGATAGGAAGTATTCCGAATTTCGGGGTGGTAGTGAAATGGAGCGTTGTCTTAAGAGCTTCATGAGGACTAAACCCCCGATGTATGACAGGAAGCCGGATCCATTGATAAGCACAACTTGAATCTCGGATGTCGAAGGGTGTTTTCGTACTATTGAATGCCCTCCCGAGAAAAAGACGAGACTCGCTACTAGTTTGTTGCGGGGTAGGGTGAAGGATTGGTTGGATGGTAAGATTGATCTTGTCGGTGGTGAACCATTTATGGCTTTATCGTGGGACGAGTTTAAGAAGGAATTCTTCGAGGAGTTCCGAACTTCAGCCGATTTATCAGAAATGCATAATGAGTTGCGAAATTTGCAACAAGGTTCTATGGATTTGAATACTCTCAAGACGACCTTTATGGCGAAGGCTCGTTTTTGCCCGGAGTATTTAGGGAATGATCATTTGTTGATGGAGGATTTCTATCGGACTTTGAATGATGACTTGAAGAGTAAGATTAGCCGGGGTTACACGAAGTCGTTTGCGGAATTATTCGCGGTGGCTAGAGGTTTTGAGTCGTATACGCGATCAAAGATTGGTGAGCCTTCAAGTGAGAGAAGGGTTGTTTCGTATGGTGCTCCGAGTAAGAGGACTAAGGTTCCGAGTGTGAGCACAGGTGGTACGCAGATAGGTATACCGGATTCTAGTACGTCTTGATGTTACAATTATGGCGTGAGGGGTCACAAGTCGTGGGAATGTTCGGTGCCAAAGGGTGATGGCATGGAGTGCTTCAACTGCCAAGAAGAAGGACATCGTAAGTCGGAATGTCCCAAGTTAGCGGGGACAGGTGCGGCAAGGAGACGTTAAGGTACGTTTCATTTTAATAAATATGTCCTTTGATTATTTATTATGTGCCGTTGAGTTGAGTTTATTAGATGCATTATGTTGTGCATGTTATTGATATGGGTGACGTTCCTAAAGGAAGTACCCTATGGTGACGTTTCGATTGTCGGGCGAAGGGCGTAAGACTTGGTGCAACCAAGCATTCCTTAGTATTGGGAATTGTTTCTACCAAGCCATGGAAATGGGTTTTGGTGTTTGATTGTTAAGCGCGTGTTCGCTATAGTGTGGAAGTTGATGAACTATGAGGTTCGTCGGGTGGTTGGAACCCGAAAAAGATCGAGTGTTTGATCTCGATGTATGTTGGTAAAGGAGTCTACGTGACGCGACACTAGGTGCCTCTTTTATACCTACTAGCGTGGTGTTCAACTCTGATTGTGTTGCGGTTACATTGTACTTAGGGTACCGAAGTGAAACCCTTAGGTACATGAGTGATCGGGTGAAATTTGACAAACTAAAGCAATTGGATGATTGCGAGAGTAGAGTGGTGTAATTTGCGGTACACTTTTCGTTCGAAGTGTTTAAGAATTGGTTGAAATCCTTCGTATGCTCAAGGTGGGAGCAAGATGTGGTGATGGGTCGTGTGAACCCAATTTTTGGTAAAGTCTACCTTTGGTAGCATAGTACGGTTGTACGAGATGCGGTTATGTGATGTAGTTCCAAGTGGGGGAGTTACACTCCCGCCCGAGGAAGTTTTAGTGTGAGATTTCGGATGACCTTTTAGTAAGATCCGAAAATTGTGTTGTGACCTAGTTTGGTCGATTTGTGGTAGATTACAATTTCGGATAAATTGTACTTATGGTTTTGGATGTAAGTTACCACCGAGGTGGTAATGTGGTAAATCTTGTTGAGAGATAAAGGACGTGTTTGGCGAGCGAGGTGAAATCCCTCGATTAAGGGATGTGTGTATCGGATTCTCTTTTAGAGAACTATTGTTGGGTACCTATGTTTGATATAGGCGGTTCTTGCTCGATTGTGTGAATGGTTAGTGGTATCCGTTAGGATTCACTATGGCATAGCAGAGCGCGATGTTACGCTACTCGTTGTTCGAGGCCAAAAGGGCGTTGATTGATGAAGCATGACTTTCGAAGTCCGCTGACTTCATCATGGTATTGGTGACTGATGAAGCATGACCTTTAGGGTCCGCTGACTTCATCATGGGAGTATGCGATTGGTAGAGCATGACCTTCGGGGTCCGCTGACTTCATCATGAGCGAGGTGTTATATCGGTGGAGCATGACCTTCGGGGTCCGCTGACTTCATCCGGTGCAGAGATTGGTGAAGTATGATCTTCGGGTCCGCTGACTTCATCATGGTAGTGGATTGCGTGTGGTTTCGGATTCACGATGACGCGTGTGGTTTCGGTCATCTTATTGTGGAAGTGAGTCGCGTGTAGTTCGGATTCACAAATGACTAGTGTGGTTTCGGTCATTGTATTGAGGAGTGAGTCTCGTGTAGTTCGGATTCACAAATGACTCGTGTAGTTCGGTCATTCCTCCGGGATAGTGACTCTCGTGTAGTTCGGATTCACTATGGCGCATGTAGTTCGGCCATTCCCGATTGTTGTTGTGGTGAAGGTAGTGAGTCGCGTGTAGTTCGGATTCACTAAGGTGCGTGTGTTTTCGGCCAGCCTTCGTATTGTTGGATGTGTGAGCACCGATGGGAAATTCGAGTACCATCTCCGTGTGCGATTGGATATGCGTTGACCATGAGTTAGTGTTATATGTCGTTGTACACTAACGGATGTTGTGTGATCTATCGGTTGTTTTATACACCGATGGTGGGGTCGTAAGGACCATGATGTTTGATCTATCGGTTGTTTGATACACCGATGGTGGGGTCGTGAGGACCATGTTGTGGTATGATTAGTGATGCGATAGCCGTGTTTCGCTCACATGTTGTTACGGGTATGACGATCGTCGATTTTGTACACCTTGGGGATCTAGCGTTGCCATAGTCGTTTGGGCGCTATCGGTTTTAACCGATTGGATTATGATGTTACGGTAGTTGCGTATTGGTCGTATTGCGCACTACAAGGGATGTTTAGTGGTAAGTGTTATTCGTAGGGATTCGTTTGGATCGGTCTTTATCGTTTCGGGTTGTTGACCTTGGATTGAGACTTGGTTGCTTTTAGCATTGTACTCGGTAAGGGTACGCTAAGGGGTTTATATCTCGGTTCGAGATTGGTTGAGTTTTTCCCGATGTGAGGGATGGAGCATGGTCTTGGTGCTCGAAGTGTGATTTGATAAATCGCGTGCGACGATTTCGGTTGTTAAAGGTGATTCATGGGGAAGAGTTGCCTAGGAAACTCGGATTGGGGCTATGTTTGAGGACCGTTGAGTGAGGTCTGTTCGATTACGTGTTGCAGATCGCGAGGACGCGATCGTGTTTAAGTGGGGGAGAGTTGTAAGACCCTGATTTCTGTTTCAGACAAATGGGACGCCGTCCAAATGTTGGGACGTCGTCCAAGAATGAAAGTTGGGACGCCGTCCAATGGTTGGGATGCCATCCAACATAACTACGGGCCAGCTGTTATTTTATTTTAAAAAGGGGTAAAATGGTAAATTCACTTGGATGCCGGTTTGGAGCCTTCAAGGCTGGTTCCTTGGTCATTTGTGGATGATATTTCATCCTCAAAAACACTCTCAACCTTATCTAGAGAGAGAGGAGAGTTTTAGAGAGAGAGAGAGAGAGGTGGATTTGGAGAAGAAGGAGTCGAATTCTCGCAAAAGCTCAGGTTCTAAAGTTGTTCATCTCGCTCCTAGCTACGTTGTGGTGGTATTGGTAAGCTGAAACTCCGAATTTCATTTGTTAAATTTGATATTCAAGTTAGGATTTTGAGTTAGTTTGTTGTGAAACCCTTTTAGGTGATGAAATGGGTTTATGGTGACTAGTTATTCTTGTCACTTGGCGAGTTTTGGGTCGGTTGACGATTTGGCCTTGATTAGGGTTTGATTTGGAGTTTAATCACTAGGATTAGTGATTATGGAAGTGTTGGAACCCTTTTGGGTGAGTTTGGTTAACTAATTTTGAAATGGGTCAAAATTAGGGTTTTGGTGTCAAATTGGGTAAGACACGTGTTTAACACTTGTGTTCGGGTTTAATCGGTGTGTTAGGACCATTTTCACTCGTGTTAGTGATTATTTGGTTAGTTTGGGCACGGTTTGTGCTTGGAGGTGCATTTGGGTCGAAATTTGCATTAAGTGTACATTGGGTTGGTTTGTAAGTCAACCCTAATTATGTTGTTTGTAATGTGATAATGGAATAGGTACTTTCCATTGACGGGTTGCGGATTATTCGGAGGCATTCATCAAGACGACAAGGTGAGTGTTAATATCCTATATGCATATGTATGTGTAGGATGGGTGCGGGACGGGTGAAGTGATTCTAGGCTATAGAGCTCACTTCTGATATAGGTGGATTTGATGGACTTTTGTATGAGTCCAATTGGCACGGTTGTGCGTTTTGGTTGACCACCTTTGGCGAGGTACACGTTTTGTATGTACGTTATCACACGTGTTTGTGATGTGGAGTATATAACCCCAATGGCGAAGGGTTGATATTGTTGTGATGTGGATAACCCCGATGTGGTGGATTTTATAATCCCGTGACTGTGGGTTTTGAATTGGAGAAGTGGATCTCATGTAGTTCGGATTCACGAGGACGCGTGTAGTTCGGTCATCTTATTGGAAATGAATCTCGTGTAGTTCGGATTCATGGTGACTCGTGTAGTTCGGTCATCTTATTGAGGTAGTAATCTCGTGTGGTTTCGGATTACTAAGGCTCGTGTAGTTCGGCCAACCTCGAAGTTGTGAAGATAGTAATCTCGTGTGGTTTCGGATTACTAAGGCTCGTGTAGTTCGGCCAATCTTCATTGTGGCGTTTGGTATTCGGTAATGGGTTAAGGGGTTAACCTTATTCGTTTTATATTGTTATATATTAATGTATTGTTGTGTTGTAGCTAACCCTCCGGGTGTAGCTTATTGGCGTTGTTCACATCGTCGTTGGTGAACTTACACTTTCTTGATATCTTTAGCTTGTTGCTTAGAGGTAGTACGGTATGCTTAGTGTAGTTGCCTTATACATGGATGCTTCGGTATGCGGTATTTGATATTTGTGTGGCGTGTCCATTTTATACATATATATGTATGTAGTATATTATCATTCACTAAGCGTTAGCTTACCTTCTCGTTGTTTACTTTTTTATAGATTACACGGATGCGGTGGCTCGGGTAAGCGCGGGGACTAGTGGACTTGCGTAGTTGCTTTAGAAGACTTGCTTTTGGATTTGATTAGGATTGGGTAGCGTGTCCCCAATCCCATGCTCGGTCTATGTTTTTGTATAAACTAATCGGTCGAAATAGTCACTTGTGGTATTTTGGGTCGATGTGGGCCCGGTGTCATAAAACTCGGTTTTTATTGTGAAAAACTCTTAGTTTAAACTATTGTAATCTATTGTGAAAGTGTTTTGGTTTAAAAGTGTCGGGAAGCGGGTTTTCGCCCCTGTGTGTTCGAAAAACTGATCAGAATGTTTTAGTACATCTGGACGCCGTCCCAGATGGCTGGACGCCGTCCCAGTCTTAAGTGCTGGACGCCGTCCAAGCTTTTGGACGCCGTCCAGATCAACTGTTCCAGAATTTTTTTTTTTTGTGGCACATTTTCGGAAGGTTAACGGGTTGGGTTGTTACAATGATGATATATATATATATATATATATATATATATATATATATATATATATATATATATATATATATATATATATATATATATATATATATATAGATAGAGAGAGAGAGAGAGTTAACATGAGATTATGATAAGTAAGTATCTTAATAAGTATATTAAAAATGAGTTATATACATAAAAATGAGACTATTGAATTAAGAAACTCGAAACGATATATATAACGAGTATTGTTATAACAACGTCTTACTAAATACATATGTATCGTATTAAGATATTGATACACTATGTTTAACATGATAAAAATGATAATTAAATATATCATTAAGTGTGTTAACAATGAACTACATATGTAAAACATGACTACTAACTTAAGAATTTTGAAACGAGTTATATATGTAACGATTATCGTTGTAACGATATTTTAATATATATATATATATATATATATATATATATATCGTATTAAGATATATTAATACACTATGTTATCATGTTAACATAACAATTTAACATCTCATTAAGTATAATAATAATGGATTAATTACATTTAACAAGATCGTTAACTTAAAGGTTTCGAAACAAGACTTACATGTAACGACTAACGATGACTTAACGACTCAGTTAAAATGTATAAACATGTAATGTATTAAGATGTATTAATACACTTTTGGAAGACTTCAAGACACATATCAAAATACTTGTACTTAACAAAATTGGTTACAATTGCATTCTCATACATTTGCATCAAGAATTCTACTCGTATTCATTCGGTACTCGTACTCGTACAATACCCAGCTTCTAGTTGTATATACTATTGGTATATACACTCAATGATCAGCTCCTTACCAGCCTTAATGAGTCATCAAACATGTGGGAACCATTCTTTGTAATCTAGTATGAATTATTTAGCAAGATTACAAAAATATTATAAATCATTCATGAATTATTTACAAAAAAAAAAAAACAAACTTACACATCCTTTATATCTAATCCATATACCACGACCCAAAACACATACAAACACCTTCACTCTTCAATTTTCTTCATCTAATTGATCTCTCTCAAGTTCTATCTTCAAGTTCTAAGTATTCTTCATAAATTCTATAAGTTCTAGTTTCATAAAATCAAGAATACTTTCAAGTTTGCAAGTCTACTTTCAAGCTTTCTAATCCATTCCAAGAAATCATCTTGTTGGGATTTAACAAGTTTCATAATACTTTAAAATATTTTAAGAAACAAATTAAAGCGGAAGCATGTAAGTATTACCATTTAAAACTTGTATTTCTTTAACCAATTAAAGTTAAACCCAATTAGGATCAAGTTATGAAATATGCTTACAAACTACAAGTATGAAAAGAGATTATACCTTCTCCAAGCTAGGTCGTAAGTGATGAAGATGATGATGATGAATGGAGCTCCAAAACAATGAAACCTCAAGTTGTTATACCCCAAGCTAACCACCAACACCCTTGCCTTTAGTTAGGATTTTATTTACACTTGAAGATTGCTTGAAAAAAAAATGAAATGAATCCCTTTTGAGCTCCTAAAGGCCACGGCCTAGACAGCAATGGAAGAGGGATTGTGCAGTTTTTTTCAAGTTGTTTTGATGTGTTTTCAATGTGTCTTAAGTCTCCAAGATGTCTTGGTACTTATGCATATGGAGAATGAGAATGTTTTTGACCCAGAAAGGAATCTAGTGCATGTGAGCTTCAACTCCCATGCCACTCTCATTAGTTTATAAAATTTATTTTATAAAAGTTAAATTTTATAAAATTTGTTTTATAAAACTTCCATATTAATATTTATGTACACTATATTATATAAAACCCATTTATATAAAATGTAACATAAATTTATTAATTATTTAACCTATAAATAATTAAATCCATATTATGTAAATTATTCCATAATTTATATATATATACACATCAAGTAATATTTAAGAAAACCATTTTTCTTAAAGTTCAAGTGTCGCGTATTTAATCAACGATCCATTCGCTAAGATCAAATATGAATAAGGTGTCGGTAAGCTTGTTATTGGGTATGACCCGACTTGGGTCATAACACATTAGCCACATTAATTAAATATGTCTCTCGGGCATACGAAAAACCTTCAATCTCCCACTTGCACGAGAAACATAAGAAATTTAATGCAAGCGATGGATACCACCTAACGACCGTCCATCACCCCCAACATGTTATGACTTTGTGCCATTCAATAACATCATCCCTTTCGAGTTCCCATCTCGTATATGATTAGGTGAATCTTTCATCATTTCCTTTCGTCCTAGATGTCATGTTAAATCCAAGAGATACAGAGTGATCACTCTCTTCTAGATTTAACTTTATCAGGCCTTAGACATCTGACTCTCAACGAATAAGAGGGACAAATTCCATCTTGACTACATACGTCCTAAATATATACCTTGCATTATGCCTGAGCTCTTCCTTGTGAACTACCATATTTCAGAATAGCGAAGGAAAGAATCAAGGCACAATACTTGGTAAATATCCGAACCCAATATGTATCTCAGGTCAGAGGATACAATGATATTCGCCTTTACTCAAGATTTCATGTGATCAACCACGAAGGCTCTATTCAGTGAATCTTGAGAGCGGGTCTTCCAATATTTGTATCCCACAAATATCTATGAACCTTGGTAGCAACCTTGCTCCACATTCAACCTGAATGTATACCAATCCAAGTTCATAATAGTCTAAACCTCACACTTGTTCCCACAAATGTAATCGACTACGGAATTTAGAATAATACTTTATTCATGGATAAAATATGCAAAATAGGAACATAACTCAAAATAAATTAATACCATAATTATATTAATGAGTTTGAACAATTTCGTTCAATTATAATACTTAAAACAGATCATGACCAATCACTAGAATATCGAAGCCCTAATGCACAAACATGTCCTGCATGTTTTGATCCATGTAAGAGCTTCGTGAGAGGATCCGCTATATTAAGATCTGTGTGAACTTTGCGAATACATATCTTTCCCTTTTCAACTTCATCCCTTATGTAGTTGAATCTCCGCTCAATGTGACGGGTCTTTTGGTGAGCACGAGGTTCTTTGATTTGAGCAATCGCACCCTCGTTGTCACAAAAGATCTCAAGAGGGTCCTGAATGGAAGGGACTACTCCTAAGTCGTCGATGAATTTCTTCATCCATGCAGCTTCCTGAGCTGCCAATGATGCGGCGATGTACTCCGACTCTGTAGTGGATAATGCAACAACATCCTGTTTAGAACTCTTCCAAGAGACTGCACCTCCATTTAACGTGAAGACATAACCGGATTGTGATCGAGAATCATCTCGATCAGTTTGGAAACTCGCGTCCACGTAACCTTTTACAGCGAGTTCCTCCTCACCAGACCCGTATATCAGAAACATATCCTTAGTCCTCCTAAGGTATTTCAATATACTTTTAACAGCAACCCAATGACTGTTTCCTGGGTTATTCTGGTATCTACTTGTCAGGCTAAGAGCGCATGACACATCCGGTCTAGTGCATATCATTGCATACATGATTGACCCAATAGCAGATGCATAAGGGACCTTCTTCATTCTCTCCTGTTCATCTTTCGTGGTGGGGCACTGAGATGAACTAAGGAGCGTTCCTCTTTGAATAGGTACCAAACCTTTCTTAGAGTTCTCCATCTTGAACCTTTTCAAGACCTTTTCAATGTATGCACTTTGATTCAAACCTATCAGTTTCTTGGATCTATCCCTGTAGATCCCAATCCCCAAAACGTATTGTGCTTCTCCAAGATCCTTAATGGAGAAGCATTTACTTAGCCAAGTTTTAACACCTTGCATTGCCGGAATATCATTTCCAAATAACAATATATCATCCACATATAGTACAAGGAACATGATAGTGCTCCCACTAGCTTTCTTATATACACAAGCTTCATCACCATTTTTAATGAAGCCAAATTTCTCGGCCTCCTCATTAAAACGATGATTCCACATTCTAGATGCTTGTTTCAATCCGTAGATTGACTTCTTTAACTTGCATACCTTCTTAGGATATTTCGGATCAACAAAACCTTCAGGCTGAACCATATAGACATCTTCCACAAGATATCCATTTAGGAAAGCGGTCTTGACATCCATTTGCCATATTTCATAATCATAATGAGCAGCAATGGCAAGTAATATCCTAATAGACTTTAACATTGCCACAGGCGAAAAAGTTTCATCATAGTCAATCCCTTGAGTTTGAGTGAAACCTTTTGCTACAAGTCTAGCTTTATATGTATCCAAGTTTCCATGTATGTCGGTTTTCATTTTGAAAAGCCATTTACAATCAACTAGCCTTGAGCCAGTAGGTTGTTCAACAAGTTCCCAAACTTGGTTGTCATACATGGATTGCATCTCAGCGTTCATGGCTTCCTGCCATTTATCTTTATCAATCCTTGATAAAGCATCTTGGTAGTTTGTTGGTTCATCCAAATCAACCACATAGCAACCATCCATGAGAAACCCATATCTCTCAGGAGGATTACTAATCCTACCAGATCTGCGAATGTCTTGTGTATTTTGATCATCCATTTGACCATTCTCAATATTTTTATGTTGAGTGCTAGTGTCAACCATTTGTGTATCATCTACTTGATCTTGAACCTCCTCAAGATCTATCTTCCTTTCACTATTTCCTTCCATTAGGAACTTAGTTTCAAGGAATTCAGCCTTTCGAGCAACAAATACATTCTGCTCGGATGGATCATAGAAATAATATCCCATATCATCCTTGGGATATCCTATGAAGATACACTTCGTGGATCGAGCATTCAACTTATTAGGGACGTAACGCTTAGGGTAAGCTTCACATCCCCATACCTTTAAGTATGATAGAGATGGAGGTTTTCCAAACCACATCTCATGAGGTGTTCGTTCCACTTTCTTGGTTGGGGCCATATTTAAAATACGAGCCGCGGAGCATAGACAATAACCCCAAAATGATAGAGGTAACGAGCTTCTAGCCATCATAGATCGAACCATATCCATTAGGGTTCGGTTCCTCCTTTCGGACACACCATTAAGCTGTGGTGTCCCGGGTGGAGTAAGTTGCGAGATAATCCCACAACTTCTAAGATGATCTTGGAAGGCATCGCTTAGGTATTCACCTCCTCTATCGGTACGAAGTACCTTGATTGTCTTATTGAGTTGATTTTGTACTTCGCTTTGGTACTCTTTGAATGCTTCAAAAGTTTCGTCCTTATGTCTTAACAAGTAGACATATCCGAAACGACTGAAGTCATCAATGAAAGTAACGAAGTATCTTTCACCATTCCTAGTTATGGGCTTAAAGGGTCCACATACATCCGAATGTATTAATCCCAATAAGTCCTTAGCCCTTTCAAAGGTCCCTTTGAAAGGTGCTTTAGTCATTTTGCCTTGTAAACAAGATTCACATACATCAAACGAGTCTAGTTCATTTGATTTCAAAAGTCCATTCTTTTGAAGTGTATGTATTCGATTCTTGTTTATGTGACCAAGGCGACAATGCCACAAGTAGGAATCACTCAAATCCCTTTTGAGTTTTTTGGTGTTTGCATGGTATATTGAGCTATTGTATGATGTGTCATCATGAACCAATTCATAAATGCCATTCGAAGGCGAAGCCTTAAAATAGAACACATTATCTAAAGAAACATGGATATCATCATTAATGAAATTAAGATTAAAACCACATTGTTTCAAACGGGATACAGAAATAATGTTTCGAGATAAATCGGGTGCATACAAAACATTTTTCAAAATAAGCTCCAAACCACTTGGTAGCTTTAAAACAAAGTCTCCTTGAGCTTTCACTTGCACCCTTGCTCCATTTCCCATGAAGAGACTTGTTGTTCCCGCTTCTTGATCACTTCTTTTGAACCCCTGCAAAGAATTGCAAATATGAGTTCCACATCCTGTGTCTAATACCCATGTATTAGAAGAAGTAATACTAAGCTCAATGTATACCATATATACATTACCTGAGGTTTGCCCTGCATCCCTCTTTTCTTTCAACTCCTTAAGGTAGATCGGGCAGTTTCGTTTCCAGTGACCCATTTCACCGCAACCAAAGCACGGATCTTCCTTGGGGTTAGCCTTTCCGACAACCTTTTGCTTCTTGTTGTTGTTGGTTGGGGTAACCATCTTCCCCTTTCCCTTGCCCTTGCCTTGGTAGGCGGGTCCTTTCCTCTTAGCCACCTTTGGCTTAGAAGTGTTATTGGTTTTGGACCCGCCTTCATTGATCGTAAACACGGGTGAAGCCCTTTTACCCATGCTTGCTTCGGCCGTCTTAAGCATGGCATGTAATTCGCCAATGCTTTTATCCCAACCATTCATGTTATAATTTAACACGAATGTGTCAAACCTCTTTGACAATGAGTTAAGGATGAGGTCCGTGGCTAATTCATTAGACACGTTGCAATTAAGACGGTTTGCTCGATCAATCAGGCTTTTCATCTTAAGGACATAAGATGAAACGGATTGGGTGTCGTCCATCCGACATGCATGAAGCGCTCGAACCGTTTCGAAGCGCTCAACACGAGCGTGTTGAAGGAACATCTCCTTCAACTGTGTGATCATGTCATATGCACTATGATGCTCAAAATCCTTTTGGAGTTCGGGTATCATAGTCCCAAGCATGAGGCAAGAAACTTGCAACGAATCGGTGCAATATTTCTCCCAATAAGCCATGGCTTCCATATCATCCTCGTCCGGTTGATCGGGAATGGGGTCTTCCAACACATACGCCCTGTCCTCTAGTTTGAGTACAATTCTTAGATTGCGGAACCAATCCATGAAGTTCGTATGGTTGAGTTTTTCCTTTTCGAGGATTGACCTCAACGATAGGTTGTTAAAGTTAATAGGTGCGTTAGGAATGTTGTTGTTGTTATTGGCGGCCATCTACAAAATTTAACAAAGTTGTTTAAGTATCAATTTTAATTTAACAATCAATACCCTTTAAATCCAATTGAGATTTATTAAATTTTAGAATCCAACGGTAAACCAAATTTCAGTTAGGTGACCTTTATCCCGTCATTTGATTTAGCTAGGTAGTCATTGTATGACAATTGCAATCATTTTGCAACTTCTAAGTTATGGGATCACGCAATCCTTTTGCATGGCATATTATCCCATCAACGCCTATTTGTTCATCATGCTTCGGTGACCCTAAGTTCATGATTTCCAAATCAAGTCGTCCTACTTGTATAGATATGTAAACTCAACATATAAGTGGTTAGGTGACCTTTATCTCACAAGTGTGCGAAATTTACCTTAATCATATTAGTTTGCTCATAACGGTTAGGTGACCTTTATCCCATTATAAGTTCCCTAATATTTTTAAGTGTCATACAATAGGATGGCGTTTGAACTTGTTGACCTAGTGTAAAGGGTTTTAAGTTTCCTTTAATTCTAGTTTGAGAAAACATTTGTGCCATACACTAACATGCATTTAGTGTGTGGTTCATGTGAAAATCCATTTTTCATATTATGTAATTTAGCCAATTACTTGATATAAACCATTTTATATATGTGATCATTTTCTTGTTCTTAATAACCATTTATTAAGGTCTTTTGCCACTTTTAATTTAACCAATTAAATTTGTTGTTTTGCATGTTGTTAACTATTTGTAATTTAACCAATTAAATGTAGTTTTGCTTGTTGTTAACTTGTGTGATAACTTGTAGTAACCAAACATACAAATCATAATCAAACAACACAACCATGCATGCAAAACAATTATGTTCACAATCAAGCCTTTTGGTAAGCATTTTGTTTAGCCGAAACAAAATGCCACCGGGTAATGGGTCATAACACAAAGTAGGAGATTTTACATCTCCCACTAAATCTTGCATCCAAATACAATCTTCTTGTGTTCTTCAAGTCTTCAACATCTTCATCATTTTACAAAATATATCCTAATACATTTTATCTAAAATGAAATTACAACCTAATCTATTTTACATACCAAATATAAAATAAATTACATAACCAAAATAATATTATTACAAACCAATTGAATAAATATTACAACCACATGAATAATTAATTATTACATACCAAATGAATAATACAAATCATTCAAACACACATGCATTCAAACATAAGGTCAAGGCATTGATTGTGAACTACAACATATGAACAAATATGACCAAAATGGAAGAGCCCAAACCCATTTTTGGAGCTTCCAAAATCGGCCAAACATCAAACCCACCAAAAAAAATCAAAGTTTTTGCATTTTACTTGCATGCATGTTCATAAAATGCAAAAATATAGTGGGTATAAGGAATCATCTCGAAGCATATTTCATCAACTTCGGCTCTAGATACCATTGTTGGGATTTAACAAGTTTCATATTACTTTAAAATATTTTAAGAAACAAATTAAAGCGGAAGCATGTAAGTATTACCATTTAAAACTTGTATTTCTTTAACCAATTAAAGTTAAACCCAATTAGGATCAAGTTATGAAATATGCTTACAAACTACAAGTATGAAAAGAGATTATACCTTCTCCAAGCTAGGTAGTAAGTGATGAAGATGATGATGATGAATGGAGCTCCAAAAGAATGAAACCTCAAGTTGTTATACCCCAAGCTAACCACCAACACCCTTGCCTTTAGTTAGGATTTTATTTACACTTGAAGATTGCTTGAAAAAAAAATGAAATGAATCCCTTTTGAGCTCCTAAAGGCCACGGCCTAGACAGCAATGGAAGAGGGATTGTGCAGTTTTTTTCAAGTTGTTTTGATGTGTTTTCAATGTGTCTTAAGTCTCCAAGATGTCTTGGTACTTATGCATATGGAGAATGAGAATGTTTTTGACCAAGAAAGGAATCTAGTGCATGTGAGCTTCAACTCCCATGCCACTCTCATTAGTTTATAAAATTTATTTTATAAAAGTTAAATTTTATAAAATTTGTTTTATAAAACTTCCATATTAATATTTATGTACATTATATTATATAAAACCCATTTATATAAAATGTAACATAAATTTATTAATTATTTAACCTATAAATAATTAAATCCATATTATGTAAATTATTCCATAATTTATATATATATACACATCAAGTAATATTTAAGAAAACCATTTTTCTTAAAGTTCAAGTGTCGCGTATTTAATCAACGATCCATTCGCTAAGATCAAATATGAATAAGGTGTCGGTAAGCTTGTTATTGGGTATGACCCGACTTGGATCATAACACATTAGCCACATTAATTAAATATGTCTCTCGGGCATACGAAAAACCTTCACATCTAAGATCAAGAAACCTTTGTTACTTACAGTAGGTTATCTTTCTAATATAAGGTAATATTCATATTCAAACTTTGATTCAATTTCTATAACTATAAATATCTTAATTCAAGTAGTAATCTTACTTGAACTTGTTTTCTTGTCATGATTCTACTTCAAGAACTTCCAAGCCATCAAATATCCTTTGAAGCTCAAGTTATTTTTTCATCATTTCCAGTAAGTTTACCTACTATACTTGAGGTAGTAATGGTGTTCATAACCTTGTTCGATTCCTATATATATAACTATCTTAATCGAAGATTATAACTTGTAATCACTAGAACATAGTTTAGTTAATTCTAAACTTGTTCGCAAACAAAGTTAATCCTTCTAACTTAACTTTTAAAATCAACTAAACACATGTTCTATATCTATATGATATGCTAACTTAATGATTTAAAACTTGAAAATACGAAGAACACTGTAAAACCGGACATACGCCGTCGTAGTAAAACCGGGGGCTGTTTTGGGTTGGATAATTAAACACTATGATAAACTTTGATTTAAAAGTTGTTCTTCTGGGAAAATGATATTTCTTATGAACATAAAACTATATCCAAAAATCATGGTTAAACTCAAAGTGGAAGTATGTTTTTCAAAATGGTCATCAAGATGTCGTTCTTTCGACGTAAATGACCATCTTTTACAAAAAAGACTTGTAACCTATATTTCTAACTATAAACCTATACCTTTTCTGTTTAGATTATTAATCTTTGGTTCGATATGAAACCATGACAATTTGATTCACTCAAAACGGATTTAAAACGAAGAAATTATGGGTAAAACAAAATTGGATATTTTTGCTTGTTTTAGCTACGTGAAATTTGTAACAAATCTATACTAACCATAACTTAACTAACTTATATTGTATTATACATGTATTCTAACCTATATTATGTAATCTTGATAGACCATAGACAAGTATGCAATGTTTTGACATATCATATCGACGTCATCTATATATATTATTTGGAATAACCATAGACACTCTATATGCGGTACTGCTCAAGTTAGCTATACAGGGTCGAGGTTGATTCTAAAATAATATATATACTTTGAGTTGTGATCGAGTCTGGGACTTGTATACACTGGGTCGTGGATTGATTCGAGATAATATATTGATTTATTTATGTACTACTAACTGTGGACTACTAATTATGGACTACTAATGTTGGACTGCTAACTTAACAACTTAAAAACGTCAACACGTAATAAAAATGTTGTGAATATATTTTGATCATACTTTGATATATATATGTATATATTTGTTTTAGGTTCGTGAATCGACCCGTGGCCAAGTCTTATTTCCGACG
Organism: Rutidosis leptorrhynchoides; assembly: GCF_046630445.1. Classification (NCBI taxonomy): domain Eukaryota; kingdom Viridiplantae; phylum Streptophyta; class Magnoliopsida; order Asterales; family Asteraceae; genus Rutidosis; species Rutidosis leptorrhynchoides. Next base: position 376,797,032 of record NC_092338.1, read on the forward strand.
ATTTGAAAATCTGTGAAAGTGAGTTATAGTCCCATTTTTACTATCGAATATTTCTGAGATGAGAATACATGCAGTTTTATAAATGTTTTACAAAATAGGCACAAGTACTTGAAACTATATTCTATGATTGAATCATTATACCGGATATCACTCTTTCAGCTTGGTAGCCTAAGAATTAGGGAACAGACCCCGTAATTGACGCGAATCCTGAAGATAGATCTATGGGCCTAACAAACCCCATCCGGGTTACGAATGCTTTAGTACTTCGATTTTATATACAGATGAGTGTACCTGTATATTTGGGGATATTCTAGATGCCTTTGTTAATGTTGGTTACCAGGTGTTCATTATATGAATAATTTTTATACAGATGAGTGTTCCTGTATGTTGATATGAAAAATGAAGTCTTGTGGCCTATTAATTGAAATTTGATATATATAGGTTAAACCTATAACTTACCAAAATTTTTGTTGACGTTTAAAGCATGTTTATTCTCAGGTGATTATTAAGAGCTTCCGCTGTTGCATGCTAAATAAAGACAGGAATTGGAGTCTGCATGCTTGTATAATATTGTTTAAAAACTGCATTCGGAGATTTAAGTTGTTGTGTAATATTATTATAAACAATTATGAAATGGTCGTGTGTAAACGCTATATTTTAGATTATCATTATTTGATAATCTTCGTAATGCTTTTTAAACCTTTATCGATAAAATAAAGGTTATGGTTTGTTTTAAAAATCGAATGCAGTCTTTGAAAAACGTCTCATATAGAGGTCAAAACCTCGCAACGAAACCAATTAATATGAAACGTTTATAATCGATATGAATGGGACATTTCAGTCTTTGCACTGAAGATGTGGAGACACTACTTGTATGGTACTAAGTTTATTATTTTCACGGATCACAAGAGTTTACAACATATTTTCAACCAGAAACAGCTCAATATGAGGCAGAGACATTGGATTGAGCTATTGAATGATTACGAATGTGACATTTGCTATCATCCTGGCAAGGCTAATGTAGTTGCAGATGCCTTGAGTAGGAAGGAAAAGGTTAAGCCTATCCGAGTCAGAGCATTGAATATGACTGTTCGAAGGAATCTTACTTCTCAGATACGCGATGCACAGATAGAGGCATTAAAAGAAGAGAATGTTGCTATTGAAACGCTCAGAGGAGTGGACAAGAAGTTCGATGTTCGAGAAGATGGAACCCGATACTTCATCGACAGAATTTGGGTACCGAAGTTTGGAGGATTTAGGGAACTAGTGCTAGATGAGGCACACAAGACGAGGTATTTTATTCACCCTGGATCCGACAAGATGTACCAAGATCTTAAGGCACTGTACTGGTGGCCTAATATGAAAGCAGATATAGCAACCTATGTTAGTAAGTGCTCAACGTGTTCTAAGGTAAAAGTAGAACATCAGAAACCGTCAGGACTGCTGACACAACTATAGATTTCCCAGTGGAAATGGGAATGTATTACTATGGATTTCATCACTAAGTTACCCAAGCCTGTGGGAGGTTATGATACGATTTGGGTTATCATTGATCGTCTCACAAAGTCCGCTCATTTCCTACCGATTAGGGAAACGCATAAGATGGAGAAGTTGGCACAGGTTTACCTAAAAGAAGTGGTTTCTCGACCTGGAGTGCCGATATCCATTATTTCCGATAGAGACATCAAATTTACGTCTAGATTCTGGCAAGCATTGCAAGAGGCAATGAGAAATCGTTTAGATATGAGTACAGTATATCACCCGCAAACTGATGGACAAGGCGAGAGAACCATCCAACATTAGAAAACATGTTGAGAGCATGTGTTATTAACTTTGGAAGCGGATGGAATGTACATCTACCACTAGTGGAATTCTCGTACAACAATAGTTATCACACGAACATAAAAGCTGCGCCTTTCGAGATGCTATACGGGAGAAAGTGTATTACGTTTTAGAAACGAGGTAAGTTGAGTCCAAGGTAAATTGAACCCTTTGAGATCACTGAACAGATTAGACCCATAACCTACAGATTGAATCTACCTCAGGAACCCAACAAAATTCGTGACACGTTCCATGTGTCGAACTTGAAGAAGAGCTTGACCGAAGAGAATCTAATAATTTCTTTGGAAATAATACAAGTTGATAGTAGACTTCATTTCGTAGAGGAACCTATTGAAATTATGGATCGTAAGGTCAAACGTTTAAAGCAGAGCAACATACCGATTGTAAAAGATTGGAAGAAACGCCCATAGAGGACCAGAATTCACATGGGAGCGTGACGAGCAGATGAGACAAAAGTATTCGCAACTGTTTTCTGAGGAGACGGCTACAGCGAACGTGCACTAAAATCTTGGGATGAAATTTTTCATAACAGGTGGGTAATGTAACAACCCGACTTTTTCCGTTACTATCGTTACTTGTCTGTTAAATATAAAAAACGGTGATTACTTAGACTTTATGTGTTTAATAGAATTAAATGCATACTTGATCCTAGTGGATTACTTGAATTAATATGTTATATTAATCTATGAACTTGTTTCGGATAGCGAAATAACTAGAAAACGTTACGATTAAGTGAATCGCCTAGAAAGCTTTTCAGTTTACGGAACTTAGTAAAACGAGAAAATAATTATTTTTTAATAATTAATGACTTTACGAAGAACTTATTTAATTTATTATTTATTTAGTAAATTAAACCCGGTGATTTCGTTTCAACGACTAGTTAACGTTCCGGAGACCCGGTACGGTTAACGGCACTCAAATCAGACCACGCGTATACAAGAAAGTAAGCAAACGAGCCCATGAACCCTCCTAGTGGGCCATTCAGCCGAATCCCCTCCCCATCACCTTATTGGATTTGTTTTGGACTTGTTAGCCCTTTTGTCTAATTAATTACTAGTGTTTTGGCCCTAACTATATAAGGTAATTATATCACTGCACTCCATATTCTTTCCAACCCTAACATGAACGACCAAAAACCCTCCTCCTTGGCCTCTTTTCACTTCGATCATCATCATCACCATAGCCACCATCAAAACTCAAAATTAGGGCAAGTCTCGTGCATCAAAGTTGTTGCTTTCGTCGTTCTACACGCGTGCATACTTGCAATTTGTGTTTTTAAGGTATAATTGATAACCCTAGTTATTTTAGATCTGATTTTTATTCAATTTCATAGTGTAAGGAAGTCTAGTGCTCAATTAATGATGTCTTGTGTTGTCGTTTATCGTTTAATTGATCAATTGATGTTGTTTGCATGAAAAACGAATTTGTATCTTATTGATCTGATAAAATTGAATTGTGGACTGATCTTGTAATGTGTTTAGATGAAAAGGTATCGAAAAACTATTGAATTTGGAATTTGATTTTGCTTGATTTCGTTATCGTATGCTCAAGTTATGATTAATCGAAGTTTCGTTAGGGTTTCACATGATATACGAATTTTATGAGTTGTGTGCTTTATGATTTGGCTAATGAAAAGTATACTACTGTAATCTTTCTGAAAAATCATGCATGTTAGACTTAAGATTTGCGTCAAAAGCTTTTGTGATGCTCTCGGTGCGTCAAAACGAAGATTCGTGTTTTAAAGAGAGCTGAAACTGTTTTCGAATGTGAAAGAAAATGTCTATAGTGAACTAGAAATTGATTGAGGATTTGATCTTCTGGAATATTTTATTTTCTATGTTCCTTGATGTTTTTCATTTGTATGTCAACTTGTGAAAACGTGATTTTCCATGAGATATATGCACGACTAAGTGATGTGTTTATTTGTTGACTAAAACTAAAAGGTCTGTAAAGATTGATTAAACTGTACGAATTGGCTAAAGAGATGTCTTTGATTATTTTATCACTAAAACTATGGGATGTCTGAAGTAATCTCCAAATATCCATTCATCAAAATCTATTATCTATATTTTTTGAGAAATGTTTCAAAACTAACGCGCGTGCTGAAACTGATTTAGTAAACCAAAATTAGACCTCTTCTGATATCCGACTTTTAGACATCATATGAGGGCCGGGTTAGACTTTTTGGAATTGATTTTGAGTCTAGTTGTGATCTGGAGTTTTCCATGATTTTATGAATTATGTGCTATGAGTTATAGTTGTATCTTTCTACGATGTATGTATTTTAAAGGCATGCGTTAAACTGCGAATGTGCAATTTGCTTAACTATGAGCTGTAAAGTGATACTTGACCTAGGTTTGACATGTTGAAAATGTTTACATGACCTACTGAGATATTTGACTTTAGTTAACCACTTTGACCAAGTTGACTTTTTAGTTGACTTTGGTTGACTTGCTTGGATTAGTTGACTTTTAATTGCTTGTTGAGTCAGTCTGAGCACTAGGACTTTGCGTACACTATGGGTTGACATAGTGTGACCTATATGTGTATACTTAATATGACTTATCTGACTAGGTTTCGTTGTTCGGTCGAGGTTGTTCGACTACAGTACGATTTACTAAGACGTTTTTAGTGCTTTTGCTAAGGTGAGTCTACAGTCCCTTTTTCAGCAACATTTTTGGGATGAGATACATGCTGCTTTTGAAACTATTTCTTAAACTGTTTTTACAATTATTTTACATATTAGGCACGAGTAACTTACCCGAATATACATATGAGTTCAGATCAAAAATCTCTTAGGTTGATTATATTAGTTACTTTATGTAAGCTCGACTTATAGGGACGGTACCGTTAGGTTTGACAAACCTCACTGCAATATAACTGGTGCTTATTTTGTTGTTACTTGTACACTTGATCGGTGTATGCTTAGATAGGGTAAAAGGAAGACGTGTAGCTTAGCTATCCGCAAAGGTTAAAGCTTTATAATCAAGTGCTCATGATAAGTTTATACTTTTACGAAGCTTTTCAGAAATCTCGTGGCCTAACTTACGATGAATGTTACTTAAACTTGATGTTTACAAACTAGAAACTAGACATGTTAATGTCTACACAGCAGTTGAAACAAAAAGTACTTTTTGATGTCACTCACAGTTGAAACTTGACATCTTACAAACAGTTTATTACTTAGCATTTGCTATACGCAAACTTTTGAGATTAAACCTTAGCGGTTTATTCAGATAAACGATTTTGAGAAATGATTTTCGACAAACGATTTATGGAAACTGTTTTATGAAAATACGAGAACTATTTACTCAAACCTGTAGATTCACTCAACTTTATGTTGATCCGTTTTGCATGTTTTATCTCAGGTATTAGTTGCTTTCGCTGTAGAACATTGCTGTTGTGTAGAAGTCTGTGACGACCCGAAAATTTCTGACCAAATTTAAACTTTATCTTTAAATGATTTAATGTTTTCGACATGATAAGCAAAGTCTGTAATGTTGAGTCTCAAAGTTTTGGAATTATATTCATATAATCAAAAAGTTTTGGAATTATATTCATATAATCAATTCTTCTTTGACTGTTCTCGAAGATTCACGAACAATATATATAAAACTTAATGTGCACATATATATATATATATATATATATATATATATATATATATATATATATATATATATATATATGATTTCAAGTTATTTAGTAAATGATAGTAACATTCGATTATTGATTCGATTGATATTTAGATAAGTTAACTAAAACGTTTAAAATGAACCAGTAAAACACTAATTTGCTACAGTATTTTCAAATTGCTACAGTACCCGAAAAGCTACAGTATTTTCGAAAATCACTATTTGCTACAGTAAAACACTAACTTTGCTACAGTAAACCACTATTTTAAAATGAAAATGTATATATGTATATGTATATACTACGAGACGATGATTTATAGAAGCAAATAACCAAAACACTTAATTGATTAAAGCTACACTTCGAGTGACATAGTTTATCAATGATTAAGTTTAATTTTTGATAAAGGTACACGTCGCGTAACGAAAAGTACTAGTTTTCTAAGCATACGAATATGCATTCGAGAAACCGGAACCGGGACATAAGTCGAGTGACAACATACGAGTCATCGGACCAAAAATTACAATTCAACTATGCACGTGAATTTAATATAATATATAATTAATTATATAAATTAAATATATTATATATATTATATAATAATATGTTGACAAGCTAAATAACAAACGATCATGAGCTGTAAATAGGGGCCATGCGATCGCATGGTTTCCCCTCACATTTCCCATGCGATCGCATGGTGTGAGTTGGTGGCTCAAGTCTATAAAATTCGACGTTTTGGTTCATTTGTTGCACACTTCCTCTGATCTTATATTACACCGTAATTATTTATTAATTTTATTATTAATTATTATTATTAATCCTAATATTATTAGTAGTATTGGTATTAATATTATTAGTATTATACATAAAATACTACGACAAAGTCATGAGCGTGTCACTTTCAAAATGGGTTTTCAAGCGGGATAGAGCTAAGAAAACTATGGATTATAATTATGGAGGTTATGGGTAATGTTCGCGGGTATTATTTGCAAGTCAAACCTAGTGTTTATCATCTTCGTTGCGTCTACGTACTTTCCTGCAATATTGAATCACAATATTGATACGTGAGCATTCATATCTTATCTTTTATATATTAAAAGTGTATCCATGTCTAGTGCTCGAGTATATATGTTTATGCATGCTTGTATGCTAAATTTTATCGCTAAACAGTTTATGATGAATTACGAATTAAATACATAAATTACCGATAAAAGGTATATGATATGCATGTTTTTGGAAAGCTGGCGAAAAATCAATAACTTTTCATTTAGAAATTGCGTAATTTCAATGAACGAATTTAAAGATATGGTCAACTGAATTATGATTGACATTAATTGAATTGCTTTTGAATCTGCAATTGATATTTAAACAACTTTTTTATAAGATTGATAAATTGGATTTTCAAATATTACTAATCGAGTAAATGAATTTCTATATAAGGCACGTCTCGTCTTGTTGAGCAATTGTCAAAATTGATTGTTTATCATATTTTAAAGCCTTATAAAAACTGAAGTTTAATTTTACAAGAATTGGGAAACTATGTGAAATGTTAGAATATTTCGATTGCCATGATCATTCAACTATAGTATTGAGTCAGATTGACTTTTTGAAACGACTTTTGATAACTTTTGTATGTCGATCTCGAGCATTAGGATTGTGATACACTATGACCTGACCTAGCTTGATAGACATTTATTGACCAACATATGTTCTCTAGGTTGAGATCTACGGTTATTTGTTATTCCGAGTTTCAGTCACATTTCGGTGAACGACTTTATGTGCTGCTAAGGTGAGTTTCATATGCTCCCTTTTTAATTGCTTTTGCAATATATATTTTTGGGCTGAGAATACATGCACTTTATTTTAAATGCAATGGATACAAGTACATACTAAATTCTACACCGAGTTTGAACCAAAAATCCCTTAGCTTTGGTAACTAGTAACTGCCAGTTATAAGAACTGGTGGGCGCGAGTAGTTATATATGGATCCATAGGGCTTGACATCCCCGTCTGTTCCAGGTATAGAAACCCTAGCCTGAACTATAAAACAGACGTATGCTATTTGAGTTTAGTACACGTTGGATTGCGTGTATTGTACATGTTGGTTGCATGTATGTTAAAACAGGGGTACTTATTATAACGTTAAAGTTTAGTTACCAGGGTGCTCAATTTCGTAGAATCTTTTGATAAATGTTTCGAATGAAACAACTGAAATCTTGTGATCCACCTTTATATACAGATTATACGAAACATTAAAACTATGAACTCACCAACCTTTGTGTTGACACTTGTTAGAATGTTTATTCTCAGGTTCCCTAGAAGTCTTCCGCTGTTTGCTTATATGTTATACAAGATATGTGCATGGAGTCATACATGCTTTATTCGAGAAAACGTTGCATTCACAAATCATCACCATCTATCTTATTTTGACTGCATTGTCAACAGAAGTATTATTGTAAACTATTATATTAAGGTGATTGTCTATATGTAGAAATCATCAGATGTCGAAAACCTTTGATTTAAATATTCATTTATGGTGTGCCTTTTCAAAAGAATGCAATGTTTACAAAACGTATCATATAGAGGTCAAATACCTCGCAATGAAATCGCCGATTGACGTGTTCGTCCAAGTGGATTTGGAGCGATCGTCACAAAGTCAAGCCAAGCATTGTGACCAGAGTTAATACGCTGTTAGTGGATTCTGACGGGGTATTACAATAGACATTAACAATAATTGACTCCACATCTCGCCCTTTCCAAGTCCCCTTAACCGCAATGAAGTAGTCATTTATAAAGCAATCATTGGCCACAAATTCTTTTGTATCCCAAATAAGTAATAAACCCCCCGATTTTCCCACTTTTTCCTTTTCAATATAGTCAAAATCGTTCGATCCCCAAATAATATTAACCCAATTTCTATCAACTTTATTGCACTTGGTTTCTTGCAGCATAACCACATCCAGGATGCTCACGAAAAACTAGTCTTTTAAATTCACCAATTTTACAATCTTTTCCCAACCCGAACCCGCGAATGTTTAGAGAAAGAAGTTTCATAATTAACAGGTAAAAAAACGAGATAATGAGAGAAGGAGAAAGGTTAGACCTGCCCCTTGTCCCATTCGAGCCCAATCTGGTTAGCAAAATCTTCTAACCCCACATTGTTTTCAGATAGGTTCACCTGCTTTCCTCCACCTTTCTTCTTTGTAATTCTTGAACCCGATTGTTTCGGTAATGGGTCTCCAGACTTCGATTGAGACGAGTTTTTGGAATTTCCTGATGAATTTTTCCTTCTTGAATTTGATTTACCTTCACCCCTGTGTTTTGCTCTAGCCAAGGATTTGGCCCCCATGATCATGGAAGATAAGGGCCACTTCTTAATACTTTGTCAAACATCACTTGAGGATGATTTCCTTTGAACCGGTATTTCGATGTTGACACCGTCATCACAGACATCTGCAGTTTTGGGGGTTTCCTCATTGTCCTCCTCAATACAGCAATCGACGGGGTTATTGGATTTGCCTTTCCTTTTCCTTCTTGGGTTATTATTTGAGTCCAAAAGAATGCTAGTTGGGTTATTCTCAAATTCGCCCTGAGCCCTTTCTTTTGCAACTCCCTTCTCAAGCCCATCAACATTTATCCCATTAGCAGATGGATTGGACTGTACCTCACCGTGGGGGCATTCTTTAATTTTACCCTCCTCAAGCCCATCAACATTTGGCCCAATAACTGCTGGATTGGGCTGCATCTCATCCTTTGGGTCATTTTCTGGATCTACGTGGTAATTGGGCCCCTCCTCCATAACATTCTCACTATTAGCCAGATTAGGGTTTATAGGATCAAGGTAGCAGTTATCCGTTGAATCACAACATACACCGTTTAGATTTCCCAAGTTATCTTGCACGCTTACTTCACGCGGGTTGGTTTCAGGAACACAAGAGTCACCATCATTAATGGTATCATCTCCCCTATCGGCCCCACCTTCCACATCATCACCACCGCAACCCGACGATTCATCCATTGGAGGTTTTTCCGGCATCTTAATTCTGGTATCTCTGACACCATCATTTTCATAGGGATTGATATCCTCGTCATCATCCGAATTAGAATTAGAGCAGGTTAACTCTTCATCACTCTCGATATTTCCAGTGCCCCAATCACTTGAGGAGTCTTCTTCTAAATCAAGATCAATAATATTGCACGTTTCTTCCACTGCCTTAACATAGAAAATTTTAGACCCAGCCTAATAGTCTCGTTGATCAGATTGCACCCCCACACTTTAACCAGAATCCTTCCTACAATAAGGCTTTGGTTACCTTTGATTGAACAGTTATCTGTGTCATAGATTTGGCTCCAATAATTCCCAATTTTACGGAAGGTGCTTTCTTTCCAGAACTTAATTGGGACGCCCATGATGCTTACCCAAGTGAGCCTTCCAGAAATTATGTAATCACCATCTCCTACTCGAATGTTGTTTAGCCAGTTACGTAGAAAGTGGTTTTCCAGTTGGAGAATTCCACATGCTACTTCCTCATCTTCGAACACTAACATCATCTCAAGCCCCCTAGGTATTTTAACTCAAAGTTGGTTAAACCCTCTGCAATACAAATAGAACTGAAATTTTCAAGATACTCCACCTTCTTAACTTCACCTATTATGAACTTCATCATCATGCATTGATTATTCTCATCGACTGGGATGGTTACCATTAGTTCATGTTGATTAGGGTTTGTCTGCTCAGTGTTGTGTCCGCGCCCCTCTTCTTCTTTGAAATGGTATCCCGAAGGTCGAAGGTTGTTGAGTTTATCTTCTTATTCTTGACTACGCCACTAAACTTCCTATCATCTCGGAGTGAAGATGGGGACATTGCAGGTTTACCATGAATGCCCTGTTCATTCTTCCTGTTCGAAGCATCCTTCTCAACACGACCCTTTCCTGTATCGTCTTTGTTTAGGTTATCTTTCTCCTCTCTTTTCTTCTCCTTAAAGATCTTTAAGTCTTTACCATCGATCTTAATGGTCTGCAGTCTTTCCAACAGCTTGATTTCATCTTGAACGTCCCCGAATCTAACAAACACGAATCTCATGCCATTTCTTAATCTATTCTTCGCCATATACACATCTCGAACCCACCCATAATGTTTGAACATTCTCCACATCTCCACCACTTTCCACTCCTCGGGAAAATTGAAAAACATAAAAGATTCAGTTGGTTTCCGGTTGATCGTGAGTAGCAGGTCGTGTAGTTGCCGCTATACAAATCTCGATCTCTATTCGAACTCCTTTGGTTGGTTTTTTTTTTTTTTTTGAAAGGCAATAATAATTATATTAAAAAAACTATTCGAACTCCTTTGGTTGGTTTTCATCACCTCTCTCCATTGGAAGTTATCTCTCTCTCTCTCTCTCTCTAAATTCTCTCTCATTCTCTCTATTGTTAATGACAATCTTTAAAGCTATTATTAAAAAAAAAATTTATTTTTATTATGATTTAGCAAATAGCCTATTTATAACTACATAGAGAACATAATTTTATGTTGAATTTTCTTTATTTTCATCGATACTTTTTTTTTTTTTCCAGGTAAAACAAGAATTTAAATGAAAGTAGATTTTAAGTGTTACAATCGATTAAGACTTAACGTCTAGTTCATACGGGAAGATGGGCATGGACACACAAATCACTTGTTGCCTTTGGCAACCTATACCACCCCCACCTCACAAGGGTTGATGCCACTAAAATACAAACCTAATATCCCATATGTGCCAGCATCCAGATTTGAACTTGCTCATCATATCTCGTTCAAGTACCACATAAGGGCCATGGATCGTAAGCAATGAGTACCAACAATTAATATAGACCCAAATACAAACCATAATACGTTACACAAATACGCTACCAACATTGAAACTAGCAATTGCGTACCATTGGCACATCAAACCATCGATACAGACCCATAGTGTTCTGTTGACCCCATTATATTTTAACTTTTTTGTTAACAAATTACCACTAAAACTTTGTAGGATACCAACAAATTTAAAGATAGAACAACATATGTTTTTAAATCAATAGATTTTTTGAAGTAAATAGTAATATTTTGGAAAAGAAAAATTGCAAAGTATCACTCAAATTGTATAGTATGTCATTGAGTTTCGATCCTTAATTCGTCACTGATCAGAAAATATTGTTGTGAATATAATTGAACCTGACCATTTTGTTTATTGTATAAGCCTTTAATTATTGATATCCTAGATCAAAGTCAAACTACTTTTTACGGCATGCTTACCGATAACATAATATGATATGCTAAACGTCATTATCCTAATTACTTTAATCTACTTTTGAACTTAGACTTAGCTGTAGTTATACGTAATTACTTGGCGTAAGACTGGAAATCAACAAAACTTCAAGAAACAAATAAAATAATTAGTTTATGGCAATGGCTTTATTTATTGCCATTGAATATGCCAACACAGATTCACAATAATTGACTACCGTGAAAAAGACAGAAGATATGAAAATAAAATTAGAAACAGAAAGCCATAAGGGGTAAATGTTTGCTGTCATATTATAACATGTTAATCAATATTTAATTTGGACCTTGTATTGAAGACAATTATAACATATAAAAAAGATTCAGTAATTCAAACTAGCTGAACTTATGAATAAGATAATTATATACTTAGTATGTGATAAAGCAGCAATTTCCTTTCGACTTGTATCTCTTGTATTTTATCACTAAACTCTGCAAAATTTTAGACTTTCAGTAAGATTCAAGGCTTGCATATATAGTTGATGATTCAAATATTTTTGTTAGAAGCATCATCGACAAGCTAAGAGAACAACGGCTTCGATGGTTTGGACATGTGAGGAGACGACCTCTTACTGCACCTGTTAGGAGAGTCAAGGCACTTACAGTTGACGGTGTAAGGAGAAGGGGTAGACCCACGCGTAGGTGGAGGATAGAATAAAGCTCGACTTGAAGGAGCTTTTACTGACCGAGGACATGACCTCTGATAGGAACGTGCGGAGGGCTAGAATTAGAATAGACGAGTAGACTTTGAAATGTATGTGTGTTTGCGGGTAGGGGTGCTGTGGGTATGGGTTATTGTGTGTATGTGTCTTCTTTTGAAGTGTTGTTCGTATGATTGTTTGTGTACGTATGTATCCTCATGTATTTCCGCGCTTCGCATCTAACCAGGACCCCGTCTCGGTTTTGGGTATGTTTGTGTGTGCATGTATGCTTGTGTATGTATGTACGAATGTTTAGGGTGTCGGGTGTCCATGTTTTGTAGTTATTGTTTAGGTGTGTTTCTGGTTATTGGTATGTGATCATATATGTTTATTGTTCTTTTAGTGTAGCATTTCTCGATATGTCTTGAGCCCCGCTCAACTGTATATATATATATATATATATATATATATATATATATATATATATATATATATATATATATTTCTATAACATCATCGAAATTCTCATCAGGATCCGATTCATCGGAAAATTAACGCGCTTCTTGATTTAGGTCATGAAGTTGTCGTCCAGACCAGCACCTCAAACAACACCAATCGAATGCTAGTCCGTATAACCCGAATCAATAATTAATCAAACTTTTTGATTAATTAATAAAATGTTTTTTTTTTTTTTTTTTAACGAGGAACCCCACTATAGTTTATACCTTTTTTTTTACTACTACTACTATTATTATTATTATTATTATTATTATTATTATTATTATTATTATTATTATTATTATTATTATTATTATTATTATTATTATTATTATTATTATTATTATTATTATTATTATTATTATTATTATTATTATTATTATTATTATTATGTGTGTGTATATATATATATATATATGGCCCTATTACTTGAGGCAACATCAAACGTGGATTTATTGTCGACTTGACTGCCGCTTAGTGGCTAAATTGAACTCCAGGCTTGATTTAAAATCCATGAAAATTTGCTTCTACCATTTTCATGGCGTCTTTTTTCTATTACTTTTTTTTATCATGTATGTATCTATTTTATTTTTTATTTAAATTATTTTTTATTTACTTTATTTATTTATTTACTTTATTTATTTATTTATTTATTTATTTATTTATTTTTCTTCTACTTTTGGGCCGGAGGTCCTCTTGGAAGCAATCTCTTTATCCGTCAAATGGAGAGAGGGATGACTTTCTCTACTCTTGTGAGTGTTTCACTCGGGGTGGAGAAATGATTTCTCTTTATTCTAGGATAAAGGAAGGATTGTCTACGTCTCACCTCCCCCATACCTCACACATGTGGGATTGGGTATGTTGTTGTTGTCAAATATTTTTGTTGTATACAACAATATATATAGATAATTACAGAGGGAATTCAAGGGTTTACAATGGATTAACCAAGCCTCCAAGACCCAAACTATCAGAAGATAGAAGGCTATATACACACTAATATACACTCAAACAAACTCAAACTAAATACAGTTGAACATACATGACTCAATTGGATAAGTACATATCGTTTAACCTGGATCAAAGGTACGATTTCTTTAAAAAACTTGCATTAACTGGATCCAGCAACCATTCGTGCCAGTTTAGAGCAATTCTTTTCGAACGGTTGTTAATTCATTCAAACGCTTTAACTTGTATTTCACTTACGATTTTTGGTGTCCCCCAAGAATTCTTGCCAAAAACTCTTTGATTTCTGCTTTTCCAAATAAAATACAATGTGACCCATTCAATCGCTTGTCAGTATCCTTGGATAGGCCCGAGAGACTGCTAGGAAAAAGGCCTGTGAACATGGAGTCAAAACTTGTATTGGAGGGTATATTGCAACCCCACCATCTATATATTCCGGACCAAATCTCCATTACTTTTTTACAAGAAAACATAGCGTGTTCCACCGACTCAGGGGCATCTTTGCATATCGGGCACAACACGGAGTCAAGATCGATCTATACCCCGTTTGTCAAGTTTGACTCTCACTAGGATTCGTGCTCTGATTGCTCGCTAAATAAACAGCCCCACCTTTTGCGGAATTAATGTGTTATGCATAATAAGGACAATCGAACCATTACCTGTCAGCAATATCTCGTGTATTTTGAGTGTCATAGTTCTCGAGTTATACACTCCACTGGTGTCTAGATTACATGACCAAGAGGAGTTGCCCTGTTCCAAACCTGCGTGGCTCTGGATTAAGGTAATTAAATATGAAAGCTCACCCAATAATCTGCCAGATAGAACTCTCGAACAATGCCATAAAAACGACCATTTGCCATCCACAAACTTGACCCTTTCACTGATTGTTGCGTTGCAGTTAACCTCAAGCCGATATAGGCATGGAAAATTTTCTTTGAGACTCGTACCACCAATTCAAGCATCCTCCCAGAAATGTAAACCATTGTGGTCACCTATCTTTATTTCAAAAAGCAAGGTAAAATCCAAACTAAATTTAAGCAAATCATTCCCATGTTTAATAATGTTGCACCACAGCGAGTTATGTCTAGAATTAGGTAGATTATGAGATTGACCCAAACCCCCGTCCCGTCCGTAGATGCTCTTGATGACATTTACCCATAGAGAGCTACTTTCGGAACGAAAGCGCCACCATTATTTACCCACAAAAGCCAAATTCTTTGCTTTAAGCGATCCAATATTTAACCTGACCTCCTAGTAAGGAAGTAAAATAGAGTCCCATTTCACCCATGAAAGTTTAGAATCCCCTTCCGACCAGCCCCAAAAAAACTTATGACGCATTTTCTCGAGAAGGTTGATGACACCAGGGGGAGCACTAAACAACAAAAAGAAGTAAAGTGGTAGACTACTAAGGATCAATTTAATGCGTGTTAAACGTCCCCCATACGACATCGTTCGGGCCTTCCAACCGGATAATCTTTTTACGAACTTATCAATTATGGGTCTCCAAGCACATACTTTGTTCATATTCTGTCCAATAGGCATCCCAAATAGTTAAATGGAAGAGATTCAATGCCACACCCAATTCGATTAGCTGCAGCAGATATCTTAGGTTGGGTGTAAGACCCTGATTTTCTAACAGGTCAGAACGGCGTTCCTAGAGCTAGAACGACGTTCCAGATTAAAGAACGACGTTGTTTCAAGGGAAATTACAAAACCTTAACAGAATGGGTTTATAGGCTATTTGGGGAACAACGTTATTATTTATGGAACGACGCTCCTGGTGCCTGACGGGTTTTGTTTTGTTATTTTGTAAAATTGATGAGGGCATTTGGGTCTTTTCATGTGGGATCAGTTTTATATCCCAATACCTGATCTTATCTTCATTTCTTCACCAACCAAACTCTCTTAGATTGAAGAGGGGATTTTTTATAGAGAGCAAGCTTCAAATGGTGATGAAGATGGTGATTCTTGCCCAAATTGGAGTGGATATTGGTTCTTCTTGATGTTTCTAGCTACTAGCTCGGTTTTGGAGTTGAGGTAAACCCTGGATCCGATTTTATTTAATTTGATTTCGATTTGAGGTTAGGGTTTGTGTTTGTGTTGGGTTATAAACCCCATTTCTCATGAAATTGGGGGTTTTAGTGTATGATTTGGGTATCTAAACCCTAATGTAATGGGTTTAGGGTTAGATGACGAATTTGGTTATATTTGTCGTGATTTTGGGTGTCAATCACTAGTTTGGAAGTGTGTTGGTGGGTTTGTTGTTCATAAGAACATGTTGCTAGTCAAATTGGGCGTTGAAATGGTTTGGTGTCAAAACTAGGTTTTGAGACTAGCTTTGGTGAATTAAGGATGTAAGAACTTGAATTGAGGTTTTAAATGGTATATTGGTTCATAATCACTAGTTAATGGTGATTATGGGTCGTGTTTAGCATATGTTAAAAGAGGTCAAGTGTGATATGGGTCAATATTGCACGTGTTGTAGTTTTGGTGTAAATGACATTTTGAAATGATCACTACCTAAGTAGTAATCTAGTGTCGGGACCTAGGTTGGTCTATTTGGCGACAAGTATAAATTGGGTTAAATTTTACTTGTCAGAGTGGGTTTGGATTACCACCCAAAGTGGTAATTGGTTGTGTCCATTAAGTGTTAAATGAGCGAGTTTTGGCCAGTAAGGTGTGATTATTTTTAAGTCAATGATATCTTAATTTTAACTAGTTTTCAAGTCATCATAAGTTTTAAAAACGTTTTAACATTAGGAAAAATCGAAAGCATAATTTCGCATATTTTTCTAAAAAATGTAATTTTCAACAAAATGATCCCAAATTGTTCCAAAGTGTTTTAGGTGAATCACTAAGTCTAAGTAAGATAGTAAAACATCAACATTCCCATAATTTTCATTAATTTCTAGCCTAGAACACAAATTAACGAATCGTAGGCTAAAAGTGAACCTAAAGGCCTCAATCGAACTTAAAAACTAGCATACAACATCCACATTGTCTAACTAATCGTGCAAGGAATTATAATCAAGCATAGAACACAAATTTTTTCAAAAGTTAAAATTAAACCCTATGCAAAAATTTGATTTTTAACCGTGAAAATGTACCTTAAACAAGAAAATTGACAGCAAAAACGTGCTTAGGAGGAACGAGAGAATAGGTTTTGAGCTTTGAATCGTAAAATTAGTCAAAAATTGATGATGGTGGTGGTGTGTGCACTCGTCGGTCAAAGGGAAGAAAGAAGAGGGAGAAGAAGAAAAAGAAAAGAGGAAGAAAAGAAGAAAGAAAAATGGGCCCGTGTGGCGCACGAGCTTATTTTCTCGGTCCGACTCGTGATTTTTTTTCGTGTTTTTATATTTTAGATTTTATCATTAGGTTTATAAAAGATTTATAAAATTTTGCCTCAGATTTTAATCTAGTTATTTTATCTATTTAATTAAAATTTTAAAAGAATTTTAAAAGGAAAAGAAAAATGGGCAAAGTAAAAGAAATAGAAAAATTCTTATTTTATGATTACACAAGTTCTACGACTAAGTTCCAGAAATGACGCGGAAAGAAAGATAAGTTTAAAGCTTCGTTGACCATCCAGAGTAAATCAGCGAAGTGAATTGAAAATATTTAGAAATCATTTAGCATTTTACGCTCACGCTTTCGTAAATACCCGATGTCATCCATTAATTTAACTAAAGCCCTTCTAACCTTTTTGGTGTTTGAAATTCCATC
Source organism: Rutidosis leptorrhynchoides (assembly GCF_046630445.1). Taxonomy (NCBI): domain Eukaryota; kingdom Viridiplantae; phylum Streptophyta; class Magnoliopsida; order Asterales; family Asteraceae; genus Rutidosis; species Rutidosis leptorrhynchoides. The sequence continues at coordinate 376,814,636 of NC_092338.1, forward strand.
CCTTGGTCCAGTATCTCGATAATTAAGTTCGAAAAGAAGTTTTGACACTATGTCTTGAAATAGAAGATCTTCCTCAAAGTCAAGATTCCCGATAGTAAATTTTAAATTTTCAGATATTTTTCGGATGACCTTTCTTTGAGGAATTGTAAATGGAAATTTTGACGTAGTGAGAATTTGTACGAGTTCAGAATATATTTCCTTTCTTTTTGTGAAGAAATTCTTATCTATTCTTTCTTCGGTTGAATCAGGGAAAAACTTTGATTAATCTTTTAATGAGAAATGATGATGGATCAAAGTAGAAGAAATCTCGATCTCCATATTTTGAAATAGGGTTAGTGTGATGACCCGGAGATTCCCGACCAAATTTAAGCTTAATCTTTATATGATTTCGAAACGATAAGCAAAGTCTGTAAATGTTGAGTCTCAAAATTTTTGAACTGTTTGCATACATTCATTTAACCTCGACCAAATTCCGACGATTCACGAATCATTATATAAATGGATATGATTATATATATGTGTATATATATATATATATATATATATATATATATATATATATATATATAGATATTATAACTTAAAAATATTAACAAAGTATTCAATGTATAATACTTTGCATGAACGTATTTGTTTCTATATGTTTATCGACAGAATTAAAAGATAAAATCAAATGATTTAATTATCATATATATTGTGAAATTGTTATGGGTCTCTGTGGTGTAATCCACGTTGAATTGAGAAATCATTCCCTTTTTAATGGTACTCGGAATAAATGGCGATCCGAAAATGAGTGATATAAAATATAGGCATATTAGAAATGTATTTTGGAGCTGATAATTAAATTTGAACACTTTTATCCGTCACTGATTAATAACGGAGTACGAAATAATACTCCTAAATAATGTCGACGACTAACATTCAAATTATGTGGCTGTTTCTATTGATACAGTTTAAATTTCAATTATTATTATTTTGTTTTGAGTTAGATTCAATTGATTGAGAGTATTATATATTATTACATATAGAGATTAGCTGTAAAAATGTGTGATTCATGAACCACTACTATGTTTGATTTCAACTTAATAATATTATATAGTGCATAAATATTGAAAACTCACAGATTACATCTCTACTACTTCTGATTCTTTTGATCCTCACTCAACATACTACAACTTTCTTTCTTTATTTCCTTATGTTTTCTGTCAAACTATTACCACTAAATTATAATCACTTTGCAAACTTTCACAACCTATCCATCTTTTTATCTTCCTGCTTCGTTTGGCAATTGGAACCAAGACCCGAATGAGTAACAACTATTCACCATCTTGAGCTACCTTGACACCCATCGTCTACCACTTTATCATCACAACCCACCATAGACCGTCACCCACACCACCACTTAATTTTCTTTCTGTTTTCGAATCAAACCAAACCCCATTGCAACTACTACTTGTTGCTACTGCTGCAGTCTCCATCCACCACCACGAAACCCTCTAAAACCATGAACATCACCACCTTTGTCACCTTGATCGTTTTCCCGTTAATTGTTTCTATTTTAAACACGACCCAAAACGATCACCATGAAAGAACCTAATTGTTTTTCTATTTTGTTAAACCACCATTGAGCACCCTTAAACCTATGCTGCTATATACATGCTCTCTACTCCAAGAACCCTTCGAAAACTCTGCTGCTACTACTGTATGTTTCTGCTGTAGGCAGCTACAACTCACCCACACAAATCAAAATACTACTGCTGTTTCTGTATTGACTTCTGTTTTCTGTTGTAATTAAACGCCATCACCTTTTAATTATTTTCTCATCTCTTGTTCCTGTTGTTGCTACTATGTCTCCTGTCTCACTTAAACTGCTACATCAACTGCTACTTCTATGCAGCCCATATATTGTTTCTGCTTGCAATCGAATCCTCACCATAACCATTATTGGTTACTGCTACAGCTGTTGCTGCAACTCTGGTAAGACCACAACAAAACCTTTGATTTAAGCACAAAACAAAGCACATGTATATATAGATATAAAAGAGTAAAAGTATTATTACTAGATATACAAGATTTCATATAAACTAATTAAAATGAATGGATACAAATACATGATTTATTACCTTCCTCTATGATCCAAAAGTTGTTTACAAAAGAGATCGTTCCAGGGTCCTGAAGTTATTACAGTGACAAAGCCCAAACAACCTTGTTCCACTCACAAACAACCTTTCATATTTTTCTATAACACAAATCCTATTTATATTACCATACACTAACAACAACACAATTGACACATAATAAGTATTCATACTAATTAACTTTTTCTTTGAAGCAACCTTACCCATATTCTCATTATAATGAAACCACAAACAAATCGATATGAGATAGTCTACAAACTAATAAAATTAGTATGCAAGAACAATTAGTAAATTCTAATATCATGAAGACTTTAACTATTAAATATACCCCAAATTATATTATGTTAGAAAAACCAAAATTTTCATATAAATATATGTACCTGTTTGACTAATCAGAAATTGGCTATCCTTCCAAAGGAATCAATATGGACCATACCTATTACATACGAAGGATACCTTGTGAGTATATCAGGAACCAATCAACATCCTGTAAGCAACCTTTACCAGATCTGACAACCACATGTTGCTGCTGCACAATTGCTACTTCTATTTAGGGTTTTACATTCAATTAAACCTCCCAACCGATCGCCATCATCACCTATTTTAAAATTACCACGATTCATCATCATCATTTAAAAACCTTAATACAGTTACTGTTCGTAATTGATTTAATTAAGAAAATACAGAAAATTTATAGTAAGATGAAGAAATAAAAACAATAGTAAAGAACCAAATTACCTACATCGCCAATTAATAGATCGATTACTTGTTTGATTGATGGAGGATGATAATTGACAAGGATGAAGAAGACCGATAATGAAGTGAACGAAGGTGATGACAAACCAATGACCTGTTATTCATCGATGGTTGTTGCTGGATTTATCCGTTGAAGATGAAGATGATTATGGATTGATTACCCGATAATTTTTTCTTTCTTTCTTCTTCTCTGCGAAGGACTTCTGCTCTCGATCTGATTTGGGGATATACACCAACAAACGCGTACACTTATTATAAAATATAAATATTATTATTATTATTATTATTATTATTATTATTATTATTATTATTATTATTATTATTATTATTATTATTATTATTATTATTATTATTATTATTATTATTATTATTATTATTATTATTATATTTATTATTATTATTATTATTATTATTATTATTAATATAATTAGTATTATTATTATTATAAGTATTAATTATCATGTATTATTATTATTATTAAGATTATAGTTAAATTATTATTACTATTATTATTATATTTAAGTATTATTATCAAATTTTTTACTTTCATTATCATTATTATTAAACTTATTTTTTATTTAAAAAATACTATTATTATTAAAAGTATCATTCCTACAAAAATTATTATTTTGTTATCATTAAAAACTATCATTATCTTTATAAAAATTATCATTATTAAAAAGCAATATTTTATTATTTTTATTGCCCATTATTACTAACTTTATTATTATTATCCTTGATTTAGTATTATTACAATTATTAATTTTTGCAAACAGAAAATATTATTTAAAAATATATTTATGTATACTAATATTACATAATGTTATGTTTTAACTAATATAATATTATTAATATAATGTTAATTAAATCATATAACAAATATGCATTATAATGTATTATTAATATTGATAAAATTATATATAAATATTAATCTTAATACATAACTAAATATATATATAAAGTTGTTTGATTTCCATTATATGTGTTGACATATATATAAATGATATAGGTTCGTGAATCCGAGGCCAACCCTGCATTGTTCAGTTCCGTCGTATGAATATTTTTACTACAAAATATTGTAGAGTGAGTTTCATTTGCCTTTTTACCCTTTATATTTTTGGGCTGAAAATACATGCGCAATTTTTATAAATGTTTTACGAAATAGACACAAGTAATTGAAACTATATTATATGGGTGAATGATCGAAGCCGAATATGCCCCTTTTGCTTAGTAACCTAAGTATTAGTAAACCGATCTACTAATTGACGCGAATCCTAAAGATAGATCTATTGGGCCCAACAAGCCCCATCCAAAGTACCGGATGCTTTAGTACTTCGAATTTATCATGTTCGAAGGGAGTCCCGGAATGATGGGGATATTCTATATGCATCTTGTTAAGGTCGGTTACCAGGTGTTCACCATATGCATGATTTTTATCTCTATGTATGGGATGTATATTAAAATATGAAATCTTGTAGTCTATTAAAATGATGGAAATGACTGTTTATGATAAACTAATGAACTCACCAACCTTTTAGTTGACACTTGAAAGCATGTTTATTCTTAGGTATGAAAGAAATCTTCCGCTGTACATTTGCTCATTTTAGAGATATTACTTGGAGTCCTTCATGACATATTTCAAAAGACATTGCATTTGAGTCGTTGAGTTCATCAAGATTATTATTAAGTCAAATATAGTTGGATATATTATGAAATAGTATGCATGCCGTCAACTTTCGATGTAATGAAAGATTGTCTTTTCAAAAACGAATGCAATGTTTGTAAAATGTATCATATGGAGGTCAAGTACCTCGCGATATAACCAAATGTAATGTATTCGTCCAGATGGATTAGGACGGGTCGTTATAGTTAGGTTTTTTTACTTTCAATCCAAAATTCTAACTCAAAAATCATTGCTGCAACATAACGGTTTGTGAAGAGAACGAACTTGATTACGTAGCTCTTTTAGTAAATTCAATTGAAATTTTGAAAACGAGAAATCTGATGAATAGAGGACTGATGTGTGCGAGGTGTACTAGGAAATAGTATTATTTTTACAACGAAATACTATTAAATACGATACAATTTTACACAAGATATTTATTTATTTATAGAATGGATATACCTAAACCTTGCTACAACACTTATAGGCAGTGTACCTAATCGTACAGTAGTGTAGTTTTTAGTAAGTCCGGTTCGTTCCACAGGGATACACTTAAACAAGCTTAACGCTATATTAGTTGTAAATTTATAAAAATACAAATATATATATATATATATATATATATATATATATATATATATATATATATATATATATATATATATATATATAAGTGATATTATTATTATAAAAGGGGGGTTTTTTACCGTTTAATGACCGGTTTGTCGATTTTTAAAACTTTAGTCGCAGTTAAAACCTAATGCAAAATATTAAATAAATAAAAGACTTAATTTAAAGCGTAAAGTAAATAACGATAATGAAATTGCGATAAATAAAAGTGCGATAAAATAAAATTGCGATAATTAAAGAGTACGATAATTAAAAGTGCAATTAAATACAATGATAATAAATAAAAGTGCGATAATTAAAAGTGTAATTAAATATGAAATAAAAGAATTATGCTTATTTAAACTTCCATAATCATGATGTTTGACGTGTTGATTTTTAGTTTATTCCCATGGGTTAATTGTTCTTTGTCCTGGATTATTCAATATGTCCATACAGATTTGTCCATAATAGTCCATCAGTCATAAATATAAAATGCGAAAGTCTTCGCCAAATTATTCTTATTCCCGACGTCAAATATTCCAACTAATTGGGGATTCGAATTGTAACAAGGTTTTAATACTTTGTTTAATGAATACACCAGGTTATCGACTGCGTGTAAACCAAGGTTTTACTACTTTGTTAACAATTACACCAATTACCCTTGAATGTAATCCACCCCTGTTTCAACAAGTCTACTAACTATTAATCCAGTTCCGTGTCCGGTAAAATGAACAATTATTGGTATTTATAGATATCCCGCCCACCGTACCCAGTCAAGCGTATGTGGTTATGTATAAATACGTCAAATTATAAGTCTATATATTAATTTAACGAGGTATCGTTTAGTTAATATAAAACCCATTAATAGCCCATAGTCTAATTTTCACAAGTGTCGTTCTTTTGTCCAAACCCCAATTATGGTACAAAGCCCAATTACCCAATTTTAATATTTAGTCTAACATCATGATTACTTCGGCATTAAATAAGCATAATAATAACTTAGCTACGAGACATTAAATTAAAAATAACATTAACCATAACTTACAGTGATTAAAAATAGCGTAGCGTTACACGGACAGAATTTCGACTTACACCCTTACAACATTCGCTAACATACCCTTATTATTAGAATTTAAAATTTAAATTTAAATTAAAATTATAATATATATATATATATTTACGTATGATAGATAGAGAGATAGGATTCATTTATAAACTGAGCCAAACACGCGAATTTATAGGCTTGTGGGCTGAAAAAGGCCTCCATGCGATCGCATGAAGATTACTCTTCAAGGCCATGCGATCGCATGGCCAGCTGGTGAAGTTCACATGCCTTTGTTTTCTTTCTTGTCGACGTTTATAAATAATAATATAATATATAAATAATTATAAGAATTATTTAAATATTATATTTTATTTATGTGCATAGTTAACTTGTAATTTTTAGTCCGTTGCGTCGAGCGTTGAGAGTTGACTTTGGTCCTGGTTCCGGATTTTCGAACGTCCTTGCGTATAATTTAATATCTTGTACTTTGCGTTTCGCATCTTGTACTCTTGTAATTTTGAGACGTTTCTTATCAATAATTGGAACCACTTTGATTGTATTTTGTACTTTTGAGCTTTTTGGTCGTTTGCGTCTTCAATTCGTCGAATCTGTCTTTTGTCTTCACCTTTTATTATTTAAACGAATATCACTTGTAAATAGAACAACTGCAACTAAAAGCTTGTCTTTCTTGAGGAATAATGCTATGAAATATATGTTCGTTTTTAGTATTATCAAGGACCCTAATGAATTCTCTATAGACGTCTAACCTTCGGTTAGGATTTAACAGATTCCCAGGAAACGGAGCATCTGGGTTATCGACGTATCGTTTCTCTTTTGGAATATATTCAAACAAGTTCGGATGTTTGAAAATAGTTGGGTATTCTTCCCATTTCATCCTCCATAATAAGGAGTTCATTAAGACTGAGTCTCCCTTTTGGTTCGTGAAGAGGGTCGAATCCTGGTTCATTTGAGTAAAACTTATCTAAAAGCAATGAGATCTCTAAGTAGGATGAAGTTATCCGACTTCTTGAACTACAAGGATCAAGAATGAATTCTTGATGAGATTCATTAGGGTTTATATTTGTTTCATTTTTATTTTTATAAAGGAAAACTTCTCCAATTTCCAAAGTTGTGGGAGAGAAACTGCATTTTGCACTTTCTTTGTAATTGGTTAAGTTTGAACTGGAATCTTGTAAGACCCTAAATTTTATACATCAGAAAGTGTCGCCAGAAAGTGTCATAGAAAGTGTCCTCAGGAAGTGTCAGGAAAGGTCTACCTATACTTATGCATTTTCAGATTTTACATCAGAATCAGAATCTGGAAAATTCAGTCCCTGATTTCATTTTAGTAGAAACGCGCACCGCGCGAATGGTTTGCGCGCCGCGCAAAAACCTGTTGGCAGACTAGTTCATGATTTTTGAGTTTTAATGAGGGGCTTTTGGGTCTTTTCACGTGGGGGTCGATTTTGAGCCACAAAACTAATCAAGCCCATCCTTATCCTCATTTTCCACCTCATCTTACCTCCCCAAACACTCTCAACCTTTTAGAGTGAGAAAGAGAGTTTAGAGAGAGAGAGCGCTCCATTTGAGGAAGAAGAAGAGTGAATCGGGTCAAGTCGCAAGAGTTAAAGTTGTTCACCTCGTTCACGGCTACGTTGCGGTAGTGTTGGTAAGTTCTAACTCCTAATTTCATTATTTGATTTGATATTAAAAGTTAGGGTTTGAACTTGATTTGTGGAGAAACCTATTTAAAATTATGAAGTGAGTTTATTGATGCTAGTAATCGGGTTTAATGTCATTATTGGTGGGTTTTGGTTTGGTGAGCAAATTAGCTTTGTTTAAAGCTTGTAAATGGTGTATAATCTCTAGTATTAGTTGTAAGTAACTAGAGGGGGGGGGGGGTGAATAGTTACTTAATACGTTTTTAACACTTTTTCGATTGATCACCAAATTCGATTAACTTTGATCAACCAATTCAACTCAAACCTGATGTGTGTATTGTATATGTTTAAAATGATAAATAAAGTAATGTAAAGAATATAGATACAAGGATTTATAGTGGTTCGGGTGGATGTTAACTAATCCACCTTAATCCACTTCCCGATTACACTAATCAGGATTTGTTGCTTCACTAAGCACTTTTCTCCAAACCCAGTGGAGATCCGATTTACAAGTCTTCAACTTCTTTGGTAGACAACAAACCTAATCTCTCTATCCCTTTAAAAGATCAACTCCAACCTAGATCAACTTGTCTTCACCTTGGATAAGTATTAATCTCCAAATAAGATTAATCAAGTTCCTAAGTCCCTTTAAGGAATTAGATCACTAAGCTAGCCTATGCTTCTACTAATTGAAGTTACAAGACTTATACACTTTGTAATGATGATCCTAAGATAATACTAGGACATACATTACACTAAATAAACTCACAAGATTAATGATTTTGAATACTAAGTTTACAACAACCAAATTCTATATCTCTAAGATCATAGAATCTTCTCTTGCTTGATCACATTTGAGTAGTAATTAGAGCTCTTGTGATCTCTGGAAATAAGCCTTTGAAATATGCAAGAGGGTCAGCTTCAAATGCTTAATAAAGTTTGCCTTTTATAGTGGGATTCAAAAAGTAGCCGTTGACACACGGTTGCCATCACGGTCGATCGTGGTTCGACCATGCGTGCTCCAGTCCAAATTTAGTATCTGTTGTATAGCCGTTTGACTCAAATTTGAACATCACATTTTGGAACCTTTACTCCTTCTAGCACCTGCAAAAGAACACAAACATCCTATACAAGTACTATATGCATTAAGTGTGTGAGATTTGATCTTATTGCATGAAAGTGACTTAACATTCTAAAAGTGGCAAACCCAATATTCTTAGAGAAGTACCTTGATTGATATTTAGGGAAATCTCAGTTTGGTCAAGACTTAGTTAGTCACATTAATGCCTTTGGTTCAATTCTATAGACTAGTTACCATGTCATTAACTTTCTAATTTTAATTAATCACAAGTTGTGTTCCATTTGAGTTTAGATAGAGATTAATTGAATAATGTCTTTATAAGATAATCATGAAGTATGTAGAGACATTAAAGTTAAGTCATTCTTGAATAAGCAATCACACATAGTTACTTAGACTATACCAAATAGACAATTGACTATAATTTCATTGTGAACCATTTTTACACTTAATCTATTGGAGTATGTTAGTTACTTGAATCCTAACTAGTAAGCACATAACAAACATAATAATCAAGTTGACAAGTTTATGAATATTAAGCATATTGACAAGTAGCAAGTAATACTCACATATAGCAAGAGATAGTTATTCTAGGATCAATCATATAGATACTTATTCTAGGATCAATCATATAGATGCTTGCACAACTTATAATTCAAGCTTTTAACTAGTTTAATTGCAATATAACATATTGCTTGATTAATGTGTAAGCACACATTAATGTCCAACACATGCACAAGGGAAGAGCAATCTCTAGTTGGGACTTGGTGACCATCCTAAATATATCTAAGTGTGTTTTAGGATTGCAAGTCATTACTAGTTAACCTTGAGAGCATTGTTCCTCATTTAGCCTTAATTAATCACTAAGTCATTTCTAATAGTAATTAATGTTCTAGTGACATTGGCTTAAGTGTGTTGGTACTTGATGATCATACTAAGGATATCTAGAGAAGTATTAAGATCATAAGTTGTTGATTAACACTTATGTGTTATGTCTAATCTTGGTTAATTTGTCATTAAGATGTCATTAGGCATAATTAACCACAATTAGTGTTTTTATGACCAAAACTCAATTGAGTATGGAGAAGGCATCTATTCTAAGCATGTTGAGAAAGGTTTCATGAATTATAGATGTCGGGAACTAGTCAAACTTTATTTGGTCAACCGTGGTGGCGATCGTGTAACTTGTTTTCATAAAACTGCGTTGCAATTCAGTTTGGGGTTTCACGGTTGGCTATGCGGTCGATCGTACCTCGACCGTGTGTTTAGCTGAACTTTTAATTTCATTCTTTAACCTATGTTTGACTTGGTCTTTTGCAAGATAAAGTATGGATTAGTGACCTTGCGTGTTTTATGTTAAGATGTCAGTCATTACTTATGCATATGTACGTGTCATCATCAAAACATATTCTTTGGTTAATCATATAAGTTTGTCGTTTAGTTCATTAACCAACATTCAACCAACATTCTCCCCCTTTTTGGTGATGACAAATATACAAGTGATGAGAGACATTTTGCTATAAATACGCAAGTGTTAACAATCACTTGTATCCATCTTTCTCCCCCTTTTGTCGAAGCAAAAAGGTTAGTTCCCCCTAGAACTAAGCTCGCCCTTAGAGCAAAGCTCCTCCTTAAATTGTGCACGTTGGAAAACATATATTAAAACATAACAAGCACACATTTTATTCAAAGCAGGTACAAAACATAGCGATGCATATATGAAAATATGCATGGAAGGTGCACAAAAAGCACATAAATTAGATGTATAGGTAGGCATTCTTCAAATTGCCTTGGCCTATTTCTTGAGGTGAATGTAGTGATGAGTGTCTCTTGTAATTCCTTCTAGTTTATTCAGACGTCGTACGATTTTTAGAACATTCTCGTGAATGACACTGCTTTGTCCTGCAGTTGAAAGGAGGCTAAAGTTTGGAGGGTTATCAAGAGAAGGCTCAACAAGTGGTCTAGTTGAAGCTCTGCATATCGGGTATGACGAAACTTGAGCAGCATAGTGATAAGAAGTTGTTAATTTGAGTTGAGCAAAGAGTTTAGTTAAGTGAAGGCCATAAGGTAGTTTCAAGTAGGGTTCTTGAGCTGCCTGTTGCATCCTAGATGCCATAAGAAATGCAATGTTTACCTTAAGTGAGTGTATGAGACACCACAAAAGAGTAACCTCATTTGCATTCATTCTCCAAAGTATTTCACCCTTTCCATATACGTTTATAGAGATGATCTGTTGCCATAGATCATATGTTGAAGCAAGGTGATGCACTGAGAAACCCTCTTTGTTGACAGACTCAAATTTGAGTGGTCCTTCACTCAGTGTTTCAAGAATACATTCTTTTTCTAACCATTCCGGAAACTCATCAAATGAGTTTGGGTTAAGAAAGAATTTGATTCCGTTACTTGGAACATCCATGATGCTTCCAAATTCTTCAAGTGTCAAGGAATAGCTTTTGCCATAGAGAGTAAATGATATCTTCATATCATCATGGATATGGAAATTTGCATAGAATTCATTTACATGAAGAGGATATAGAGGTCCTTGAAGATTGAGAAAGACATTCCAATTCACACTAGAGAAGTTGGCCAGCGAATAAGTTGAGAGTATATGTGTTGACACTTCTCTTCCCTCTGCAATTTGTCTCATGATTTGATTGTGGGTTTTTAGGGATTGTGATGGTGGGTATGAGTTTGGTTGAATGTACTGGTTTTTATAGAGGCCGATTAGGTATCACTTTACTTTTTCACAAGAGAGGTAGGTCAAGTGAGTAAAGTCTTTTAATTGAACGATCAATTTTCACTTGAGAAAAGTTATTGGGCATAACAAGACAGAATTTTTTGTCAGTTTATGTATGACTCGTTCTGCGATCGAATCACGGTCGATCGTGATTTCAGCCATGGTAAATCTGACATGCTTGTACTTTTAATTAAATACATTTAGTAAGCATACACAAATACTTATTAAACACACATACCACAGTTTTCCAAACATTATTGTCTTAAATACTCAGCCATTAAATAGTAGAACACATTCATGAGAACATGTTAGAATTCTTCACTCGAATCATCATCTTCCTCATTTCCTGACCTACAGGTCAAGCTTCTGATAACTCCTTTTAGTAATTTCTTCACCTTTGATTCCTTCTTCAGACTTTTGATTTGGGTTTGATAGATTTTATCCATTTTGGCATTAACCTCAAGATCTCTCACATGTTCATTCCCTTCTTCATTTTTACTGTCTGATATCTCAATAACTCCTCTGCTCATTCCCTCCTCATTGGTAGTTCTTCTTCGCTTGGAGGTTGATCCTCCTGTTGTTTTTGGTGGAAGAATTGGTTAATGAGTAAGTGGAAGAGAGTCATCACTTGTGATGTTGAGGTGCCTAAATAGTTTGTTTAGATGCATTCCGTAAGGCAATCCTCAAGTTGTTTCGGTGATGAGTCCACTCATTCCGTTTGCCATCAGATAGGCAATATTTACTTTGATTCCATTTTCCAAGCACCACAAGAGAGCAAATTGAGTAGCATGAATGTTTGAGTGATTTCCTGATCTGCAGTAGATGTTGTAGTCAATGACTTTGTTCCAAACTTCATACTCAGAAGAAAGATGTCTTCCCAATACTCCAGATCTCTCGATTTCATCGCGAGGAGCACTTTCTTTGCAAAATGTGTCTATCATTGCCGTTTTGTTGGAGATAAAATTTGGAAAATATGACAATCCATGATGCAAACTGAAGAATTCTTCACCATCTGTTGGAACTTGAAGAATGCGTCCGAAATCTATAAGGGAGTAGCGGTACTTTGTCCCTTGAAGACTGAAGGAGACTTCTTTGTTCACAAAGGTGAAATTTGCATAAAATTCACGAATGAGAGATGGATAAATTGGACCATCAAGAGTGAGAAATTCTTCCCATTTAAGAGTTTTGAATTATCTCATAAGCTCTGGCATTTTATCGTGGGCAACTTTTCTTCCTTCAGTGATAGGACGTCTAGAGAGAAACCAAATGTTGTACTTAATTCTCTCTGTAGGATCTAACGGTGGATCGTATAGGTCCTTTCTTCTTGGTTCACTACTTTTTCCCTTTCCTCTTGCCATTTTCTACACGATGATACTTCAAATTAATTCAAAGTGTATAATTCAATTGTAGGCAACAAGTTTTGCAAACTTTAATTATCATCAATACTTATATGTGTTGATGTTAATGTTCTTCACATATTCACTCTTCATTAGGTCAATGAGTTTGCTACTAGATTAAGATTTTCATAAAGTTCATATGTGTTTTAGACTTTTGACACCATCATCAACGCATGTTTTGACATCTAACATTATCACACTCAATTTGAAACAATGTTGTTTATATCATATGAACAATGTTTCTATGAAAATCATATATATATATATATAACTTAGATGTATAATGAACCCTAGAATTGTCCAAAATTAAATCAATGCATATATATACTACAATCATTACTACAATTGTTTCTAAATTGTTCTTCAAGAACAATTTTGATTGTTTGCATCAATTTGAGTTTTGATTCATTCTAGTTAGGGTTTCTTCATAATCCTAATTCATCATACAAACACAATTGAATGTTAGGAAAGCAAGGATTAATCATACCGAAAGTAGGAATTAAGATTGAAGGAATAAGCGTTCTTCTTCATGCGGTCGATCTCCTCAGCCATGTGTAGGTGTGTGTGTTTTGAAGTGGATTGAAAAGAAATAAAAGTGAGGGTTTAGTTTAATTTAAAATAGAATTAGACCACGCACAGTCGAAGCACGGTCGACCGTGGTGTAAGCCGTGTAGGAATTTTTACACGTACAAGACAGGAATCTGCAGTCAGGTATACGGTCAGCCGTGGTGCTTCCGTAGATCCTTCTGATTACTTATTTCTTCACTTTTTCTTTCTTTGGACACGTTTTGACGATTCTTAGGTTCTATAGAATACTTGAGGACAAGTTTTCTTTTCCTAACATTGAATGATTACATCCTCCCGATGTTTAATAATCAATGACACGTAATATACTATATTTTTATGTGTGTGTGTGTATATATATATATATATATATATATATATATATATATATATATATATATATTCAATTATGCACATAGTATACACAAAACGCATCAATCTTGTATTTAGAATGCAATACATAGTTTCACACAAACATACAATCTTAATGCAAGTAAGCTTCCTTCACTACTTATTAAAATCATTTTTCAAAAACAATTTTGCATTTGTAAGAAAAACCTTTCATTAATACAAAGTCTTTTTGAGAAGGTTATTCTCATTAGCATTTTGATCATTGATTTTGATTGATTTTAAGATTACCCAATCCTTGACTTATCCCTACCATAGAATTGCTAGCTTGATCCATTTTCCCCATGTTCTCAATGTTTATAATAATGGACAATGGACTTTGATTACATAATTTGTGTTTGCTAGAGTCGTGACGTACATTCATTTCAAGTTTATCTTTTGATGAATCATAAATAGTTATCCTTTCAAGTTTTCCTTTCATGGTGTTATTTTCATCAATTAAAACTTTGTTAAGTTGTCTAACTTTGTGTAATTCTTTCTCCAAAAGTTTTACTTTGTCACGACTACTATCATACACAAATTTAATAGTCTTGTAATCATCTAACAATTCTTCATAATTAGAAGGATAGAGTACATGTACCTTATTGCAATTCATGCTTGAGACATCATCTTCTTTGAATGGAGATTCAACCTCTTCTTCACTTTGACCATCTTGATCCATATCATTCCAAGAACTCATGAGGCAAAAGTCTTCATTTTCATTCAAACATTTTGCTTGAGAATCACAAAGCTTCTCCAAATCCTTCCCTATTCTTTTACCCTTTAAACTCCTAGAGTTTTCTTCTTCTTGAGAACATAGTAAATCCCAACATTCCTTTGCATTTTCACATGAAATTATTTTCAACCTTTCTTCACTAGGAAGAATTCCATGAAGTAGTGAAATTGCATTAATTTGTTTCAAAATATCATTGTTTTGAAATGTTGACTTCACTAGTCTTGAACTAGCCTGTGGAACAAAGTCTCCTACTTTGATTATCTTCCACAAGTAGTAATCCTTAGATTTGAGATAAGCTTCAAATCTTAATTTCCACACATAAATATCCATCTTATCAAAGATTGGTGCTTCTTTCACCAATTCTTCCAAGTATCCCATAGTTTGAGTTGATCCAAGAATCGTTGACTCAAGTTTTTGCACAAAACGAATTTTGACACCTTCAAAAACGTTTATAGAGCAATGATTTAAGCAACCGTTCTGATACCAATTGTAAGTAACTAGAGGGGGTAGGTGAATAGTTACTTAATACGTTTTTAACACTTTTTCGATTGATCACCAAATTCGATTAACTTTGATCAACCAATTCAACTCAAACTTGATGTGTGTAGTGTATATGTTTAAAATGATAAATAAAGTAATGTAAAGAACATAGACACAAGGATTTATAGTGGTTCGGGTGGATGTTAACTAATCCACCTTAATCCACTCCCCGATTACACTAATCGGGATTTGTTGCTTCACTAAGCATTTTTCTTCAAACCCGATGGAGATCTGATTTACAAGTCTTCAACTTCTTTGGTAGATAACAAACCTAATCTCTCTATCCCTTTGAAATATCAACTCCAACCTAGATCAACTTGTCTTCACCTTGGACAAGTATTAATCTCCAAATAAGATTAGTCAACTTCCTAAGTCCCTTTAAGGAAGTAGATCACTAAGCTAGCCTATGCTTCTACTAATTGAAGTTACAAGAATTATAAACTTTGTAATGATGATCCTAAGACAATACTAGGACATACATTACACTAAGTAAACTCACAAGATTAATGATTTTGAATAGTAAGTTTACAACAACCAAATTCTATATCTCTAAGATCATCGAATTTTCTCTTGCTTGATCACATTTGAGTAGTAATTAGAGCCCTTGTGATATCTGAAAATAAGCCTTTGAAATATGCAAGAGGGTCAGCTTCAAATGCTTAATAAAGTTTGTCTTTTATAGTGGGATTCAAAAAGTAGCCGTTGACACACGGTTACCATCACGGTCGACCGTGGTTCGACCGTGCGTGCTCTAGTCCAAATTTAGTATCCATTGTATAGCCGTTTGACTCAAATTTAAACACCACATTTTGGCACCTTTACTCCTTCTAGCACCTGCAAAAGAACACAAACATCATATATAAGTACTATATGCATTAAGTGTGTGAGATTTGGTGTTATTGCATGAAAGTGACTTAACATTCCAAAAGTGGCAAACCCAACATTCTTGGAGAAGTGTCTTGATTGATATTTAGGAAAATCTCAGTTTGGTCAAGACTTAGTTAGTCAGATTAATGCCTTTGGTTCAATTCAAAAGACTAGTCACCATGTCATTAACTCCCTAGTTTCAATTAATCACAAGTTGTGTTCCATTTGAGTTTAGATAGAGATTAATTGAATAATGTCTTTATAAGATAATCATGAAGTATGTAGAGACATTAAAGTTAAGTCATTCTTGAATAAGCAATCACACTTAGTTACTAAGACTAGACCAAATAGACAATTGACTATAATTTCATTGTGAACCATTTTACACTTAATCTATTGGAGTATGTTAGTTACTTGAATTCTAACTAGTAAGCACATAGCAAACATAATAATCAAGTTGACAAGTTTATGAATATTAAGCATATTGACAAGTAGCAAGTAATACTCACATATATCAAGAGATAGTTATTCTAGGATCAATTGTATAGATACTTGCATAACTTATAATTCAAGCTTTTAACAAGTTTAACTGCAATATAACATATTGGTTGATTAATGTGTAAGCACACATTAATGTCCAACACATGCACAAGGGAAGAGCAATCTCTACTTGGGACTTGGTGACCATCCTAAATATATCTAAGTGTGTTTTAGGATTGCAAGTCATTACTAGTTAACCTTGAGAGCATTGTTCCTCATTTAGCCTTAATTAATCACTAAGTCATTTCTAATAGCAATTAATGTTCTAGTGACATTGGCTTAAGTGTGTTGGTACTTGATGATCATACTGAGGATATCTAGATAAGAATTAAGATCACAAGTTATTGATTAACACTTATGTGTTATGCCTAATCTTGGTTAATTTGTCATTAAGATGTCATTAGGTGTAATCAACCACAATTAGTGTTTTTATGACCAAAACTCAATTGAGTATGGAGAAGGCATCTATTCTAAGCATGTTGAGAAAGGTTTCATGAATTATAGATGTCGGGAACTAGTCAAACTTTATTTGGTCAAAATTGTTAACAGAGAAAACTGCGGTCGCACTGCGGTTGACCGTGGTGGCGACCGTGAAACTTGTTTTCATACAACTGCGTTGCAATTCAGTTTGGGGTTTCACGGTTGGCTATGCGGTCGACCGTACCTCGACCGTGTGTTTAGCTGAACTTTTAATTTCATTCTTTAACCTATGTTTGACTTGGTCGTTTGCAAGATAAAGTATGGATTAGTGACCTTGCATGTTTTATGTTAAGATGTCAGTCCTCACTTATGCATATGTATGTGTTATCATCAAAACATATTCTTTGGTTAATCATACTTAAGTTTGTCGTTTAGTTCATTAACCAACATTCAACCAACATTAGTGATTATAGAAGTGTTGGAAATCATTTTGTGTATTTGGAAGACTAATTTTGAATCGAGTCAAAAATTAGGGTTCGTTGGTGATTTTGGATTGATTGTCGATTGTGTAAGGTTTATAAACTTAAAAGTGTTAAGTTAAGAAAATAAACTTGAATTAAAAGTGTTTTAGTGTCGAACTAGTAAACTTTAGAAATTTGACTAAGTTGAGGGTGAAAATGGGTTTTCGTGTGAAACTCGGGCTAGTGAGTGCTAAAAGGCTAAAATTGGTGTATTTTTGTATTTCGGGAGCGCGGGAACTAGCCTTTTTAATTTTGAACCTTCGGGTAGCGTTAAAAGTGCAAAATGGTGCATTTTGCACTTAGTGTTCATTTGGGCCGGTTGTGAGTCCAATATAGTTATGTGATTGATTGTTATGATAATGTAATAGGTGAATTACATTGACGGTTGAAGCGTGCTTTCTTACGCTCGCATTCTTTGGCTAAAAGGTGAGTGAAATAATTATACGTGTATGTATATAATGTGTTTATTCGGGTGATCATGTAATAAGGGTTTAAAGTTCGGGCGTCCGATACCTTATTATTATGAGCATTGCGTGGGATATGGGTTTAAGTTCGGGCAATCGATACCATGTCATCATGTATGTGGGGCGTGAAATGTGGGACTTAAAGTTCAGGTGATCGATACCACATTGAGCATAATGGGTGGTCATAAATTCGGGAGTTCGATACCACTCAAGGGGCTAGCGATGCATACTAGTGGCGTCTGTGTGTACTAACGGTTCATTCGCGAGAATCATTCCCTTTGGATTTTGGTTAACCATGGTTTGTGTGTTATATTTTAGCTATTTAAAATTCGAGATTATTTAGCTAGCGTTGATGTGTGTTTCATTTATGTTATAGCATAATTATTATCATTGTGGGTATATGCTACTGGTGATGCTAGCTTGTGCATATTGTGATTAATTAGCATTATACAACGTGATTGTACACTATTTGAATTGCTTGTACGTATCAGGTATTTGTGTATGTGCATGCGGGTAAATACATCATATATGTATATGTATAATTGTTTTACTCACTAAGCAATTAGCTTAACCTCTCGTTGATATTATTTTTATAGGCTCGCAAGGCGGCGGCTCGGGTGAGCGTGGGATTTAGTGATTCGTAGGTTGCTTTAGAGGACGTGCTTTTGGAACGATTAGGATTGGGTAGTGTGTCCCCAATCGCCATGCTCTAGTGTCTTTTGGGTCCAAATGTGTAAATTTGTTGGTAAAACGGGTCGGTGTGGGCCCGGGGTCGTAAATCTCGTTTTATTGTGAAAACTTGTTTAATATACTTGTCATGAAGTGTTGTAGGTGCTGTTTGTTTTTTAAGATGTTTTGGTCTGAAGATCTACGGACCATGTCTGTAAGGAAGATGTGGTCTAAAGGTCTGTATGCTGAATAGTGAAGACTGTTTGTTTTTATGTCTGCAAAATAACTTAGTTCTGTCTGCAACACTTAGAAGCATATTTCTAAGTCTGCGAGGCTGCAGACATAATAAGACATTATTTTATCTTATGTCTTCAGAAAAACAAACTGTCTGCAGTAAAAATGTCTGCGGGCGCGAAGACATAAGACATAATAAGGTCTGCAGACAGGAAAACAAACAACACCGTAATGATTCGTTCCATTTAAAAGTCCCGGGAAGCGTGATTTTTGCTTGTTCAATTTTAATACTTAGATCAGAGTCTGATCAGGCCTTTTTTTTCGCGCCACGTGAAGGTTGGGCGCGCCGCGCCTTTGTACACGGTTTGGAGGTCGAGCTCACTGACCTGGTAACAGGTCCAAACTAGTGTTACTGCGTGCCGCGCGAGTCGGATGCGCGCCATGCCACAAGGCGTGGCAGAAGCTATTTTTTTTAAAAAAAAATTATGAAATCGGGTGGATAACGGGTTGGGTCGTTACAAATCTACAGAAATTAATATGTGATGACCCGTCCAAATCCATTTGGACGAATACATCATTCATCGATTTCATAGTGAGGTACTGACCTCTACATGATATGTTTTGTAAACATTGCATTCTTTTGAAAAGGCACACCATAAATGAATATCAATTTCCAAGGTTTTCGGCATCTGATGATTTTTACATATAGATAATCACCGTAAATAATAGTTTACCATAATACATCCGTTGACAATGCAGTCAAAATAAGATACATGGTGATGATTTTGTGAATGAAAAGTTTTCTCGAATAAAGCATGTATGACTTCATGCACATAGCTCGTATAACGTATAAGCAAACAACGAAAGACTTCTAGGAACCTGAGAATAAACATGCTTAAAAGTGTCAACACAAAGGTTGGTGAGTTCATAGTTTTAATGTTGCGCATAATCTGTATATAAAGGTGGATCACAAGATTTCAGTTGTTTCATCCAAAACGTTTATCAAAATATTCTACGAAATTGAGCACCCTGGTAACCAAGTTTAACGTATATATAATAAGTACCCCTGTTTTAACATACATGTAACCAACATGTACAATACACGCAAACCAACGTGTACTAAACTCAAATAGTATACGTCTATTTTATAGCTCAGGCTAGGGTTTCTATACCTGGAACAGACGGGGATGTCAAGCCCTATGGATCCATATATAACTACTCACACCTACCAATTCTTATAACTGGTAGTTACTAGTAACCAAAGCTAAGGGATTTTCGGTTCATACTCGGTGTAGAATTTAGTATGTACTTGTGTCCATTGCGTTTAAAATAAAGTGCATGTATTCTCAGCCCAAAAATATAGATTGCAAAAGCAATTAAAAAGGGATCTATAAACTCACCTTAGCAGCACATAAGGTCATTCAGCAAAATGTGACCGAAACTCGGAAAGCAAAATAACCGTAGATCTCAACCTAGAGAACATATGTTGGTCAATACATGTCTAACAAGCTAGGTCGGGTCATTGTGTATCACAATCCTAATGCTCGAGACCGACATGCAAAAGTTAACAAAAGTCATCTCCAAAGTCAACCTGACCCAATATGATCTTTAAATCTATACATGTTTATTAACATAGTATAAGTCTTGAAAATTGAACGAATTTATAGTTTATCAAACTCAAAATATTATTTATTTCAGGAGCTATATTATATTTGAATTATCATGGCAATCGAAAATATTTTATTATTTCACATAGTTTTCCAATACTTGTAAAATCAGATTATAGTGTTTATAAAGCTTTAAAACATGATAAGACAGTCAACTTTGATAATTGTTCAACAAGACGAAACATGCCTTATATAGAAATTCATTTACTCGATTAGTAATATTTGAAAATCCAATTTATCAATCTTATAAACAAGTTGTTTAAATATCAATTGTAGATTCAAAAGCAATTTCAATTAATGTTAATCATAATTCACTTGACCATAACTTTTAATCCGTTCCTCGAAAACACACGATTTCTAAATGAAAAGTTATTAATTTTTCGACAGCTTTCCAACGACATGCATATCATATACCTTATATCAATAACATATGTATCAATTTTGGGATTCATCATAAACTATCTAACGACAAAATTAAAGCATACAAGCGTGCATAAACATATATACTCGATCACTAGACATGGATACACTATTAATATATAAAAGATAAGATATGAATGCTCACATATCAATATTGTGATTCAATATTGCAGGAAAGTACGTAGACGCAACAGAGATGATAAACGCTAGGTTGACCTTTGACTCATGATCATAACCCCCAAGTAATACCCATAACCTCCATAGCTATAACACATAATTTCCTTAGCTCTATCCCGCTCGAAAAGCTTGTTTTGAAATCGTTCGTCGTAATATTTTATGTATAATAATACTAATAATAATAATACTTCTAGTGATAATAATAAGATTAATAATAATAATAATATTAATCTTAATAATAATAATAATAATAATAATAATAATAATAATATAAATATATATTATGATCTTACAGAAGAAAGAAAGAAAAATAAGAATGAAAGAGGTGTAATGAACTCGTCCGAATTTGTAGCTATTTATAGCACTTGGCCAGAATTTTGGGGCCATTCTATCGCATGGCTTTCTAGGCCATTTCCCATGTGATTGCATGGGGTGGTCTGCCAGCTCATTTGTGTTTTGTTTTTTTGTTTGTCGACATATTATTATATATATATAATATATATATAATTTATATTAATTATATATATATATATATTATATTATATTCATGTGCATAGTAGACTTGTAATTTTAGGTCCGTTGACTCGCGCGTTGATGCTCGGTTTATGTCTCGGCTCCGGATTTTCGAATGTTACTTCATATGCTTTAATAACTTGTAATTTACGTTTCACAACGTGTACCTTTGTCAAAATATAGACTTACATTACCAATAACTATATTACCCGAAGTGTATCTTGCACGTTCGAGTGTTTTGGTCATTTGCTTATTTAAATTACCTTCTCGTTATTTATTAAAATACATTTAATAATATATTAAGTCTTAATAACAAATTGTTTTAAATCTAAGTTTATATTATATTTTATCACGTTATATAACATATATTTTATCATTCAGGAATGTATAATCTGTACGTTTGAACGTGTTGGTTATTTACATCTTCGAATCTTCGCATTTAACTTTATCTAATCATAGTCTAATGTCAAACGAATGTGTTCTCGTTGTTTACAAACCTCATATATATCCTTATATTAAAAGTTAATAATATTTTTATTAATCTTAAAGTTTTAAAACACGTTTTACATAACACATTTTATTACTTAGATATTTATCTAAAACAAATAAGTATAACGTTATACGTTTAACATTTCGTTAATGTTTCTAAATCATAATGTATTTCATTATTTTCATATCAATCAAATCGTTTAATGTTTTATTAACATTTCTTAATTTATTACACACACACACACATACACACACACACACATATACATACATATATATATATACACACACACACACACACACACACACACACACACACACACACACACATATATATATATATATATATATATATATATATATATATATATATATATATATATATATATATATATATATATATATATATATATATATATATATATCTATTTACAATTAATGTTTCGTGAATCGTCGAGAGTGGTCGAAGGGTAATTGAATATATATATATAAAAGTAGTTCAAAAATTTTGAGATTCAACTTTATAGACTTTGCTTATCGTGTCGAAAATCATATAAAGATTAAGTTTAAATTTGGTCGGAGATTTTCGGGTCGTCACAGTACCCACTCGTTAAAGAAATTTCGTCCTGAAATTTGAAAGAGATCGCCAGAGTTGACAATAAGAATGTTTTCATGAAGAATACGAGTTGAAAAGTAGAGTTTTATCACCATTGAGTAATATAGATAAAACAATTCAATCATGCGAATAGTACGAATGAAGCTATCACAAAAGAGTGAAATGAGAAATAAAGATTCATTTTATCTTTTGACGTAGTCACAGTTGATTTCCGGAATTCAAGGGATTTAGAAGAAATCTTCGTAATCTTTATAAGATTTGATTCTTCGTTAATTTAAGAAATTAGGATCATATTTAATTAAATGCGGCTATTTGTCTTGATTGATTTGTGTGATATTTCGCTATAAATTAACCTCTTCCGTTCCATTATTTTCACCACTTATTTACTTTCTTCTTCAATTCATACTTCCAAAGATTATGAAAAATGCTCAATCCACTTCTGATTCTTGATATTTTCCTAACTATCGCATCTGTCATTCTTCTTTTCCATTTACCACTGGAGGAATTTATTCACTTCTACTATTACCTTGGGGTTATAGTATTTCTAATTCTCCCGTGTCTTTATCTTGCTATTCGCATAGATATACACGGTTTATAATTTCTGTGTTGTTGTCGGGCTTTATATTTTCCTTTATATTTTAGAGTTCCATGCTTTTGTTTCTTCTTCCCGACTTCAAGTCAAGCGAATAATGGTCCAGAATTCGTAGGTATGGAGTTTCAAATGATCATAATATACAAAGTAGAAAGGAAAAGTAATAGCACGATTTGATTTATCAAATTACCAGAATATCCGAAAAAGATCGAATCATCAAGAAAAATATTTTCTTGATATGTTTAGATGTTAGAATGAAAGAGTTATGTAACATGGTTCATGACGATGATATGATCTGTGAACCTTTATCACGTTCTATTAGAAACTCAACATGACTTACTGTAATATAATCACGTTGATCAAGTGTCATTATATTATACTAACTCATGCTTCAATTCCCAACACTTCTTCATAAACATTCATAATTTAAACTCAAAGGTTTACAGAATATAGAAACTAAACAGTTTCCTTTATGATGTAATACAGATAATGCGAGGAGATAAATGATTTCAGATAAGGATAGTTATGAAAATATATTCAAAAATATCGAGGATATTTATAATGAAAGATACGATGATATATTAGAATTTCTAATATCAAAGGATAATGAAGAAGATTTGTCTGTAAAGGTTTACAGTCAGGAGAAAGGTATTTGTTAATGACTTCAGCAGATACTGAGTCATTTGGATTCTTTGAAGGCAGGTTTAGTCTTTGTGATTTATCCACAACCTCCTTCTTGGTTTGCTCAATTCATTTTTCAGTACCAAATTTTCTTATTTTCTGAGCTTTGCCAACACACTATTCTTTATCATTAAACTTTTGGCTGTTAAGGTCGTTTACAGTTTTTGCTGCTTCATCAGCATTTTTCAAAGTTTCGAGAACTGATTCGTAAATTGGAGTGCTTATTCAAAATTTCAGAATTGGAATACATAAGTCCAGGAGATAGACGTTATATGTATATGTATAACTGTTGATGTAGAAACGCCGCGAAATAATGATTGAAGCCTTTTGGTATGACAATTATCGTTACAAGATGCAGATAGGCACATGATAGGGTTTCAATGAATATAATGATTTTTCGGAAATTCAAAGATCAACAAAATTATTGGTAAGTTTCCTGCTAATGTGGCGGGACGTAAACGGTTCCCCGGTAATGACGACGAAAAGGGCAAACGTATATATCAAGGTTACAATGAGGTTAATCCGAATGAAAAAGTCAAAGTTGATTTGCTGGAGGTGTGACAAAATTGGCTAATTTGGAAAGAGATTGCAAAGTTATTTTCGGTAATAACAACGCCAATGGATCATAGATTCGTGTTAAACTTCTACTTAAATTCCAAGAGTTTTCCAGGTGCATGACTATATGCATAAGTCTTTCCTTTCGTACATAACGTGTGGTTGGATCATCCTCCCGGTTGTTTCTTAATTGAGATGTTTTCAAGAATCATGAAAGGTTTGAACGCAGATTGTAATCGTCATACGATGTTCTAAAATTTTGAATAACATAATTATTTTTTCTGGGTTTTATGAATAGGAGTGATGTAATAGCACAGTTTTGAAGTCAAAGTATAGCTTTGAAAGATGTAGGAATCTAAGAGTGATGATATCGGTTATATCTCGACTTGGATTCTGATTTGTTAAAATCAAAATATGTAATTGAATTTGAATGAGTATGGTTGTTTTGATTTCTATGAAAGAATATATCTCGTTGTGAAAGTAGTGAGTATAGTTGATGATTTGTTGAATCAGAATCGAAGAATGTAACATATTAACTGTGAATTTATATATCTCTCGGGTATTACCTACCCGTTAAAATATTCTCACCATTAACAGTTTGTACAAAAGAATTTTTAATTACAATCTTTATGAAAATATACCTACATATATATTTTCTTTAGATGTAATCATGGATTTAATGAGTTAACATAATATTAATCTCACCTGGTTTTCGATTAGGACTAGAATATATAATCTCTAAAACTTTAGATATTACATAATCTCTGTTGAATATTTCTTCAATGAAGTTATGAATTAATACTTCATCGTTTATTGTTGTTGGTATTCCTTGGTATCTACAGGGCATATGACGTTGATGCTCGAGGTACAGATTGTGATGTTGAGGCATGTGATGCGGACGTTGTTGTTGGTGGTGGTAATTGATCATATACATAGCATTGTATATGTATATTTTATTTGCTAAAGGCCAAAAGCAAAATTACGTGAACTCTAAAGCTAAGCTATGTAATATTCGCTGAAAATAAAGTACAACAGTCATGTTTCCGCGTTAATAAGGGACTGCGGTTTAATCCGCTGAGTTTCTGTGGACGGTTAGGTGATTCGCAGACCGCAGATATCTCAAATACTATAAATACGGAGCTTGGCCTCTCATTTATAGGTTGTTGATTCTCTGCCATTTGCCCGAGCCTTTGTGATTTTCACTTGTGACTTTGCCCAAGGAATTTCCACATTGAGTTAAGGTGAATTATGCTAATTAACAATCAAGACTGGGTCGGGGTGGTTGATCACTTGATTGTTAAAGTGAAAGACGATCATCGGGGCCCAAAATAATCATCAAACGCTCCATCCACCATCATAATCTCATTGCACTCAATCAGTAATTAAGTTACATCATTAATTAAGGATTGATCAATTGGCGCCATCCGTGAGACACGTTTTACGAATTAAACTAAAAATTATTTGTTTGGCGCTATCAAGCGATTAATTCTTTAGTTTAATTTCAATCGTGTTTTTGTTGTGATGATTTGCAGGTGAATACATTTAAAATCAGCGGTAAGTTGCTCGATTGCTTAAAATAATGAGTAATATCGGGAATAATGGCGATGTAGTGGTTGCTGTGCGAGCAAATGCCCAAAAAGAGGAAGAAAGCGAAAGTCAGCTAAAATGTATCATAATTGGCAATTTGCACCAATTAGTTTCCCGAAAATGCAGAGCGATGATTTTTCTGAAATGCCGATAGTAGTATCGTGCAAAATCGCAGAAGCTGAAATTACAGTCATGAAAGTTCATGTTGATAATGGCAGCAGTGTTGATATTATCTACGAACAATGCTTTGTTCAGCTGCCGGAGGGTATTAAAGCAAACCTACAACCAAACGCAGTTTCGCTAAAGGGTTTTGCAGGGGAGTCTTCATTGCCTATGGGCATTTTGCCATTAGAAATCGAGATAGCCGATGTAAATGACAATGCTTTGGCGCGACAGGCGCGGTTAGATTTTTATGTTATGCGAGCCTCATCTCGCTATAACTTGCTGCTGGGAAGAACCGCTATAAGTAAATTTGGAATTATCCCATCTACAATTCATGGCATGATCAAATTTCCAACATATAAAGGGGTTGCCATAATATGTTCAATGAGCATTATGCCTATTTGTGCGGCTGTTAACGTAAAAACCGCAGGGCAGGAAACTGCTGATGATGTGGATAGTATGGAAATTATTAATCCCGCATATCCAGAGCAGAAAATTAAAGTGGGACGCAATATTAGTGCGGATACTAGGAAGCAAATAATCCAGTTACTTGTCCAGTACATGGATGTTTTTGCTTGGAACGAAAATGATATGACTGGTGTTCCGCGTCATATTGCGGAACACATGCTTAATGTAAATCCAGCCCTAAAACCTATAGTGCAAAAGCGAAGGGGTATGGCCCCAGACCGCGTAAAATGGTTGTGCGAAGAAGTAGCAAAATTGGTGAGAGCTGGAATTTTGCGCGAAGTTCAATACCAATCGTGGATCGCGAATCCAGTGTTGGTGAAAAAACCTGATGGTTCTTGGAGAATGTGTATTTATTACAAAGATTTAAATAAAGCGTGCCCCAAAGATAACTATCCGCTTCTAGAAATTGATTTAAAAGTGGAATCTTTGCATGCTTTCCCATATAAATGTTTTCTGGACGCGGCAAGAGGTTATCACCAGATTCCAATGGCTCAAGAAGACGCAGATAAAACCTCATTTCATACGGGCAAAGGCATATATTGCTATATAATGATGCCTTTTGGTTTAATTAATGCAGGTGCGACATATCAACGTTTGATTGATACCGCGTTTGACAAACAAATAGGGCGTAATCTTGACCCTTATATAGATGATTTAGTGATCAAAAGCACAACGCAAGAGCGAATTATTGAAGATATGCGCGAAACATTTGATACACTGCGAAAAATAAACATGAAACTCAATTCGCTAAAATGCAGTTTCGGTGAAACTGAAGGAAAGTTTTTGGGATATCTTTTTACAGAACAAGGTATTCAAGCTAATCCAAAAAAGATCGCGGCTATAGAAAATATGACGGTGCCAAAAATGGTTAAAGAGGTGCAAAGTTTGACGGGAAAACTGGCCGCGTTAACATGTTTTTTGTCTAAAGCTGCTGAAAGGCAGTTGCCGTTTTTCAAAACTTTAAAAGGATGTTTGAAACAAAAAAGTTTTGTTTGGTCCAGTGAAGCAGAAACTGCGTTTCAAGAGATGAAAAAGTTGTTGAAAACTTTGCCTACATTAACAGGGCCAATTGATGGCGAAATTCTTTACCTTTATATATATCAGTGGCAAACGAAGCTTTCGGTTCAGTTTTGATCGCGAAAAGGAACAAAATACAAAAGCCGGTGTATTTTGTTAGAAAGCTCTTACAGGAAGTGAAATAAACTATGTGCCGATCGAAAAGTTTGTGTACGCGCTTATTTTAACATCGCGAAGGTTAAGAAGATATTTTCAAGGGCATCCAGTGCATGTATTAACTAATATGCCAATCAAGTAAGTTTTAACAAAACCAGAGATATCTGGTAGACTTGCATTGTGGGCAGTCGAATTAGGTGCTTATCAAATATCTTACCTTCCACGTAGTGCTGTAAAAGGTCAGGTTATGGCGGATTACCTCGCTGAAATGTCTGGAGAATTGGAGGTGATTAATGAGCAAACCGAGTTGAAACCGGTACTTGGCGAAACTTGGAATTTGTTTACTGATGGTGCTTCGTGCGCAGAAGGTGCTGGTGCGGGTTTGGTTTTGGCAAACCCAAGTGGTGAGGAGCATACGTATGCACTACGTTTTAATTTTGATGTGTCAAATAATGAAGCGGAGTATGAAGCACTACTTGCTGGTTTAAATATTGCTCGAAAAATGAATATTGCTAAGTTGCGAGCATTTACATATTCGCAGTTAGTAGCGAATCAGTTTAATGGCTCTTTCGAAGCACATGATCCTTCTATGCAGAAATACTTGCAACTATTAAAGGAATTAGCAGCTCGGTTTGAGCATTTTGAACTTGCACAAGTGCCAAGAAGTCAAAATAAGAAGGCAGATGCTTTGAGCAAATTGGCCGCTTTAACGTTTTCGCATTTTCAAAAACAAGTATGGGTTGAGGAATTACCAAGTAAATCAATAGATAGTGATTTAATGGTCGCATCTGTTGAAGAAGAACAGCCAAATTGGATGGAACCAATTATACAATATATCCGCAATGATACTTTGCCAAGCGACAGCCGCGAAGCTCTTTAGTAAGAGAGCGAGCACCAATGTATATCATTCAACATGATATTTTATACCGCAAATCGTACTGTGGACCAATGATGCGAAGTGTTGGCCCAATTGAGGCAGAAATGATTGTAGATGAAGTGCATAATGGTACTTGTGCACTGTATTCAGGCTACAAAACAATTGCAGCGAAAATTATGCAGATGGGTTACTTTTGGCCATCCCTATACCGCGATGTGGCGAAAATTGTTAAAAGATGCAAAAGTTGCCAAAGGCATGCCCCGCAGAACCGAATGCCAAGGCATGATATGATTCCTGTCAATTCGCCATGGCCATTTCACAAATGGGCTATTGATATTGTAGGGCCATCTCATGCAGGGCCTGGCAATGTTAAATTCCTGATTGTGGCAATCGATTATTTTACCAAATGGGTTGAAGCTAAGGCAGTCCGCACTATTACTGGTGTGCAAGTGCGAATTTTTGTATGGGAATACATTGTTTGTAGATTTGGCATTCCGCGAGAACTGGTTAGCGACAATGGTGCACAAATAGCGAAAGATCCTTTCAACACATGGTGCACTGATTTAAATATCATACAAAAGTTTACGTCAGTAGCGCACCCACAAGCTAATGGCTTATGCGAAGTAACTAACCGTGATATAGTAAGCGGTATTAAAAAGAGGTTATGCGAAAAGCGAACTAGTTAGGTAGATGAATTACCCAATGTGTTGTGGGCACATCGTACAACTTTCAAAAAGAGCACAGGGGAAACACCTTTTAGTTTGGTATATGGTTCTGAGGCAGTAATTCCCGCATAAATTCTAGTACCAACGCACAGAATAGTTAACTTTGAGGAAGAAGCGAATGATGCTGCGTTGAGCGAAAACCTAAATTTCATTGAAGAGCGGAGGTTAATGGCTGCTATCAGAGAAGCGAATAATAAGCAGCAAATTGCTAAGTATTATAACAAAAGAGTGAGTGCTTTGTCTTTCGCTATAGGCGAATGGGTGTTGCGAAATAATGAAGCAAGCAGAGCAGAAAAGCTTGGCAAATTGGGTCATAATTGGGAAGGCCCTTATCAAATTGTGGCAATTAATGCGGCAGGTTCATATAAGCTCGCGAATATGGAAGGGCGAATTTTACCTAATGCGTGGCATGCTATTTTATTAAAGCGATATTATGCATAGCTTTGCGAAAACTATCGAGGATATATGTACAAAGTGCGAAATTGGATTCAAGGCATATGGCTGATATACTTATTAGGTGTTTTTGTTTTTAATTTTTTGCAAGTCTTGATCACGCTTGTAGGAATTTTAAAAATAAACACTTGTAAAAGTATGCGAAAAGTTTATCTGTGAAATGCGAATGATTATGAAATGTTTTACAGTTTGTTTCATAAAGTTGTAATATTTCACAAGTGTTTAGATAGCAAAGTGATGAAATTGCCCACTTTTGCATGAAAATTATTGCGAAAGGAATTTTATATCCTAAGTATTTGATTTTGCCAATACTTAGATGCTTCGCAATGCTAATTAATTGCCTAAGGATCATTTCGGCGAACTTAGAAATTCATAACGTATAAATATATACGCATACAGATTGTTTCGCAAAAGTACGCATTTATTATGTGCACAATAATAGAAGTTGGAAATTGCAAAGGACAAGTTTGTGTTATGAATACTGTTTACGAAAAATCGCTATATAAATAAATAGTACTCGCGAATAAATATGAAAAAGTGAAATTTCATTGATAACGGCGCAGAGATAGCTGCGCGCTAATTTCTACAACATTTTATTCTAGCTTAGATAAGTCAAGTTCAAAGATGTCTTTTAATGTAGCATCATCTCGTTGACTTATTGTAGTAACTTTGTCGATTGGAATATCCGCTAAGCTTGCTTGTGCAGTAGTAGCTACCTCACGCGCTTCGGCAAGTGAACAAACGCGATCTCCAATGGCGGGAGGTAGTGGATCTGGTATGGTGCAATGTGGAGCAATTTCATCCAGAAACTCTACTCTCTCGCGCAGTCGTAAAGCAGCTGCGTAAGTATAAAACTGAACATTCACGGGACCCGAATTGAAAACCTTTTTAGAAAACTCCGGTAAGTGTTTGCGGAGTTGGGTGAACTCCATTTTCGCGGAGGCTGCGGAGGCCAGAGCATTGTCTCGCTCCGCAGTAAGCTTTGAAACCTCCTCTTGTAGTGAGGAGATTGTAGTTTGAAGGTTGTTTTATTTGTCAGCTGCAGTAGACACTTGTAGCTTCAATTCATCTACCGCGGTTTTCGCCACGGTGAGCTCATAGGAGAGATCAACACAGCGTTTCTCGCTGTTTTCAGCTTTGATCCTCTCAGCATTGTACTTCTACTGTTGGGCTTCAAGAACATTGAAAAATTGTTCTTGACGGCATATCACATCGTATGCCGAGTTGAAACACATATAAAAGTTTTGAACAAAACTGTTGTGTGCATCAAGCGCAGAGAGCTTAGAAAATTCGCGGTGAAGCTCGCCTGGAATGGCCAACTTCATCTGTTGACGCTGGTCAAGTGCAGCAGCAGCACAGGCATAAGTATACCCCGATAGGCCATCAATCCGCACCCCATACGAGTCTGGAGGAGTGTGGAATAGCTCTGTAATCTGCTCCATGGACTGCGAGCTCGGGTAGCGTAGATTGAATGGTGAGCCTCCTATAAACCAAAACAAGTATTATAGCAGTGGAATGTACGGTAAACAAGGTCATACATATGAGTAAAAGTACGCAATATACCAGTTTGTTTCTCCCCTTCATAATCCGATGAAATTGGATTATCGACCAGGGGAGTGCTTTGTTTGAGCTTCTTGCTCTGAGATGATGGTGGAATTTAAAGTGGCCGTTTTCCGGAACTTGGCTGTGATGGTGGCGACTTCGACGTCAAATTAACGACAGGAATCGCCTGTTTTTCCTGCTTGATTTGGCTGCCGGAGGAAGCTGTTGATTTAGACTCCGGACTGGTTAGTAGTTTCGTAATAAGCGCCTTGGGATCTACCTTTCTATCAACTTCATCAATCTTCATTTTTAATTAAGAAGGAGAAGCGGTGGTTAAGAATTCGTAAAGGTTAATTGCGAATTTTTGTAATTACGAAGTATGTTAGTCAAAGCGAATGAGACCTTGGTGGTTATGAATCATGATATATAAAGGGGAAATAAGGGTGGCAATTGATTGTGTTAATTATCCGTTGTGATAACTCAAACGGTAATATTTGACACAACGGGTGAAAACGGTAACTAAGCTAAATGCGAATAGCGGTTATGTTAAATGCGGAATTTTAGAGTTTATCATGATACATCTGCTTCGCAAAATGAATCATAATAAACTGGGGGGACTTGATCATATACATAGCATTGTATATGTATATTTTATTTGCTAAAGGCCAAAAACAGAATTACGCGAACTCTAAAGCTAAGCTATGCAATATTCACTGAAAATAAAGTACAGCAGTCATGTTTCCGCGTTAATAAGGGACTGCGATTTAATTCGCTAAGTTTCCGCGGACGGTTAGGTGATTCGCAGACCGCGAATATCTCAAATAATATTGATAATGCTAAAAACGAACATATATTTTATCGCATTATCCCTCAAGAAAGACAAGCTTTTAGTTGCAATTGTTCTATTTACAAGTGATATTCTTTTAAATAATAAAAGGTGAAGACAAAAGACAGATTCGATGAATTGAAGATGCAAACGACCAAAAAGCTCAAAAGTACAAAGTACAATCAAAGAGGTTCCAATTATTGATGAGA
The DNA here is from genome assembly GCF_046630445.1 of Rutidosis leptorrhynchoides. Classification (NCBI taxonomy): domain Eukaryota; kingdom Viridiplantae; phylum Streptophyta; class Magnoliopsida; order Asterales; family Asteraceae; genus Rutidosis; species Rutidosis leptorrhynchoides. The sequence continues at coordinate 376,847,394 of NC_092338.1, forward strand.
AACGTCTCAAAATTACAAGAGTACAAGATTCGAAACGCAAAATATAAGATATTAAATTGTACACAAGGACGTTCGAAAATCCGGAACCGGGACCAGAGTCAACTCTCAACGCTCGATGCAACGGACTAAAAATTACAAGTCAACTATGCACATGAATATAATATAATATATAATTAATTCTTAAAATTAATATATATATTATATTATATTATAAAAACCGTCGGCAGCTTAGGATCCTGGTTTGGTGAGCTGAAATTGTGGGCTCCGCACTCGCGGAGCTCTGAAGAGTAAAATCAACCGCACTTGCGGAGCATAGAATTCTATAAAAGCCCATGCAATTCGACGGTTTTCATATACCTTTTATATTTATATATATTTTTCTTTCCCCATTTTTTATGTATCAAGTATCACTCCAAATCGTAATCTCAATTTGTAATTTTAATTTTAAGTTAGTGATAATAATAAGGATCAATTAGTCGAATGTTTTAAGGTTTTGTAAGTCGAAACTCTGTCCGTGTACCACTACGCTAATAACACCCACTGTAAGTTATGTTTATGTTATTTTCATTAATGTCTCGTAGCTAAGTTATTATTATGCTTATTTAATGCCGAAGTAATCGTGATGTTTGACTAAAAATATTAAAATTGGGTAATTGGGCTTTGTACCATAATTGGGGTTTGGACAAAAGAACGACACTTGTGGAAATTAGACTATGGGCTATTAATGGGCTTTATATTTGTTTAACTAAATGATAGTTTGTTAATTTTAATATAAAGATTTACAATTGGACATCCCTATAAATAACCATATACACTCGATCGGACACGATGGGCGGGATATTTATATGTACGAATAATCGTTCATTTAACCGGACACGGGAATGGATTAATAGTCTATCTATAGAATTATTAAAACAGGGGTGAAATTATGTACAAGGACACTTGGCGTAATTGTTAACAAAGTATTAACACCTTGGATTACACGCAGTCGATATCCTGGTGTAATTATTAAACAAAGTACTAAGACCTTGTTACAGTTTAAGTCCCCAATTAGTTGGAATATTTGACTTCAGGTATAAGGATAATTTGACGAGGACACTCGCACTTTATATTTATGACTGATGGACTGTTATGGACAAAAACCAGACGGACATATTGAATAATCCAGGACAACGAACAATTAACCCATGGGAATAAACTAAAATCAACACGTCAAACATCATGATTACGGAAGTTTAAATAAGCATAATTCCTTTATTTTCATATTTAATTGCACTTCTAATTATTGCACTTTTATTTATTGTTATTGTATTTAATTACACTTTTATTTATTGTCATTGTATTTAATTGCACTTTTAATTTTCGTACTCTTTAATTATCATAATTTTATTTTATCGCACTTTTATTTATCGCAATTTCATTATCGTTATTTACTTTACGCTTTAAATTAAGTCTTTTATTTATTTAATATTTTACATTAGGTTTTAACTGCGACTAAAGTTTTAAAAATCGACAAATCGATCATTAAACGGTAAAAAACCCCCTTTTTATAATAATAATATTACTTATATATATTTGTATTTTTATAAGATAAAACTAATATAACGTTAAGCTTTGTTTAAAAGATTTCCCTGTGGAACGAACCGAACTTACTAAAAACTACACTACTGTACGATTAGGTACACTGCCTATAAGTGTTGTAGCAAGGTTTAAGTATATCCATTCTATAAATAAATAAATATCTTGTGTAAAATTGTATCATATTTAATAGTTTTTCCTAGTAAAATATAAGCTATTTCATATACACCTCGCATAACATCAAGTATTTTTGGCGCCGCTGCCGGGGAACTTAAACGCCGAAAGCGCAACGCTAAAAATAAGAAAAAAAAAAGTTTTTATAAAAGTTTTTGTTAAGTTCTTTTTATAAAAATATAAGTTTTAAAAATAATAAAAATATAAAAATACAAAAAGAAAAAAAATAATATATTTATATTTTAAAGAGTTTATAATATTTATAAAGTAAATAAGTATTTTTATTTTAGTTTTAAAATTAAATTTTTATTTAAGTTATATTTATATTTTTTATATTTTATAAAACAGAAAAAATAGAAAAAGTAAAAAAAAAAAAAATCTGAACTTGAACCCTCCGCGACTCGCGGAGCTTTTGAACTGGGACTAACTGCACTCGCGGAGGTCCTCTGACAGGTCAACATAGTACGCATTAATTACAGTTTAGGGTTTTATGAATAATAATAATTATTATTAACCCTAATTAGGTTTTAAATATTTAATTAATTTGTTTTAGTTTTAATTAATTTGTTTATTTAGTTTAATTAGTTTTATTAATTTATAAAATTAATACGTTTATAAAATAAATAATATAAAAATAATATTTTTATAAAAATTATAATTTTATAAACTTTAAGTTTATTTTTATATTTTGTATCTTTTTATTCGTTTTAGCGTAATTTTTGTATTTTTCGCTCGTATTTAGTTTTAAGATATAGTTTTTACCATAGTTATTTTTACTTCTAGATTTTTAAGATTTGCCGTAAAATCCCTTAAGTGCTTTTTCTTTAGACTAAGATTTAGGTGCTTTAGAATTTTGCGACGCTTTTTTAAGTTTTAGTACCTTTTTAAGTTATTGCCATTTGGGATATAGTATTTCTTTTAAGCTTTAATATTTTTAGACTCAACTTTTAATTTTTAGTTTTTAGTTCCTTTTTAAGTTTCGACGCGCTACTTTCTTATTTTTATTTTTCAACGCCTATTATTTTTCAATCTTTTATTTTTCGACGTTTTTCGACGCGCTCTTTTTCTCTCTTATTTCTCACCATTCTAGTTTTAGGACATAGAATTTTCTATCTTCTTCTCTAAAATTTCTTTAAATTACGAAAATTTATTTTAAGTGGTTAAATTGATAGACATTAAAATTTTCTGTTTCGTAGTAATAGTTGGATTTGTACGTGGACCGGGTTATTGGAGCCAAACAGTACTCAATTTTATTGAGACCAAACGAATCCTGCCCCTCTGCTGCATCTATTGGCTATTCGAAACGTAGGCAAAAGCAGAAAAGTCTATTAATTTGATAGCTTATATAATTTTTATCTTTTATAACTAATAGGATATTCAGTGAATGCACCTAGCAAAACGTTCACTACCTTTTGTACGTTCACCACCTGTAACTCGATCAAGACATCTAGCAAATATTGTCGCCGTTGATTTTTCTTTAGAATCGTCATCCAGTCGACCAAATACTCCAATTCAAATTTCTGATAATCCATTTTTTGAACCCGACCTCACAATTGAGAATCCAGAGAATATTCAGGGACGATTCATAGATCCTGAACCACTAATCTTTTCTCCGGAACCACCAATCATTCAAACAGAGATTGTCGAGGAACGAACCATTAAATCAGAATCCTATAGTGATTCAGATTCAACAAATTCAATCATGGAGAATCTGGAACCTCTAAGTATGGAAGACCGTATGAGAGCTAAACGCATTGGCCAAGGTCACGCAATTACTCAACCTGGCATAAATGCGCCAGATTATGAAATCAAGGGACAAATTCTACACATGGTAACTAATCAATGCCAATTTAGTGGTGCGCCGAAGGAAGATCCAAATGAACATCTTCGTACCTTTAATAGGATCTGCACACTATTTAAAATAAGAGAAGTGGAGTATGAACAGATATATCTCATGTTATTTCCCTGGACTTTAAAGGGAGAAGCCAAAGATTGGTTGGAATCATTACCTGAAGGGGCGATTGATACATGGGACGTTTTAGTTGAAAAATTTCTTAAACAATTCTTTCCGGCATCTAAAGCCGTAAGACTTCAAGGAGAAATTGTTACGTTCACACAGAAGCCAAATGAAACTCTATATGAGGCGTGGACAAGATTTGGAAAGTTATTGAGAGGATTTCCGCAACATGGTTTAGACACTTGTCAAATAGTAAAAATATTCTACCAAGGATGCGACATCACTACAAGGAAAGACATAGACATAGCAGCTGGTGGTTCCATTATGAAGAAAACAGAAACTGATGCTTATAAAATTATTGATAACACTGCTTCCCACTCACATGAGTGGCACCAAGAAAAAGATATCGTTAGATCATCTAAAGCAGCTAGAGCCGATTCTAGCCATGACTTAGATTCCATTTCTGCAAAGATAGATGCTGTCGAGAGACGAATGGAAAAGATGACTAAGGATATACACTCAATACGAATTAGTTGTGAGTAGTGTGGAGGACCACATTTGACAAAAGATTGTCTCAGTATTGAACTAACAATGGAACAAAGAGAGAATGTTTCATATATAAACCAAAGGCCTGGAAATAATTATCAGAATAATTATCAACCGCTAAGACCAATTTATAATCAAAACCAGAATTATAACCGAAATGTTCCATACAACAACCAACAAGGTCCTAGTAATCAACAAGTATCCAATAATACTTACAATCAGCAAAGACCTAATTTTCAAAACAAACCACCACAAACCGATGATAAAAAGCCGAATTTAGAAGATATGATGACGAAGCTAGTTGAATCTCAAACTCAATTTTTCACATCTCAGAAACAAACCAATGAACAAAATGCTCAAGCATTTAGAAATCAACAAGCTTCTATTCAAAATTTGGAACAAGAAGTAAGTAACCTAGCAAGGTTAATAGGTGAAAGAAAACCGGGAAGTCTACCTAGTGATACAAATGCTAACCCCCGGAATGAAACAGCTAAAGCCATTACCACAAGAAGTGGTATTACACTTAAACCACCTGAAATACCTGTAATTTCTGATGAAGCTATTCCTACTCAACAAGAACCACAACCTGAACAAGATAAGGAAAAATAACCGGTAGTTGAAAAGGTTAATGAAGATAACACAGTTAAGACTAAACCTTATGTTAAACCATACCAACCACCACTTCCTTACCCGAGTAAAATGAGAAAAGAGAGACTTGAAGCCGAGCAATCTAAATTCTTGGATATGTTTAAACAAATAAATGTCAATCTTCCTTTCATGGATGTGATTTCAGGAATGCCTAGATATGCTAAATTTCTGAAAGATCTAATCACAAATAGAAAGAAAATGGAAGAACTCTCGGCTGTTACTATGAATGCTAATTGTTCAGCAGTGCTGTTGAATAAGATACCAGAAAAACTATCTGATCCAGGAAGTTTCACAAATCCATGTTTTCTGGGTAGTCTTAGTTCAATAGAAGCATTGGCAGACTTAGGTGCTAGTATAAATTTAATGCCGTATTCACTATACGCTAAACTAGACATTGGAGAATTGAAACCAACAAGAATAAGCATACAACTAGCCAATCGATCAATAAAATATCCTAGTGGAATAATGGAAAACATGCTAGTTAAAGTTGATACTTTAGTATTTCCAGTAGATTTTGTTGTTCTGGACATGGAAGAAGATTCTCAAGTTCCTCTCATATTAGGAAGACCATTCTTAAACACGGCTAAAGCAATGATAGACGTGTTCGGTAAGAAACTGACCCTAGGTATAGAGGACGAGAGTGTTACCTTTTCAATTGATAGAGCAATGCAACAACCGCAATCTGCAGATGATACATGTTATTATATTCAAACTATAGAATCACATGCAGAATTGTTAGAAGAATTTCCAGAATTACAAGGAACAGGAGAATGTTCTTTAGGAGAAGGAACTGAACCAATTGATGAAACTGAAATGTTAGCTACACTTATGGCTAATGGATATGAACCAACAACAGAAGAACTCCAAATGCTAAAAGAAGAAGACAGATATCGATATAAATCATCGATAGAAGAACCACCGACATTAGAGTTAAAGCCACTTCCAAATCATTTGGAATATGCTTATTTACATGGTGAATCTGAATTACCTGTAATAATATCGTCTTCTCTTACTGAAAATGAAAAATCTCAACTCATTTCTGTGTTAAAAGCTCATAAACCAGCTATTGCATGGAAGATTCATGACATTAAAGGAATAAGTCCTTCGTATTGCACACAAAAAATTCTTATGGAAGAAGGTCATAAAACGTATGTGCAACGCCAACGAAGACTAAATTCTAATATACAAGATGTTGTTAAGAAAGAAATTATTAAACTGCTAGATGCAGGATTAATTTATCCAATTTCTGATAGTCCATGGGTAAGCCCAGTTCAATGCGTACCTAAGAAGGGTGGCATGACTGTCATCACAAATGAGAAAAATGAGCTTATTCCTACTAGGACTGTAACAGGATGGCGTGTTTGTATTGATTATAGAAAATTAAATGACGCCACCAGAAAAGATCACTTTCCCTTACCTTTTATTGATCAAATGTTGGAAAGATTAGCCGGAAATAGTTACTATTGTTTTCTTGATGGTTTTTTCGGATATTTTCAAATTCCAATAGCATCCGAAGACCAAGAAAAAACCACATTCACGTGCCCTTATGGTACTTTTGCTTACAAACGCATGCCATTTGGACTTTGCAACGCCCCTGCAACCTTTCAAAGGTGCATGATGGCGATTTTTCACGACATGATAGAAGAATGCATGGAAGTTTTCATGGATGAATTTTCAGTCTTAGGTGATACTTTTGAAACATGTCTAGATAATCTGGAACGAATGCTTATTAGATATGAACAATCAAATCTAGTTCTTAATTGGGAGAAATGCCATTTCATGGTTAAAGAAGGCATCGTTCTTGGTCATAAAATTTCAAAAGAAGGAATTGAAGTGGATAGAGCTAAAGTAGATGTAATTGCTAAACTTTCACATCCCACCAATGTTAGAGGAGTTAGGAGTTTTCTAGGGCATGCCGGTTTTTACCGACGTTTCATAAAAGATTTTTCTAAAATTGCCACTCCTATGAATAAACTCCTAGAAAAGGATGCTCCATTCATCTTTTCAGATGAATACATCAAATCTTTTAATATTCTTAAAGAGAAACTCACTAATGCGCCGATTATGATAACTCCAAATTGGAATTTACCGTTTGATCTAATGTGCGATGCAAGTGATTTTGCAATGGGAGCCGTTTTAGGACAAAGGATTGAAAAACGATTTCAACCTATATATTATGCTAGTAAGACGTTACAAGGAGCACAAACGAATTATACAACTACTGAAAAAGAACTCATTGCTATTGTCTTTGCTTTTGACAAATTTCGTTCATATCTCGTTCTAGCTAAAACGGTGGTCTATACTGACCATTCTGCTCTTAGATACCTATTTTCAAAACAAGATGCCAAACCACAATTAATCCGTTGGATCTTACTCTTACAAGAGTTCGATATTGAAATCCGAGATAAAAGAGGAGCAGAAAATCTCGCCGATGATCATCTTTCTCGTCTTGAAAATCCTGAATTAGAAGTTCTAAATGAACCGGCCATACAAGACAACTTTCCTGATGAATATCTATTGAAGATAGAGTATAATAAAATTCCATGGTTTGCAGACTATGCAAACTACTTAGTATGTGGATTCCTTGAAAAAGGATTATCGTACCAAAAACGAAAGAAATTCTTTAGTGATATAAAACACTATTTCTGGGAAGATCCACATTTGTTTAAAAGTTGTCCCGATGGAATAATACGCCGATGTGTATTCGGAGATGAAGCTAGTAAAATCTTAAACCATTGTCACACAGGACCAACAGGAGGGCATTATGGGCCTTAACTTACAGCAAGAAAAGTTTACGATGCTGGATTCTATTAGCCTACAATTTTCAAAGACGCACACCTTCTTTGCAAATCCTGTGATGCATGTCAAAGGGCCGAAAAAATAAGTCAACGTGATGAAATGCCACAAAATGTCATTCAAGTATGTGAAGTATTTGACATTTGGGGTATTGACTTTATGGATCCATTTCCAAAATCTCATAATAATCTCTACATTCTCGTTGCCATTGATTATGTATCTAAATGGGCGGAAGCACAAGCTCTCCCAACTAACGATGCACGAGTTGTAGTCACCTTTTTAAAACGTCTTTTTGCAAGGTTTGGAACACTGAAAGCTTTAATAAGTGATCGGGGTACTCATTTTTGTAACAATCAAATTGAGAAAGTTCTTAAAAGATATGGAGTAACTCATAAAATCTCCACCGCATATCATCCACAGACAAGTGGACAAGTTGAAAATACCAACCGAGCTTTAAAATGTATTTTAGAGAAAACCGTAGGATCAAATCCGAAGGAATGGTCCATTAAATTGGAGGATGCACTCTGGGCTTTTAGAACAGCCTACAAAACTCCAATTGGAACCACACCTTTCAGACTCGTCTACGGAAAAACATGTCATCTTCCAGAAGAAATTGAACACAAAGCATTTTGGGCTTTGAAGACATGTAATCTTGATTTACATGAAGCTGGACGTCTACGGTTAAGTCAATTAAACGAATTAGAAAAATTAAGAAATGAAGCATATGAAAATTCGTTGATCTATAAGGAAAGAACGAAGAAATGGCATGATAAAAGAATCAGAAGTTCCAAAGAATTTAAAGAAGGAGACAGAGTTCTTCTTTTCAATTCACGATTCAAGCTATTTCCTGGAAAATTGAAATCAAGATGGTCTGGACCATTTATAGTCAAAAGAGTTTTCCCATACGGAACAATAGAATTAATAAATTCAAATGGGATTGAATTTAAGGTTAATGGTCACAGAGTTAAATATTACATAGATAGTCCGATGGAAGTTGACAACGAAGTTAATCACAATTTTAACACCACAGCTAACTAAGTGTGGGGAGAATCAAGTCTTTAAAGGATAATATGTATTTCTGTTAGAGTTAGATTTTCTGTTTTTGTGTAGTTCTCGAAAATGGAACCCGAATGGTCTTTCCCTAGCAGACCCTAAAGAACTAGTCTTCTCCCCCCATTCTGAATTTTTATTTTTTTTAGGTTTTACGAGATGAAGACTTCTTGTGAATTAAACCATGGTCTAATGCAACACGCTTTGATCACTAAACGTAATAATGACACACTTCCAAGTGAAATAGTATCATTAATCAGAGGTAAATTGGACGGAGTAAGAAAAGAATCCAGAAACGAAAATAATAAGCTACAGTTTGGTAAAGGAAAATCAAAATCCGCAGTGAAAAGAAGAACACGACACCTTGAAAGATGTCACAAATGCGGAAAATGGTCACACGAAGGTAAATGTTCAAATAATCAAACCTATTCAAATACCGAATTTGTTACTTTATGCAGAGATGGACCGTTCATATGTTTAGAAGAAAAAACGTTGAATGCTCGAGGTTACGCCTATGTAGCTATGGAAAACCAATTAGTTCGACTATCTTATGAGTGGGCTAGAGCATATCACTAAGAATACTATCTCACAGGTAAGTTTGTACAGTTTTTATTTTTATTTTTATTTTTAACCTTTTGATAATAAACGCTAATTTGTTTGCTATAAAGTATTAAATTGGTATTCGATAAAATTAGGTCTTGCAACCGAAATTATTGATATCATACAAAAATTTATTACATCACTGCGAAATTTACCGTTTATTCTTAAGGTATAAATATCTTTAATCAATCAACCCAAAATATTTCAAAAATTTGTCATGAGTTAAACTAGGTTATAAAACCGAAATTACTTTACCAAAAAGAGGGGCGTATATTTTTGATAATATTTGATTGATTAAAGTGGGATAAAAGACCAAAAAGATTTTTAATTTTATTTTTACCATGTTTTTAAAATTAATATTTAAAAATTAAATTAATATTGTGAACTTTTTAAAATCAATATATTTAAGTTTGTAAAATATTTGAAAAAATTAATATTTTTAAGTTTGTATGTATAAAAACAAAAATATAATATAAGTTTAGTGTGAATCTTTAAATTTTATTAATATGAATTTTTAAAGTTATATATTTTTAAATTTAAGTTTGGTGTGAATTTAAAAACAAAAAAATTTACTTTATTTCGCTAAGTTAAAAATTGATTTCTAAAAATTCGTCGTGAGTTGAAGACTAGGTCGTTGAACCGAAATTGCTTTACCCGAGGGAGGGACGAGAACTTTTATTATCATTATTTTTAATCTTATTGAACTAAAGTATGCCAAAAACATTAAAAAAAAACCCAAAAATCTTTGCTTTTAAAACAATGTTTTGAAATGACGAAATTTTAAATTTTGTCGAGGGACGGACTAGGACATCGTTCCGAAACAACCTCGTCCTAAATAAAAGGAAAAACAAAATTTTAAATTTAATTTATGTTTCATTAGTATAAGGTTTTATATAAAAAAAAACACCGCGACTCGCGGAGGTTTAAATGGCCCCACCACCGCACTCGCGGAGGTCAAAAAAAAAAACCAGAACCATATTTGGTCGAACAGACCAGTCCCTTTCACCACCACACCCATTTTCCACGAAAAACACACACAAAAACCTCTCAAAATCGAAATTTTTCACCAATAATCGTCAAATTTGTTGCTAAAATTACAATGAGGGGACTATTATCAAGGAATTACTCAAGAAAATCGGTAAATTTCTACACCTAAACACCATTTAATCCGAATTTTTAGTGTTCTTGAACAATTTCATACCTAATTCGATTTTGATGCTTTCTAGTGTAATAATGCTTAAATTGTTTGTGTATTATGCTTGTATAACCTAGATTGATGCTATTTAACATGATTAGAAGCTTTGAACTTCAATTTTTGAATAATCTAGGGTTTGTGTTCTTGAGCAAAATTAGGGCTTTTTGATATAAACAGGTTATGGCCGAATTCTGTTGTTAGTTTATGCTAAATTGAGTAGTGTAACATGTTTAGGTTGCTAAATGATCAAAACTTTGATCCTAAACATGATTTATGAAGATTAAAGTTGACTTTTTGAACCAAAATTGCATGAACTTGATTTAATTGATATGAATGCCATGAGGAACTTATTTAATTGTTATAATGATTGTTTTTGACATGTTTTAAAAGATAAATGCGAAGGAACTTTGTATAAATTTTCATATATGTATATTTGTAAAAGTGTAGAATTGTTAATATTTTGAAAATGTGTATAGAGTTTAATGTGGATTAAACATATCATTGTAATTGTTTAGATTTATGACTTTGCTAAAACTAATGCATATTTGGATGCACAAAAATTGTGTTTGATATATTTTGCAGACTGAAAGGGGTGAATCTTCATCCTAGGCTCGCAATGCTCCTCTGGAAGATGCAGATCAACAGGAAATTAATAACCAATACCGACAAGATATGCCTCACCCAATTGTTTCATATTCAAACATTCATGAGGCAGATTTACATTCGAATTTGAGATTTGATAGATATTGGATAGACTATCTAAAATATCAAAAGAACCTGCACAACCTTGTGTCTAATAATGTTGAGGTACCCAGAGTTATAGATTGGGAACCATTAGAGGTAGTGGAATTGGCCGAGCCAATCAGGGAAATACTTACTCAAAGGTATGGTAATTCTACTTTTAGTGATTGGGTACGTTTATTCAACATGCGTAGACCTGTGTATAGAGAATGGTGTATAGAGTTATTATGTACTATTGAAATAAATGATCGGGTAGATACTTTAACCGATCGTAGTTTTCTTAGATTTTTATTAAGAGGGGAGATGCGCCATATGTCTTTACTAGATATGGCTCGGGCTTTACATATATATACGCCCGGGGAGCTAGCATCTTATGATTGTCAGAGGTTAATAGTTTATGGTAGGAGGGTGGATGAGAATTTTGATACGAATGACGTATGGAGTAGGATGACTAGCCATCGCCGATTCCAGGGGGGATTATACTCTTATCTTGATATTGATAGAGCTGAATTAAGAGTAATCCATAGGTTTTTAGCCAATTCGATTACACAACGAGGTAAGAATAAGGAAAAGGTAAATGAACAGGATTTGTTTTACCACATGTGTATTCGAGACCCACAGAGCGCTGTAAGTATACCTTTTTGTGTGGGTTATTATTTATTAACTATGGTTAGGGGTATGAGGTGTGGTAGCATAATAGGAGGTGGTATATTTATTACTTTAATTGCTGAATATCTCGGTGTGGATAGAAGTCGGGGGGGGGGGGGGATATTAATGGCAGAACCAGAACCCCGCGATAGAATAGATTTGCGTGTTTATCATGGTGCTAAGGTCTTAAAAAAATGAAACAACGCGGCAGCACGTTATGATGGCAGGCATCCATAGGTTGAGAGAGATCAACAGTAAGGTCAACCGGGAGGGGGTAATCCAATGTCGAAAATGCAAATTTTTATGTCTCGACACGAGTATGAAATGGCTAGACAAAAAGCATTTCAAGATTGGCAGTATCATCAAAGCCAAATCATAAGTCATTGTACACACGTAGGTAGAAACTACATTCCTACCGTTATGCCCGAATTTGCTCCTTGGACTTTAGAGAGCCGACCACCATATCCTACATATGACCCGACCCAAGCATTTTACAGCATCTATGAATACGCTTGGGACCCATACTGGAACCATCCTCCTCATCCGTAATTTTCTATTTTTGTTTATTTTATTGTAATGTTACTAATTCTTAATTTTCTTATTCTTATTTCTTATTTTATTATTATAATAGCTTTTATAATTTTCTAACTTTATTAGATTTTAATAATTTTTGAATGTGGTGTGAAAACCCAACTTCAAAAATATGTATATATGTGTTTGTAGTTTATCTCATGTACAAAACAGGGTAAAACAGTGCATTTTCAAAGACTGGCATTAAGTTCAGCAAATGACGACAAAACGAAAAACAAATGTGATGTACCAACAGACGGAATGAACAAATGATGTGCACCATTTATCATTCAGCAAACAAACGCCAATATGTTTAGAAACTTTGGTAAAATTTAATCATTTTTCTACGCTAATCACCCTCAATAATTTAAATTGTTACTGATTTCTTGCAAATGAGGGCATTGCAAGATCTTAAGTGTGGGAAGGGGTTAAATTCTTTCGAATTTTTAAAATTTTTAACTTAAACACTTAGTTACCGTTAAAAATACTAGTAACATAGTAGTTGTATTAAAATCTAGTGCTCTCTGATAACAAAGAACAGCCCTAGACTTATATACTGACTACCCATTTCTAGTAAAAATTTTCAAAATTTTCAATTAAATGAACTCAAAATCATGTTTATACATATTTATGAACGATAAAACTAGGTGTTAACACCGAAATTATTGTTACCTCGGAAAGGACATAAATTGAGAAACAAACCAAAATATTAGAATTCATTTAAAATGGAATAGAGGACAATAAAAAGGCAAATAAAAGAAAATAAGAGCCAAGTGTAGGAAAATTTACCAAGTTATCTTAAACATATGTCACAAATTTCTGTAACAAATAATTGAAGATACTTTTGCTTTGGACGAAACTAAATAGTTTTACCCGATTTATTATAATATATTTGAAAGAAAGATGGATCTACACGATGAATCAATTCTATCGTTAAAAGGAAGTAAAGTCTTCCGAAAAAGAAATGCACTTCTTGATTTAGGTCATGAAGTTGTCGTCCAGACCAGCTGTAGGTTGACGAAAAACCTAGAAAAGTCATCTCTAAAATCAGCAGGAAATCTACGGACCTCAACATAAAACAGGGTCGCCAAGTGGTCAGACTTATCCTAGCCATGAGAGGATCTGTCTTGTAAAATGGGGAGGACGCCGTGCAAATTAGCTGGATAAGACTAATGAATCAGATCCCCAGAAAGGATAATCTCCTTAAAGATCAAAAATCAGCTTTTAAGCCTAATATTACTCAATCCTAGAGATTGACCTTAAAGATTGAGAATTACAAACTCATGAAATTCAATGATATCTAAACTCTAGCTTGAACGAGAAAATATTTTGATCAAAATTACAAACCGAATTGTTTTCTAAAAACCTATTTTTAATACGTTCATTACCATTGAACGTAAAATCCTAGGAATTCACCTGGAATTCATTAGGTCACCTGAACCAAATCGGGTGTCAACCGTAAGAACGGTGGTTGCATAGTATGGTCAAAGACAGGACCTTGTGCTAAACCGAAAAATTATAAGGGTGAGCTTTACTATTGCTCCTACCAAGGATAGTAATTGCATCCGACACGTTATAGACCATAATTAAAAGCATGTCACGGAACATTACCTTAACAGTTGCTTGTTCAACGCTTTCCTTTACAACCGGACGGTAGTTTATCGAAAGGTAATATACGGAGCAAGTATACTGGACGTGTTGCTTTCCTAATACAAGGTTAGCAAGTGGGTAACACAAAACCGCAAGTGTTGAGCTAAAATTTTCAAATCTGAAACCCACCAAACCCACAAAAACAATTTGCAAACACCGGTGAAGGGTTATTCCGGAAAATTTATCTAGGGTAAAAGCTAGATTTAATTTTCAAAAGATCAAATGTTTTCATAAATATCCAATTTCCTAACGGATCTAAATTTTTATAGTCATGTGGGACTGCAAACCACAACGTTACTATCATTGTTCATACCGCCGTAATGAAATCACTGATGTACAAAGTGTGAAGAATAAAGAAGTGATTCTAGTATGTTTTTATTCAAGACTATATTGCTTGAGGACAAGCAATGCTCAAGTTTGGGAATATTTGATAATGCTAAAAACGAACATATATTTCATCGCATTATCCCTCAAGAAAGACAAGCTTTTAGTTGCAATTGTTCTATTTACAAGTGATATTCGTTTAACTAATAAAAGGTGAAGACAAAAGACAGATTCGACGAATTGAAGACGCAAACGACCAAAAAGCTCAAAAGTACAAAGTACAATCAAAGAGGTTCCAATTATTGATGAGAAACGTCTCAAAATTACAAGAGTACAAGATTCGAAACGCAAAATACAAGATATTAAATTGTACGCAAGGACGTTCGAAAATCCGGAACCGGGACCAGAGTCAACTCTCAACGCTCGATGCAACGGACTAAAAATTACAAGTCAACTATGCACATGAATATAATATAATATATAATTAATTCTTAAAATTAATATATATATATATTATATTATATTATAAAAACCGTCGACAGCTTAGGATCCTGGTTTGGTGAGCTGAAATTGTGGGCTCCGCACTCATGGAGCTCTGAAGAGTGCACTCGCGGAGCATAGAATTCTATAAAAGCCCATGCAATTCGACGGTTTTCATATACCTTTTATATTTATATATATTTTTCTTTCCCTATTTTTTATGTATCAAGTATCACTCCAAATCGTAATCTCAATTTATAATTTTAATTTTAAGGTAGTGATAATAATAAGGATCGATTAGTCGAATGTTTTAAGGTTTTGTAAGTCAAAACTCTGTCCGTGTACCACTACGCTAATAACACCCACTGTAAGTTATGTTTATGTTATTTTCATTAATGTCTCGTAGCTAAGTTATTATTATGCTTATTTAATGCCGAAATAATAGTGATGTTTGACTAAAAATATTAAAATTGGGTAATTGGGCTTTGTACCATAATTGGGGTTTGGACAAAAGAACGGCACTTGTGGAAATTAGACTATGGGCTATTAATGGGCTTTATATTTGTTTAACTAAATGATAGTTTGTTAATTTTAATATAAAGATTTACAATTGGACGTCCCTATAAATAACCATATACACTCGATCGGACACGATGGGCGGGATATTTATATGTACGAATAATCGTTCATTTAACCGGACACGGGAATGGATTAATAGTCTATCTATAGAATTATTAAAACAGGGGTGAAATTATGTACAAGGACACTTGGCGTAATTGTTAACAAAGTATTAAAACCTTGGATTACACGCAGTCGATATCCTGGTGTAATTATTAAACAAAGTATTAAGACCTTGTTACAGTTTAAGTCCCCAATTAGTTAGAATATTTGACTTCAGGTATAAGGATAATTTGACGAGGACACTCGCACTTTATATTTATGACTGATGGACTATTATGGACAAAAACCAGACGGACATATTGAATAATCCAGGACAAAGAACAATTAACCCATGGGAATAAACTAAAATCAACACGTCAAACATCATGATTACGGAAGTTTAAATAAGCATAATTCCTTTATTTTCATATTTAATTGCACTTCTAATTATTGCACTTTTATTTATTGTTATTTTATTTAATAGCACTTTTATTTATTGTCATTGTATTTAATTGCACTTTTAATTTTCGTACTCTTTAATTATCGTAATTTTATTTTATCGCACTTTTATTTATCGCAATTTCATTATCGTTATTTACTTTACGCTTTAAATTAAGTCTTTTATTTATTTAATATTTTACATTAGGTTTTAACTGCGACTAAAGTTTTAAAAATCGACAAACCGGTTATTAAACGGTAAAAAACCCCCTTTTTATAATAATAATATTACTTATATATATTTGTATTTTTATAAGATAAAACTAATATAGCGTTAAGCTTTGTTTAAAAGATTTCCCTGTGGAACGAACCGAACTTACTAAAAACTACACTACTGTACGATTAGGTACACTGCCTATAAGTGTTGTAGTAAGGTTTAGGTATATCCATTCTATAAATAAATAAATATCTTGTGTAAAATTGTATCATATTTAATAGTTTTTCCTAGTAAAATATAAGCTATTTCATATACACCTCGCATAACATCAACTATAAATAGGGAGCTTGGCCTCTCATTTATAGGTTGTTGATTCTCCGCCATTTGCCCGAGCCTTTGTGATTTTCACTTGTGACTTTGCCCAAGGAATTTCCACATTGAGTTAAGGTGAATTATGCTAATTAACAATCAAGACTGGGTCGGGGTGGTTGATCACTTGATTGTTAAAGTGAAAGACGATCATCGAGGCCCAAAATAATCATCAAATTCTCCATCCACCATCATAATCTCATTGTACTCAATTCGTAATTAAGTTACATCATTAATTAAGGATTGATCAGCAGTTATGTTTTCGCATTAACAAAAGACTGCGGGTTAATCCGCTATGTTTCCGCGGATAGTTAGGCAATCCGCAAACCGCAGATATTTCGAATACTATAAATAGATAGCATGGCCTGTCATTTATAGGTTATTGATTATCCGCCATTTGCCCGAGCCTTTGTGATTTTCGCTTGTGACTTTGCCCAAGGAATTTCCACATTGAGTTAAGGTGAATTATGCTAATTAACAATCAAGACCGGGTCGGGGTGGTTGATCACTTGATTGTTAAAGTGAAAGACGATCATCGGGGCCCAAAATAATCATCAAACGCTCCATCCACCATCATAATCTCATTGCACTCAATCCGTAATTAAGTTACATCATTAATTAAGGATTGATCAGTAATGGTACTGTTGGGGTTGATGATGGTGGTACTGTTGATGCCGGTGATGCTGCTGGTGCTTGTGGTATTGAGGCTTAGGATGTGGATGTTTTTAGTGGTACTGGTGTTGTTGATGGTGCTTGTAATCTTTGCACCATATTCTCCAAAGCCGTCACGCAAGCGCGAAGCTCGTTGACTTCTTCTATCACGCCTGGGTGATTGTCGATTCGGACGAGTGGATGAATAAGATCTAGAATTTGAGATAGTATATAATCATGACGAGATACTCTGGAAATGAGAGAAAAAATGGTATTACGAACAGGTTCGCCGGTAAGTGCTTCAGGTTCTTCGTCAAGAGGGGAATGTGGTGGATGAAAGGGATTACCTTCTTCTTGTCTCCAATGATTAAGTAGATTATGAACCCATCCTCAATTCATCCAGAATAGGTGATGGCTAATTGGTTGATCCATTCCGGTTACACTGCTTTCGGAGCTCAGGTCGAATTCCATATCAGAATAGCTGTCGGAATCCAAGGAATTTGAACTAGATGCGGGATCCATCTTGTATAATCAGGGAATTGATTTTTGATATGAAATAGATTATAGGACTTAGATTGATATTCTTCAACACATAATTTACATATGTATATATAATACCAAAATCCCATAAATTACGGAGAAATTTTTGGAAGATGTCAGGAAAAGTTTATAGTAACAGATATGTTAAGATATGAATTCGTCTGTATACTATCTATGCAATAATTGCAGGAAAACTTGTCTAGACTCAAAAATGATAAGCAAAACTCGGTAAAAACAGATACGGTTATAGTCCAGACTCACTAATGCATCCTAACAATTACCAGTTAAACACACTAATGTAAATCATGGTTCTCTATAACCTCAAGCTCTGATACCACCTGTCATATGTGGGGACCACATCCCACCCAGTGCCTTCCCAGCTAACCGCTTGGTGATCACTGAGCGTACCTCAAACACTGATTTTACGGCCCGCCTCTCGACGAAAGCCAACCATAAAAGGATCGCGAGGAGTAAGAGCCAATGCTTCGTCACAGGTAACACTGTGAGAACCCCCTCTACGATTAAGCAGATGAGACAGCATTAAACCAGCTCTGATACCAAATGTGATGACCCGTCCAAATCTATTTGGACAAATACATCATTCATCGATTTCATAGTGAGGTACTGACCTCTACATGATATGTTTTGTAAACATTGCATTCTTTTGAAAAGGCACACCATAAATGAATATCAATTTCCAAGGTTTTCGGCATCTGATGATTTCTACATATAGACAATCACCGTAAATAATAGTTTACCATAATACATCCGTTGACAATGCAGTCAAAATAAGATACATGGTGATGATTTTGTGAATGCAAAGTTTTCTCAAATAAATCATGTATGACTTCATGCACATAGCTTGTATAACGTATAAGCAAACATTGGAAGACTTCTAGGAACCTGAGAATAAACATGCTTAAAAGTGTCAACACAAAGGTTGGTGAGTTCATAGTTTTAATGTTGCGCATAATCTGTATATAAAGGTGGATCACAAGATTTCAGTTGTTTCATCCAAAACGTTTATCAAAATATTCCACGAAATTGAGCACCCTGGTAACCAAACTTAACGTATATATAATAAGTATCCATGTTTTAACAAACATGCAACCAACATGTACAATACACGCAAACCAACGTGTACTAAACTCAAATAGTATACATCTGTTTTATAGTTCAGACTAGGGTTTCTATACCTGGAATATACGGGGATGTCAAGCCTTATGGATCCATATATAACTACTCGCGCCCACCAATTCTTATAACTGGCTGTTACTAGTTACTAAAGCTAAGGGATTTTCGGTTCAAACTCGGTGTAGAATTTAGTATGTACTTGTGTCCATTGCGTTTAAAATAAAGTACATGTATTCTCAGCCCAAAAATATAGATTGCAAAATCAATTAAAAAGGGATCTATAAACTCACCTTAGTAGCACATAAGGCCATTCAGCAAAATGTGACCGAAACTCGGAATGCAAAATAACCGTAGATCTCAACCTAGAGAACATATGTTGGTTAATACATGTCTAACAAGCTAGGTCGGGTCTTAGTGTATCACAATCCTAATGCTCGAGATCGACATGCAAAAGTTAACAAAAGTCATCTCAAAAGTCAACCTGACCCAATATGATCTTTAAATCTATACATGTTTATTAACATAGTATAAGTCTTGATAATTGAACTAATTTATAGTTTATCAAACTCAAAATATTATTTATTTCAGGAGCTATATTATATTTGAATAATCATAACAATTGTTCAACAAGACGAGACGTGCCTTATATAGAAATTCATTTACTCGATTAGTAATATTTGAAAATCCAATTTATCAATCTTGTAAACAAGTTGTTTAAATATCAATTGCAGATTCAAAAGCAATTTCAATTAATGTTAATCATAATTAAGTTGACCATAACTTTTAATCCGTTCCTCGAAAACACACGATTTCTAAATGAAAAGTTATTAATTTTTCGACAGCTTTCCAACGACATACATATCATATACCTTATATCAATAACATATGTATCAAATTCGTTATTCATCATAAACTATCTAACGACAAAATTAAAGCATACAAGTGTGCATAAACATATATACTCGAGCACTAGACATGGATACACTATTAATATATAAAAGATAAGATATGAATGCTCACGTCTCAATATTGTGATTCAATATTGCCGGAAAGTACGTAGACGCAACAGAGATGATAAACGCTAGGTTGACCTTTGACTCATGATCATAACCCCCAAGTAATACCCATAACCTCCATAGCTATAACCCATAATTTCCTTAGCTCTATCCCGATCGAAAAGCTTGTTTTGAAATTGTTTGGGCATAACCTCGTCGTAATATTTTATGTATAATAATACTAATAATAATAATACTTCTAGTGATAATAACAAGAATTGAGGGTTCGCGCGTTGCTGTTCTAAGGTTTATGTGATATTAATGTTAGCTACCAAATCACACAGCACATTTGAGTTGTTGTTTTTTGGGGCACACAAGCTACAATAAAAAAGAATTATATCGTACGCAAACGCTAACTACATAGAGTAACAGGAATTAAAGTTACCAGTTAAGTCACATCACCAAAAAATTAAAGTTCAGAAGCCTGCCATCATTTACATTTGCCCATACCTAACCATTACATACTTCTATTTACAGCAGCTAACCATCAACAGTTTCTATGGGCCAACAAAAGACTGAAATCCAAAAGACCTTACAACATTCTCCCTATACATTCTGGTAATCATCCCATGCAACCTCAAACCTGTGCCTCTCACGGTTAAATACGATCCACACTTCATCTCCAGGAACATACCCATTGTCATTCACAAATCTGAGCCACCCTGATGAAACCGATAGATTTGGTTTTTTTGGATTTTTCTTCCAACAGCTTCCATCTATAAATTCTGTCCTCAATGTCAACACAATCGTACGTCTGATCACTCTGCAGCTCTGGTAGTGTCATAAACTCTTGGGGTAGACGCTGCATCACATTGACATCAAAATTGTTATAAAATGCAGAATAGTATGTAAAATAAACGCAACATTGTCTAGAACACTCATGCACAAAATTTTAGAACGATTAAATTATAATGATTCAACTAAACAGTGTTTGAGAGTAAAAGTGACTTACCCAGACCCTAGCTTTCTGCACTGTCATGAAAGCATAAACCTCATTGTTGTTCCCCGGTTCATCTTCCCCTACAGCTTCGTTAAATTCTTGCTCGGTGATGACCATCACCTCTGAACTATCATTGGATTGGTCACTATAATTGGATTGGTCCATTTGCAAAGAGGATTCAAATTCGTATGTGCTTGGGGTATTCGTGCTGTCAGAACCGGGACTATTGTGAGCCATATTCTGTTGATTAAATTATGAACAAAAAGAAATAAATGTTAGATACACAGCACACTACTAAAAATTGCATTTACCTTAATTTTTATGCTAACTATGTATGTAACAATACCTGATTTTATATTAAAAAAAATTTTAACATACTCAAACTGTAACTTGACATTAAATGTTTTGTTGGTGTAAAAAACAACTTAAGTTCTATAAAAGTGTATATATTTATTATTTATATTCTGTAATTGTGAAGTTAAAATGCACATCTGTTAATTTTAAATTAGTGGTTAGTAAAAAAATTTGTCGTCTAAACGCTAGTCAATATGATTGTTAAAATGTTGCAGATGATCAAACAATTAACTGGTATTTATTATCCAAACTAAGCACTTGATTTCAACTTAAAATAATGATTGAACTCACGGCATTAGGCCTGCATATTTTTTGTTTGCAAATCCAAATATAGATATTAACAACGAACTACAACTTGTTACCAAACCGATTAATGTGCAAGCAAACCAAAAAAAAAAAAAAAACAATAAAGTGAAAATGTATTTGGTTATTTTAAAGTTTAGAATAAAATATGCCGTTGCTATAAACCCTAACACAAATCGAGCAGAATATTTTTATTAACAAACATCGTTCCCAATGTAAAGCAAATCTAAGATCGTAAAGTAACATTATAAGTGCTGTTAAAGAAAATAGAAAAACCTGAGTTGCTTATGGTTGAAGGATCGGTTGTCTAGAGCACTATTGGAGTGTGTTAATGGAAATGGAGCAGGTGAGATCTTTTGATCTGATATAGTAATAAAATATTGTAGGAAGCTCGTATCCTGGTAATATCGAAGGGTTGGGGTTAAACAGATAAGCGTATTTAATATCTATTAAATGGGCTACATCTGGGCTTGGGTGGACAATTATACGGATATGAAGAGTAAACCGGCCCATTATCTGTAAAATTGTGAGCAACGAACACACTTTTAGTTTGAGGTCTCAAATAATTTTCATAGTAACATTAATCACTTATTATAAGTAGAAGGGAAAATGATGTGTTGGTTAATTGCACCTGGAAATTGTAGATGTGCACATGAATAAACAATGAATCCAAAAGCTTGAACGGATTAACGAGAATAAATTCTAAACGATGGGCAAATCCCGATTAATGTACACTTGTTTTCAAGGCTATTTATTGTTGTTCCAACTGCTGTGGTGTACTCATTACGGTACTGTGTTACAAACATCTCTGCGTAATTAGAACATCATACAAATCTAAAAATCGAAATTGAGTTATATCGTGTCACCAGTTGGTGTAGGTGTTTACAATATTTGTTGGGGCGCATATCTGAAATTTTAAATACATATATTGATAGGTTTTAAACTGAAGAGGTCAGTTACATCAGGGTACATTGTAAACTATTCAAGAACTAAAATTTTTGAAGCACCTAATGTTTAAGTAGCAAAAGGCATACACATTAGCTCCATGCACATATCAAAAGAGGTTAGCTATTCTACCTCACACAAACAACCTAATCATATAATATGGTTAAAGTTGTGAACATCATCCCATGCAACGATAAACCTTGATTCGGAACGTTCGAATATAATCCAGATTTCGTCTCCTGGATTATAGTCATTTAAAAGGAAAAACTTCTCCATCCAGATGAAACAAATAAGTTTGGTTTTTTTCTGTATCTTCTTCCAAGAGGCCCCAGATGTGTGTTCTATCAAAAGCATCAACGCATTCATAAGTTTCACCACCGGTTAGTTCTGGCAGTTGAGCCAATTCTTGGGGCAGTCGCTGAAACAAATTGCTAACATTATTAGCCTAAAATGTATTAGGATTTTTCTATAACACATAAAATAAGACTGAAGAATGTTTAATTTATGTTTCTCCAAGTAAAGTTTGTACCAAAATAGAAGTAACTTACCCATACATGGCCCCTCGGTACGTACATGAAAACGTAAATGTCTCCATTAGCAGTTTCGAAAGCCATACTGCCTTGTTAATTCATGTAAACCACCCCAAAAATGTTTAATAAATAGTATATTAATTAAAGTGGAATGGTGCAGCAAATGTCATATAATCATTCATATCCCAACTTTAAACAATAAGATTATATAGATACACGATTATCAGCAAAACTAAAGAAGCACACAATATGAGTATCCAAAAGGGAAGTTTTATTGATCATTCATATGTCATTTTTTATGTTAAATAAGTCAGGAATGAAGGTCTATTTTGCATCGGTTTCATCTGTGGCTTGCATATGCTTAAGTAAAAGGACCTTTTAAAGCGAATTGTTCAAACAAAATAATTTAGCAGTGAGGCATAATTTTACTTTAAAATGCATTGTATCCCTAATTTGGCTTCCATAACAGATGAAAATGCACTATAACCATTTATCCACCAAGGCCAACAAATATTATACAGATAATATATTAAGTAAATTGGATTCTGATAACAATTTCATATACTATTGAACCGAAACTTTGTTACCAAGACGGAACTAATTGTCTGTTAGATCATCGATAGGTGTAACAAAGAATAAAACAAACATTATAGTGGAACTACCTAGGTGCACAGTAAAAAATTTGTTCCTTATAAACCCTAGCGTAAATTGATCGCGTAAAGCAGATGGATAATTGTAAAGTTAAATAACTGGTGATCAAGAAGGGATACTAAACTGTTAATACGATGGTAGAGTTGCTTACTGCTAAGAGGATTGTACAGTGAGTGCGTGTGAATGTTGGAGCAGGTGAAGAAGATCTTTTGATCTTCTAAAGCACTTTATAAAATATTCAAGGTCAACGCTTTTCCCGATGTTCTTTTTTGGGCCGTATTAAATGGGTTGATCAAGTGTTCAATGTGGCAAAATTGGGCCTGCACCAAATTATTGTAACATGCTGAATCTTTTTTTGGGTCCATAAGTATGGTTATATTTCAATCAGGTGTTGGAATTTTGTTTTAGATTTCAAATGTATGTGTTTGAATAATCTAGCACTTTTAAGTGTTTAAAAAAGGGCTTATTTGCTGATTGCAAATATAAATAGTATATGCAAATACAGATAGTATATGGATTTCTGTATAAAAATAGTACGATAGTTATGTATCGTGCATCGCATTTACATGAGAAAGTACTGCAGGGTGTAAAAGTTACCAAAACTCGAATGTTAGTGAGAAACGTAAGTTAAAACGTAAAATATTCAGCTGCTACAACAAAAGTTACAATTACAAACATATTATGGTGCAGGTACCTATTACAAGTTTCCATTTACACGATACTTACACACAGAATGTTAAACCCAAACCGCAGATGAACATTATGAACAAAAGAAACCTAAACTTCATCCACCAAAAGACAATATACCTGAAACAGATTTCTACAGCGCGTGCTTTCCATCCAGGACAAGGAAAAAAGTTTGCAGTCTTCTCGAGAAACCGATCATCAATGTATCGCCTGCAGCATACCCCGTGTTAGCCAGAAACAATTGCCAACCCACATAGACCAACAGTTTCTTCTTCCTTGCACCTCTGGCCTGAATCAAACACCATGTATGGAACTCGCCTTTGAGATCCAGACATTCATAGCTACATCCAGCTCTGAGCTCTCTAAGCCGATTCAATTCTGCAGGCAGTTCCTGAACCACACCGGCATTAAATGTTTTAGATAGATGCTCAAAACTAATAATTACTAAATTGGCAATAAATTGATGCTAACTTGCAACCAAAACGAATTGGTTTCATATTTATTTCTTAAAGCAAAAGTGACCATCTTAAAATTGTTCATTTTTTTTAAAAATAAATGTTCTAAATATCACCATACAGAAACAACCACATTCTAAACTCCACTATCTTACTTGAATAAAAGTTTAGCAAACTAAATAAAATAAACTGATGTTATTAAGTAATCTTGCTTGAAATGGAAGTAACTCACCCAAAATGTTCCTTGTGGGATTTTGCAGAAAACGTAGGTCACATCGACAGTATCCCAGACATTGTATCGCTGAGCAAATGCTAGTTGTTCTAGAGCATGGGTTTGAGACACGCTTGAAGATGCTTGATTTCCTGGACCCATAGATGTTTTTCAGCTATTGTAATTTATAATTATATTTGATGTACAGTTAAATTCACGGTAGCCTTTTCAAGCATTCTGAGTGTTGTAACATGTAGGTTAGTTAAATAATAATGTGTTAAAAACAGAAACTAAACCAACACCTAGTCAGTTTCCGCTATATGTTTATTTTATAATGAAAGGTAAATACTGGAAGCTATTTTATATGTAACTTAAGGACACAAAATGCATTAATTGAATTATAAAAGTCATTTCAATTTTTTTAGGGTTTCATATCTGCAAAAACTGGTTTGAATGTAAAGGCTATGGGAAATTGGTGAGTAAGACAAATGGTGCTTGACAAAAGGCATTAATTTGTCATATTTGCATGTGTAAAACTTGTAAAATCAGTATTCCGACACTAAACATTCCTATAAGTTTAGTTTACTAAGAAAGTGTAATACAAACACTAAATGGATGTGCAAATTAACAGCATAAACAGTACATATGATATTATAAAGTTTGAGTAAATGATTTTAGGGTTTCATATCAACAATCACTCATATGAAATCAGAGTGCATGAAGTAACCTAAATATTGTTTGAGAAAAAGTAATAACCTGGATTCGCCATTCAAGGGGTTGAGTATAGATGACGATTGTCTGGAACTAAATGATGGCGTTTGAGATGGCTTTGCAAGGAAAGAGATGGTAGCAGTTGAAGAGATCTTTGTAATCAAGTGTGTATCTTACTTGAGCAAATGAAGGGATGGTCTTTTAAATGCTCAGTTTATTTGTAGGTAGATATTTTTAAGGGAATCGGTTCCAAGTTTCCCTCTAAATTAGATATTTCTAGCGTAATCAAATTGCACCCCTTTATTTTAGTGGTATTTGCAATTGGTGAACTACTTTTTAGGGCTCAAATAAAATGTTTTGGTTTATATGTTATTTAACTTGTTTTGTTTGATTCCTTGGTATGTTAGAGTGCAAATTTCTAGTGTACTTAAAGGATTGCATAGTTGTGAAACAGGCACATGATCAAGTGTTTTAGGAAGCACTACAAAGTGTTTTAGTAGCAATTACAAATCTAACAAATTACTAAGATTCCTTTAACATGCTGCATATTCAGATTTGAAAAGTCAAGCACACTAAGGTTACAAAGTAAGCATAGTTTTCACAACCAATTGTTTTAGGAAGGATTACAAACCTAATAAAGTACCATAATTTACAGCACAGAGCGGTTGACGATAGTTTAGAAATTCAGTCATACATAGTTATGCCACACATAAGTTACATACATTAGAAAAGTCCTTCAATCTATATGAAGGTACTTGAGTTGTTCTGGATTACATGTTAATCCCAAAAGATTGGCACCAGCAACCTACTTCTTCTGTCCTTGTTCACTGCGAATCTTCTTTGTTGTGGCCTTTCTTTCATCCGACTCCTCAGTAAATATTATAGCGCGCCTAGCCATTTTCTTCGATGTTTCTTGTTTTGTTTTTTGTTACTGTTCCAACTCCTATGGCGGTGGAGTCACCATGGTTTCCAGGCCTTCTTCTCGTTGTTCTAATGGTTGTGGTTGTGGAGTCATTATGGATTCTGAGTCTGCATTAGGCAACATAATGACTTTTAATATGATAATTTTGTCACAAACAACCATGAATAATGATAACATGATAGAAACCTCAAAACAGAAATAGAGTTACATTGTTTGAGTAGTTTGCGCAGGTGTTTACAACATTAGAAGACGGAGTAAATCTCAAACAATGTAATTTCAGAATAAGTTGGCAATTATACGGTCTGAAAAGTATACCTCATAATATATAATAGAAGTATTCAAATATTAGAGTGCTAAAAAAGAATGAGGCTGGTGTTTTTAAGAGGCAAACCTGGTGTCTGAGCAGTTGTCGGTATGTTAGCTGGAGGTGTGTTCAGAACGGGTTCCGAAATTTCATCTAGGAGGCGCACAACGATGAACTCTGGGTAGTTTTTCCTTGATTGTGGGTTGTAGCGGAATTGAAACGTGTGTTTTTATCCTGCAATTGCCTGTATGGGTGGTGGTAGTTCATTGGCCTAATCATACCCTTGGACTGTGACCAACTCTTCACATGTGTGGCCAACAATTTGGGTACCAGCATCTGAGAAGAACGTGAAGAATGCTGGTGTTGTCTTGTCGTTGACAATTGTCTTATAATAGTAGTTGCAATATGTAAAAACAATATAGTTACATGATGCAGCTACGATGTGCAGGTGGTATTATTTTTATTTTTTTCCTTATGTGGGTTTAAAGGTTGTCTGGATCTTGTGGGTCCTGCAAGCGAATTTGGTAGGGTCATTTACATCCTCTATCACTTTCAATGAGTAATCATTGTAGCATTTGTAGAACCAATCCCTGTTGCCACCCACTTTCTCAATAATGGCTTCGCAGGTGAATTCTACAGACTGTGGTTTAAACATTTTAGATGTATACGATGATGTAATGCGAAGTATATTTGAAAGTAGTAATAACTGCTGCTATGTCTGCGATGATAGAAAATGCCTTTATGTAAATGTGAAAGAAATTTTTATTTGTTTTTTATTCATCACAAGTTAACGTTAGTTTGTTTTCATGTATGTATATATACTTTTTTGGACAACGTACATGTTTTACAGATTGTATTTACAGATGCACAAATATTTCTTAACATCATGCTTACCCGATAGTTGTTGAGGTTGTGTGTTAGCAGTTCTATGATAGGAATCCTGTTGCGGTACCGTTCAATTGACAAGTCAGTCAGCCTAATCCGATTGATGTCCAAAGGTGGGCTTACTAGGTACCGATCGTGGTGCCTGTATGCAGACACCGCAGGTAATTGTCATCAGTGTTATTACAAAAGCAGTAATAAGGTTAAGCCTGCATAGGTACTCACTCATGTATTGAATCAAGAAATTCTGGTATACGTGGGTTAAAGTAACAGTGGGTGTCCTGAGAAGCGCTCAGCTGGACCTCTCCTTTACATCACACAAACTATGATAATAGTTAGTGCTCGAACAGTTACAAAAGCATGAGTAAAACATGGTATTTGTTAGTAATTATGTAAAGGATTTTGGATTTTTATGCATACCACGATAGACCTTTGGTCGACACGAACTGACCGCTAAGATGACCGGTTTTTCCATAGAATCGTACATGTCCGCATCAAAAGCCATAGCCAGGTCATTCCAGAGTGTGAGTTGAATTATATCTCCGCTAAACAAAGGCCACATTGTTTAGAATTGTTAAACGAAAACAACGTGGTATACAATTAATAATAGTTAGAATTGTATATACAAATTCCAGCTAAGTAATTTAAGCATGTTTTTTGTAAAATGTAGGTGCAACTTACTTCAGGTTTGTGTGGTCAATCGTTCTTCGTATAACTTGATTACGGTTAACATCTCCCATCACTATCGGATCTTCAAGTCGTTCAATGCAACCAATGTAGTCTATTTGTGTCAATAACACATTAGTTGGTACGCAATTTCTTTTAACCCTACTTGTTATTACAGTGTACTTACCAGCAAGTACGGTAGTGTTTGGCAAGTGCGTACGCAACTGATTGTAGGCCACGAACTGGAAATAGTGCTCCGGAAACAGTGCCCCAGGCATAAGCTCAAAAGTTATATTCCTATCAAAAGAAAGGGTCGTTGGCCCGGGTAGAACCTTCTCCCACCTAGTTGTTGCGTGGAAAGAAAAATTCCCTATCATATACACCGAATTTATATTCATCAGTTCATCCAAAAATTCCTTGTCAGAATAGCGCATGTTGACAAGCATAGGGTAGCTCTGTAGGATTATACATAAAAATGTCAGGCACACTTTTTAAATGAAGCTCAAAAAATAGTGGTCTAAAGGGTTGATGAAAGAATACCATCTCATCGATTAGCATGCAGCAGTACCCATTTGGTGCTTGAGTGTGAAAATTGTAAGTTACCCACTTTTGGTAAATTCTTGCAGCGATAGTCCTCTTTCTATTGCCTGCTGCATGTTGTGCCAACACTGTAATCTGTGCCATACCTTCAAACCCAAAAGAAAAAAATATTATAATTCCAAAAAAACTATTTACTATATACATAATGTTCCTATGGATTTTCTATTTTAATCGATAGTATGAGCAACCGTAGTTGCATCGAAGTCAGCTATTGTGGAAAGAAAATCTGTATACACGATATTTTTCATGACGTTTGCCTGTTGGCCTTCATGCTGTCTAATCAGTATTCTCAAACCGTCTGGTGATGTAGCCCGTGAGAGTGCAACATACAGTTGGCCGTGGCCAAAAGTTAGTTTAGGTAGATAAATGCCTATTTTTTTCAGCGACTGGCCCTGGCTCTTATTTATGGTCATTGCATATGAAACTTTCAGCGGGAACTGTTTCCTTTTTAAAACATAAGGTAATGTTGGTTCTTTGTGGATGAGGTTCATCCTCGGGAAGAAGATTTTTTCACCAACCCTTGTGCCCGTGATAATTTCCGCTTCAACTGCTTTTGTTAGGAGCTGAGTTACTATCATCCTGGTACCATATAGAGGCCGCATGCGACGCTAATATTCCGCAACAAAATAGTTGGCACCCCTATTTTAACTCGAGCAGGTGTGGTGGCAGGCCAGGGTAATTTAGCGTGTTCAAGTATTCTGTTGGATATAATAGTTCCGACTCGCCACCATCATTGCCTTGCGGTGTAGCAGTATCATAACTTGCGTAGGTTGTAACAGGGCCACCAACCATATCGACCACCATCTTATTTATGGTGTTCGCTGCATCGTTTTTGGGCAAACAATCACTTTTTGTTGTAACTCTGCAGCACTTGGATTCTGTAACGTTTCTGGGGGGTAGATAAACGAAATTAGATTCGCCAACCCATTATCATCATCTGGAACACAGTAGGTGTCAGGAATTTGTACCCAACTACTATTAACCGGGTCTTCCAAATCACGTTTCCCAACCTCGCCATTTCCAATATCCAGTAACCAGGCGGTAAAAGCAGTGTTTCTCTCCTTTTTTGATGGCGTCAGCCCTGGCTGCATTAAGCGAATGTTTTCAGTAAGAACAAACACCTTGAATTCCTGCCACAAATATGAAGATGTAATGCAAGAACGGACTATAGTCAATTTCTTTCCTTTTTCATGAATGGGTAATGTTTGTTTAAAGTCACCATCGAGAATCATAGACTTACCTCCGAATGGCGAGTTTTTGTTACCAAGAATGTCTCGCAGGCTGCGATCAAGAGCTTCAAAGCATCGATTATTATTCATTGGTGCCTCATCCCACATAATAAGATCTGTGCTTTCAAGTAGTTTCACCATTTGTGTGTTTTTGTTTACATTGCACATCGACTCATCGGTAAGGTCAATAGGAAGTTTGAATCGAGAGTGAGCAGTTCCGCCTGAAGGCAGTAACAAAGATGCGATTCCGAATGATGCCACAGCAAGAAGAATCTTTCCCTTATCCCTTAGACACATGATTATGGCCTTCCATAAGAATGTCTTACCGGTTCCACCATGACCATAAACGAACACAAGCTATGTCCTGTTGTTCGAAGAAGAATCACGTATCATTTCGTAGATTCTTCTCTGCTTCACATTCATCCCAGATTCTAGATGACTCAGCTCCTCATTAAGCGATTCACAATCATAGTTTCTCTCCTCCATGATCAAACGGTTTGCAAGATCTAGTAGAAGGTCATCTGGCAGAGATGGCAATGCGAAGTCGCTGAGTGTCTTTCCACACTGGTTTAGGAGGATTTCAACCTCATAAAGAACATAATTATGAAGGTCATCTCTGTTTATGTGCAGATTTGCCATCTTCAGAGAGGCCGCTGCTCGCAAAGGTATGTCGTCAGACATCATTTCCCAGTGCTTTTCCCAAAGAGCAAGCAGATTTGAGACTTCAGAATACACTACGATGTGTGAAAAAAGCGACCGCAACTGAGAAGCAGTGGCGGATGTCGATGCTTCCTCCAGTGCTATAGTCCATTCTTTATCATAACCAAGAAGCCTAGTAGCCTCGCAAGCAGAACGGTATGTCTGGTATTCAACTTGGTTCATGGTTCTAATATCTACAAAGCTTGTGCACCCCTTTTGATGGCACAAAAGCATTCTTAGGAAAAAAGCCTCTCCGAATAAGGGATGTATGTATGACATCCTTCCAATCGAAGACTTGTTAATATTCGCCCTACGTTTCCAGCTTTTCTGTGCTTGATACCAAGCAAATTCAGATGGAAAATCCAAATATGTCAGGTGCCTGCCAGCCGAAGAAGAGGCGTTATAACATATCCACTCAGTCAAAGTAGTTTTCTTCTTTTCTGTGTTTTCGACAATTTCTTGAAGTGGTTGCTTGCCACGGAACTTCATAAGCTGCATATTCTCTAAATGGACAGACAGGATCTGAACTGCCGGTTCACGATGATGAATTGGGAAGTTAAAAATACGCCAACAAGCCTCGTACGGGCAAATGAACTGGGCATCTATAAAATTCTGAACTTCATCTACTGGTTGAGAGACCTGTGGTCTCGCACGGCTGTTACTGCCGATTGGTTTGGATATGCGAGCAGCAATGCGGTCTGTACCCTTTGAAATGTACTTGAACAGGTATTTGATCAGGGTTGTTGATCCACAGCACTCAACATTTATATGAGCTTGGAAAGTCTTACAAAGTAGTCTGTTGTAAGGAACTACATAGCTGTTATCGAGATGGACCCTAGAACGCGTTGTATATACACCAGTATTACGCCTTCGGTAGTATGCACGGCCATCAGCATCAAAGAAGGTTTTGTCGTTGTATTTTTTTGGGAAATTTTTTGTGCAAGTGGGCCCTTCCATGCACGGTGCATGTAAGTTGGGAATACCACAGGGCCCATGCATCATAGTCGCGGAGACCACCGCGTAACCAGCGAGGTCAGTTCTCGGGTCAGGAAGTTCAGCAGATATGTAATCATCTATTCTTTCGCTTATAGGTGATGATGCTGAGGAATACAACCACAATAATGTGTGATAATGGGGCAACCCTCTTTTCTGGAACTCAATGGTATACAGAACTGCAAAATTGTGAAAAAAATACATTAGTATCGATAAAAAAAGATATAAACAGCAGAGTCAACTTAATACAAAAGTAAGGGAAAATCATGTTGTAGAATTACCTCATCTAATGTTACCTAGTGGTTTCCCGTCTTTTAAAAAAGCAACAAATTGTTTGACTCTGAAGCGGAAAACTCTCGCGACAATATCAGGACTGTCTGATGCAGTAAGCAGAGGAAAAGGCTGCAGATATCGAGCTATTTCTGGCCACTTAACGTTGCAAGTAAAAGTGATAAAGAACTACGGATTCCCAAAAACACGACAAATCGCCAGGGCGTCAAGATAGTGGCTGTACATATAATGGGGACCACCGGTGAAAGAAGTTGGGAGGATAGTTCTACTGCCCACGTCTTAACCGGTCTGAACGGGTATGTACTGTAGTGACCCGAACTTTTCCATGTTTATATATTAAATGAAATTGATATTTGCATGATTAAATGTTTCCAACATGTTAAGCAATCAAACTTGTTATGACTTGATTAATTGAAATGTGTTCCATGTAGACAATTAACCACCCAAGTTGACCGGTGATTCACGAACGTTTAAAACTTGTAACAACTACATGATGATATATATATGGATATATATATAGTTAACATGAGATTATAATAAGTAAGTATATCACTAAGTATATTAACAATGAGTTATATACATAAAAAATGAAACTATTGAATTAAGAAACTCGAAACGATATATATAACGATTATCGTTATAACAACGTCTTACTAAATACATATGAATCATATTAAGATATTGATACACTACGTTTGACATGATAAAATAATAATTAAATATATCATTAAGTGTGTTAACAATGAACTACATATGTAAAACAAGACTACTAACTTAAGAGTTTTCAAAATGAGTTATATATGTAACGATTATCGTTGTAACGATGTTTTAATATATATATATATATATATATATATATATATATATATATATATATATATATATTGTATTAAGATATATTCATACACCATGTTATCATGATAATATGATAATTTAACATCTTTTTAGATATAATAAACAATGGATTAACAACATTAAATGAGATCGTTAGCTTAAAGGTTTCAAAACAACACTTACATGTAACGACTAACGGTGACTTAACGACTCAGTTAGAATGTATATACATGTAGTGTATTAAGATGTATTAATACACTTTTGGAAGACTTAAAGACACATATCAAAGTACTTCTACTTAACAAAAATACTTACAATTCCATTCTCATTCGTTTTTATCAACAATTCTACTCGTATGCACCCGTATTCGTACTCGTACAATACCCAGCTTCTAGATGTATTTACTATTGGTATATACACTCCAATGATCAGCTTTTAGCTGCCCTTG
Organism: Rutidosis leptorrhynchoides; assembly: GCF_046630445.1. Taxonomy (NCBI): domain Eukaryota; kingdom Viridiplantae; phylum Streptophyta; class Magnoliopsida; order Asterales; family Asteraceae; genus Rutidosis; species Rutidosis leptorrhynchoides. Next base: position 376,881,070 of record NC_092338.1, read on the forward strand.
TGAGTCACCAACACATGTGGGAACCATCATTTGGCAACTAGCATGAATGATTACACTAAAAATCAAACTAATGGAGCCTATATGATACATCAACATTCACTTGAATATGGCACACCACAAACACATTTTGATTTCAACTTTCATGCATCAAACAACTCTCTCTCAAGTGTTCTTCCATTGTTCTAAGTGTTCTTCATCATCTTCATCATAATCTAGCTCAATCTAGCTCAATCTAGCTAACCTAGATCAACTTACAAAACAACTACTCAAGAACACATCAAGAACACTTTCAAGTTTGCAAGTCTACTTCCAAGCTTTCTAATCCAATCCAAGTAATCATCCAAGATCAAGAAACCTTTGTTATTTATAGTAGGTTATCTTTCTTATCCAAGGTAATATTCATATTCAAACTTTGATTCGATTTCTATAACTATAAACTATCTTAATTCGAGTAGAAATCTTACTTGAACTTGTTTCATGTCATGATTCTACTTCAAGAATTTTCAAGCCATCCAAGGATCCTTTGAAGCTAGATCATTTCTTGTCACTTCCAGTAGGTTTACCTACTAAACTTGAGGTAGTAATGATGTTTATAACATAATTCGATTCATATATATATATATATATATATATATATATATATATATATATATATATATATATATATATATATATATATATATATATATATATATATATATATATATATATATATATATATATATATATATATATATATATATATATATATATATATATATATATATATATATAACTATCTTATTCGAAGATTTAAACTTGTAATCACTAGAACATAGTTTAGTTAATTCTAAACTTGTTCGCAAACAAAGTTAATCCTTCTAACTTAACTTTTAAAATCAACTAAACACATGTTCTATATATATATGAGATGCTAACTTAATGATTTAAAATCTGGAAACACAAAGAACACCGTAAAACCGGACATACGCCGTTGTAGTAAAACCGGGGGCTATTTTGGTTTGGATAATTAAAAACTATGATAAACTTTGATTTAAAAGCTATTCTTCTGGGAAAATGATTTTTCTTATGAACATGAAACTATATCCAAAAATTATGGTTAAACTCAAAGTGGAAGCATGTTTTTCAAAATGGTCATCAAGACGTCGTTCTTTCGACTGAAATGACTACCTCTTACAAAAACGACTTGTAACTTATATTTCCGACTATAAACTTATACTTTTTCTGTTTAGTTTCATAAATTTTAGTTCATTATGAAACCATAGCAACTTAAATCACTCAAAACGGATTTAAAACGAAGAAGTTATGGGTAAAACAAAATTGGTTAAAAATGGTTAATTTGACTACGGGATGATTTTACAAAAATCTATACTAACCATAACTTAACTAACTTATATTGTATTATACATGTATTCTAACATATATTATGTAATCTTGATAGACCATAGACACGTATACAATGTTTTGACATATCATATCGACCTCATCTATATATATATTTCGGAACAACCATAGACACTCTATATGCAGTAATGCTTGAGTTAGCTATACAGGGTTGAGGTTGATTCCAAAATAATATAAATACTTTGAGTTGTGATCAAGTCTGAGACTTGTATACACTGGGTCGTGGATTGATTCGAGAAATTATATTGATTTATTTCTGTACTGCTAACTGTGGACAATTAATTTGTGGACTACAACGATGGACTGTCAACTTAACAAACTAAAATCGTTAAAACGTAATAAAATATGGTATGAATATATTTCGATCATACTTTGATATATATGTATATATTTGTTATAGGTTCGTGAATCGACCCGTGGCCAAGTGTTGTTTTTTCAACGAAAGAAATCTGTGAAAGTGAGTCATAGTCCCACTTTTAAAATCTAATATTTTTTTTTGGAGATGAGAATACATGCAGTTTTATAAATGTTTTACAAAATAGACACAAGTACGTGAAACTATATTCTATGGTTGAATTATTAAACCGAATATGCCCCTTTTAGTCTGGTAATCTAAGAATTAGGGAACAGACACCCTAATTGACATTTTATCATGGGCACTAACAAGCCCCAGTCAGAGAATTTGAACTGCTTTAGTACTTCAATTTTATCATGTCCGAAGGATGTCCCGGAATGATGGTGATATTCTATATGCATCTTGTTAAGTCGGTTACCAGGTGTTCACCATATGAATGATTTTTATCTCTATGTATGGGATGTATATTTATGAAAATTGGAAATATGAAATCTTGTGATCTATTATTATGAATTGCTAAATATATAGGTTAAACCTATAACTCACCAACATTTTTGTTGATGTTTTTAGCATATTTATTCTCAGGTGATTATTAAGAGCCTCCGCTGTTGCATGCTAAAATAAGGAAAAGAATTGGAGTCTGCATGCTTGTTATATATTGTTTAAAAACTGCATTTGGAGATTTATATCGATGTGTAATAGTATTGTAAACCATTATGTAATGGTCGTGTGTAAAAACGTTATCTTTTAGATTATCATTACTTGATAATCTACGTTATGGTTTTAAACCTTTATCAGTAAAATAAAGGTTATGTGTTGTTTTAAAAATCGAATGCAGTCTTTGAAAAACGTCTCATATAGAGGTCAAAACCTCGCAACGAAATCAATTAATATGAAACGTTTATAATCGATATGAATGGGACATTTCATGCTAATGGCGTCGTACAAACCCGAGAGGTAATCTTTCCTGATGTCTTTCTATTTCTTCCTAATTTAATCCATCCGATCTAATTCAATACTGCAATACACCATGACAACATACTGCTGAAAGAGTCGCCCGAGCCTCATCATGAGACTGTAAGAATTTTGCCTATCATGAAGCTGGTAGCAATAGAACATATTCGTCGACATTTTTCTAACTCGGCTACCAGTGGAACCTGGAGCATCAACCAACTTTAAATTAGGATAGAAGCCTGGTTCACCAAAAAAGAACATCAATGGGAATTGTAGCGACATATATGACAGATGAAGTTTGTTAACTCGCTTTGGGTACTCAGACCTTGGGTGGATTATTACATCGTAATCCGAAAGTGCCTGCGGACCAGTATCAAAGACAATAGCCCCTATTGCATCAGAAGCAGGAGGGCTATGTTGTTTTCATCCGGTGACAATGAACAATCGAATGTTGAAAGTTGGTTTCTCAGCAGCATTACATTTATCTCTGGCCGTCCGGAACAGCCTTACAAGTTCATTATGCGAATCGAGCAACAAAATAAGTCTGCGAACAATATCTTCACAGATGCGATCTGAATTCCCGCCACCAAAATGGGACATTCTGTTTTCAACTTCACTGTCCGTATCGTAGAAGTAAAGCTGCAGGAATCGTGGACGTGTTCCCGGTTGAGGGCATAGGGAACCAATCCAGTGGTAAATCTGCCCCGAAACTTTGAAAACATACGGAGACCGGCCGTCATACTGAACATCTGATTGTAAGCACGGACGTTATCCATGAAACCGTGTGTTTCTAAAAGTTCCTTCAAAGCGCCCGGAGGTTCTTCATAAGCCGTTAACCGGACACGCCCATTTTCACAGCAACAGTGATAGTGGATTTTTTTGTCCTTGAAGGTTTTTTTTATACGTTCGTCATGCCAAAATAGGGCTCCACAATGGCTATAGACGTATGTGCAATCCCCGCAGTCACGATACAGAGGAGAGAGAGCTGAAAAAAGGGAAAAAACAATTAAGACAACAAATACAACGACCGCAATACGGCTTCAAAGATACCAAAAAAAAGGAAAAAACAACAGGGCAAGAATAGCAAAGATACAACAATGTTGGCAAAGTATGCTTAAAAGTACTTGTTAGAGAACTTCTAGAGATACACAAAAAAATACCAATGAATACATTTAGGAACATACAACACCTGAAGAATCGAAAGCCGTAGAAAAACTATATATGGGTGTAACTCCATGCTGAAGTAATGGAGCAGCTAACTGTGGGGGTGCCCGGAATCAACGACGCCTGGTAAAAAAGGTAATTTACAAAATTACAAATAAGACATAAAAACAGGCAACAGTCACAGAAAAAGGAGAACCCAAATTTATAACACTCCCAAACATACCTAAAGTAGTATTATAAGTTGCCGATGATGATGCTTCCAAATTACACCTACACAGGAATGCCCGCCTTGTCGTTTGGTGTACGGAGACTACATCATCGGGTGCATCTGTTTTGTCATCCCTTTTTTTCTTTTTCGCGTAGCTCTCACCATTATAATCAGCAACACAATTATGAGACAAAAAAAATTAACAGCACTATAGAGACGAAGCATTGCATCAATGAACGGCAACACATACTATCGAAGGAACAACATAGACCAAGGTAACAACATATTTAATAACAAAAAAATCAAAGAAATTACCTGGAACGATGATCTGCAAATGCACGAGCCTGAATTTAAGACAATCATTTTTAAAGATGTTAATATGAATTAATAAACCCTATAAATAACAAATTTATGCTAACTATTTCCACCAATATGTACATAATATGTTGTTTGCAAACTAAAGTGCAGGAAGGGCTAAATAACAATTTTATATTAACTAAATAACAAATTTATGTTAACTATTCATACTAATTTGCACATAATGGTGCTATTTTTAATTGATGTTGTTCAGGATTTATGCAATGAAAGTTAAAAAAAAAAAACAAACATGCTGACCAAAAACAGGTTAGGATTTCTGCAATGGAAGTTAAAAAAACACAAACATGATCACCAAAAAAGGATCAATAGGAGTTAAGTATAACAAACTATTTCACACACCATAATATAATTGTGCTATTTTTATTTGATGTTGTTCAGAATTTCTGCAATGGAAGTTAAAAAAACACAAACATGATCACCAAAAACAGGAACATTGGGAGTTAAGTACAACAAACTATTTCACACACCATAATTCTAAAGTGCAGGAAGGTCTAAATAACAATTTGATATTAACTAAATAACAAATTTATGTTAACTATTCACACTAATTTGCACATAATGGTGCTATTTTTAATTGATGTTGTTCAGGATTTCTGCAATGGAAGTTAAAAAAACACAAACATGCTGACCCAAAACAGGTTACGATTTCTGCAATGGAAGTTAAAAAAAACACAAACATGATCACCAAAAAAAGGATCAATGAGAGGTAAGTACAACAAACTATGGAAGTTAAAAAAACACAAACATGCTGACCCAAAACAGGTTACGATTTCTGCAATGGAAGTAAAAAAAACACAAACATGATCACCCAAAAAAGGATCAATGGGAGTTAAGTACAACAAACTATTTCACACATGATAATGCTCCAAATGAACATATATTTAGGCACAATATCCTTCCAATATGTAAAGCTTTTAGTTGCAATTGTTCTATTTTTATGTAATATTCGTTTAAATAAATAAGTGCGATGACAAAAGAAGAAAATAACGATTTGAAGACGCAAATGACCAAAAAGCTCAAATGTACAAGATATAATTCAAGTGGTTCAATTTATTGATGAGAAACGTCCAAAAATGATAAGAGTACAAGCCGCAAAACGCAAAATACAAGGTATTAAATAGTACGCAAGGACGTTCGAAAAACCGGAACCGGGACCTAAGCCAACTATCAACGCGCGACGTAACGGAGCTAAAATTACAAGTCAACTATGCACAAGAATATAATATAATATTTAAATAATTATATAAATTATTTATATATTATATATTATATTAAATAAAGTCGACAAACTAGCAAACAAAAAATATGTGAGCTGGATCTGACGGCCATGCGATCGCATGGGAAATAGGCATAAAACTCATGCGAGTGCATGAGCCCATGCGAGTGCATGAGATTTGCACTAAAATCTCATGCGACCGCATGAGTTACTATAGCAGGCCACATCCTATAAATTCGCCAGTTTTCTGTGTGTTTGAGGACATCTTTTTCTATCTACTCTCTATCTCAATATCAATATATATATATATATATATATATATATATATATATATATATATATATATATATATATATATATATATATATATATATATATATTTATAATTTTAATTTTAAATTAAGTTTAATAATAATTGGGTTATTGTAAGGAATGTTTTACGGGTTTTAAGTCGGAACTCTGTCCGTGTAACGCTACGCAATTAATCACCACTGTAAGCTATGTTTTTCCTTTTTAAATTAATGTCTCGTAACTAGGTTATTATTATGCTTATTTGAGCCAAAGTAATCGTGATGTTAGACTAAAAATTAAGATTGAGTTATTGAATTTTGTACCATAATTAAGGTTTGGACAAAAGACCGACACATGTGGACATTGGACTATTGACTATTAATAGATAGGGGGTATTGTCTAATCGAATGACAACTCATTAGAATCTATCGAACCTATCTTCAAATTAGTTAATCTAATAATTATTAAAATGATTATGTATGTTCTATTTAGTGACGTTTATACGACATATTTTACGATCATTTAATTAATTATTCGGGTTGGGTAATTGATTATTCATTCTGATCAAGTGGGTAAATTAATATTCATATCTCATTAAAACAGGGGTGGATTACATACAAGGATAATTGGTGTAATTGTTAACAAAGTATTAAAACCTTGAATTACGCGCAGTCGATAACCTGGTGTAATTATTAAACAAAGTATTAAAACCTTGTTACAGTTCGAATCCCTAATTAATTAGAATATTTGACTTCGGGAATAAGGTTAATTCGACGAGCATTTTATAATTATAACAGATGGACTATTATGGACAAAAACCAGATAGGTATCAAATAAACCAGGACAAAGGACAATTAACCCGGGTAACAATTAATTAAAATCAAAACGTCAAACATCATGATTACGGAAGTTTAAATAAGCATAATACTTTTATTTCATATTTCATTGTAATTTATTTACTGTCATTTTAATTACTGTAATTTACTTTATCTCAATTTAAATTCTGTCATTTATATTATCGTCATTTATCTTTACGCTTAAAATATAAAATCGACAAACCGGTCATTAAACGGTAAAAACCCCCTTTTATAATAATATTACTATATATAATTATATATATTTTATACAAATATAGTTGTAAAAAAATATAGTGTTAAACTCAGCTAGCTCCCTGTGGAACGAACCGGACTTACTAAAAACTACACTACTCTACGATTAGGTACACTGCCTATAAGTGTTGTAGCAAGGTTCAAGTATATCCCATCTATATAAATAAATAAAACTTGTGTAAAATTGTATCGTATTTAATAGTATTTCGTAGTAAAAATATAACTATTTCGTATACACCTCGCATAACATCAAGTTTTTGGCGCCGCTGCCGGGGAACGCCGAAGCGAAACGCTATTAAAAAAAAATTTAAGCTTTAATTCATTTTTATAAAAGTACGTTTTATATAATATAATCAAAAATATAAAAGAAAAAGAAAAATATATATCTATATTTTTAAGTTTAGTTAAATTTAAAAAGTTTATATTTCTATTTATTGTGAAAAGTTATAAAAAACTAATAAGTAAATTTTTCTTATTTATAAGTTTTATATAAATATTTTACAAAAATATAAAACAGAAAAAAAAAGTAAAAATAATCGGGCCTGGTACTGTAGAAGCCCAATTTGTGATCCGAAATTCAGGCCCATGCGATCGCATGAACCGGAAGCTTCAAATTCATGCGACCGCATGGTGATGTCTGACACGTCTGAAACCTAGGACAGCCGAATTAGGGTTAAGTTAATTAATTATTATTATTATTAATAACCTAATTAGGGTTTATTTTAATAATAATTTAGTTTAGTTGTTATTTATTTTATATTTTTAAGTTATATTTAGTTTTATTAATATAATAAATTAATACTTTTATAAAATAATAATATAAAAATAATATTTGTATAAAAATAAGTAATTTTATTATTTTTTATCTTTTTATAAATTGTATATTTTAATCATTTATTTGTATTTTTCGCTCGTAATTAGTTCGTAATATTAGTATTTGCCGTAGTTATTTTTATTTCTATATTTTTAGGCTTTGCCGTAAAATCCCTTAAGTGATTTTTCTTTAGACTAAGATTTAGGTGCTTTAGAATTTTGTGACGCCGTTTTAAGATTTTAGTACTTTTTAAGTTATTGTCGTTTTTGATATAGAATTCCTTTTAAGCTTTAATACCTTTAGGCGCAACTTTTTAGATTTAGTTTTTAGACTTTTAAGTTTCAACGTTTTTCTTTCTTATTTTTATTTTTCGACCTTTTATTTTTCGACGTTTTCCGACGCGCTCTTTTTCTTTCTTATTTTTTCGACGCTCTAGTTTTTAGGACATAGAATTTTCTATTTCTTCTCAAAAATTTCTTTAAATTTCGATGAAAAATTATTTTAAGTGGTTAAATTGATAGACATCCAAAATTTTCTAGTTCGTAGTAATAGTTGGATTTGTTAGTGGCGAGTTGTGGGTTTCCGATTTAAAGGGTCCTGGCTACCTGCTGCATCTATTGGCTATTCGAAACGTGGGCAAAATCAGAAAAGTCCATTAATTTGATAGCTTTAATAATTTTTATCTTTATAACTAATAGGATATTCAGTGAATGCACCGAGCAAAACGTTTACCACCTTTCATACGTTCACCACCTGTAACTCGATCAAGACATCTAGCCAATATTATCGCCGTTGATTTTTCTTTAGAATCGTCATCTAGTCGACCAAGTACTCCAATTCAAATTTCCGATAATCCATTTTTTGAACCCGACCTCACAATTGAAAATCCGGAGGATATTCAGGGACAATTCAGAGATCCTGAACCATTAATCTTTCCTCCGGAACCACCAATCATTCAAACAGAGATTGTCGAGGAACAAACCATTAAATCAGAATCCTCTAGTGATTCAGATTCAACAAATTCAATCATGGAAAATCTGGAACCTCTAAGTTTGGAAGACCGAATGCGAGCTACACTCACTGGTCAAGGTCACGCCGTTATTAAGCCAGACATTAATGCGCCAGATTATGAAATCAAAGGACAAATCCTACACATGGTAACTAATCAATGCCAATATAGTGGTACGCCAAAAGAAGATCCAAACGAACATCTTCGAACCTTTAATAGGATCTGTACTCTATTCAAAATCAGAGAAGTTGAGGATGAACAGATCTATCTCATGTTATTTCCCTGGACTTTAAAGGGAGAAGCCAAAGATTGGTTAGAATCGTTACCTGAAGGGGCGATTGATACATGGGATGTCTTAGTTGAAAATTTTCTTAAACAATTCTTTCCAGCATCTAAAGCCGTGAGACTTCAAGGAGAAATAGTTATGTTCACGCAAAAGCCAAATGAAAGTCTATATGAGGCGTGGAAAAGATTTGGAAAGTTGTTAAGAGGATGTCCGCAATATGGTTTAGACACTTATCAAATAGTACAAATATTCTACCAAGGATGCGACATTGCTACACGAAAATACATCGACATAACAGCTGGTGGTTCCATTATGAAGAAAACCGCAACTGAAGCTTACAAAATTATTGATAACATAGCATCCCACTCACATGAGTGGCATCAAGAAAAAGATATCGTTAGTTCATCTAGAGCCGATTCTAGCCATGACTTTGATTCCATTTCGGCAAAAATAGATGTTTTCGAGAGACGAATGGAAAAGATGACTAAAGATATTCACTCAATACGAATCAGTTGTGAGCAATGCGGTGGACCACACTTAACGAAAGATTATCACAATGAACAAACGATGGAACAACGTGAGAATGTTTCCTACATGAACCAAAGGCCGGGAAATAATTATCAAAATAATTATCAACCGCCAAGGCCAAACTTCAATCGAAATCAAAACATTCTTTACAATCCAAATGGACCCAACAATAACTCGTACAACCAACAAGGTCCGAATAACCAACCAACTCAAAACAACACTTTCAATCAACAAAGACCTGGCTTGTATAAACCACCACAACAAACCGAAGAGAAAAAGTCAAATCTGGAAGAAATGATGGCAAAGTTAATGGAATCTCAAACACAATTTATAACATCTCAAACCCAAACAAATGAGAGGTTTGATCAGTCATTAAGAACTCAACAAGCTTCCATTTTGAATCCAGAAAAACACGTAGGTACTCTTGCTAGCATGATGAGTGAGAGGGAACAAGGAAAGCTACCAAGTAATACTAAAGTAAATCCTTGGAATGAGAATGTTAATATGGTTTCAACAAATTCTGAAAAACCAGCATCAGAAGATGGGAAGGTTTTAGATGTAAGTAACAATGAAGAAGTTACAACACCACCACCACCCGAGTATGTAAAGCCAGTGGTGAGACCATACAGACCACCCATCCCGTTTCCAAGAAAAGGAGTTGAGTATGAGAAAGTATTAGGTAATAAAGTTTGTGATACCTCTGGAAAGAAGAAGAAAAATAAGAAAGTGCAAGAAACAAAAACCGTAAAGATAAACCCGGTGAAGACAGTTCCACCAAAACCTCCACCCAGGTTGGGTGATCCGGGTGAATTTATTGTTCCTTGTCTACTTAGTGATTGTGTCATGTATGATGCACTAGCAGATTTAGGTGCGAGTGTGAGTGTTATGCCTCTTTCATTATATAAGAGATTAGGAGTAGGTGAGTTAAGTCCAACGGAAATGAGTGTTCGACTCTTTGATCAAACTATTAGGCACCCAATTGGAATTGCTGACAACCTACCCGTTCAAGTAGGTAATTTAACCTTTCTAGTCGAATTTATTGTCATTGACATAGAAGAGGACCCAAACATTCCTCTAATTTTAGGTCGACCATTCTTAGCGTCCACCGGGGCATTATTTGATGTAAGAGAGGGTAGAATGACACTTAGTGATGGTGAAAAATCGATCACCTTTGTGAGTCGAAGGTCTAAATCTCCACCAACCAAAACCGTTAAACCGATAAAAATGATTGGTAAGAACCATATTGTTTTACCAACTCCAACGGTAGTGCTTAACAATAATAAAACGCCTAAGTGTGGGGAAGATGAAGTAACACCTAATGATGACCTGATAACAAAGAACCCCGTTGTTGATGCAAAATTAAATGACCCCGTTATTAATAGTTCAATGAAGAAACTTATTAAACGGATTCGCGATGCTAGAACCAAGAGAAACTTTAAGTTATGTAACCGGTTAGTATCCAATCTATCGCCTAAAGAAAAGGCGAAACTAGTTGAATTTGTGGATGTTACACAGAAATTCGACCAATGGCTTAAAACAAAAGTCACAGATATGCAAGTTGATTATGGTATAAAAGAAATTGACAATGAAGTTAATCACAAATTCGACACCACAGCTACTTAAGTGTGGGGAGATTCAAAAGTTCTAAGAAGAAAATGCTGTCTAGAGTTAGTTGTTCTGTTCTCGTGTAGTTTTGAGAATGAAATCCGATTGGTCTTTTCCACTAGCAGACACTAAAGAACTAGTTTTCTCCCCCCATTCTGAATTTTTGTAGGTTTTGTATGAAATTAATACGCTTTTTCAATTTAAGTTTTGTGTGAATTTAAAAACTAAATTTACTTTATTTCATTAAGTTTAAAAAAATGATTTCTAAAATTCATCGTAAGTTGAAGACTAGGTCATGGAACCGAAATTGCTTTACCCGAGGGCGGGGCGAAAACTTTTGTTATCATTATTTTTAATTTTATTGATCTAAAGTATACAAAAAAAATTAAAAAAAAAATCTTTGCTTTTAAAACAATCGCTTTAAAAATGACAAATTTTAAATTTTGTCGAGGGATGGACTAGGTAAACATACTGAAACTACCTAAAGTAAAAGAAATTTTTTTTATAAAAATTATTCATTTAAATTGTTTTAATAAATAAAGGTTTTATAATATATATATATATATATATATATATATATATATATATATATATATATATATATATATATATATATATATATATATATATATATATATATATATATATATATATATATATATATATATATATATATATATATATATATATATATATATATATATATATTTGTAGTTTATCTTATGTACATAACAGGGTAAAACAGCGTATTTTCAAAGACTGACATTAAAGTTCAACAAAAGCTACTAATTTTGACGACAAGACACAAAATATCAAATGTGATATAAAATAATATGTTTGCAAACTCGGTATTTTTAATCACTTTTCTACACTAATCACCCTCATAAATTTATAATTATAGTCTGATTTCATGCAAATGAGGGCATTGCATGATCTCAAGTGTGGGGAAGGGTTATAAATTCTCTCGGGTTTACACTTAGTTTAATTGCCAAATTTTGTGAAAATTTGAAAAATTTTCAACTAAATGAATTCAAAATCATGTTTATATATATTTATGAACGATAAAACTAGGTGTTAATACCGAAATTATTGTTACCTCGGAGAGAACATAAATGGAGAAACAACCCAAAATGCTTGAATTCATTTAAAATGGAATAAAGGAGAATAAAAGGGCAAAGAAAAGAATAAATAAAAGCTAAGTGTGGGAAGAATTTACCAAGTTCTTTAAAACATATATCACATATTTTTGTACAAGATTATTGCAGGTACTTTTGTTTTGGACTAAACTAATCAGTTTTACCCGATTTACTGTAATATATTTGAAAGAAAGATGGATCTACGCGATGAATCAATTCCATCATTAAAAGGAAGTAAAGTCTTCCGAAAAAGAAATACACTTCTTGATTTAGGTCAAGAAGTTGTCGTCCAGACCAGCTGTAGGTTGACGAAAAATCTAGAAAAGTCATCTCTAAAATCAGTATGAAATCCACGGACCTCAGCATCAAACAGGGTCGCTAAGTGGACAGACTTATCCTAACCATGAGAGGAACTGTCTCGTAAAATGGGGAGGGCGCCGTGCAAATTAGCTTGATAAGACTAATGAATCGGACCCCCAGAAAAGGATAATCTCCTTAAAGATTAAAAATCAGCATTTAAGCCTGATATTACTCAATCCTTGAGATTGACTTTAAAGACTGAGAATTACAAACTCATGGAATTCGATGATATCTAAACTCGAGCTTGAACGAGAAAATATTTTGATCAAAATTACAAACCGATTTGTTTTCTGAAAACCTATTTTCAATGTGTTCATTACTATTGAACTTAAAATCCTAGGAATTCATCGGAATTCATTAGGTCACCTGAACCAAATCGGGTGTCAACCGTAAGAACGGTGGTTGCATAGCATGGTCGAAGATGGGACCTTGTGCCAGACCGAAAAACTATAGGGTGATCTTTACTATTGCTCCTACAAAGGATAGTAATTGCATTCGACATGTTATAGACCATAATCAAAAGCATGTCACAGGACATTGCCTTAACAGTTGCTTGTTCAACGCTTTCCTTTACAACCGGACGGTAGTTTACCGAAAGGTAATATACGGAGCAAGTAAACTGGACGTGTTGCTTTCCTAATACAAGGTTAGCAAGTGGGTGACACAAAATCGCAAGTTTTGAGCTAAAATTTAAAAATCTGAAACCCACACAACCCACAAAATTAATTTGCAAACACCGGTGAAGGGTTATTCCAGAAAACTTATCTAGGGTAAAAGCTAGATTGAATTTTTAAAAGATCAAATGTTTTCATAAAGATCCAATTTCCTTAAAGGATCTAAATTTTCATAGTCATGTGGGACTGTAAACCACATCCTTACTATAATTGTTTATACCGCCGTATCAAAATCACTGATGTATAAAGTGTGAGAATAAAAAAAAAGTGATTCGAGTGAAGTGTGATTTTATTTTGAGTTCTGTATTGCTTGAGGACAAGCAACGCTTAAGTATTGGGATATTTGATAGTGCTCCAAATGAACATATATTTAGGCACAATATCCTTCCAATATGTAAAGCTTTTAGTTGCAATTGTTCTATTTTTATGTAATATTCGTTTAAATAAATAAGTGCGAAGACAAAAGAAGAAAACGACGATTTGAAGACGCAAATGACCAAAAAGCTCAAATGTACAAGATATAATTCAAGTGGTTCAATTTATTGATGAGAAACGTCCAAAAATGATAAGAGTACAAGCCGCAAAATGCAAAGTACAAGGTATTAAATAGTACGCAAGGACGTTCGAAAAACCGGAACCGGGACCTGAGCCAACTATCAACGCGCGATGCAACGGAGCTAAAATTACAAGTCAACTATGCACAAGAATATAATATAATATTTAAATAATTATATAAATTATTTATATATTATATATTATATTAAATAACGTCGACAAAATAGCAAACAAAAAATATGTGAGCTGGATCTGACGGCCATGCGATCGCATGGGAAATAGGCATAAAACTCATGCGACTGCATGAGCCCATGCGAGTGCATGAGATTTGCACTAAAATCTCATGCGACCGCATGAGTTACTGTAGCAGGCCACATCCTATAAATTCGCAAGTTTTCTGTGAGTTTGAGGACATCTTTTTCTATCTACTCTCTATCTCAATATATATATATATATATATATATATATATATATATATATATATATATATATATATATATATATATATATATATATAATTTTAATTTTAAATTAAGTTTAGTAATAATTGGGTTATTGTAAGGAATGTTTTATGGGTTTTAAGTCGGAACTCTGTCCGTGTAACGCTATGCAATTAATCACCACTGTAAGCTATGTTCTTCCTTTTTAAATTAATGTCTCGTAACTAAGTTATTATTATGCTTATTTGAGCCAAAGTAATCGTGATGTTAGACTAAAAATTAAGATTGGGTTATTGAATTTTGTACCATAATTAAGGTTTGGACAAAAGACCGACACTTGTGGACATTGGACTATTGACTATTAATAAATGGGGGTATTGTCTAATCGAATGACAACTCATTAGAATCTATCGAACCTATCTTCAAATTAGTTAATCTAATAATTATTAAAATGATTATGTATGTTCTATTTAGTGACGTTTATACGACATCTTTTACGATCATTTAATTAATTATTCGGGTTGGGTAATTGATTATTCATTCTGATCAAGTGGGTAAATTAATATTCATATCTCATTAAAACAGGGGTGAATTACATACAAGGATAATTGGTGTAATTGTTAACAAAGTATTAAAACCTTGAATTACGCGCAGTCGATAACCTGGTGTAATTATTAAACAAAGTATTGAAACCTTGTTACAGTTCGAATCCCTAATTAGTTGGAATATTTGACTTCGAGAATAAGGTTAATTTGACGAGCATTTTATAATTATAACCGATGGACTATTATGGACAAAAACCAGATAGGTATCAAATAAACCAGAACAAAGGACAATTAACCCGGGTAACAATTAATTAAAATCAAAACGTCAAACATCATGATTACGGAAGTTTAAATAAGCATAATATTTTTATTTCATATTTCATTGTACCTTTATTTACTGTCATTTTAATTACTGCAATTTACTTTATCGTAATTTAAATTCTATCATTTATATTATCATCATTTATCTTTACGCTTAAAATATAAAATCGACAAACCGATCATTAAACGGTAAAAACCCCCCTTTTATAATAATATTACTATATATAATTATATATATTTTATACAAATATAGTTGTAAAAAAATATAGTGTTAAACTCAGCTAGCTCCCTGTGGAATGAACCGGACTTACTAAAAACTACATTACTCTACGATTAGGTACACTGCCTATAAGTGTTGTAGCAAGGTTCAAGTATATCCCATCTATATAAATAAATAAAACTTGTGTAAAATTGTATCGTATTTAATAGTATTTCGTAGTAAAAATATAACTATTTCGTATACACTTCGCATAACATCAACACACCATAATTCTAAAGGTTCCAAAAATTAACATAAGCATAGCAAGTTGAAGAGGTTGTAAATCATGCGATGGAAGTTAAAAAAACACAAACATGATCACTAAAAACAGGATCAATGGGAGTTAAGTACAAAAAACTATTTCACACACCGTAATTCAAAAGGTTTAAAAAAATTAACATAAACATAGCAAGTTGAAGAGGTTGTAAATCATGTGCATTCGAATCATACAAATTGAACCTATTATCAACATGAAATAGAATACCAAATACCTGTGCTAGTAAACCGAAGAGAGAAAATAGAGCTTGCCTTACGATAGGAAATCTGGAATTAGAGTTGGAATTGGAGAAGAAAATAGAGTTGTAAACAAAGAAGCATGCTACTCATTAAGGCCGGGGTGTCCAAGGAATGGAGAGTATGGGGCAACAATACCTGTTTGTACAGATGATGAAGCAACCCCTCGTTTTTCTCTTTTTTAAATAATATTTCTGGCTTGGACAGTTCAGCACTACCCTCCCGGTCGGCTTGGACCGTTCAGCACTACCCTCCTAAAAATGGTGCAAATCGTGAGCAGTAACAATCTGCACACATGGACCAATGGGTAGGCGTATATTTCGGCTGTTATTAGTATGTGGGTAATAAGATTAATAATAATAATATTAATCTTAATAATAATAATAATAATAATAATATAAATATAAATATATATTATGATCTTACAGAAGAAAGAAAGAAAAATAAGAATGAAAGAGGTGTAATAAACTCGTCCGAATTCGTGGCTATTTATAGCACTTGGCCAGAATTTTGGGGCCATGCGATCGCATGGCTTTCCAGGCCATTTCCCATGCGATCGCATGGGGTGGTCTGCCAGCTCATTTGTGTTTTGTTTTCTTGTTTGTCGACATATTATTATATATATATATATATATAATTTATATATATATAATTTATATTAATTATATATATATTATATTATATTCATGTGCATAGTAGACTTGTAATTTTAGGTTCGTTGACTCGCGCGTTGATGCTCGGTTTATGTCTCAGCTCCGGATTTTCGAATGTTATTTTGTATGCTTTAATAACTTGTAATTTATGTTTCGCGATGTGTACCTTTGTTAAAATATAGACTTACATTACCAATAACTATATTACCCGAAATGTATCTTGCACGTTCGAGTGTTTTGGTCATTTGCTTCTTTAAATTACCTTCTCGTTATTTATTAAAATACATTTAATAATATATTAATTCTTTATAACAAATCGTTTTAAATCTAAGTTTATATTATATTTTATCACGTTATAAAACATATATTTTATCATTTAGGAATGTATAATCTGTACGTTTGAACGTGTTGGTTATTTACGTCTTCGAATCTTCGTATTTAACTTTATTTAATCATAGTCTAATGTCAAACGAATGTTTTCTCATTGTTTACTAAATAAATTTGAAACCTCATATATATCCTTATATTAAAAGTTAATAATATTTTTTATTAATCTTAAAGTTTTAAAACACGTTTTACATAACACATTTTATTACTTAGATATTTATCTGAAACAAATAAGTATAACGTTATACGTTTAACATTTCGTTAATGTTTCTAAATCATAATGTATTTCATTATTTTCATATCAATCAAATCGTTTAATGTTTTATTAACATTTCTTAATTTATTACACACACATACACACACACACACACACACACACACACACACACACACACACACACACACACATATATATATATATATATATATATATATATATATATATATATATATATATATATATATATATATATATATATATATATTTACAATTAATGTTTCGTGAATCGTCGAGAGTGGTCGAAGGGTAATTGAATATATAAAAGTAGTTCAAAAATTTTTAGATTCAACTTTATAGACTTTGCTTATCGTGTCGGAAATCATATAAAGATTAAGTTTAAATTTGGTCGGAGATTTCCGGGTCGTCACATAATACCATAACTAATATTTTGTTTTTGTGTTTTATAAAAGGGTTTACTATTATAATGGCGTCTTTAAATACTATACCGACAAAATCTCTGTTTATTAAGCATATGTGTTTCTTATCAATTTTATCTTTCAAAACAAGTGGTCATATCGACGACGGAGAGGCAGGATCCTTTTGTCTTTTAACAGATTGATTTGAAATGTTGAGAACATGAAGTCTGAGGAATAGAGGTGCCTAATTAATTCTCTATAGACATCTAACCTTCTACTAGGATTTAATAGATTTCCAGTAAACGGAGCTTTTGTTTTATCAATATGTCGTTTCTCTTTAGGATCAAATTCATACAAGTCTGGGTAGTTGAAAATTGTTGGGTATTCTTCCCGTATTTCATCCTCCATAATCAGGAGTTCATTAAGACTGAGCCTCCCTTTTGGATCGTGAAGAGGGTCCAATCCTGGTTCATTTGAGTAAAACTTATCCAAAATCAATGAAATCTCCAAGTCAGATGAAATTATCCGGCTTCTTGGACTACAAGGATCAAGAACTAATTCTTGATGAGATTCATCAGGTTTTAGATTTATTTTTGTTTTATTAAGAAAAACTTCTCCGGTTTTCGAAGTTGTGGGAGAGCAACTGCCTTTCACACTTTCTTCGTAGTCGGTTAAGTTTGAACTGAAATCTACAGAAATTAATACCATAATTAATATTTTGTTTTTATAGTTTTGAAAAGGGGTTTACTATATTGGAGAATTTAAATCCTATGCTGACAAACTCTCTGTTTGTTAAGCATGTGTGTTTCTTATCAATTTATCTTTGAAACAAGTGGCCAGACAGACAATGGAGAGGCAGGATCCTTTTGGTTCCAATATAATTGGAGACTGTTCGAAAAATCCAACAACCAAGTCCGTGTATAATTGTCTTTCTTAGACACCACTCAAGAGTCGCAGATATTTTGACAGAATCAACGGTTACCTTAACAGACAGAAAATTCGATCCCCGACAGCGGCGCCAAAAACTTACTTCTACAATGATATGGCTAAAACGGAAGGTTTTATTTGTGTGGTGTCGTTAAATCGCAACACGTCAGCTTTAACTACCAAAAGAGAGTAATGGTTTTATTATTTATATTTAGCTGGGGTTTCCTAGCTATAACTCACCTACTTGTCTTCCTTTTAACGAGTAAGTGGTAAATATAACTCAGGTTCGCATTTTTGTATGTTTGTTCAGTAATGTGGGACAAAAGTGCCTATATAGTTAACCCTAGTGTCAAATGGCGATAGGTTAATATTAACTACGAATATATTAGTATAACTATAAAGATAAAGATAGATAGGTATGAAGAATAGAATTCTGATGGGGAATTTTCACGAGAGTTCAACTTCCTAGAATAAACACTAAACCTCAATCAACTGGGCTATGAACCTAACTGATTTGTCACTAAGAGTTTAAGCCCTGAAGATTCTGGCTAAGACAGATATCCCTACTCCCAATGTTAACCTAGAGGGTTTAAACGACCTTATGGATGGAATCTTAGGTACATGAACAAAGTGGTATATCCCTAAAGGAAAGTCTCAGTGATGTGTGCGAGGTGGTGTATGAAATACTATTGTAGTTTACTACAAAATACTATTAAGTACGTTACAATTTACACAAGTTATTTATTTATTTATAGAATGGATATACCTAAACCTTGCTACAACACTTATAGGCATTGTACATAATCGTAAAGTAGTGTAGTTTTTAGTAAGTCCGGTTCGTTCCACAGGGAGCTGGCTGAGTTTACACTATATTTTTATTAAGTATATTTGTATATAAATATATATATAAGTAATATTATTATTATTATTATAAAAGGGGGGGTTTTACGATTTAATGACCGGTTTGTCGATTTTAAGTCTTATATCACAATTAAAACCTAATGCAAAATATTAAATATAAATATAACTTAATTTAAAGCGTAAAGTAAATGACGATAAATAAAAGTGCGATATAAAATAAAAGAATATGCTTATTTAAACTTCCGTAATCATGATGTTTGACGTTTTAATTTTAATTTATTACATGGGTTAATTGTCCTTTGTCCTGGATTATTTGATAAGTCCATCTGGTTTTGTCCATAATAGTCAATCGGTCATAATTATAAAGTGCGAGGGTCTTCGCCAAATTAACCTTATACCCGAAGTCAAATATTCCAACTAATTGGGGGATTTAAACCGTAATAAGGTTTTAATACTTTGTTAATGATTACACCAGGTTATCGGCTGCGTGTAATCTAAGGTGTTAATACTTTATTAACAATTACACCAATTACCCTTGAATGTAATCCAACCCTCTTTTAATGAGTCCATTGACTATTAATCCATCCCCGTATCTGGTCAAATGAACAATTATTAGTGTTTATAAATATCCTGCATACCGTACCCGATCAAGCGTATGTGGTTATATATAAATACGTCAAGTTATAAATTTCTATATTAAATTAACATGATATCATTTAGTTAATCAAATATAAAGCCCATTAATAGCCCATAGTCTAATTTCCACAAGTGTCGGTCTTTTGTCCAAACCCCAATTATGATCCAAAGCCCAATAACCCCATCTTAATATTTAGTCCAACATCACGATTACTTCGGCTTAAATAAGCATAATAGTAACTTAGCTATAAAACATTAATTTAAAAAGGTTGAACATAACTTACAATGAGTATTTATCGCGTAGTTACTGACAGAGTTTCGACTTACAAAACCTTAAAATATTCGCTATAATTACCTTATTATTATTAACTTAATATTAAAATTATAATTATAAAATATAAATATAAATATAACTGAGAGAGATCAAAGAGTAATTGATAGAAGAAGGTGTACATTTACTCGTTTAATTCGTTGCTATTTATAGAACCTGGCCAGCGATTTGGGGCCATGCGATCGCATGGCTGTGATGCCCAATTTCCATGCGATCGCATGGAATTCTTCTCCAGCTCACACTTCTTTGTACACTAGCTTGTCGACATATTATTTAATTATATAATATAATATATATAATTTTATATAATTATATATATTATATTATATTCATGTGCATAGTTGACTTGTAATTTTAGGTCTGTTGACTCGCGCATTGATGCTCAGTTTATGTCTCGGTTTCAGATTTTCGAACGTCTTTTCGTACGCTTAGATATCTTGTACTTTGCATTTCGTGGCTTGTACTTGATAAGGCTAAAAAGGAATATATATTTCATAGCAATATCCCTCCTAAATAATAGGTTTTCATATGTAATTGTATTATATTTTCATTGTAATTGTTTAAATAAATAAGTGCGAAGACAAAAGGCGAAAACGAAGATTTGAAGACACAAACGTCCAAAAAGCTCAAATGTTCAAGATACAATTCAAAAGGTTCAATTTATTGATGAAAAACGTCTAAAAATGACAAGAGTACAAGTTACAAAACGCAAAGTACAAGATATTAAATTGTACGCAAGGACGTTCGAAAATCCGGAACCGGGACATGAGTCAACTATCAACGCCCGACGCAACGGACCAAAAATTACAAGTCAACTATGCACAAGAATATAATATAATATTTAAATAATTATATAAATTATTTATATATTATATATATTTAAAAATTATGTCGACAAGCTATGAGACAAATGATCCTGAGCTGGATTTTCAAACTCCGCGACTCGCGAAGTTTGAAGGCTAAAAACTCCACGACTCGCGGAGCTGTCAGAAATCAAAACTCCTATAAAAGGTCACGAATTCTGCGAGTAAAATATAGATAATAATAATAATACTCCCTAGTATAATATAAATAAATAAATATATATATATATATATATGTATATATAGTATAGATTAGTGTTATATTAGATTAGTTTGGGTTATGTAAAAGTTATTTTTACGGGTTTTTAAAGTCGGAGCTCTGTCCGTGTAACACTACGCGATAAATAATCAATGTAAGCTATGTTCTCCTTTTTAAATTAATGTCTCGTACTTAAGTTATTATTATGCTTATTTGAGCCAAAGTAATCATGATGTTGGACTAAATATTAAAGACGGGGTAATTGGGTTTTGTACCATAATTGGGGTTTGGACAAAAGAACGATACTTGTGGAAATTAGACTATGGGCTATTAATGGGCTTTATATTAAATTAACGATACCTCGTTAATTTAATATAAAGGTTATGATTTGACGTATCTATATATAACCACATACGCTTAATCGGACACGATGGGCGAGATATTTATAAGTACGAATTATTGTTCATTTGACCGGACACGGGGATGGATTAATAGTCAATGGACTCATTAAAACAGGGGTGGATTACATTCAAGGGTAATTGGTGTAATTATTAACAAAGTATTAAAACCTTGGTTTACACACAGTCGATAACCTGGTGTATTCATTAAGCAAAGTATTAAGACCTTGTTACAGTTCGAATCCCCAGTTAGTTGGAATATTTGACTTCGGGTATAAGGTTAAATTTGCCGAGCAGTTTATAATTATGACCGATGAACTATTATGGACAAAAACCAGATAGGTTTCAAATACATCCAGGACAAAGGACAATTAGCCCAGGATAATAAAATAAAATCAAAACGTCAAACATCATGGTTACGGAAGTTTAAATAAGCATAATATATTTTATTTCATTTTTCCTCGTACTTTTATTTATTGTCATTTCAATTATTGTTATTTATTTTATATTGTTATTTAAATATCGTCATTTACTATACGCTTCGCTTAAAATATAAATCGACAAACCGGTCATTAAACGGTAAACCCCCTTTTATATATTATTATATATTATTATATATATTTTGTACAAATATAGTTGTTTAAAAATATAGTGTGCAATAAGCCCGCTCCCTGTGGAACGAACCGGACTTACTAAAAACTATACTACTCTACGATTAGGTACACTGCCTATAGTGTTGTAGCAAGATTTAGGTATATCCCATTTGTAAATAAATAATTAAAACTTGTGTAATTTGTAACGTATTTCGTAGTAAAATATAGTACTATCACGTACCCCCACGCTACCACATCAAGTTTTTGGCGCCGCTGCCGGGGACTTGGCGAAACGCTATATTTTTAATATATATTTGTATAAATATATTTTTAGAAAAACAATAAAAATATATATATATATATATATATATATATATATAAATCTAGTTTTGCGATTTTTATTTATAAAATTATAAAGTAGTTCTATTTTTATTTTAGTTTTTTAATATAAGTTTTTATTATATAAATATTTAGATTTTAAAACAGAAAAAAAAAAAAACACGTCGAATTAAAAACTGTACCAGAGTTGAATTTTGGAACCCCGCGACTCGCGGGGTTTGCTGCTTGAAATACCGCGACTCGCGGAGACACTCTGACACACGTGACAGAACCCTAATTTCACATTAATTACGGATTTTATTATTATTATTATTAATAAACCCTAATTAGTTTAATTATTATAATTAGTTTAAGTTTTTTTTAATTAAATTGTATTTTAAATTTTAATTAGTTTTATTATATGTAAAATTAATAGTTTTAATAAATAAATAATATAAAAATAATATTTTTATAAAAATTGTACTTTTTACAACTTTTTATATATTTTTATATTTTGTCCCTTTTTAATCGTTTTAGCGTAATATTTGTATTTTTAGCTCATATTTAGTTTTAAACTTAGTTTTTGCCATAGTTATTTTTACTTCTAGATTTTTAGGCATTGCCGTAAAATCCCTTAAGTGCTTTTTCTTTAGACTAAGATTTAGGTGCTTTAGAATTTTGCGACGCCGTTTTTATATTTTAGTATCTTTTTAAGTTATTACCATTTGGGATATAGTTTTTCTTTTAAGCTTTAATATTTTTAGACGCAACTTTTAATTCTTAGTTTTTAATTCCTTTTTAAGTTACGACGCGCTATTTTCTTATTTTTATTTTTCGACGTTTTTCGACGCGCATTCTTTTTCTTTCTTATTTCTCGACGCTTTAGTTTTTAGGACTTAGAAATTTTCTCTATTTCTTATCTAATATCTCAAACAGAAAGAAAAATTATTTAAGTGGTTAAATTAATGGACGTTGACAATTTTCTGCTTCGTAGTAATAGTTGGATTTGTTAGTGGCTGAGTTGTGAGCTTCCGATTTAAAGGGTTCTGGCTCCCTGCTGCATCTTTTGGCTATTCGAAACGTGGGCAAAAGCAGAAAAGTCTATTAATTGGACAACTTATATAAGTTTTTCTATTTTTATAACTAATAGGATAATTAGTAAATGCACCACATTGTAGCTAAAATTTGGCCATCGCAATAAAATGGAAAATTTAGAAAACAAGGCTATGGAAACTCTTTTTGATATCCAAAATCAATTAAATCAATACTCTCAAACGAGTGTTGATGACAATTCGTTCGGTCAATCTTGGATCACGAATGACGAAACAATAACTGGTTGTGAAATCTGTGGAGATTATCACTCAACATGGGAATGTTATTATTACGTTCCTATGAAAAATTACGCATCCATGGAACCTGAATGGAATGATTATGAAGAATACAATTCAAATTGGGATTATTCCCAAGAATATATCCAAACTCAACAACCAGTAGACGAGGAAAATTACGTGTCTGAAAATTTATTAGACAATATGAAAATCAAACTCGAAGAACTCAATGCTCAAAATGAACAAATGAGAGAGTTTGTAAACCGGCAAGCTGAAACTCTATCAGACTACACACCTGTTGATCTGAGGAGTATTGTGCAAGAAAATCTCATATCATCGAATTTTGATGAATTCGAGAGCTCCGAAATTACCAACTATCCCGATGATACTTTTTATTCAGCTTTACCAATTTCAAAACATATCGACACATTAGCCTCTACCAACAAAATCATCGATCCATCAATGGATGAAGAAGAAGTAAGGGTGACAAATTGGTACTCTTGGGAAAATAACGTTGAAAATTTTACCCCCGAGACCAAAATGGTGGGACCGATAAGTACCATTAATGAAGAAGAATTTGCTTCGATCCCGAAATTCACCATTCCACAACCTTCCAACCCAATATTCTCAATAGACGAGTCATCTACCAAAGATGAACTACAAGCAGTAATAGATATTGACACCTCGAATTTCACCCAATTGGGTAATAGAGGTAAAAACTTTGATCCCAAGAATAAAAGGAAGGAAATGTTAGGAATTATCCACCCTATAATATGTATGTCGGTGTATATCGATCCATTTGACCAAGAACCAGAAAAGAGACATATCCATTTACTAAAAGCTACACTTAAAAAATAATTAAGTAGTGACAATCGGACGAGTCTAAACTTTAAACCCATTGATATATTATACACCACCCGAGATGTAAATAACTGGCTCACTACTCTAATTCGTGGAACTTATTCTACCGACTTCACATGTCGTCAGCTAAGTGTGGGGAAGTTTAACCCCACTTAATGTTAAATTAGGGGTTCGGGTTAGTGCATAACTCGTTAACAAAAATGCATGATAAGTTAGGATAAAAGACGTTTTTTCAAATATTAGTAAACAGTTCAGAAAAGCAACCGTTTTTGAAGAAAAACATGTGTGATAAAACAAGAAGGAATGAACGATGAGGTGCACCATCTATCATCCTGCAATTTTATGGTATCTTTAACTACTTTCTACACTAATCACCCTCATGAATTTATAATTAGAGTCTGATTTCATGCAAATGAGGGCATTGCATGATCTTAAGTGTGGGGAAAGGTTAAAAATTCTTTCGGATCTATTCTTGGCTTATTTTCTAAATTTTGTGAAAATTTAAAAAAAAAAAAAAATTTCAACTAAATGAATTCAAAATCATGTTTATACATATTTATGAACGACGAAAACTAGGTGTTAATACCGAAATTATCGTTACCTCGGAAAGGACATAAATTGAGAAACACCCTAAAACGATTGAATTCATTTAAAATGGAATAAAGGAGAATAAAAAGGCAAAGAAAGAAACTAAGTGTGGGGAGAATGTACCAAGTTATTCAATTAAAAACTATATATCACATGTTTTTGTAAAGTTATTGCAGGTGCTTTTGTTTTGGACTAAATTAACTGTTTTACCCGATTTACTGTAATATATTTGAAAGAAAAGATGGATCTACACGATGAATCAATTCCATCATTAAAAGGAAGTAAAGTCTTCCGAAAAAGACACGCGCTTCTTGATTTAGGTCATGAAGTTGTCGTCCAGACCAGCTGTAGGTTGACGAAAAATCTAGAAAAGTCATCTCTAAAATCAGCAGGAAATCCACGGACCTCAGCATCAAACAGGGTCGCCAAGTGGTCAGATTTATCCTAACCATGAGAAGGATTTATCTCGTACAATGGGGGGGCACCGTGCAAATTAGTTTGATAAGACTAATGAATCAGATCCCCAGAAAGGATAATCTCCTTAAAGATCAAAAATCAGCTTTTAAGCCTGATATTACTCAATCCTTGAGATTGACCTTAAAGATTGAGAATTACAAACTCATGGAATTCAATGATATCTAAACTCGAGCTTGAACGAGAAAATATTTTGATCAAAAATAAAACCGATTTGTTTTCTGAAAACCCATTTTCAATGCGTTCATTACCTTTGAACGTAAAATCCTAGGAATTCACCTGGAATTCATTAGGTCACCTGAACCAAATCGGGTGTCAACCGTAAGAACAGTGGTTGCATAGCATGGTCGAAGACAGGACCTTGTGCCAGACCGAAAAATCATAGGATGATCTTTACTATTGCTCCTACAAAGGATAGTACTAGCATTCGACACGTTTATAGACCATAATCAAAAGCAAGTCACGGGACATTGCCTTAACAGTTGCTTGTTCATCGCTTTCCTTTACAACCGGACGGTAGTTTATCGAAAGGTAATATACGGGACAAGTGAACTGGACGTGTTGCTTTCCTAATACTTGGTTAGCAAGTGGATGACACAAAACCACAAGTGCTGAGCTAAAATTTTCAAATCTGAAACCCACACAACCCACAAAAATAATTTGCAAACACCGGTGAAGGGTTATTCCGGAAAACCTATATAGGGTAAAAATTAGATTGAATTTTCAAAAGATCAAATGTTTTCATAAAGATCCAATTTCCTTACGGATCTAAATTTTCATAGTCATGTGGGACTGTAAACCGCCTTTCAAATGTGCACTTTGCTTTGGAAACCGAAAGTAAATCGGCTATTTGATTGCAAGTGTCGATGACCTAAACCCGAGGCAACTGTGGATGACACACCCACCTTTAACCATGGTTCTATCGTTACTATCATTGTTTATACCACCATATCAAAATCACTGATGTACAAAGTGTGATGAATAAAAAAGTGATTCATGTATGTTTTTATTTCAAATTCTGTATTGCTTGAGGACAAGCAACACTCAAGCGTGGGGATGTTTGATAAGGCTAAAAAGGAATATATATTTCATAGCAATATCCCTCCTAAATAATAGGTTTTCATATGTAATTGTATTATATTTTCATTGTAATTGTTTAAATAAATAAGTGCGAAGACAAAAGGCGAAAACGAAGATTTGAAGACACAAACGTCCAAAAAGCTCAAATGTTCAAGATACAATTCAAAAGGTTCAATTTATTGATGAAAAACGTCTAAAAATGACAAGAGTACAAGTTACAAAACGCAAAGTACAAGATATTAAATTGTACGCAAGGACGTTCGAAAATCCGGAACCGGGACATGAGTCAACTATCAACGCCCGACGCAACGGACTAAAAATTACAAGTCAACTATGCACAAGAATATAATATAATATTTAAATAATTATATAAATTATTTATATATTATATATATTTAAAAATTATGTCGACAAGCTTTGAGACAAATGATCCTGAGCTGGATTTTCAAACTCCGCGACTCGCGGAGTTTGAAGGCTAAAAACTCCACGACTCGCGGAGCTGTCAGAAATCAAAACTCCTATAAAAGGTCACGAATTCTGCGAGTAAAATATAGATAATAATAATAATACTCCCTAGTATAATATAAATAAATATATATATGTATATATAGTATAGATTAGTGTTATATTAGATTAGTTTGGGTTATGTAAAAGTTATTTTTACGGGTTTTTAAAGTCGGAGCTCTGTCCGTGTAACACTACGCGATAAATAATCAATGTAAGCTATGTTCTCCTTTTTAAATTAATGTCTCGTACTTAAGTTATTATTATGCTTATTTGAGCCAAAGTAATCATGATGTTGGACTAAATATTAAAGACGGGGTAATTGGGTTTTGTACCATAATTGGGGTTTGGACAAAAGAACGACACTTGTGGAAATTAGACTATGGGCTATTAATGGGCTTTATATTAAATTAACGATACCTCGTTAATTTAATATAAAGGTTATGATTTGACGTATCTATATATAACCACATACGCTTAATCGGACACGATGGGCGAGATATTTATAAGTACGAATTATTGTTCATTTGACCGGACACGGGGATGGATTAATAGTCAATGGACTCATTAAAACAGGGGTGGATTACATTCAAGGGTAATTGGTGTAATTGTTAACAAAGTATTAAAACCTTGGTTTACACACAGTCGATAACCTGGTGTATTCATTAAGCAAAGTATTAAGACCTTGTTACAGTTCGAATCCCCAGTTAGTTGGAATATTTGACTTCGGGTATAAGGTTAAATTTGCCGAGCAGTTTATAATTATGACCGATGAACTATTATGGACAAAAACCAGATAGGTTTCAAATACATCCAGGACAAAGGACAATTAGCCCAGGATAATAAAATAAAATCAAAACGTCAAACATCATGGTTACGGAAGTTTAAATAAGCATAATATATTTTATTTCATTTTTCCTCGTACTTTTATTTATTGTCATTTCAATTATTGTCATTTGTTTTATATTGTTATTTAAATATCGTCATTTACTATACGCTTCGCTTAAAATATAAATCGACAAACCGGTCATTAAACGGTAAACCCCCTTTTATATATTATTATATATTATTATATATATTTTGTACAAATATAGTTGTTTAAAAATATAGTGTGCAATAAGCCCGCTCCCTGTGGAACGAACCGGACTTACTAAAAACTATACTACTCTACGATTAGGTACACTGCCTATAGTGTTGTAGCAAGGTTTAGGTATATCCCATTTGTAAATAAATAATTAAAACTTGTGTAATTTGTAACGTATTTCGTAGTAAAATATAGTACTATCACGTACCCCCACGCTACCACATCAGTACTCTTGTAATTTTTAGACGTTTCTCATCAATAATTTGAACCACTTAGATTGTATCTTGTACATTTGAGCTTTTTAGTCATTTGTGTCTTTAAATCGTCGAATCTGTCTTTTGTCTTCACCTTTTATTATTTAAATGAATATCACTTGTAAATGGAACAATTGTAACTAAAAGCCTGTCTTTCTGGAAGGATAATGTTATGAAATATATGTTCGTTTTTAGCATTATCAAATATTCCCACACTTGAGCGTTGCTAGTCCTCAAGCAATATAGAACTTGAATATAACTTTACTAAAATCACTTCTTTATTCTTCACACTTTGTACATCAGTGATTTTGATATGGCGGTATGAACAATGATAGTAACAATGTGGTTTACAGTCCCACATGACTATAAAAATTTAGATCGTTTAGGAAATTGGATCTTTATGAAAGCATTTGATCTTTTGAAAATTTATTCTAGCTTTTACCCTAGATAAGTTTTCCGATATAACCCTTCACCGGTGTTTGCAAAATGTTTTTGTGGGTTTCAGATTTGAAAATTTTAGCTCAAAACTTGCGGTTTTGTGTCACCCACTTGCTAACCTTGTATTAGGAAAGCAACATGTCCAGTATACTTGCTCCGTATATTACCTTTCGGTAAACTACCGTCCGGTTGTAAAGGAAAGCGTTGAACAAGCAACTGTTAAGGCAATGTCTAATGACATGCAGATGTTCATGGTCCACAACGTGTCGAATGCAATTACTATCCTTTGTAGGAGCAATAGTAAAGATCACCCTATAACTTTTTCGGTCTGGCACAAGGTCCTGTCTTCGACCATACTATGCAACCACCGTTCTTACAGTTGACATCTGATTTGGTTCAGGTAACCTAATGAATTCCAGGTGAATTCCTATGATTTTACGTTCAATGGTAACGAACGCATTAAAAATAGGGCTTTCAGAAAACAAATCGGTTTGTAATTCTTATCAAAATATTTTCTCATTCAAGCTCAAGTTTAGATATCATCGAATTCCATGAGTTTAAATTCTCAATCTTTAAGGTCAATCTCAAGGATTGAGTAATATCAGGCTTAAAAGCTGATTTTTGATCTTTAAGAAGATTATCCTTTTCTGGGGGTCTGATTCATTAGTCTTATCAAGCTAATTTGCACGGCGCCCTCCCCATTTTATGAGACAGATCCTCTCATGTTTAGGATAAGTCTGACCACTTGGCGATCCTGTTTGATGCTGAGGTCCGTGGATTTCCTGCTGATTTTAGAGATGACTTTTCTAGATTTTTCGTCAACCTACAGCTGGTCTGGACGACAACTTCCTGACCTAAATCAAGAAGCGCGTGTCTTTTTCAGAAGACTTTACTTCCTTTTAATGATGGAATTGATTCATCGTATAGATCCATCTTTCTTTCAAATTTATTACAGTAAATCAGGTAAAACTAATTAGTATCGTCCAAAACAAAAGTACCTGCAATAATCTTGTACAAATATATGTGATATATGTTTTAAAGAACTTGGTAAATTCTTCCCACAATTAGCTTTTATTCTATTTCTTTCTTTGCCTTTTTATTCTCCTTTAGTTCATTTTAAATGAATTCAAGCGTTTTAGGTTGTTTCTCAATTTATGTCCTTTCCGAGGTAACAATAATTTCGGTATTAACACCTAGTTTTACCGTTCATAAATATGTATAAACATGATTTTGAATTCATTTAGTTGAAAAATTTTCAAATTTTCACAAAATTTGGCAATTGAACCAAGTGTATAAATTAATGTTTAAACCGAAAGAATTTAATCCCTTCCCATACTTAAGATCTTGCAATGCCCTCATTTGCAAGAAATCAGTAAAAATTTTAATTCATGAGGGCTATTAGCGTAGAAAAATGATTAAAATTTTACCAAGGTCTCCAAACATATTGTTATTTGTTTGAATGATAAATGGTGCACATCATTTGTTCATTCCTGCAGTTGTTATTTCATATGTGTTTTGCATCTTGTCGTCAAAATTAGTTGTTTTTGCTGAACTTAATGCCAGTCTTTGAAAGTTCGCTGTTTTACCCTGTTGTGTACAATTGACAATATACATATAATACAAATATAAACATGCATAGTAATTTGAAATGGGACTTAATATCCCACTTTCAAATTATAAATATGAAATATTAGTAACAAAAAATAAAAATGTTAAAAATTACATAAAAATATCAAAATGTTTAAACATAAATAGATAAAAATGATAAAAGATAAGAAATCACCAATGGAACACTATCAATCTGGATATGGATTCTAGTTCATGTTATCGCTCGGGTTCCATGGCTGGTGATAGGTGTCCTGATAGGCTTGGTTGGGGTCGTATAGGTTAAAGGGAGGTCGCATGTCAGGCTGATGTGGTGGATAGTATGCAGGTTGAGTCGGAATGTAGTTTTGTGGTACCTGATATGATAGATGGCTCATGATTTGGTGCTGATGAACATTCCATCTATCATGCTGGCATTGCCTGGATTGCTCATACTCATCCGCGGCTCTCCACTGCTCATACTGACGATGCCAAGCCTCGTTATTCATTTCCACCTCATATATACGCTGAAAAACATCAGTATAACTATCCCTAATGACATCCCTAATGTCATCTTCTTCCTCCATCTCCTCATCCGAACCCCTCTCTACCTGTGGCCAGGTACCCTGATATGGTATTGGCCTATTGTGTCTCCGAGATAGTACCTGTGCACCTTGATAGACCTGCAATCCTATACTCTCGGATTGTTCCTCAATCTCGACCATCGGACCCCCTTGATATTTATCTACACCTAAATACTCTTCAATGAAAGTAACAAAACTTCCACCTCCTATTATTCCCCCCTCCTGTATACCTTCCACCATTTTGGACAAATAATAACCAACACAGTAGGGGATGTTAACAAAGCCTCTAGGGTCTCAAATGCACTTAAGGTAGAATAAATCGTTTAGGGTCATTTTCTCCTTGTTTCTACCTCATTGTGCAATCGAGTTCGCTAAAAACCTATGAATTACGCGAAGCTCTGCCCAGTCAATATCTAAATAGGAGTGTTTTCCACCCCGTGTAAACACATTAAATTTTGACATTCGCCTCCAAATGGCATTAGCGTCAAAATTTCTATCTATCCTCTCACCTTCATAAATCAAAGCTATACAATTAGGTGATAACAAATCAGCGGGGGTGTAAATTTGTAAGGCCCGGGCCATGTCCATCATAGACATCCTGTACATCCTACCTCCAAGCAGGAATCTAAGAAAACTCCAATCTTCTAACATAGATACATCCTTATTAAATGCTATAGTACTCATTAATTCAACACACCATTCCTTATATACAGGTCTACGGTTGGTAAACAAACGTTCCCAGTCAGGAAAAGCAGAGTTCCCATACCTTTGGATTGGTAATTGCCTAACTGAGTTAGCTAGGTTGACTTCTTCCAAAGGTCTCCAATCTATCACCCTTGGTACTTCCACATTTTTGGTGTAAAGCTTATATTTGTTGCGTTGGTACTTCAGGTAATCTTTTCAACAACGATCGAATCTTAGGTTGGGATGTAATTTCTGTTCATGAACTCTTGAGTGTATTATTAAATCGTGAGGCTGAAATTCTCTGTAGGCAGTAAAAAATTGTAGTTCCGGTTCATAATATGGCAGGTGTTGATCATAATGTTGCTGCTCTTATTGTGGCTCAGGTTGCAGCTCTGGCTGTGGCTCTGGATCAGCTTGTCTAGATGATGATGCACCGTTAGTATCTGTATTTCTCTGCAAAACATATTAAACACAGAATTTTGTGCATCTAAATATGCATTAGTGTTAGCAAAATAACTAATTAAAACAATTATAAAGACATGTTTAATTCATATTAAACTTATACACATTTTCATAATTTTAACAATTCTACACTTTTTCAAATAAGCATATATGAAAATGTATACAATGTTCATAAGCATTTTAATCGAATAACATGTCAAAATAACCATTACTAGCAATTAAACAAGTTTCAAATGACATTCATATCAAATTAATCAAGTTCATGAATTTTAGACTTAAAAAGTCCTCTTTGATGCTCAAAAATCATGTTTAGGATCAAAGTTTTGATCATTTAGCAACCTAAATATGTTACATTACTTAATTTAGCAATAATTCATAACAAAAATCGGCCATAACCTGTTTATATCGAAAAGCCTCAAATTGCTTAAGAACACAAACCCTAGATTTCTAAATTTTTTGAAGTTTAAGGCTTCAAATCTTGACAAATAGCATCAATCTAGGTTATACAAGCATAATATATAAATAATTTAACTATAATTAAGCTAGAAATCATCAAAATTAAATTATGTAAAATTTTTCTCAAGAACACTATAATTCGAATTTAAAGACTTTAGAGGTGGAATCGTTACCTTCTTGCTCCTAAATCCGAACAAAAGGCATGTTTAGAGTGGATTGTAGCACGAAATTTGGATGATTTTGGTGAAAAATTGGTGATTTTAGGTGATTTTGTGTGTGTGTGTGTTCGTGAATGTGTTTGTGTAAAAGTGAGACAGAAGCAGCAGCTTGTGCTGTTTTTTAATCTGTCCAGTTTTTTATCCCATGCGACCGCATGGTTTTGTAGTGTAAACCCCATGCGATCGCATGGGGTCTGGTTTTTTTTCTTTTTTTTTTATGAAAATCTTTAACTAATAAAACGATTAATTGATTAATTTAAATTTTTTTTTTCCTTTTTAGACTGAGGTCGTTTCGATACGTTTACCTAGTTCGTCCCTTGACAAAATTTAAAATTTGTCATTTTAAAGCGATTGTTTTAAAAGAAAAGATTATTGGGTTTTTAATGTTTTTGGCATACTTTAGATCAATAAAATTAAAAATAATGATAACAAAATTTGTCGCCCCGTCCTCGGGTAAAGCAATTTCAGTTCAACGATCTAGTGTTTAACTCACGACGAATTTTAGAAATCAATTTTTTTAACTTAATGAAATAAAGTAAATTTTGTTTTTAAATTCACACCAAACTTAAATTTAAAATGCATAAAATTTCATATAAATATTATTAATATTTATATATATTAATTTTACAATTACATTTGAAAATAATATAGTTATATATTAATTTTAAAAACAAGGTAAAAATAAAATAAAAATCTTTTTGGTCTTTATCCCACTTTAATTAATCAAATATTAACAAAAATATACGTCCCTCTTTTGGGTAAAGTAATTTCGGATAAATTACCTAGTTTTACTCCTGACGAATTTTTGAAATAGTTTAAGTTGATTGATTAAAGATAATTATACCTTATGAATAAACGGTAAATTTCGCAGTGATGCATTAAATTTTTGTATGATATCAATAATTTCGGTTTATTATACCTAATTTTATTGAATATCAATTTAATACTTTATAGCGAACGATTCAGCATTTATTAACAAAAGGTTAAAAGCAATAAAAATAAAAATAAAAACTATACAGTACCTATGAGATAGAATTCTCATAGACCTGCTTTAGTTGACTCATAAGAGAGTCGTTCGATTTGGTTTTCCATTGCTACATAAGCGTATCCACGAATTTTCAATAATTTTTCTCCTAAACATATGAATGGTCCTTCTCTGCATAGAGTAATGAACTCGGTATTGGAATGTATCTGATTGTTCGAGCATTTTCCTTCATGTGACCATTTTCCGCATTTATGACATTTTTCAAGATGTCTTGCTCTTCTTTTTGCTGCGGATTTTGATTTTTCTTTACCGAAATGTATCTTATTATGATTGTTCTTGAGTTCTTTTCTCACTTCGTCCATTTTGCATCTTATCTCCGACACCAGTTGATGTGCTAGCGGAGGCGTACGAAATAATATTATATTTTACTACGAAATATGACGAAATATTACACCAGTTTTATATAATTTATTTACAGATGAGATATACCTAAAACTTGCTACAACACTATAGACAGTGTACCTAATCGTAGAGTAGTATAGTTTTTAGTAAGTCCGGTTTGTTCCACAGGGAGACGGCTTATTTTACACTATATTTTTTATATAACTATATTTGTACAAAATATATATATTACAATTATTATTATTATAAAAGGGGGGTTTTACCGTTTAATGACTGGTTTGTCGATTTTATATTTTATATCACAGTTAAAATCTAATGCAAAATATTATATATAACTTGATTCAAAGCGTAAAATAAATAACGATATTTAAATGACGATATATAAAATTGCTATAAAATATGAAATAAAATAATTATACTTATTTAAACTTCCATAATCATAATGTTTGACGTTTTAATTTTAATTTATTACCCTGGGTTAATTGTCCTTTGTCCTGGATTATTTTCATCGGTCATAATTATAAAGTGCGAGTGTCCTCGTTAAATTAACCTTATTCCCGAGGTCAAATATTCCAACTAAATGGGGATTCGAACTGTAACAAGGTTTTAATACTTTTTTTAATGATTACACCAGGTTATCGACTGCGTATAATCCAAGGTTTTAATACTTTGTTAACAATTACACCAATTACCCTTGAATATAATCCACCCCTATTTTAATGAGTCCATTGACTATTAATCCATCCCCGTATCCGGTCAAATGAACAATTATTAGTATTTATAAATATCCCGCCCATCATACCCGATCGAACGTATGTGGCTACTTATAAATACGTCAAATTGTAAATCTCTATATTAATCAAATATAAAGTCCATTAATAACCCATAGTCCAATTTCCACAAGTGTCCGTCTTTTATCCAAACCCCAATTATGGTCCAAAGCCCAATAACCCCGTCTTAATATTTAGTCCAACATCACGATTACTTCGGCTCAAATAAGCATAATAATAACTTAAATACGATACATTAATTTAAAAAAGGAGAATTTAGCTTACAGTGATTATTAATCGCGTAGTGTTACAGGGACAGAGTTTCGACTTTAAAACCCGTAAAATAACCTTTACATTACCCAAACTAACTAATATAAAACTAAATTATATTATATATACATATATATATATACATATATACATATATATACATATATATATATATACATATATATATATATATATATATATATATATATATATATATATATATACAGAGAGAAGAGAGATTGATATTGGTGTGTGTTACTCGTCCAGAATTCGTGGCCTTTTATAGACCTGACCAAGATTTCCCCTCCATGCGATCGCATGGATTTTTAGCTTCCAGGACATGCGATCGCATGGCCAACTGGATCAGACCACTTGCTTTCCAAAAACGTGGGCGACTCGATTATTATATATATATATATATATATATATATATATATATATATATAATATAATATATATAATTTTTATATAATTATATATATATTATATTATATTCTTGTGCATAGTTGACTAGTAATTTTTGCTCCGTTGACTCGTTCGTTGATGCTCGGTTCCGGATTTTTGAACGTCTTTTAGTACGCTTTAATATCTTGTACTTTATGTTTTGCAATTTGTAATTTACACAAAAAATTATTTTCGTTAACTCCCAAAATCCGCGCAAGTCTTTAACTCAGTTTTAGTGGCACTTTTGAGTGCACTATG
Organism: Rutidosis leptorrhynchoides; assembly: GCF_046630445.1. NCBI lineage: Eukaryota > Viridiplantae > Streptophyta > Magnoliopsida > Asterales > Asteraceae > Rutidosis > Rutidosis leptorrhynchoides. Next base: position 376,917,724 of record NC_092338.1, read on the forward strand.
TCTTTAGTGGCACTTTTCAAGCTTTACTGGCACTTTTTCTTCAATTCTTTAATCTTCGTTCTTCGTCTTCACATTTATTTTTTTAAACGATTACAACTTAAAAATAGAATAATTACAACTAAAAACTTTACATATTGGGATGATATAGCGACTAAATATATGTTCATTTGGAGCACTATCACCAGTTCACCTGGAAAGGTGTTATTATTACGTTTAGTAATCATAGCATGTAGTATTAGACCATGGTTCAAATCAAAGGAATTCTTCATCTTGTAAAACCTAAAAAACAAAAAAAATTCAGAATGGGGGGAGAAGACTAGTTCTTTAGGGTCTGCTAGGGAAAGACCATTCAGATTTCATTCTCGAGAACTACACGAAAATAGAAAATCTAACTCTAGACAGCATTATATTATCTTTAAAAGATTCAAGTCTCCTCACACATAGTTAGCTGTGGTGTCGAACTTGTGATTAACTTCAAATTGGATCATCAACAACTTGTATATCTCTGACTTTTGCTTCAAGCCATTTGCTGATTTCCTCTGTAACATTCACAAATTCAACTAACATCGCCTTTTCTTTAGGCGACAAATAGGATACTAATCGGTTACATAACTTAAAGTTTCCCTTAATCTTAGCATCTTGAATCCATTTATAAAGTTTCTTCGTTGAACTGTTAAAAACAGGATCATCTAATTTCGTATCATTAAGGGGTTCTTTGTTATCAGGTCATCATTGGGTGTTGCTTCATTTTCCCCACACTGAGGCATTTTTATTGGTTCAACAGTTTTAGTTGGTGGAGATTTAGACTTTCGGTTTATAAAGGTGACCGATTTGTCACCATCCCTAAGTGTCATTTTACCTTCTCTTACATCAAAGAACGCCTTGGTGGACGCTAAAAATGGGCGACCTAAAATTAGAGGAATATCAAGGTCTTCCTCCATAGTAATAACTATAAAATCTGCAACAAAAGGTCAAAAATCCCACTTCAACAAGTAAATTGTTGGCTATTCCAACCGGGTGTTTAATGGTTAGGTCAAACGATTGAACACCTATGCTGGTTGGTCTTAATTTACCCACACCTAATCTTTTGTATAAGGAAAGAGGCATAACATTTGCACTTGCTCCTAGATCTGCGAGCTCATTATACATAGCACCATCATTAAGCAAGCAAGAAATGATAAATTCACCTGGGTCTCCTAATTTAGGAGGTGGAGTTGGTTTGTTAACCTTTTCAGGGTGCTCTTTTCTTAGCTCTTCCACTTCTACTTGGACTTCTTGTTCATATTTTACCCCTTTTCTTGGAATGGGAGGTTTATATAGAAATTCTTCTTCATCACTCCAATTTGAAGCCTCCCCATCTTCCAATTTTGGTTTTTCATATGTCGTTGAAAACATTTTTATGTTTTCATTCTGAGGGTTTTCTTTAGTGGTGAAATTTTGATTAACTTCATTGTCAACTTCCATCAGACCATGTATGTAATGTTTAACTCTATGACCATTAACTTTAAATTCAATCTCATTTGAATTTATTAACTCTATTGTTCCGTATGGGAAAACTCTTTTGACTATGAATGGTCCAGACCATCTTGATTTCAATTTTCTGGGAAATAGCTTGAATCGTAAATTGAAAAGAAGAACTCTGTCTACTTCCTTAAATTCTTTTGAACTTCTGATTCTTTTATCATGCCATTTCTTCGTTCTTTCCTTATAGATTAACGAATTTTCATATGCACCATGTCTTAATTCTTCTGATTTGTTTAGTTGACTTAACCGTAGACGTCCAGCTTCATGTAAATCAAGATTACACGTCTTCAAAGCCCAAAATACTTTGTGCTCAATTTCTACTGGAAGGTGACATGATTTTCCGTAAATGAGTTTAAAAGGTGTTGTACCAATTGGAGTTTTGTAGGCTGTTCTAAAAGCCCAAAGTGCATCCACCAATTTCATGGACCATTCCTTCGGATTTGATCCTACGGTTTTATCTAAAATATGTTTTAATGCTCGGTTGGTATTTTCAACTTGTCCACTTGTTTGTGGATGATAAGCGGTTGAGATTTTATGAGTTACTCCATATCTTTTAAGAACTCTCTCAAGTTGATTATTACAGAAATGAGTACCTCGATCATTATTAAAGCTTTTGATGTTTTGAACCTAGCAAAAAGACGTTTTAAGAAGTTGAATACAACTCGTGCATCGTTAGTTGGGAGAGCTTGTGCTTCCGCCCATTTAGATACATAATCAATGGCAACGAGAATGTAGAGATTATTATGAGATTTTGGAAATGGGCCCATAAAGTCAATACCCCAAACGTCAAATACTTCACATACTTGAATGACATTTTGTAGCATTTCATCACGTTGACTTATTTTTTCGGCCCTTTGAAATGCATTACAGGATTTACAAAGAAGGTGCACGTCTTTGAAAATTGAAGGCCAATAGAATCCAGCGTCGTAGACCTTCTTTGCTGTGATTTGAGGCCCATAATGCCCTCCTGTTGGTCTTGTATGACAATAGTTTAAGATTTGACTAGCTTCATCCCCGAATACGCATCGGCATATTATTCCATCGGGGCAACTTTTAAACAAATGTGGATCTTCCCAAAAATAGTGTTTTATATCACTAAAGAATTTCTTTCGTTTTTGGTACGACAACCCTTTTTCAAGGAATCCACATACTAAGTAGTTTGCAAAGTCTGCAAACCATGGAATTTCACTATAATCAATTTGCAAGAGATATTTATCTGGAAAGTTATCTTGTATGGTTGATTCATTTAGAACTTATAATTCGGGATTTTCAAGATGAGAAAGATGATCAGCGGCGAGATTTTCTGCTCCCTTTTTGTGTCGAATTTTAATATCGAACTCTTGTAAGAGTAAGATCCAACGGATTAATCGTGGTGATGAAACATGACTAGGAACTTAGAAATTCAACAGATTTAACTCACACAATGGCGGAATAAGTGAATCAAACCCTCTAGTGAATAGGTTAAGCTTTTTGGGATTAATTTAGTCAAACCACAACTAAATCAAGTGTGATTAGATCAACACCTAGAGCTATTATTCACCACCTGGGTGATTTGGGCTGAGAGAGAATCGGAGGAGCTCACCAGATCTGAGTGTGTGTAACAAATGAGAGGCTTAACCTAAAATGAAGAACATAAGACTTTATATACCCCTGCTGTTGACTCACCCGTACACGTCATCCATCACACGTACGAGTTGGCTTCATTAGCCATACGGGTGATCACTCACTCGTGTCTTCTCATATAGGTTGTAATTGTGACTTAGCTCAGCATCAACCGTGCGTATGAGCCTGTCAGTCGTACGAGTGAGGCTTCACTCGTACGTCTGACTAAGTATAACATAGTCAAACATCCAAATCTCGTTCCTGCAGTTCTTGTAACCACTTACAAACACAGATAGGATAATAACGAGCGATCATGGTGGCCTGTAAACTGTTGTACCTACAATGGACGTGGGTAGATGTCTAGGGACTTGCATAAAATGCATCAACAACTCCCCCTAGGACCTAGAACATCTATTACAATTAAGTAAACGTCCATAAACCATGCAAGTTCATAAACACAAACAGTTTAGTAAAGTTATTACAGATCCAGATTCTCTCTCTCGCATAAACAAACATCAAAATCTAAAAACAAACTAGCAAAACAGTGTCCGACATAGATCAGCTGGCTTGAACTTGGTTTGAGCTTTGAGCATCACTTTTTCTATTGAGTTATGCGTAGTAGACATCGATCACACGTTGATATCTCATAGCTTCCTCTTTTCGATCATCTCTAAAAGTAATGTGATGGCGGTGAAGTGTCTCCACATCAAATCTCGATAAGTTCCTCAGCCACATAGGATCTAAAATCCTCACATTTTCGAACTGTATGCTACCATCTTCTTTCTCAATTCAGTCAGAATCACTGCTTCTTCCGACAACTCATCATAGAACCACCATCTGAAGTTCTTACATATGTCCTTGGGTAATGGCATCAAGGGAGATTGTTTCATATACTTAGCTGGACGGAACTTAACAACATAGATAGGCCCTCCCTTAGAATTTTTCTTTGTTGGGTGTATGGAAAACCTAGCGGCCGTTGACTTAAAGATGTCCCATTTCCCTGTCTTATACTCAAATCTAAGTTTTCTTTAAAACCACCTGGAAAGGTCACAATCTTCAGTGTTCAGCATCTTCAGCTTCGCAAGCTGCATGATCTCGAAGTACGGTAGAGTTTTGAAGTGACTTGGACGTGCCATATAATCTACTCCACCTTCCCTCTTGATTGCAAAACAATTGATCTCCTTGAAATATCCCCAACTCAAAATTTTACCCTTGGAGTACTTCTTGGTTCTTTTACCTTTCTCATAGAAACTAACAAACTTCGGCTCGAGTTCTGGCTTATCTACTTGATCAGGGTTAACAACGTTCTGTCTCCATCAACTTTGACGATCTTCGTCTTCTACAACATTTCTGTTCACTTTAACCCTATCACGTACAAACTAATTATTAATCTCATTCCATCCCTCGGCCTTTGCTTGTTCGGCTCGGAGTTTATTATCTTTCAATTCAGTTTCTTTTCTTTCTTTCTCAACGAGCAGTTTCTCTTATCGGATCTTCTTGTTTCTTTCTATCATAACATCCACTTCTTTCACTTGTTCTTTGTATACCTTCCTCGCCTTTTCTAACCCAATTAAGTTCTTTATTTTCTCCTCATAACTCAGATTGAAGAAATCACTTAAGGTGTTGAGTGACGGATGCGAGTACGGCTCAAGCGAAGGCATAATAATCTCAACTTCTTCTTCTTCTTCTTCATCATCAGATTCTGTCACAAATTCATCCTCGGACTCAATAATCACATCCTCTTTTAACTATCTTTACCAACAGAATCTTCACTCTTCTCATCTTCGAACAGATCAAAATCACTTAAGTTGATATTTTGGATTGATTCGGGAGGGATACTTGACAATGACTCTTCTTGTGGAGCCTTGCTTTCAGCTTCAGCTATCTCTGCATTCTCTGTATCGTTTTCGCTATCGTATGCCATGGCAGCAAGCTGTTCTATCGGAAACTCACTTGGTGGAACGTCCCCCTTTTCTGCATCATTAAAAACATTTGAATAATTCATATAATATTCAGCAGTAAAGACCTCACCATATTCATTAAAACTTCGAATAGGTATCACTAACGGTGATGTTAAAGTAGAGGGGTACGAAATAGTTAGATTTTTATTACGAAATACGATACAAATTACACAAGTTTTATTTATTTATTTAGATTGGGATATACCTAAACCTTGCTACAACACTTATAGGCAGTGTACCTAATCGTAGAGTAGTGTAGTTTTTAGTAAGTCCGGTTCGTTCCACAGGGAGCTAGCTGAGTTTAACGCTATATTTTTTTACAACTATATTTATATAAAATATATATAATTATATATAGTAATATTATTATTATAAAAGGGGGGTTTTACCGTTTAGTGACCGGTTTGTCGATTTTAAATAAAGCGTAAAGATAAATGACGATAATATAAATGACAGAATTTAAATTGCGATAAAGTAAATTGCAGTAATTAAAATGACAATAAATAAAGGTACGATGAAATATGAAATAAAAGTATTATGTTTATTTAAACTTCCGTAATCATGATGTTTGACGTTTTGATTTTAATTAATTGTTACCCGGGTTAATTGTCCTTTGTCCTGGATTATTTGATACCTATTTGGTTTTTGTCCATAATAGTCCATCGGTCATAATTATAAAATGCTCGTCAAATTAACCTTATTCCCGAAGTCAAATATTCCAACTAATTAGGGATTCGAACTGTAACAAGGTTTTAATACTTTGTTTAACAATTACACCAATTATCCTTATATGTAATCCACCCCTGTTTTAATGAGATATGAATATTAATTTACCCACTTGATCAGTATGAATAATCAATTACCCAACCCGAATAATTAATTAAATGATCGTAAAAGATGTCGTATAAACGACACTAAATAGAACATACATAATCATTTTAATAATTATTAGATTAACTAATTTGAAGATAGGTTCGACAGATTCTAATGAGTTATCATTCGATTGGACAATACCCCCTTATCTATTAATAGTCAATAGTCCAATGTCCACAAGTGTTGGTCTTTTGTCCAAACCTTTGTAGTGACCCGAACTTTTCCATGTTTATATATATTAATTGAGATTGATATTTACATGATTAAATGTTTCCAACATGTTAAGCAATCAAACTTGTTAAGACTTGATTAATTGAAATATGTTTCATATAGACAATTGACCACCCAAGTTGACCGGCGATTCACGAATGTTAAAACTTGTAAAAATGACATGACGATATATATATGGATATACATATGGTTAACATGAGATTATGATAAGTAAGTATCTCCATAAGTATATTAACAATGAGTTATATACATATAAATAAGACTACTAACTTAAGGATTTCGAAACGAGACATATATGTAACGATTATCGTTGTAACGACATTTAAATGTATATATATCATATTAAGATATATTAATATATCATAATATCATGATAATATAATAATTTAACATCTCATTAGATATAATAAACAATGGGTTAACAACATTAATTGAGATCGTTAACTTAAAGGTTTCAAAACAACACTTACATGTAACGACTAACGATGACTTAACGACTCAGTTAAAATGTATATACATGTAGTGTATTTAGATGTATTAAAATACTTTTGGAAGACTTCAAGACATATATCAAAACACTCATACTTAACGAAAATGGTTACAGTTACTTTTCTATTTTTTTCTTTCATCAAGAATTCTAGTCGTATTCTTACCCGTATTATACACAGCTTCAAAACGTACTTACTATGAGTATATACCAATAGGAACTAGCATGGGATTCCACTCTTGATTATGTCATGTATGACTAATCAATTTTAACTTCTACCATGAGCTAGTCAACTAACTAGAACTCCTTTTAACCCCACTCACCACTCACCAATTACCACTCATCATTCACTCCATTTCACTTCCAATTCCCTTTCTAATTCTCCCTCAACACACACACACACACTCTATTATGAACGTATTTTTCCAGTAGTTAATCATCATCTTCATCAAAAATCACTTCAAGAATCAAGCTATAATCATCATAGGAAGAACACTTCAAGAACACTTCAAAAATCCCTTCAAGTTTACTAATTTACTTTCAAGCTTTCTAATCCATTCCAAGTAATCATCTAAGATCAAGAAACCTTTGTTATATATACAGTAGGTTATCTTTCTTATTCAAGGTAATATTCATATTCAAACTTTGATTCAATTTCTATAACTATAAACTATCTTAATTCGAGTAAAAATCTTACTTGAACTTGTTTTTGTGTCATGATCCTACTTCAAGAACTTTCAAGCCATCCAAGATCCTTTGAAGCTAGATCATTTCTTGTCACTTCCAGTAGGTTTACCTACTAAACTTGAGGTAGTAATGATGTTCATAACATCATTCGATTCATATATATAAAACTATCTTATTCGAAGGTTTAAACTCGTAATCACTAGAACATAGTTTAGTTAATTCTAAACTTGTTCGCAAACAAAAGTTAATCCTTCTAACTTGACTTTTAAAATTAACTACACACATGTTATATATCTATATGATATGCTAACTTAATGATTTAAAACCTGGAAACACGAAAAACACCGTAAAACCGGATTTACGCCGTCGTAGAAACACCGCGGGCTGTTTTAGGTTAGTTAATTAAAAACTATGATAAACTTTGATTTAAAAGTTGTTATTCTGAGAAAATGATTTTTATTATGAACATGAAACTTGATAATGCTAAAAACGAACATATATTTCATAGCATTATTCCTCAAGAAAGACAAGCTTTTAGTTGCAATTGTTCTATTTACAAGTGATATTCGTTTAAATAATAAAAGGTGAAGACAAAAGACAGATTCGACGATTTGAAGACGCAAACGACCAAAAAGCTCAAAAGTACAAAAGACAATCAAAAAGGTTCCAATTATTGATAAGAAACGTCTCAAAATCACAAGAGTACAAGATTCAAAACGCAAAGTACAAGATATTAAATTGTACGCGAGGACGTTCGAAAAACCGGAACCGGGACCAGAGTCAATTCTTAACGCTCGACGCAACGGACTAAAAATTACAAGTTAACTATATATATAAATATAATATAATATATAATTAATTATATTAATTATATATATATTATATATATATATTTAAAACCGTCGGCAGCAGGAAACTCCAAGGGTGTGAAATGAAAATACCTCTCCGCGACTCGCGGAGTTTGAAGGGCTTTTTGCCGCGAGTCGCGGAGCCCCAAAATTCATTTCTGGCTATAAAGCCAACCGAATTCTGATCGAATTTAACATCTTTTTTCTCAATCTCTCTCAATATATACGAGTAATATATATTTATATTTATAATTTATATTTTAATTTTAATTATAATTCTAATAATAAGGGTATGTTAGCGAATGTTGTAAGGGTGTAAGTCGAAATTCTGTCCGTGTAACGCTACGCTATTTTTAATCATTGTAAGTTATGTTCAACCTTTTTATATTAATGTCTCGTAGCTAAGTTATTATTATGCTTGTTTAAAACGAAGTAATCATGATGTTGGGCTAATTACTAAAATTGGGTAATTGGGCTTTGTACCATAATTGGGGTTTGGACAAAAGAACGACACTTGTGGAAACTAGACTATGGGCTATTAATGGGCTTTATATTTGTTTAACTAAATGAAAGTTTGTTAATGTTAATATAAAGATTTACAATTGGGCGTCCCTATAAATTACCATATACACTCGATCGGACACGATGGGCGGGGTATTTATATGTACGAATAATCGTTCATTTAACCGGACACGGGAATGGATTAATAGCCACTAGAATAATTAAAACAGGGGTGAAATTACATTCAAGGGTAATTGGTGTAATTGTTAACAAAGTAGTAAAACCTTGGTTTACACGCAGTCGATAACCTGGTGTATTCATTAAACAAAGTATTAAAACCTTGTTACAATTCGAATCCCCAATTAGTTGGAATATTTATCTTCGGGTATAATAATAATTTGACAAGGACACTTGCAATTTATATTTATGACTGATGGACTGTTATGGACAAAAACCAGACGGACATATTGAATAATCCAGGACAAAGGACAATTAACCCAAGGGCATAAAACTAAAATCAACACGTCAAACATCATGATTACGGAAGTTTAAATAAGCATAATTCTTTTATTTCATATTTAATTTCCTTTATTTTATATTTAATTGCACTTCTAATTATCGCACTTTTATTTATTGTTATTTTATTTAATCGCACTTTTAATTACCGTACTTTTAATTATCGCAATTTTATTTTATCGCATTTTTATTATTCGCAATTTCATTATCGTCATTTACTTTACGCTTTAATTTAAAGTCTTGTATTTATTTTATATTTTACATTAGGTTTTAACTGCGACTAAAGTTTTAAAATCGACAAACCGGTCATTAAACGGTAAAAACCCCCCTTTATAATAATAATATTACCTATATATATATTTGTATTTTTATAAAAGTAAACTAATATAGCGTTGAGCTTTGTTTAAAGATTTCCCTGTGGAACGAACCGGACTTACTAAAAACTACACTACTGTACGATTAGGTACACTGCCTATAAGTGTTGTAGCAAGGTTTAAGTATATCCATTCTATAAATAAATAAATATCTTGTGTAAAATTGTATCGTATTTAATAGTATTTTCTGCTAAAATTTAATAGTATTTTATACCCCTCTGCTTTGACATCAAGTATTTTTGGCGCCGCTGCCGGGGATTAGTATCTTAAAAACCTGAAGCGCAACGCTAATATAAAAAGAAAAAAAAAAAAGATTTTTATCTACTTTTATTAAAAGTCGTTTTTGTAAAAATTACGTTTTAATTATTCAAAAATATAAACAAAAATATAAGTATTTTTTAGGATTTTGTTAAATATTTAAGTTTTATAAGTTTCTTTATCTTTATTTTAATTTATAAAAATATAAATTTTATTAAAAATCGTTTATTTAAATTAAAAACAGAAAACATAAATAAAAAAAAAAAAAAAATAAAGAAAAACGCGTAAAAACAAAACCTGTCAACTGAATTCCTGAACCCCGCGACTTGCGGGGTTTTCTTCTCTTTTTGCCGCGACTCGCGGAGGCCCTCTGACACACGGACAAAACCCTAATCACGGGTTTTAATTTATTATTATTATTATTAATTACTTAATTATTATTATTATTATTAATTTTAGTTTTATTTTTACTTTTTACTTTATATTTATGTATTTTGTTTAATTAGTTTTATTAAAATTGTAAAATTAGTAGTTTTAATTAAATAAATAATATAAAAATAATATTTTTATAAAAATTGTACTTTTTACAACTTTTTGTATATTTTTATATTTTGTACCTTTTTAATCGTTGTAGCGTAACTTTTGTATTTTTAGCTCATATTTAATTTTAAACTTAGTTTTTGCTATAGTTATTTTTACTCCTAGATTTTTAGGCTTTGCCGTAGAATTCCTTAAGTGCTTTTTCTTTAGACTAAGATTTAGGTGCTTTAGAATTTTGCGACGCCTTTTTACGTTTTAGTTTCTTTTTAAGTTATTTCCATTTGGGATTTAGTTTTTCCTTGTAAGCTTTAATATTTTTAGACATTTTAATATGTATCAATTATCATTCCAATTAGTAATTTCAATTTGTGATTATAATTTTAAGTTAGTTGTAGTAATAAGGTTAAATTAGTTAAGTATTTTTAAGTTTTTTTTTTTTTTTTTAAGTTTCTTTTATTTTTCCGTCACCTTTTATTTTTCAACCATTTTTCTTTTTCGACATTTTTCGACGCGCACTCTTTTTCTCTCTTATTTCTCGCTATTCTAGTTTTAGGACTTAGAATTTTTTCTACTTCTTATCTAAATTTCTTAAAATTACGAAAATTTATTTTAAGTGGTTAAATTGATAGACATCAAAATTTTCTGGTTCGTAGTAATAGTTGGATTTGTACGTGGACCGGGTTATTGGAGCCAAACAGTCCTCAATTATATTGAGACCAAACGAATCCTGCCCCTCTGCTGCATCTTTTGGCTATTCGAAACGTGGGCAAAATCAGAAAAGTCTATTGATTGGATAACTTATTATAATTTTTCTTTCCTTTTTAAAACTAATAGGATATTCTGTGAATGCACCGAGCAAGACGTTCATCACCTTTTGTACGTTCACCACCTGTAACTAGATCAAGACATCGTTTAACAAATATAACCGCCGTTGATTTTTCTTTAGAATCATCATCCAGTCAACCAAGTACTTCAGTCCAAATTTCCGATAATCCATTTTTTGAACCCGACCTCACAATTGAGAATCCAGAAAATATTCAGGAACGGTTCATAGATCCTGAACCATTAAACTTTCCTCCGGAACCACCAATCATTCAAACAGAGATTGTTGAGGAACGAACTATTAAATCAGAATCATCTAGTGATACCGATTCAACAAATTCAATTATGGAGAATCTGGAACCTTTAAGTATGGAAGACCGAATGAGAGCTAAACGCACTGGCCAAGGTCACGCAATTACTCATCCAGACATTAATGCGCCAGATTATGAAATCAAAGGACAAATTCTACACATGGTGACTAATCAATGCCAATTTAGTGGTGCGCCGAAGGAAGATCCAAATGAACATCTACGTACCTTTAATAGGATCTGCACACTATTTAAAATCCGAGAAGTGGAGGATGAACAGATATATCTCATGTTATTTCCCTGGACTTTAAAGGGAGAAGCCAAAGATTGGTTGGAATCGTTACCTGAAGGGGCGATTGATACATGGGACGTTTTAATTGACAAATTTCTTAAACAATTTTTTCCTGCATCTAAAGCCGTAAGACTTCAAGCAGAAATTGTTACGTTCACACAGAAGCCAAATGAAACTCTATATGAGGCGTGGACAAGATATGGAAAGTTGTTAAGAGGATGTCCGCAACATGGTTTAGACACTTGTCAAATAGTACAAATATTCTACCGAGGATGCGACATCACTACAAGGAAAGACATAGATATAGCAGCTGGTGGTTCTATTATGAAGAAAACCGAAATTGATGCTTACAAAATTATTGATAACACTGCTTCCCACTCACATGAGTGGCACCAAGAAAAAGATATCATTAGATCATCTAAAGCAGCTAGAGCCGATTCTAGCCATGACTTAGATTCCATTTCAGCAAAGATAGATGCTTTCGAAAGACGAATGGAAAAGATGACTAAAGATATTCATGCTATACGAATTAGTTGTGAGCAGTGTGGAGGACCACATTTGACAAAAGATTGTCTCAGTATTGAATTAACAATGGAACAAAGAGAGAATATTTCATACATAAACCAAAGGCCTGGAAATAATTATCAGAATAATTATCAACCGCCAAGACCGACTTACAATCAAAACCAGAATTATAACCGAAATATTCCATACAACAACCAACAAGGTCCTAGCAATCAACAAGTATCCAATAATACTTACAATCAGCAAAGACCGAATTTTCAAAACAAACCACCACAACAAACCGATGATAAAAAGCCGAATTTAGAAGATATGATGACGAAGCTAGTTGAAACTCAAACGCAGTTTTTCACATCTCAAAAACAAACCAATGAACAAAATGCTCAAGCATTTAGAAATCAACAAGCTTCTATTCAAAATCTGGAACAAGAAGTGAGTAACCTAGCAAGGTTAATAGGTGAAAGAAAACCGGGAAGTCTACCTAGCGATACAAATGCTAACCCCCGGAATGAAACAGCTAAAGCTATTACCACAAGAAGTGGTACAACACTTAAACCACCTGAAATACCTATAACTTCTGATGAAACTATTCCTACTCCACAAGAACCACAACCTGATCAAGATAAGGAAAAAGAACCGGTAGTTGAAAAGGTTAATGAAGATAACACAGTTAAGGATAAACCTTATGTTAAACCATATCAACCACCACTTCCATACCCGAGTAAAATGAAGAAGGAAAAACTTGAAGCCGAGCAATCCAAATTCTTGGATATGTTTAAACAGATAAATGTAAATCTTCCTTTCATTGATGTGATTTCAGGAATGCCAAGGTATGCTAAATTCTTGAAAGATCTAATCACGAATAGAAGGAAAATGGAAGAACTCTCGGCTGTTACTATGAATGCTAATTGTTCAGCAGTGCTGTTGAATAAGATACCAGAAAAACTATCTGATCCAGGAAGTTTCACAATACCATGTTTTCTGGGTAGTCTTAGTTCAATAGAAGCATTGGCAGATTTAGGTGCTAGTATAAATCTAATGCCGTATTCACTATACGCTAAACTAGACCTTGGGGAATTAAAACCAACAAGAATAAGCATACAACTAGCCGATAGATCAATAAAATATCCTAGAGGGATAATGGAGAACATGCTAGTTAAAGTTGGTACTTTAGTATTTCCTGTAGATTTTGTTGTTTTAGACATGGAAGAAGATTCTCAAGTTCCTCTCATATTAGGAAGACCATTCTTAAACACGGCTAAAGCAATGATAGACGTGTTCGGTAAGAAACTGACCCTAAGTATAGAGGATGAGAGTGTTACCTTTTCAGTGGATAGAGCCATGCAACAACCACAATCTGCAGATGATACATGTTATTATATTAAAACTATAGATGCACATGCAGAATTATTAGAAGAATTTCCAGAATTACAAGGAACAGGAAAATGTTCTTTAGGAGAAGGAAATGAACCAATTGATGAAGCTGAAATGTTAGCTACACTTATAGCTAATGGATATGAACCAACAACAGAAGAAATTCAAATGCTAAAAGAAGAAGACAGATATCGATATAAATCATCGATAGAAGAACCTCCGAAATTAGAGTTAAAGCCACTTCCAAACCATTTGGAATACGCTTATTTACATGGTGAATCTGAATTACCTGTAATAATATCGTCTTCTCTTACTGAAAATGAGAAATCACAACTCATTTCTGTGTTGAAAGCTCATAAACCAGCCATTGCATGGAAGATTCATGATATTAAAGGAATAAGTCCTTCGTATTGCACACATAAAATCCTTATGGAAGAAGGTCATAAAACGTATGTGCAACGCCAACGAAGACTAAATCCTAATATGCAAGATGTAGTTAAGAAAGAGATTATTAAACTGCTAGATGCAGGTTTAATTTACCCAATTTCTGATAGCCCATGGGTAAGCCCCGTTCAATGCGTGCCTAAGAAGGGTGGCATGACTGTCATCACAAATGAGAAAAATGAGCTTATTCCTACTAGGACTGTAACAGGATGGCGTGTATGTATTGATTATAGAAAATTAAATGACGCCACCAGAAAAGATCACTTTCCCTTACCTTTCATAGATCAAATGTTGGAAAGATTAGCCGGAAATAGTTACTATTGTTTTCTAGATGGATTTTCCGGATATTTTCAAATTCCAATAGCACCCGAAGATCAAGAGAAAACAACATTTACGTGCCCTTATGGTACTTTTGCTTACAAACGCATGCCATTTGGACTTTGTAACGCCCCTGCAACCTTTCAAAGGTGCATGATGGCGATTTTTCATGACATGATAGAAGAATGCATGGAAGTATTCATGGATGACTTTTCAGTCTTCGGTGATACATTTAAATCATGTCTAGTTAATCTGGAACGAATGCTAATTAGATGCGAAAAATCAAATCTAGTACTTAATTGGGAGAAATGCCATTTTATGGTTAAAGAAGGCATCGTTCTTGGACATAAAATTTCAAAAAAAGGAATTGAAGTGGATAGAGCTAAAGTAGATGTAATTGATAAACTTCCACATCCCACCAATGTTAGAGGAGTTAGGAGTTTTCTAGGGCATGCCGGTTTTTACCGACGTTTCATAAAAGATTTTTCTAAAATTGCCACTCCTATGAATAAACTCCTAGAAAAGGATGCGCCATTCATCTTTTCAGATGAGTGTATCAAATCTTTTAATATTCTTAAAGAAAAACTCACTAATGCACCGATCATGATAACACCAAATTGGAATCTACCATTTGAACTAATGTGCGATGCAAGTGATTTTGCAATGGGAGCCGTTTTAGGACAAAGGATTGAAAAACGATTTCAACCTATATATTATGCTAGTAAGACATTACAAGGAGCACAAACGAACTATACAACTACTGAAAAAGAACTCCTTGCTATTGTCTTTGCTTTTGACAAATTTCGATCATATCTCGTTCTAGCAAAAACGGTGGTCTATACCGACCATTCTGCTCTTAGATACCTATTTTCAAAACAAGATGCTAAACCAAGATTAATCCGTTGGATCTTACTCTTACAAGAGTTTGATATTGAAATCCGAGATAAAAAAGGAGCAGAAAATCTCGCCGCTGATCATCTTTCTCGTCTTGAAAATCCCGAATTAGAAGTTCTGAATGAATCGGCCATACAAGACAACTTTCCTGATGAATATCTATTGAAGATAGATTATAAAGAAATCCTATGGTTTGCAGACTATGCAAACTACTTAGTTTGTGGATTCCTTGAAAAAGGATTATCGTACCAAAGACGAAAGAAATTCTTCAGTGATATAAAACACTATTTCTGGGAAGATCCACATCTGTTTAAAAGTTGTCCCGATGGAATAATACGCCGATGTGTATTTGGAGATGAAGCTAGTAAAATTTTAAACCATTGTCACACAGGACCAACAGGAGGGCATTATGGGCCTCAACTAACAGCAAGAAAAGTTTATGAAGCTGGATTCTATTGGCCTACAATTTACAAAGACGCACACCTTCTTTGCAAATCCTGTGATGCATGTCAAAGGGCCGAAAAAATAAGTCAACGTGATGAAATGCCACAAAATGTCATCCAAGTATGTGAAGTATTTGACATTTGGGGTATTGACTTTATGGGTCCATTTCCAAAATCTCATAATAATCTATATATACTCGTAGCCATTGACTATGTATCTAAATGGGCGGAAGCACAAGCTCTCCCAACTAACGATGCACGAGTTGTAGTCAACTTTTTAAAACGTCTTTTTGCAAGGTTTGGAACACCGAAAGCTTTAATAAGTGATCGGGGTACTCATTTCTGTAACAATCAACTTGAGAAAGTTCTTAAAAGATATGGAGTAACTCATAAAATCTCCACCGCATATCATCCACAAACAAGTGGACAAGTTGAAAATACAAACCGAGCTTTAAAACGTATTCTAGAGAAAACCGTAGGATCAAATTCGAAGGAATGGTCCATTAAATTGGAGGATGCACTCTGGGCTTTTAGAACAGCCTACAAAACTCCAATTGGAACCACACCTTTTAGACTTGTTTATGGAAAAGCATGTCATCTTCCAGTAGAAATTGAACACAAAGCATTTTGGGCTTTGAAGACATGTAATCTTGATTTACATGAAGCTGGACGTCTACGATTAAGTCAACTAAACGAATTAGAAGAATTAAGACATGAAGCATATGAAAATTCGTTAATCTATAAAGAAAGAACGAAGAAATGGCATGATAAAAGAATCAGAAGTTCAAAAGAATTCAAAGAAGGAGACAGAGTTCTTCTTTTCAATTCACGATTCAAGCTATTTCCTGGAAAATTGAAATCAAGATGGTCTGGACCATTCATAGTCAAAAGAGTTTTCCCATACGGAACAATAGAATTGATAAATTCAAATGGGATTGAATTTAAAGTTAATGGTCACAGAGTTAAACATTACATACATGGTCCGATGGAAGTCGACAACGAAGTTAATCACAATTTCGACACCACAGCTAACTAAGTGTGGGGAGAATCAAGTCTTTAAAAGATAATATGTATTTCTGTTAAGAGTTAGATTGTCTGTTTTCGTGTAGTTCTCGAAAATGGAACACGTATGGTCTTTCCCTAGCAGACCCTAAAGAACTAGTCTTCTCCCCCCATTCTGAATTTTTATTTTTTTTAGGTTTTTACGAAATGAAGACTGCCTGTGAACTAAACCATGGTCTAATGCTACACGCTTTGATCACTAAACGTAATAATGACATACTACCGAGTGAATTAGTATCAGTAATCAGAGAAAGAATGGACGGAGTTAGAAAAGGATCCAGATGCGAAGATAATAAGTTACAATTTGGTAAAGGAAAATCAAAATCCGCAGCAAAAAGAAGAGCACGACACCTAGAAAAATGTCACAAATGCGGAAAATGGTCACATGGAGGTAAATGTTCAAATAATCAAACCTATTCAAATACCGAATTTGTTACTTTATGCAGAGACGGACCGTTCATATGTTTAGAAGAAAAGACAATGAATGCTCGAGGTTACGCCTATGCAGCCATGGAAAACCAATTAAACCGACTATCTTATGAATATAATAGATCATATAACTAAGAAATCTATTTCACAGGTATGTCTGTACAGTTTTTATTTTTATTTTTAACCTTTTGATAATAAACGCTAATTTGTTCGCTAAAAAGTATTAAATTGGTATTAAATAAAATTAGGTTTGGCGACCGAAATTATTGATATCCTTCAAAAATTTATTACATCACTGCGAAATTTAACGTTTATTCTTAAGGTATAAATATCTTTAATCAATCAACCCAAAATATTTCAAAAATTCGTCATGAGTTAAATTAGGTCTTGGAACCGAAATTACTTTACCGAAAAGAGGGGCGCATATTTTTGATAATATTTGATTGATTAAAGTGGAATAAAAAGACAAAAAGATTTTCAATTTTATTTTTACCATGTTTTTAAAATTAATATTTAAATCTTAAATTAATATTGTAAACTTTGTAAAAACAATATTTTTAAAATTGTAAATATTTGAAAAATTAATATAAGTTTGGTGTAAATTTATAATATGAATTTTTAAATTAAGTTTGGTTTGAATTTTTAATTTTTAAAATATGAAATTTTAATTTTATGCATTTCAAATTTTAAGTTTGGTGTGAATTTTTAATTTTTAATATTAATTTTGAATTTTATATTTATGTTGTGTGAATTTAAAAACAAAAATTTACTTTATCTCATTAAGTTAAAAATATGACTTTTAAAATTCGTCGTAAGTTGAAGACTAGGTCTTTGAACCGAAATTGCTTTACCCGAGGGAGGGACGAGAACTTTTATTATCAATATTTTTAATCTTGTTGATTTAAAGTATGCCAAAAACATAAAAAAACCCAAAAAATCTTAGCTTTTAAAACAATCGCTACAAAAAGACAAATTTTAAAATTTTGTCGAGGGACGGACTAGGACATCAATCCGAAACGACCTTGTCCTAAATAACAAGGGAAACAAAATTTTAAAATTAATTTCTTAATTGTTTTATAAGTTAAAGATTATAAAAAAAAAAAAAAAAAAAAAAAAAAAAAAAAAAAAAAATAACTCCGCGACTCGCGGAGTTTTCAGTGAAAACCTCCGCGACTCGCGGAGGGACAAAATTACAGAAAAAAAAATATAACCAGCTGCACGAACAGAATAACACACACACACATACTGCACTTCGAAAAAACCCGAAAAAACCCACAAAAATCATCCCAAAAACTCAATTTTTCACCGTTAATCTTCAAATTTTTCACTACAATCATGTTGAGAAGGATGATATCTAGGAACTACTCAAGAAAACAGGTACAATTACACCCCAAATCACCTTTAAATCCGAATTTTAGTGTGTTCTTGAGCATATTTTCATAATTTGAATTTTGTTAATTTTTAGTGTAATTAGTGTTAAATTGTTAGTATATTATGCATGTATAACCTAGATTGATGCTTGTTAACATGATTTGAAGCCAAAAACTTCAAAATCTTTAGAATCTAGGGTTTGTGTTCTTGAGCAATTTGGGGCTTTTTGATATAAACAGGTTATGGCCGATTTTTGTCATGAATTATTGCTAAATTGAGTAGTGTAACATGTCTAGGTAGTTAAATGATCCAAACTTTGAGCCTAAACATGATTTTGAGAATTAAAGTGGACTTTTTCAAGTCCAAAATTCATGAACTTGATTTTTGAAAGATAATGCCATTTGAGACTTGTTTATTTGCTAGTAATGATTATTTTGACATGTTATTTGAGTTGAATGCTTATGAACTTGGCGAAAATTTTCATATATGATTATTTGAAAAAGTGTAGATTTGATAAAAATGTGAAAATAAGCTTAAGTTTGATATAAATTGATAATGTCATTGTAATTATTTTAATTGATGATTTTGCTGACACTAATGCATATTTGGATGCACAAAATTTGTGTTTGATGTGTTTTGCAGAATGAAAGGGGTGAATCTTCATCCCAAGCCCGCCATGCTCCTGCTGAGAACTTGGAACAACAGGAGGTAGATAACTACTACAAGCAGGATGTACCTCATCCAGTCATGACCTTTTCAGATATGCACTTGGAACAGTTGCACCCGAACCTGCGATTTGACAGACTTTGGATAGATTATCCAAAATATCAACGGGGTTTGCATACTCTTCATTCCAAGGTTGTTGAGGTACCGAGGGTCATAGAATGGGGACCCTTGGAAGCTGTAGAATTGGCCGGGCCAATTAGGGAATTACTGGTACAGAGGTATGGTAATTCTTCTTTTAATGACTGGATATGTTTATTCACCATACGCAGACCTGTATATAAAGTATGGTGTGAAGAGTTGTTATGTAGTATAGAGTTGAATGATCGGGTAGCTAGTTTGACCGATCGTTCTTTTATTAGATTTTTGTTAGGCGGTTCGATGCGCCACATGTCTTTACTGGACATGGCTCAGGCTTTACGTATATATACGCCTGAGGAATTAGCGTCTGCCGATTGTAGAGGATTGATACTAAACGGTAGGAAAATAGATGAAAATTTTGATACACACGGTGTGTGGAGTCAAATGACAAGCCATCACCGTTTTAAAGGAGGAAACTACTCTTATTTGGATATAGATAGAGCCGAATTAAGAGTAATACATAGATTTTTAGCTAACTCGATTACACAAAGGGGTAAAAACAAAGAAAAGGTAAATGAACAAGATTTGTTTTACCATATGTGTATTCGAGACCCACACAGCGCTGTAAGTATACCATATTGTGTGGGTTATTATTTATCAGCTATGGTTCGAGGGATGCGTCCACATAGCATAATAGGAGGTGGTATTTTTATTACTTTGATTGGTGAATATCTCGGTGTGGATATAAGTCGGGGGGGATTATTAGTAGAAGAGCCAGAACCCCGCGACACTATAGGTTTAAATGTATACCATGGTGCGAAAGTGTTGAAGCGGCGAAATAACGCCGCAGTACGATACAATGGTAGACATCCACAGGTAGAGAGAAACCAGGAACAAGGTAATGTAGGAGGGGGGCAAGAAATACATAGGTTTATAGCTTCTCAGGAATACGAAAATGCTAGACAGAGAGCATTTGAAGATTGGCAAGTTCATCAGAACCAGATCATAGCGCATTGCCAACATATAGGTAGAAACTATATTCCTACACCGAAACCCGTCTTCCCTCCTTGGTCGATAGAGATGCAGCCACCATATCCTACGTATGACCCTGCCGAGGCATTCTATAGCACTTATGGTTATGCGTGGAACCCCTATTGGTACCAATATCATCCTTAGTTTACTTATTTTTATTTTCATTTTGTAATTTGTAATTATTGATATGTTTAATATTTTTTGTTAATATTGTAATCATTTTTATAATTTCTAACTTTTATTCTTAGATTTTAATAATTTTTGAATGTGGGGTAATAAACCAAACTTCAAAAATATGTATATATGTTTGCAGTTTATCTTATGTACACAACAGGGTAAAACAACGCATTTTCAAAGACTGGCATTAAGTTCAGAAAAAGCAAGTAATTTTGACGACAATGATGCAAAATGTATGTGAAATAACAACAAGACGGAATGAAAAAAATGACGTGCACCATTTATCATTCAGCAAACAAACGCCAATATATTTGGAAACTTTGGTAAAAATTTAATCATTTTCACACAAATCACCCTCAATAATTTAAATTGTTACTGATTTCTTGCAAATGAGGGCATTGCAAGATCTTAAGTGTGGGAAGGGATTAAATTCTTCGGATTTTAAAACTTTTACTTTATACACTTGGTTACCATTAAAAATACTAGTAAAGCAGTAGTAGTATTAGAATCTAGTGCTCTCTGATAAAAAAGAACAGCCCTAGTCTTATATACTGACTACCCAATTCTAGTAAAATTTTTCAAAATTTTCAATTAAATGAATTCAAAATCATGTTTATACATATTTATGAACGATAAAACTAGGTTTTAACACCGAAATTATTGTTACCTCGGAAAGGACATAAATTGAGAAACAAACTAAAATGTTAAAATTCATTTAAAATGGAATAGAGGACGATAAAAAGGAAAATAAAAGCCAAGTGTGGGAAAATTTACCAAGTTATTTTAAACATATGTCACATATATTTGTAACAAATAACTGAAAATACTTTTGCTTTGGACTAAACTAAACTGTTTTACCCAATGAAAGAAAAGAAGAGATGGATCTACACGATGAATCAATTCCATCATTAAAAGGAAGTAAAGTCTTCCGAAAAAGACACGCGCTTCTTGATTTAGGTCAAGAAGTTGTCGTCCAGACCAGCTGTAGGTTGACGAAAAATCTAGAAAAGTCATCACTAAAATCAGCAGGAAATCCACGGACCTCAGCATTAAACAGGGTCGCCAAGTGGTCAGATTTATCCTAACCATGAGAAGGATTTATCTCGTACAATGGGGAGGCACCGTGCAAATTAGCTGGATAAGACTAATGAATCAGATCCCCAGAAAGGATAATCTCCTTAAAGATTAAAAATCAGCTTTTAAGACTGATATTACTCAATCCTAGAGATTGACCTTAAAGATTGAGAATTCAAACTCATGGAATTCGATGATATCTAAACTCGAGCTTAAACGAAAAAATATTTTGATCAAAATTATAAACCGATTTGTTTTCTGAAAACCCTATTTTCAATGCGTTCATTACCATTGAACGTAAAATCCTAGGAATTCACCTGGAATTCATTAGGTCACCTGATTTAAATCGGGTGTCAACCGTAAGAACGGTGGTTGCATAACATGGTCAAAGATAGGACCTTGTGCCAGACCGACAAATTATAAGGGTGAGCTTTACTATTGCTCCTACCAAGGATAGTAATTGCGTCCGACACGTTATAGACCATAATCAAAAGCATGTCACGGGACATTGCCTTAAACAGTTGCTTGTTCAACGCTTTCCTTTAAAACCGGACGGTAGTTTGCCGAAAGGTAATATACGGAACAAGTAAACTGGACGTGTTGCTCTCCAAATACAAGGTTAGCAAGTGGGTGACACAAAACCGCAAGTTTTGAGCTAAAATTTTCAAATCTGAAACCCACCAAACCCACAAAAATATTTTGCAAACACCGGTAAAGGGTTATTCCGGAAAATTTATCTAGGGTAAAAACTAGATTTCAAAAGATCAAATGTTTTCATAAAGATCCAATTTCCTTAATGGATCTAAATTTTTATAGTCATGTGGGACTGTAAACCATATCGTTACTACCATTGTTTATACCGCCGTATAGAAATCACTGATGTACAAAGTGTGAAGAATAAAGAAGTGATTCTAGTATTTCAAGACGATATTGCTTGAGGACAAGCAACGCTCAAGTGTGGGAATATTTGATAATGCTAAAAACGAACATATATTTCATAGCATTATTCCTCAAGAAAGACAAGCTTTTAGTTGCAATTGTTCTATTTACAAGTGATATTCGTTTAAATAATAAAAGGTGAAGACAAAAGACAGATTCGACGATTTGAAGACGCAAACGACCAAAAAGCTCAAAAGTACAAAAGACAATCAAAAAGGTTCCAATTATTGATAAGAAACGTCTCAAAATCACAAGAGTACAAGATTCAAAACGCAAAGTACAAGATATTAAATTGTACGCGAGGACGTTCGAAAAACCGGAACCGGGACCAGAGTCAATTCTTAACGCTCGACGCAACGGACTAAAAATTACAAGTTAACTATATATATAAATATAATATAATATATAATTAATTATATTAATTATATATATATTATATATATATATTTAAAACCGTCGGCAGCAGGAAACTCCAAGGGTGTGAAATGAAAATACCTCTCCGCGACTCGCGGAGTTTGAAGGGCTTTTTGCCGCGAGTCGCGGAGCCCCAAAATTCATTTCTGGCTATAAAGCCAACCGAATTCTGATCGAATTTAACATCTTTTTTCTCAATCTCTCTCAATATATACGAGTAATATATATTTATATTTATAATTTATATTTTAATTTTAATTATAATTCTAATAATAAGGGTATGTTAGCGAATGTTGTAAGGGTGTAAGTCGAAATTCTGTCCGTGTAACGCTACGCTATTTTTAATCATTGTAAGTTATGTTCAACCTTTTTATATTAATGTCTCGTAGCTAAGTTATTATTATGCTTGTTTAAAACGAAGTAATCATGATGTTGGGCTAATTACTAAAATTGGGTAATTGGGCTTTGTACCATAATTGGGGTTTGGACAAAAGAACGACACTTGTGGAAACTAGACTATGGGCTATTAATGGGCTTTATATTTGTTTAACTAAATGAAAGTTTGTTAATGTTAATATAAAGATTTACAATTGGGCGTCCCTATAAATTACCATATACACTCGATCGGACACGATGGGCGGGGTATTTATATGTACGAATAATCGTTCATTTAACCGGACACGGGAATGGATTAATAGCCACTAGAATAATTAAAACAGGGGTGAAATTACATTCAAGGGTAATTGGTGTAATTGTTAACAAAGTAGTAAAACCTTGGTTTACACGCAGTCGATAACCTGGTGTATTCATTAAACAAAGTATTAAAACCTTGTTACAATTCGAATCCCCAATTAGTTGGAATATTTATCTTCGGGTATAATAATAATTTGACAAGGACACTTGCAATTTATATTTATGACTGATGGACTGTTATGGACAAAAACCAGACGGACATATTGAATAATCCAGGACAAAGGACAATTAACCCAAGGGCATAAAACTAAAATCAACACGTCAAACATCATGATTACGGAAGTTTAAATAAGCATAATTCTTTTATTTCATATTTAATTTCCTTTATTTTATATTTAATTGCACTTCTAATTATCGCACTTTTATTTATTGTTATTTTATTTAATCGCACTTTTAATTACCGTACTTTTAATTATCGCAATTTTATTTTATCGCATTTTTATTATTCGCAATTTCATTATCGTCATTTACTTTACGCTTTAATTTAAAGTCTTGTATTTATTTTATATTTTACATTAGGTTTTAACTGCGACTAAAGTTTTAAAATCGACAAACCGGTCATTAAACGGTAAAAACCCCCCTTTATAATAATAATATTACCTATATATATATTTGTATTTTTATAAAAGTAAACTAATATAGCGTTGAGCTTTGTTTAAAGATTTCCCTGTGGAACGAACCGGACTTACTAAAAACTACACTACTGTACGATTAGGTACACTGCCTATAAGTGTTGTAGCAAGGTTTAAGTATATCCATTCTATAAATAAATAAATATCTTGTGTAAAATTGTATCGTATTTAATAGTATTTTCTGCTAAAATTTAATAGTATTTTATACCCCTCTGCTTTGACATCAAAACTATATCCAAAAATTATGGTTAAACTCAAAGTGGAAGTATGTTTTCTAAAATGGTCATCTAGACGTCGTTCTTTCGACTGAAATGACTACCTTTACAAAAACGACTTGTAACTTATTTTTCCGACTATAAATCTATACTTTTCTATTTAGATTCATAAAATAGAGTTCAATATGAAACCATAGCAATTTGATTCACTCAAAACGGATTTAAAATGAAGAAGTTATGGGTAAAACAAGATTGGATAATTTTTCTCATTTTAGCTACGTGAAAATTGGTAACAAATCTATTCCAACCATAACTTAATCAACTTGTATTGTATATTATGTAATCTTGAGATACCATAGACACGTATACAATGTTTCGACCTATCATGTCGACACATCTATATATATTTCGGAACAACCATAGACACTCTATATGTGAATGTTGGAGTTAGCTATACAGGGTTGAGGTTGATTCCAAAATATATATAGTTTGAGTTGTGATCAATACTGAGATACGTATACACTGAGTCGTGGATTGATTCAAGATAATATTTATCGATTTATTTCTGTACATCTAACTTTGGACAACTAGTTGTAGGTTACTAACGAGAACAGCTGACTTAATAAACTTAAAACATCAAAATATATTAAAAGTGTTGTAAATATATTTTAAACATACTTTGATATATATGTATATATTGTTATAGGTTCGTGAATCAACCAGTGGCCAAGTCTTACTTTCCGACGAAGTAAAAATCTGTGAAAGTGAGTTATAGTCCCACTTTTAAAATCTAATATTTTTGGGATGAGAATACATGCAGGTTTTATAAATGATTTACAAAATAGACACAAGTGCGTGAAACTACATTCTATGGTTGAATTATCGAAATTGAATATGCCCCTTTTTATTAAGTCTGGTAATCTAAGAATTAGGGAACAGACACCCTAATTGACGCGAATCCTAAAGATAGATCTATTGGGCCTAACAAACCCCATCCAAAGTACCGGATGCTTTAGTACTTCGAAATTTATATCATATCCGAAGGGTGTCCCGGAATGATGGGGATATTCTTATATATATTCATCTTGTTAATGTCGGTTACCAGGTGTTCACCATATGAATGATTTTTATCTCTATGTATGGGATGTGTATTGAAATATGAAATCTTGTGGTCTATTGTTACGATTTGATATATATAGGTTAAACCTATAACTCACCAACATTTTTGTTGACGTTTAAAGCATGTTTATTCTCAGGTGAATACTAAGAGCTTCCGCTGTTGCATACTAAAATAAGGACAAGATTTGGAGTCCATGTTTGTATGATATTGTGTAAAAACTGCATTCAAGAAACTGATTTCGATGTAACATATTTGTATTGTAAACCATTATGTAATGGTCGTGTGTAAACATGATATTTTAGATTATCATTATTTGATAATCTACGTAAAGCTTTTTAAACCTTTATTTATGAAATAAAGGTTATGGTTTGTTTTAAAAATGAATGCAGTCTTTGAAAAACGTCTCATATAGAGGTCAAAACCTCGCAACGAAATCAATTAATATGGAACGTTTTTAATCAATAAGAACGGGACATTTCAACCTTAATTATGGTACAAAATCTAATAACCCAATCTTAATTTTTAGTCCAACATCACGATTACTTTGGCTTAAATAAGCATAATAATAACTTAGTTACGAGACATTAATTTAAAAAGGAAGAACATAGCTTACAGTGATTATTTATCGCGTAGCGTTACCCGAACAGAGTTCCGACTAAAAACCCGTAAAACATTTCTTACAATAACCCAATTATTATTAAACTTAAATTAAAATTAAAATTATAAATATATATATATATATATATATATATATATATATATATATATATATATATATATATATATATATATATATATATATATATATATATATATATATATATATTTATGTTACAGATGAAGAGAAGAGAAAAAGATGTGTTTAATTTTGGCCAGAAAATGTGAGTTTTATAGAATGTGGCCTGCTACAGTAACTCATGCGGTCGCATGAGTTTTGTGCCTTCTGGCCATGCGATCGCATGGCTGTCATTTCCTGGTCACATACTTTTTGGCTCCTAGCTTGTCGACATATTTATTTAATATATATAATATATATAAATTTATATAATTATATATATATTATATTATATTCATGTGCATAGTTGATTTGTAATTTTAGCTCCATTGCGTCGCGCGTTGATAGTTGGCTCAGGTCCCGGTTCCGGATTTTCGAACGTCCTTGCGTACTATTTAATATCTTGTACTTTGCATTTTGCGGCTTGTACTCTTATCATTTTTGGACGTTTCTCATCAATAAATTGAACCTTTTGGATTATATCTTGTTCATTTGAGCTTTTTAGTCATTTGCGTCTTCAAATCGTCGTTTTCTTCTTTTGTCTTCGCACTTATTTATTTAAACGAATATTACATAAAAATAGAACAATTGCAACTAAAAGCTTTACATATTGGAAGGATATTGATACTAAATATATGTTCATTTAGAGCACTATCAAATATCCCCACACTTGAACGTTGCTTGTCCTCAAGCAATACAGAACTTATAAAATCACACTTCACTCGAATCACTTTTTTCATTCTCACACTTTATACATTAGTGATTTTGATACGGTGGTATAAACAATGATAGTAACGATGTGGTTTACAGTCCCACATGACTATGAAAATTTAGATCCTTTAAGGAAATTGGATCTTTATGAAAATATTTGATCTTTTAAAAATTCATTCTAGCTTTTACCCTAGATAAGTTTTGTGACGCCCCGTACAAAATCATCTTGTACGGTACATCAACAACAGGATCATTACAAGGTCAAACACTATATGCTGTTTGAAAACCAATTTTGCATTCATGAACAGATAACGTTTTACAAAAGATGAATAGGAAACATTAACATGAGTACATGATACTAAGGTCATTACAAAGCTATTGTTTTGAAAATAACATAAGTTGGGAATGCAAAGTAAAAGTTTCATGCTTGAGACATCTCTAAGTAATGCAGCGGAAGTCTAACACAGCAAGTCTGTAACAGCAAGTCTATACACTGAGACTAGAACAGCAAGGCTAACAGCAGAAGCAACAACGTCTAAACACCTGAGAAATACATGCTTAAAAAGTCAACACGAATGTTGGTGAGCTATAGCTTGTTTGTATTCAGTAATGTAATGTAGGCCACGAGATTTCAGTGCTTCAAACAAGCGTTTCAAATCAGTAATTCAAATCAGTATGATAAAGTATATGTATAACCGTGGGCACTCGGTAACTAACTTAACGTTTATACCCCCTGAAAGTACACTTGGCAAGTGCGTATTTCTACGAAGTATTAAACACTCGTTAAATGCTAGCGCGACTAGCCCGAGTGGGGATGTCAAACCCTATGGATCCATATCTAAGATTCGCGTTCATGGTTCAAAAACCAATGATTAAATGTTACCGAGCTAAAGGGAATGTTTATGCCGTTGTATAACCCACACATATATAAGTTTAAGTACTCGTGCCTAGTATGTAAAACATAAAATCCGCATGTATTCTCAGTTCCCAAAATAAGTTAAAGTAAAAAGGGAATGCTATAACTCACAGTGATAAAAGCGGTAAAGTCGGTAATGAAAGTACGCAAGTAGTAAGTCGGTCCGAAAGGTCGTCAACAAGCAATACTAGAAAGGGAAGAAAGAAAGAACAAGTGTGTGTGAAAACCAAATGAGCAAGTGATTTGAATGAGAGGTAAATGGCTAGTATTTATAAGCAAGGAATTTGACAAGGATTGATGACATGGACAAGGGCTAGTATTTATAAGCAAGGAATTTGACAAGGATTGATGACATGGACAAGGGCTAGTATTTATAAGAAAGGAATTTGACAAGGATTGATGACATGGACAGGGGCTAATTAATTGGGTCACTAGCTAGAGTAGGGTGGGCTTGAGCCCAACAAGGTAGAAAGTCTAACAAGACTAACTATTGTGCATAATTAAATTACTACGCGTAATTAAGCATCCAAAAACCCAGGTAATTATTATTATAAAATAATAATTAATATTTCGCAGTCATAATATTCCGATTACGACAAAAGTTAAACGTGCGCGCAGTTCGCGGTTTATTCGAAACGTCAAATAACACTAACGGTTATAAAGGCTTCCAAAGATCAAGTTATGTATCCTACGTACTCTAAGGCACGTTTTAACATATAAATGGAAGTAAACCACGTAAATCAAGTTTCCAGAGTATAAAGTAACACAGTACGCACAAATACGCAGTTTCGCAAAAATACATGGCACAAAAGCAAGTCGAAAAAGCCAGGTCGTTACATTACCCACCTGTTAATGGAAATTTCGTCCCGAAATTTGAGGAGTGACACACAAAAAATGGTACCGTATTTAAATAAGAAGTAGCGTATCAAAGTTCTGAAAGATTCGTGGGCTAAAAAGTGAGCTATTTACCTTGAAAGGTACTCGGGCGTATAAAAGTAAGAATAGGTATATGCTATTAATTAAGTCTTTTAGGAGATCAACAAATTGATTTCGTTTCTGGTTAACATGAGTATGTTGTCTGAATATATCCACAAAAGGAAAAATGATGTTTTTAGCCTTACAGGCATCTTTAGTAAACTGGATGCATGAAATACATCATGAATGTTACTAAACTCATCTAAAACATTGAGCGCTTATGTCGCAATACAAAGCTGACAGGTAGGATGGAAAACATGGTGATCATAACCATGCGATTTGATGTCTGGATAGTGTTAGCCACGGATTTTACTAACCCCTTGATTTCGGAAAGAGACCATAGGCATAAAGAACTCGATATTTATGAACGTTTCATTTGACTATATGAATTAAAACTTTTGCTGAGAGTGAATAATCGGACTTATATGCAATGCAAGCCATAATTATCTATAGTGCCTTCAGGACGGTCTGAACGAACAATGAAGGATATCACCCAGTTTACCATACTGCAGGTGAACTTATCCTTAGATGGAATGAAAGAACAGTTCCATAATGTAACTTTATCCTTTCAGTTACATGTTGAAGTTAGGGTTAACATTAACTAGAACAACATATAGTTGCAACCAACGAAGAAAGGAATGTGTAGAGTAACCATATCCGTATTACAGATGTTTTAAGCAGTCCCTTCCAAGAGGATAACAAGGTTCATAGATTCCTAAAGTATGTTACTTTACATTTCCGAAAGAGAATCGCACGAAAGGTGTGATCTTTGAACCAGGGTGAACTCTTCGAGCGGTTTGTTCTGAATTTATCCTTATACTTAAGGAGATGCGCGGACAAGAAGATACGTGGACCCTTGGTCGTAAAGAACGATTTACTCTAAGTGAAAAGAATCTCAAAACGATTCCTTGTACCTCAACCTACTAATTCATAGAGATGATTTTTACGAGGATGTTGCGATTAGCCGTGAAATATTGAGAATAGAAACCCACCTAGTGCCCTTCCTACAATGGGGTGACCATTGAGTGTACCTCAGAAAACTGATTTATCGGCCCGCAATTTTGCCATGTTTAACCTTAAAAGGAACATTTTTCGAGTACAAAGACTTCCTAACAAATTTTTTTTTTTATAAATCTGCCACCCAAAGTGGCTCAAGCGTTTTTAACAAGGATTTTAATAGTAAGCTTCATCCCTAACGTAGGGAGAGAAGAAGTGTGATCCCTACATGGTGTAGTCTAATACGGAAACTTTTAATAAAATTAACCGAGGAAGTTTTGAAAAACCTTTAAACGTTTGATGCGACAACATAAATGGAACGAAGTTCTTGGTAAATTTAGAAGTATGTATAACGAGTACCATTTGCACAAAATTATTTGACTTAAAACAACTCAATAAAGGAGCGATTTTTAATCATCTTGAAGGTATAACTTAGTATGTACTAACCCAAAATAAGTAAGGGTAAATTTATAAATATATGATTTTATAAATCGCGTAAGTGATAGAAAAGTTTTTAGTACTTTCATTTGTCCATAAATTTCGTGAGGACCGCACAAATAAGCAACGTGTAAATCAACGTGTAAAAATTTTGATAAACATAGTTTTTCGTATTTCAGAGGTTACGAGTTGAAAAAGGTCGAGTGAAAAATCTTTGAATCATCGGTTGACATGTTACTAGGTAATGAAAACTAATGAATTAAATGTAGTTTTGATGATTATCCGAACTTAAGTCTTTGGCCCAAAAATGTTTACGTCCGAAGCCGTTGCTAAAAAGTGAGGTATGAAGGATAGATCATGAGGATGAGAAGTTAATCGCTTCTTGACTTTGCAGAATGCCACACAGGTTATGGCTAATATTAAAGTCGGAATACTAATAATGTTAATATCGCTAGATGAGAATTTCCTTGGAATAGGTCAGGACTTTGAGTTATGTAAGATAGAGCATCGCTCCGACAGATGTGAAGAATAAGATCCCTGGGGTAATGCAGTAATTTTGAATGGTTTAAGTGTTTGTGGATGCCCGAAGGCTCTGCATGACGTGGTAGTAAGTGCCTTCATCACATACACACACATGAATCTCTTAGTTTCGACAGTTGTCTATTTTCATGATGACTTGGATACGAATAAGCAACGAAAAATTTTATATTGACAAGCAACGAAAATTTTATAGAATTCATTTAAGGTGACGATGTAAGAAAAGAAATTAAGTTCTTAGCAAACTAGGGTTATGTACAACACGTACCATTCAAGGTAAAATATCCTTTGAATAAAATATTTGATTTGTAAAAGTGAAAGTAAAATTTCATATGTATTTGTCAAAAAGAAGTAATTATTTACTTTATTTTATATAACGTATACGATTTCAAAAATTTGTACGAATGGCAAATAAAATAGATTTATTTTTATTAAGTTTTGAGAGGATCGCACAGTAAAATAGTGTAAGTAAAATTTTGGCAAACAAAATTTTCATATTTCGGAGGTTACAAGTTGAAAAAAGATTGATGAGAATCGAGTAAAAGACTTTTGAAAATCTCGGGTGATATTTGAGCAAAAATGTTACGAGGTAATGAAAACTGTTGAATTTTAATGTGGTTGATGACTATTAGTAGGGCATAAGTCCTTCGACCAAAAATGCTTAAGTATAAAGTTGTTGCTTATAAGTGAGAAACGAAAGGGAGAGTATGAGGACGGGGATTAACTACCCATTGATTTTGGAAATTCCGAACTGGTATGACTAATATCGAAGTAAGAAGGGTAATGGTGTGATTATCATTGATTAAGAATTCTCTCAGAATAAGTTAGGATTCAGTGTCGCATAAGAATGAGTATCAAATACGATTCTTGGGTAGTATAATATTTGAATTGCTGAAGTGACGGGATACAATTTCCTTTATGTATCGTTGTCCATTGTATCAGTTTCTTTCATGGCTAGAAAGTGAGCAGATTTGGTGAGGCGATCAACGATAACCCCGATAGTGTCATAACTGCCGACTGTTTTCGGTAGTTTCAGAATGAAATCCATCGTCATCCCTTCCCATTTCCATTGTGGGATCTCGGGTTGTTGAAGTAATCCAGATGGCTTTTGGCTCACCATTCTCGCGAGGTATACGAATAATCTTCTTACTATAAATAACTTTCGCTTTCGTCCTTGAAAGTAAGTCCGTTCCAACTATTTCCTCAAAGCTTTCTAACTCGATGAGTATTAGGTTAATTTTAAGGTCCATTCCAACCAAATCTTATTATACTGCCGTGAAAATTTTTATCAACCTTCTCAAATAACATCTGCTTGTGCGCAGGTAACTAATCCTTTCCAACTACTACTATAAAACTTCCAAGTTTTGTTGGCATGAGGTCATCTCCAAATGACCCACCTGTTAATTTTTAAGGTACTATCTTAAATTACTCCTCTATCTCTGCCAACTTACCATTAGCTTGTCCTATAGAATACTTAACTCTCATGATTGTTAATGGCTTATTAGTCATCACACTAGGATTCTTAGATATAAGGTTTCTATCACTCTAGTATTAAACAATTCCGAGACGATAAATCGTTGTGAAGAAACGTACCCTAACTAAAATCAGGATCCATGCGAGTCTCCATAGCTGAGATAACGATTGCTCTATCGTATGTGAGTCCAAAGTTTTTTTTTTCCTATTTGAGAACTTTTTCCTTAAGTATCCAGGGTGTCTATATCTATAACAAATTTTTGGGTTATCAATTCTGCAGTCCAGGCCCTTCTCGTACAGTATCTAGACTAAGTGGTTATTCCTGCCTTTATCAGACCATAATGCGTATACTCAAGTGGTTCCTACCAAAATTTCCTTTGAATCGCTTCATATTCCTTATGTAGTAACATTGGGACTTCTGCATTATTCACTTCAATATAATTACGCTGGCCTGGCGTCATTATATTGTACTAAATCGTACGTTCATTCCAATATCACTCCATATGGTCAATGTAACGTGATCACTTTCAGTTCTACTCAATTTCATCCAACGGTGCTTTATCTATGCTATCTCAAAACAAAATCTACATAATTAATCTCACGGTTTCTCGGTGTGGGTGCGTAAGTTCTGTAGGTCATGCACCAATGCCTAAATGTCCTGAAATTTCTTCAAAATGTTTAGGTTCAGGTAACATCGTTAGGTTCCTTTCTAGAAATTCAATCTGGGTCTCGCGTCGAGTTGTATGTGTAGCAAGTAGTAGTACGATATGTCTTGAGGCAACTCCCAAGTCTTTGGGTATGGTTGAGCATCAGTAGAAGGCACTCTGACCTTGTGAAAGGAGATGTCCTCCCGACTTCCCCAATGCCTAAGAGTGTTAGGGTACTAAATTCAGAAATGTCGTCAGATCGTCGAGCAGTGGTGAAGAACGAAAGAGATAAGTGACGGTCATGAAAGCGTACGAGATACGAGCCATCTTGCAGGAACTGAACAACCTTCGAATGTTCACACGTCGTACGTGGCTATTTAGAGTGAGCTCGGGGTGCGGTTACTCCGACAAATCCTCCAATATCTCCTCTTCCGAGGATCGACTTTAGTGGGCATGTAATCCGAGGCGTACTCCTCCTAGATTGCGTGAAGAATTGTTTCGATCCCTGGAACGGTGGAACAGTAGTAACAGGTGGATTACAATACTAATCCTTAGGGTTAGACGTGTGGAAAATGGGTTCAGAAGAACATCTGAACTAGGAAAGGTAAGTTTTTCCAAGTCGGTGCAGCGAATAGCAGGCATGAAGCAAACACGTAATCAGGCACTACAGCAACCTAGCTCGTTTACAGCAGTATATAGCATGGCAATATTAACAGTACTAAACAGAAGTAACATGCAATCGAAAGCAGATAGTAGCATGCAGTAGCTAGAATAAGCAAAAGCATGCAGCGAGTTTACATAGCAGTAAAAGGAAACGGTAGCATGCAGCAAGTTCATACGGTAGTAAAAGTAAGCAGTGGCATGCAGTAGTATTAAGCAGTAACATGTAGTAATATAACACAGTAGCATGCAGCAGGTTCCGCAGAAACAAGTAAACTAGCAAGTTGTAGATTAGTCCTATTAGTGAATCCTACTTGGGTCGGATCTAGACTCACTAATGCAACCTAATTCCCTACAACCAATGCTCTGATACCAACTGTGACGCCCCGTACAAAATCATCTTGTATGGTACATCAACAACAGGATCATTACAAGGTCAAACACTATATGCTGTTTGAAAACCAGTTTTGCATTCATGAACAGATAACGTTTTACAAAAGATGAATAGGAAACATTAACATGAGTACATGATACTAAGGTCATTACAAAGCTATTGTTTTGAAAATAACATAAGTTGGGAATGCAAAGTAAAAGTTTCATGCTTGAGACATCTCTAAGTAATGCAGCGGAATTCTAACACAGCAAGTCTGTAACAGCAAGTCTATACACTGAGACTAGAACAGCAAGGCTAACAGCAGAAGCAACAACGTCTAAACACCTGAGAAATACATGCTTAAAAAGTCAACACGAATGTTGGTGAGCTATAGTTTGTTTGTATTCAGTAATGTAATGTAGGCCACGAGATTTCAGTGCTTCAAACAAGCGTTTCAAATCAGTAATTCAAATCAGTATGATAAAGTATATGTATAACCGTGGGCACTCGGTAACTAACTTAACGTTTATACCCCCTGAAAGTACACTTGGCAAGTGCGTATGTCTACGAAGTATTAAACACTCGTTAAATGCTAGCGCGACTAGCCCGAGTGGGGATGTCAAACCCTATGGATCCATATCTAAGATTCGCGTTCATGGTTCAAAAACCAATGATTAAACGTTACCGAGCTAAATGGAATGTTTATGCCGTTGTATAACCCACACATATATAAGTTTAAGTACTCGTGCCTAGTATGTAAAACATAAAATTCGCATGTATTCTCAGTTCCCAAAATAAGTTAAAGTAAAAAGGGAATGCTATAACTCACAGCGATAAAAGCGGTAAAGTCGGTAATGAAAGTACGCAAGTAGTAAGTCGGTCCGAAAGGTCGTCAACAAGCAATACTAGAAAGGGAAGAAAGAAAGAACAAGTGTGTGTGAAAACCAAATGAGCAAGTGATTTGAATGAGAGGTAAATGGCTAGTATTTATAAGCAAGGAATTTGACAAGGATTGATGACATGGACAAGGGCTAGTATTTATAAGCAAGGAATTTGACAAGGATTGATGACATGGACAAGGGCTAGTATTTATAAGCAAGGAATTTGACAAGGATTGATGACATGGATAGGGGTAATTAATTGGGTCACTAGCTAGAGTAGGGTGGGCTTGAGCCCAACAAGGTAGAAAGTCTAACAAGACTAACTATTGTGCATAATTAAATTACTACGCGTAATTAAGCATCCAAAAACCCAGGTAATTATTATTATAAAATAATAATTAATATTTCGCAGTCATAATATTCCGATTACGACAAAAGTTAAACGTGCGCGCAGTTCGCGGTTTATTCGAAACGTCAAATAACACTAACGGTTATAAAGGCTTCCAAAGATCAAGTTATGTATCCTACGTACTCTAAGGCACGTTTTAACATATAAATGGAAGTAAACCACGTAAATCAAGTTTCCAGAGTATAAAGTAACACAGTACGCACAAATACACAGTTTCGCAAAAATACATGGCACAAAAGCAAGTCGAAAAAGCCGGGTCGTTACAAGTTTTCCGGAATAACCCTTCACCGGTGTTTGCAAAATATTTTTGTGGGTTTTGTGGGTTTCAGTTTTTAAAATTTTAGTTCAAAACTTACAGTTTTGTGTCACCTAATTGCTAACATTGTATTAGGAAAGCAACACGTCCAGTATACTTGTTCCGTATATTACCTTTCGGTAAACTACCGTCCGGTTGTAAAGGAAAGCGTTGAACAAGCAACTGTTAAGGCAATGTCCCGTGACATGCTTTTTATTATGGTATATATCGTGTCGGATGCAATTACTATCCTTTGTAGGAGCAATAGTAAAGATCACCCTATAGTTTTTCAGTCTGGCACAAGGTCCTGTCTTCGACCATGCTATGCAACCACTGTTCTTACGGTTGACACCCGATTTGGTTCAGGTGACCTAATGAATTCCAGGTGAATTCCTAGGATTTTACGTTCAATGGTAATGAACGCATTGAAAATGGGTTTTCAGAAAACAAATCGGTTTGTAATTTGATCAAAATATTTTCTTGTTCAAGCTCGAGTTTAGATATCATCGAATTCCATGAGTTTGTAATTCTCAATCTTTAAGGTCAATCTCAAGGATTGAGTAATATCAGTCTTAAAAGCTGATTTTTAATCTTTAAGGAGATTATCCTTTCTAGGGTCTATTCATTAGTCTTATCAAGCTAATTTGCACGGTGCCCTCCCCATATTACGAGACAGATCCTCTCATGGTTAGGATAAGTCTGACCACATGGCGACCCTGTTTGATGCCGAGGTCCGTGGATTTCCTGCTGATTTTAGAGATGACTTTTCTAGATTTTTCGTCAACCTACAGCTGGTCTGGATGACAACTTCCTGACCTAAATCAAGAAGCGCGTGTCTTTTTCGGAAGACTTTACTTCCTTTTAATGATGGAATTGATTCATCGTGCAGATCCATCTTTCTTTCAAATATATTACAGTAAATCGGGTAAAACTGATTATTATCATCCGAAACAAAAGTACCTGTAATAATCTTGTACAAACATATGTGATATGTGTTTTAAATAACTTGGTAAATTCTTCCCACACTTAGCTTTTATTTATTTTTTTCTTTGCCTTTTTATTCTCCTCTATTCCATTTTAAATGAATTCTAGCGTTTTGGGTTGTTTCTCCATTTATGTTCTCTCTGAGGTAACAATAATTTCGGCATTAATACCTAGTTTTATCGTTCATAAATATGTATAAACATGATTTTGAATTTATTTAGTTGAAAATTTTTCAAATTATCACAAAATTTGGCAATTAAACTAAGTGTAAACCCGAGAGAATTTATAACCCTTTCCCACACTTGAGATCTTGCGATGCCCTCATTTGCAAGAAATTAGTAAAAATTTAAATTCATGAGGGTGATTAGTGTAGAAAATTGATTAAAAATACCGAGTTTGCAGACATATTATTTTATATCACATTTGATATTTTGCGTCTTGTCGTCCAAATTAGTATCTTTTGCTGAACTTAATGTCAGTCTTTGAAAATGCGCTGTTTTACCCTGTTTTGTACATAAGATAAACTACAAACATATATATAATATATAAATATATATATTTTTTTATAAAAACCTTTATTTATTAAAACAATTTAAATGAATAATTTTTTAAAATTTTGTTTCCTTTTACTTTAGGTAGTTTCGGTATGTTTACCTAGTCCGTCCCTCGACAAAATTTAAAATTTGTCGTTTTTAAAGCGATTGTTTTAAAAGCAAAGATTTGTGGGTTTTTTAATTTTTTTGGTATACTTTAGATCAATAAAATTAAAAAGAATGATAACAAAATTTTTCGCCCCGCCCTCGGGTAAAGCAATTTCGGTTCCATGACCTAGTCTTCAACTTACGATGAATTTTAGAAATCATTTTTTTAAACTTAATGAAATAAAGTAAATTTTGTTTTTAAATTCACACAAAACTTAAATTAAAAAATGCATATTATTTTCATACAAAACCTACAAAAAAAATTTAGAATGGGGGGAGAAAACTAGTTCTTTAGTGTCTGCTAGCGGAAAAGACCAATCAGATTCCATTCTCGGAACTACACGAGAACAGAACAACTAACCCTAGACAGCATTATTTCTTAGAACATTTGAATCTCCCCACACTCAGGTAGCCGTGGTGTCGAAATTGTGATTAACTTCATTGTCAATTTCTCTTGGACCATAATCAACTTGCATATCTATGACTTTTGCTTTAAGCCATTGGTTGAATTCCTGTGTAATATCCACAAATTCAACTAGTTTTGCCTTTTCTTTAGGCGATAGATTGGATACTAACCGGCTACATAACTTAAAGTTCCCCTTGGTTCTAGCATCATGAATACGTTTAATAAGTTTCTTCATTGAACTGTTGATAACGGGGTCATTTAATTTCGTATCAACAACGGGGTTCTTTGTTATCAGGTCATCATTATGTTTTGCTTCATCTTCCCCACACTTAAGCGTTTTATTATTGTTAAGCACTATCGTTGGAGTCGGTAAAACAATATGGTTTTTACCAATCGTTTTTGGTCCAACGGTTTTGGTTGGTGGAGATTTAGACTTTCGACTCACAAAGGTGATCAATTTTTCACCATCACTAAGTGTCATTCTACCCTCTCTTACATTAATGAACACCTCGGTGGACGCTAAGAATGGTCGTCCTAAAATTAGAGGAACGTTTGATTCCTCTTCTATGTTAATGACAATAAATTCGACTAAAAAGGTTAAATTACCCACTTGAACGGGTAGGTTGTCAGCAATTCCAACTGGGTGCCTAATGGTTTGATCAAAGAGTCGGACACTCATCTCTGTTGGACTTAACTCACCTACTCCTAATCTCTTAAATAATGAAAGAGGCATAACACTCACACTCGCACCTAAATCTGCTAGTGCATCATACATGACACAATCACTAAGTAGACAAAGAACAATAAATTCACCTGGATCACCCACCCTGGGTGGAGGTTTTGGTGGAACTGTCTTTACCAGGTTTATCTTTACGGTTTTTGTTTCTTATACTTTCTTATTCTTCTTCTTCTTTCCAGAGGTATTACAAACTTTATTACCTATTACTTGCTCATACTCAACTCCTTTTCTTGGAAATGGGATGGGTAGTCTGTATGGTGCCACCACTGGCTTTACATACTCGGGTGGTGGTGGTGGTGTAACTTCTTCATTGTTACTTACATCTAAAACCTTCCCATCTTCTGATGATGGTTTTTCAGAATTTGTTGAAACCATATTAACATTCTCATTCCGAGAATTTACTTTAGTATTACTCGGTAGCTTTCCTTGTTCCCTCTCACTCATCATGTTAGCAAGAGTACCTACGTGTTTTTCTAGATTCAAAATGGAAGCTTGTTGAGTTCTTAGTGAATGATCAAACCTCTCATTTGTTTGGGTTTGAGATGTTATAAATTGTGTTTGAGATTCCATTAGCTTTGCCATCATTTCTTTCAGATTTGGCTTTTTCTCTTCAGTTTGTTGTGGTGGTTTATACAAGCTAGGTCTTTGTTGATTGAAAGTGTTGTTTTGAGTTGGTTAGTTATTCGGACCTTGTTGGTTGTACGAGTTATTGTTAGGTCCATTTGAATTGTAAAGAATGTTTTGATTTCGATTGAAGTTTGGCCTTGGAGGTTGATAATTATTTTGATAATTATTTCCCGGCCTTTGGTTCATGTAGGAAACATTCTCACGTTGTTCCATCGTTTGCTAAATGTGATAATCTATAAGTGAGTTTCACCGCATTGCTCACAACTGATTCATATTGCATGAATATCGTTATTCATCTTTTCCATTCGTCTCTCGAAAGCATCTATTTTTGCGGAAACGGAATCAAAGTCATGGCTAGAATCGGCTCTAGCCGCTTTAAATGATCAAAAAATATCTTTTTCTTGGTGTCACTCATGTGAGTGGGATGCTGTGTTATCAATGATTTTGTGAGCTTCGGTTGCGGTTTTCTTCATAATGGAACCACCAGCTGCTATATCGATGTCTTTGCGTGTAGTAAAGTCGCATCCTTGGTAGAATATTTGTACTATTTGATAAGTGTCTAAACCATGTTGCGAACATCCTCTCAACAACTTTCCAAATCTTGTCCACGCCTCATATAGATTTTCATTTGGCTTTTGCGTGAACGTAACTATTTCTCCTTGAAGTCTCACGGCTTTAGATGCCGGAAAGAATTGTTTAAGAAATTTTTCAACTAACACATCCCATGTATCAATCGCCCCTTCAGGTAACGATTCTAACCAATCTTTGGCTTCTCCCTTTAAAGTCCAGGAAAATAACATGAGATAGATCTGTTCATCCTCAACTTCTCCAATTTTGAATAGAGTACAAATCCTATTAAAGGTTCGAAGATGTTCGTTTGGATCTTCTTTTGGCGTACCACTATATTGGCATTGATTAGTTACCATGTGTAGGATTTATCCTTTGATTTCATAATCTGTCGCATTAATGTCTGGTTTAATAATGGCATGTCCTTGGCCCGTGCGTGTAGCTCTCATTCGGTCTTCCATACTTAGAGGTTCCGTTACTTCCATAATTGAATTTGTTGAATACGAATGACTAGAGGATTCTGATTTAACGGTTTCTTCCTCGACAATCTCTGGATGAGTAATTTGTAGTTCCGGAGGAATGATTATTGGTTCAGGATCTCTGAATTGTCCCTGAATATCCTCTGGATTCTCAATTGTGAGGTCGGGTTCAAAAAATGGATTATCGGAAATTTGAATTGGAGTACTTGGTCGACTAGATGACGATTCTAAAGAAAAATCAACAGCGACAATATTGGCTAGATGTCTTGATCTGGTTACAGGTGGTGAACGTATGAAAGGTGGTGAACGTTTTGCTCGGTGCATTCACTGAATATACTATTAGTTTTAAAAGATAAAAATTATATAAGCTATCAAATTAATAGACTTTTCTGATTTTGCCCACGTTTCGAATAGCCAATAGATGCAGCAGGTAGACAGGACCCTTTAAATCGGAAGCCCACAACTCGCCACTAACAAATCCAACTATTACTACGAACCAGAAAATTTTGGATGTCTATCAATTTAACCGCTTAAAATAATTTTTTGTTTTGAAATTTTAGAGAAGAAATAGAAAATTCTATGTACTAAAAACTAGAGCGTCGAGAAATAAGAAAGAAAAAGAGCGCGTCGAAAAACGTCGAAAAATAAAAGATCGAAAAATAAAAATAAGAAAGTAAAGCGTCGAAACTTAAAAGTCTAAAAACTAAATATTAAAACTTGCGTCTAAAGGTATTAAAGCTTAAAAGGAATTCTATATCCAAAACAGCAATAACTTGAAAAGGCACTAAAATCTATTAAATAGTTAAGCGATAAGCGACATCGTAAAATTCTAAAGCACCTAAATCTTAGTCTAAAGAAAAAGTACTTAAGGGATTTTACGGCAAAGCCTAGAAATCTAGAAATAAAAATAACTACGGCAAAAACTAAATTACGAACGAAAAATATACAATTACGCTTTAACTAATAAAAAATACAAAATATAAAATAAGTTTAAAGTTATAAAAATATAATTTTATAAAAATATAATTTTTATATTATTTATTTTATAAAAGTATCAATTTATAATTAATAACACTAATTTAAATATTACAAATTAAATATTAAAACTAGAATTAAAAATTAATTAAATAAGTAAAACCATAATTAATAATTAATTAATAATAATAATTAATAAAACCTAACCCTAATCCGTACGGCTAAGGTATTCAGAGTTGTCTTTTCACCTCATGCGACCGCATGAGGTTTCTTTGGTCTGACCATGCGACCGCATGGACTCGAATACCAGGCCGAAGGTTTTGGGCTGCAACAGTGATCGGCCCGTTTCAGTTTTAAATTTTTTTTACGTTTTACTTACTTTTTTCTGTTTTTAATTTTTGTAGAAAATATTTATAGAATATTTATATAAAATATAATAAACTTATATTTTAAAATCTTAAAAATAAAAGTACTTTTTAATTTAATATATAAAGTCTTAAAAATATATATTTTTTTATTATATATATATATATATTTTTTTTTATATATAACAATTGTTATAAATACAAAATATTTTTACGAAATACGAAATAATATATTTTTACAAAAATATAGTTTACAAAAATATAGCGTTTTGCTTCGGCGTCCCCGGCAGCGGCGCCAAAAACTTGATATTAAAGCAGAGGGGTACGAAATAGTTATATTTTTATTACGAAATACGATACAAATTACACAAGTTTTATTTATTTATTTAGATTGGGATATACCTAAACCTTGCTACAACACTTATAGGCAGTGTACCTAATCGTAGAGTAGTGTAGTTTTTAGTAAGTCCGGTTCGTTCCATAGGGAGCTAGCTGAGTTTAACGCTATATTTTTTACAACTATATTTATATAAAATATATATAATTATATATAGTAATATTATTATTATAAAAGGGGGGTTTTACAGTTTAGTGACCGGTTTGTCGATTTTAAATAAAGCATAAAGATAAATGACGATAATATAAATGACAGAATTTAAATTGCGATAAAGTAAATTGCAGTAATTAAAATGACAATAAATAAAGGTACGATGAAATATGAAATAAAAGTATTATGCTTATTTAAACTTCCGTAATCATGATGTTTGACATTTTGATTTTAATTAATTGTTACCGGGTTAATTGTCCTTTGTCCTGGATTATTTGATACCTATTTGGTTTTTGTCCATGTAATGACCCGGAAAATTTCGACTAATTTAAACCAATTCTCTACAGTGATTTAATATTTTATAAACCGGTATATATATATATATATATATATATATATATATATATATTTATTAAGATGTACAAGTAAAACACTAATTGCTACCGTAAAAACGACTTTGCTACAGTAAACACTATTTGCTACAGTAAACACTATTTGCTACAGTAAAAACTATTTGATGTCGATGAACTAGCAAACAAAAACGGATAAAGCGGTCATGCGATCGCATGGCAAAAACACTGAAAACTCATGCGATCGCATGAGCTACAGTAAATGGAAAAGTACTATAAATACGCCAGTTTACTCGACGAA
The DNA here is from genome assembly GCF_046630445.1 of Rutidosis leptorrhynchoides. Lineage (NCBI taxonomy): Eukaryota > Viridiplantae > Streptophyta > Magnoliopsida > Asterales > Asteraceae > Rutidosis > Rutidosis leptorrhynchoides. The sequence continues at coordinate 376,960,692 of NC_092338.1, forward strand.
TTCCTTACACTTCTTTCTTCTGTAATTTATTTATATTTATATTATAATTATAATTTTAAATTTAAGTTTAATAATAATTAGGTATATACGAGGGTGTTTTTAATTCGGGTTTCAAACCGTTTTAAGCTAAGGAAATATTGGGTATTGTTCGGGGTATTGTTCTTGAATCCAAGACCAACCATACAGTCATCCACTATCTTTACGTCTACGTAGTTTGCCTACAATATTGAACCTCAATATTGAACAGTGAGTTTATAGTCTCCCTTTTTAAATACTTTAAATATTTTTGGGCTGAGAATACATGCAATTTATTTTAAACGCAACAAGACACAAGTACATACTAAATTCTACACTGTGTTAAACCGAAAATCCCTTAGCTTTGGTAACTAGTAGCTGCCAGTACATAGGATATGGACTGGTGGGCTCGAATAATTGTATATGGATCCATAGGGCTTGACATCCCCGTCCGAGCTAGAGCGCTAGCCTTTTAACAGACGTATGTTATTTGAGTTTATGACACGTTGGTTTGCGTGTATTAAAACGAATGGGGTAATGATCATTATAACGTTAAAGTTTAGTTACCAGGGTGCTCTATTACGTAGAATCTATTGATAAAATTTTGATGAAATCTTGTGGTCTATCTTTATATATGTTTATGACTCGAGCAATTAAAACTATAACTCACCAACATTCGTGTTGACTTTTTATCATGTTTTATTCTCAGGTCCTTAGACTGCTTCCGCTGTGATGTGCTTGTTGCCTGCATGGAGTCTCTCATGCTTTGTACAAAGTTTATTGCATTCAAAATAAAACTGCGTTGTGTAATAAATAATTGGATTGTGATGTACACCTGTAAATTAAAGACTTATGTATTTTGGGATTTTTCTTATACCTAAGCACTCGTCCACATGTTTATAACTTTCTATGTTTAGAAAGTCACTTATTTTAATGAATGCAATATTTTATCAAAACGTATCATATAGAGGTCAAAACCTCACTGTGGAATCAATGATTAACGTGCTGCGTCAATAGCGATTTTGACAGGTCGTTACAGTTGGTATCCGAGCTTGAGGTTATAGGGAACCAGAATTTACATTAATGTGTTTAACTGGTAATTGTTAGTATGCATTAGTGAGTCTGGACTATGACCATATCTGTTTTTACCGATTTTTGCTTATCATTTTGTCAAAAACATTATATGTGATATATTTATATACTAACGTAATTGTTGTTTCAATTATGTGATAGATGACTTCTTCTAATCCTATCATTTTGTACGACTCGGAATCAGACACTGAATCTATTCTATCCACGACTGAAAAGAGCGTTCCAATACATATTAAAGAAGAAATTGTGTTAGCTGGGGAATCTCAACTTCAGGTTAACCCAGAGGAGGTCCCAGCTCCACCCAGCTTTAGTTTTCTGGAGCCACAATATCGTTGGCATGGACCCATGATCCCTGGAGTAAACGAGGATCGTCCATTTCTAAACGAACATGGACATTGGGCCAGATACACCGCCGACGGGCGGGTTGTGCCGATTACGCCTGGCAGATTTCGGTTCATGACCACCGGTACATATTCTCGTACACATGATTCAGACAGTTTGTCATCATATTCTCCTACAAATGACTCAGACAGTTCATCATCAGACGAGATCAGTGAGGAAGAGGATTTCGCTAATGAAATAAAAGAAGTCACTAAGGAGAAATTCCAACTTGCTATAGATAATAAAAACAACCACAATAATAAAAAATCCTTAATTATTAAAAAGGAACAGGACCATTCGATCCGTAACCACCCTTATTATATTAAACCCATTGAGGCAACGGGTACCTCAAAACTCCAACCAAAAATTAAATACACTGCTAGAATGTCTGTCGGGCCTTGAACCCACAAACAATTGGCAGAGAGAACCAAATGGGAAGAAGTTTCTGATAGTTCTGAATAAACGACCTCGCAACCATAAATCTTCCATGCGCTATTTTATTGCTTATGTGTGCTACTCTATCTTGTTATGTAGAATAAGCATATGTAAAATATCGGTATTGTATGGTATTGTATTATTTTGGTTTATTAATAATAAATGCATGGAATGATTATTTGTATTATTACTACTTCTTATTATTATTATTACATAATAACGTAGTAACTCGCTATAATTTTTCATAGTGGAATATTATTAGGATTTTATTAGTTAATTCCTTGTACTAGCTATTATGTATGAACTTAACGGGTAGGTAATATCCTAGAAATAATTATAAAATGCTAATAAGAAGAAAAGGCTTTTATAATAATTGGTTCATATTATTAATATGCTACGATTAACTATTGACAACTCATTTTACCTATAATATTCTATATGATTAATTTATCTCTGTTGTATTTATTAAAGAAACATGTCTCAAATGTCGGATGCTGAGTTTGAGGAACTAGTCGAGAAATGTGTGAATGAAAGAATTGCTGCAGCTGAGGCAGCAAAAGCAACAGCCGAAGCAGCAGCCAAAGCAGCAGCCGTAAACACAAACTCACGAAACGGATGTTCATACAAAACTTTTCAAGGATGCAAACCACAGACGTTTAGTGGAACAGAGGGACCAGTCGGTCTAACCCGATGGTTTGAAAAGATGGAATCCGTTTTCAAAATCAGTAATTGTGCGGACGGAGACAAGTCAAAGTATGCTTCCTGCACGTTGTAAGACGGTGCACTTACTTGGTGGAACAATTATGCTAAAGCAGAAGGAGTAGATACGGCATATGATATCTCTTGGGAAGAACTGAAAAAGATGCTAATCGAGGAGTACTGTCCTCGAAACGAGATCAGAAAAATGGAATCTTAGTTACGTAATCTGAAGGTTTTCGGCGCGAATCTCAATAACTATGAAAAGCGTTTCATGGAACTAGCCTTGTTGTGTCCCGAATTGGTGCCAAACGAGAAACGAAAGATAGAAATGTATATTGACGGTTTATCGATCAATATCAAAGGAAATGTTACATCTTCCAAACCGAATATGATGCAGGAAGCCATGACAATGGCACACCAACTCATGGACCAGATCACAGAGAGTTCGATTAAGGCACCAATTACCAAAGTCAAGACAACTGAAGGAAAGAGGAAATGGGAAGACTATAAGGGCAAAAGTACTCATCTGAAGAAACAAGAAACTTTTAAAGGTAAACAAGATGGGGCAACTGCAAGTCCAAACTATAAGGGACCCCATCCGTTCTGCAAAATGTGATGCCCCGTACAAAACCGTCGTGTACGTATCATCAACAACAGGATCATTACAAGGTTAAGTACTATATGCGTTTTCGAAAAGAGTATGCATTCATTAATAAAGTGATGTCTAAACCAACATCGAATGTTTTACAATCCAAAAGCATGCTTCACTAAGTAGAAGCAAATAATAAGTGCATGTGACCACAACGGTCGTTACAAGTCATAGTTCAAAAGTACTAATGTTTGAATGCAAAATAAAGTAGTTCATACGATAACAACTCTAAGCAGCGGGTGTCTACAGCACGACTAGTACACAGCGGAAGCTAACCTCAAGCACCTGAGAAAAACATGCTTAAAAACGTCAACACAAAGGTTGGTGAGCTATAGTTTAAGTATAACAGTAAGTAAGGTAGGCCACGAGATTTCAGTGCTACAAAGAGCGTTTCAAAATAGTATGATAAAGTATATGTTAACCGTGGGCACTTGGTAACTAACTTAACGTTTATACCCCCTGAAAGTACACTTGGCAAGTGCGTATGTTTACAAAGTATTAAACACCCATTAAATGCTAGCGCTACTAGCCCGAGTGGGGATGTCAAACCCTATGGATCCATATCTAAGATTCGCGTTCATGGTTCAAAAACCAATGATTAAACGTTACCGAGCTAAAGGGAATGTTTATTCCGTTGTATAACCCACACATATATAAGTTTAAGTACTCGTGCCTAGTATGTAAAACATAAAATCCGCATGTATTCTCAGTTCCCAAAATAAGTTAAAGTAAAAAGGGAATGCTATAACTCACAATGATAATGTAGTCGTAAAGTCGGTTTGGAAAAGGTGTGCAAGTAATCGGTCCGAAGGTCCTCAACCTAAGGCAAATAGTACTAAGTCAGTAAATAAGGTCTTAAGGTTCATCATCATTCATCATCAAACAAAAGGCGTAAAGTAAGTTTCGTTCATGAAAGTAGTTTAAAAGAAAGGCTGAGTTCGGTCAGTCACCACGGCCTCTACCCTTACTGAATTAAGGTGAGACCAGTGGCCATGGCTCCGTCTATGAGTCCTTTAAGTGTGGTAAAATTTACAGAAGCAAACTCGTCTTCGTTTGACCGTGGCGATGGTCTAAGTGCGAGTAGGTCAGAAATTTCTGCACAACGTTAAAGGACATAGTAACGATCGGAGGGCCATAAATCCTAAACCGTAACTCGGATTAAGACGAGTCCTATATGAAAAGTTATCTACTCGAAAATATCTATCTAAAAATAATGGTTAGAACAGCCCAGGTCTCCTGGTCTGTTACAGAAACAGCAGGTCAGTAGGTTTTGGACAGAAACAGTAAGTTTAAGTGAGTTCCGGTGGTCTTGGTGCTTGATGTTCATCATGGTTCTCATCCTTGATGCATATAGCTTCAAGTGTACAACTCATTGATGTATCTACATCATCTTAGCCAAGTCTTGACCATCATAACCCTAGTGCAAGTCTAAGACATGAAGCACAACTCACTTAAGAGTTGCATGTAGTTTGATGAACCAAAGTTACATCAAAGTCTTAGGTTTGACACTTACATGAACTATAATAGAAATATTGAACTCTAAACTTGAAAATAAACTAACTAATCAAGATCTTAAGATGTAGAACATAGTTCTTAGTTAGATCTTGAAGATCCATGACTCAAAAGTCTAGATCAAGCATAAGTATACAAAGTTATATTTAAAGAAAACTTATTTGTGTGTTCTTGAACTTTCAAGGTTAACTTTTAGTTCAAGATTAATGAGATCAAGACTAACTTGTAGTACTTGACCATTTAAACTAATTACATGAAAGTAAAGTGCAAGAAGAAGTAAACTAAGTAAACAAGTAAATTATTCATGGTTGTTCATACTTTAAAGATTCAAACCAAAGTTTGATCTTTAGAAAGTAAACTTTAAAGTTTACTTCATGAACTTCAAGTATGAATTTAATCAACACATGAACTTGCAATCTTTTAAGAAAGTATATGTAGAATTATAACTAGTAAGTTATGTTCTTGAGTGTTCTTGATAAATACAAGAAATAAGAAGAATCAAACTAGAAAGTTTATTCTTGGAATCTAGTAAAGAACAACTAACAATTATATGTAACAAACTAACAACAACAAGTAGTCAAACTACAAGTAACAAAAGATGATGATGATTATGTGATGTAAGGTGGCGGTTTTCATGAAGAATCAAAGAGAGAAAAGAGCCTTGTTACTTACTAGTTTAGAGACAGAAAAAGAGAGGAAAGTAGCAAGTATTGTGTGTGTGTTTTTGAGAGAGGAATGCAAGTGAGATGTAATGAAAGAATGAAGTCAAAACTCCCCTAATACTACCCTAAGGCCAACGGCCTGCAGCAGATTCCAAAGGGGGAGGGGATTAAACCACAAGATACTTTCAAGTAAAGCCTTAAAAGTGTGGTTAAAAAGGGGTAGTCTCATGGGGATTGTGTAGCAACTAGATTCCAAGTCTTTTAAACTAACTAGTTCCATTCAAACATGATACTTATATGTAAATATGGGCTAAATAGTCCAACTAAGAAGTAGGGTGGGCTTATAAGCCTTATTCATGAGTCCATTAACTAATAAAGCCCAAGTTCAATTAATTAACAATAAAGTCCAACAAAAGCCCAAGTAATTAACCAACAACCTTAGTTAATTAAAATGATTAATAAAACTAATCATGAATGTAAATAATACTTGAAAATATTATTCGTGCAAGTTCCGGGTGTCACAAAGACGTTTCGGGCAATTAAAGTCAAGTTCGGGCAATCATGGCAACATGTAAATGTAATGACATACATTCGTTTTATCACACGTATTAATAATAATAATAATTATTAATAAATAAACGTTGGAAATTCCAGGGTCATTACATTACCCACCTGTTAAAGAAAATTTCGTCCCGAAATTTAAGCTGAGGTAGATGGAGGAGTCGGGAAAAGGTGGGGATACTTCCGCATCATTTGATCCTCTCGCTCCCAAGTAAACTCAGGTCCTCGTTTGGCATTCCATCGCACTCGGACTATCGGAATCTTGTTGCATTTCAAAGTTTTGATCTCACGATCCATAATCTCAACTGGTTCTTCCACAAAGTGAAGTTTGTCGTCAATCATGAGTTCTTCCAGTGGTATGATAAGTTCAGGTGCAGCAAGACACTTTTTCAAGTTTGACACGTGGAAGGTAGGATGAACTGAGCTCAATTGTGCTGGTAGATCCAAACGGTAAGCAACGGGTCCAACACGTTCCAAGATTTCAAAAGGACCAATGTATCGTGGGTTTAACTTTCCACGTTTTCCAAAGCGAATCACACCCTTCTAAGGTGCAACCTTCAACATTACACGATCACCAACGTTGAATTTAAAGTCTTTACGTTTAAGATCAGCATAACTCTTCTGGCGATCACGGGCAGTCTTAAGTCTAGCTTGAATCTGAGCAATCTTCTCCGTCGATTTCGGTCGCATGAGTTTTGTGCCTTCTGGCCATGCGATCGCATGGCCGTCATTTCCTGGTCACATACTTTTTGGCTCCTAGCTTATCGACATATTTATTTAATATATATAATATATATAATTTTATCTTATTATATATATTATATTATATTCATGTGCATAGTTGATTTGTAATTTTAGCTCCGTTACGTCGCGCGTTGATAGTTGGCTCAGGTCCCGGTTTTGGATTTTCGAACGTCCTTGCGTACTATTTAATATCTTGTACTTTGCATTTTGCGGCTTGTACTCTTATCATTTTTGGACGTTTCTCATCAATAAATTGAACCTCTTGGATTATATCTTGTTCATTTGAGCTTTTTGGTCATTTGCGTCTTCAAATCGTCATTTTCTTCTTTTGTCTTCGCACTTATTTATTTAAACGAATATTACATAAAAATAGAACAATTGCAACTAAAAGTTTTACATATTGGAAGGATATTGATACTAAATATATGTTCATTTAGAGCACTATCAAACGGTATATCAAAAGAGGGTCCTCCAGTTCCAGCGTCGTCTTCATCATCTTTCTCATCGTCATTTCCCAAATTAGAAGAAAATTCTTCTCCTCTCTCCTTAATCAACTTTGTTTTACCAGAGGTAAGCTGTTCGATTCTTTCATTCAACTTCTTCAATTTCTCCTTGTTCTCACTCTTAATTGCCAGAAAATTCTTCTTCAACTTATCTGTCCTACTCTTCTGTCGATCCAACCTATCAAATAACCTCTTGTTCTCTTCCACCAACGATTCAATCTTAGCATTACTGATCTTCTTCTCCTCAGTAGCTTGATTCTCAAGATTGGTTATTTTCGTGACCAAAGACATCAACAGATTTTGCTAAGTCTTATATTCATCTGACGTGACCTGAGGTGTTGTTGTGGCAGGTATCGGTGATGTAACAGCAGCCTTGCATCCTTCATAAACCCGGATGGTTTCCTCTGAGCTTGTTGTTTTGAACCTCCCTGTGATGATCTCTGAGGTGACTCATAAGAATACTTCGTTCTTTTCTCCTTCTTCTTGAGTTGTTCTGAGGTCATAGGATCCTTTCCTTTCCTTTTCCTCTGAATTAAGCTGACATCCTCCTCTGTTGCTTCATCATCACCCTCGATAATCTCATCATCAACATTACCTCCTCCTTGAACATTACCAGTAGTTTTCTGATTATCACCCTCACCTTCCTCATCGGTAACTTCGTAGTTAGAGTCTGAATCCTCATTCCTCCAAGCATTACCTACTGGGCATCGATAGTTCTCCTTGATTAGATGACAAATGAGCTTTCTATTAAAGTCAGACTTTAAATCCTCATTCCTTGTCTCTTCCATTCTGCGGAAAGTAATCGGATTCATCGGCTTCAGGTGGATAATATCCTCTTCAAGCTTAGGTAGATCAGGTGCAGCGTCATTTATGATTAATTGAAGAAAACGGGCATATATCAGGTATCTCTGAGTAGTACTGAAAAGATTCACTTTGAAGTAGTGTAGAACAAACCCTGAGAAATCGTATGGTGCCTTTAAGACAAGTGCCACAAACATACTTTGCACTTTCTTGTTCAGCTTATCAAAACCAGACTTGCGTCCACTCAAATAATGCATGATCACGTGAGCAAGATATCTAAACTGTGGAGGCAGTAGTGTCTTCATCAGCTCGAATTTGCCACTTAAGTAACCAGAATAAGTACATCTCTTAAAACAACCATGAATTCTTTCTCGACTGATCGTCATGTGAGAACAGTTTTTGTCATTGAAACCTAAAATCTTTCTTATCACTTCCTTAGAAACAGTGATCTCATGTCCTTGAACGTTACTAACAATCTTAGCATTATCTTCAGATACATCCAGTACAGCGTTTCTCCAGAATTCTCTCTGATGGCTGTAGTATGGTGTGCATGGAGTGGAAATAGCAGTGTGTATCCATGATCTCTGAAGGAAAGCTATAATCTCCTTAAAATGATCACCTCTCTCTAAAGTAGTGTCATAAAGACCGACTTGATTGTTCAGTTCACCCTTCTCTAGAGGAATCTCTTGCTGAGCAGGTGGGTTAACTGGATTCACTTGAGGATTAGCTTGTTGCTCCCCCTGTCCTTCAACGTTAACAACCGGAATATTGACTTATTGCTCAGCCATTTGATGATATCTAAATAAAGACTAAAACATTTACAGAACAGTTAGATATATAAATCAATCACAATAAAACATCATAGCATTTGCATCAAAGTGTCATAAGCTTGTAAAACATGATGAACAGTGCGAGTAATCATGTCACACGTGCGGCTGAGAGATCAACCGTGCGAGTGATATAGTCACTCGTGTCACTGTTGACACGTTTGAGCAGTAATATGGTTTCAGACAATGTACATGTAACAACCCGTCCTTATCCACCTGGACGAAATCATCAACATCTGGTCCCATTGCGATAATCGACTCCAAGTACTGTCCTTAAAATGAGCAAATGCACAGCGGAAGACTTAATTCGTACCTGAGAATAACATGCTTTAAAAAGTCAACATAAAGTTGGTGAGATATATAGGTTTGATGCTAGCAGCGTTATAACAATGGACCACAAGATTTAAAGTTTATACATAATACACTTCTCGTGTATAGAAAAGGCGTTGAGCACTTGGTAACCATACTTAACATTTAAATCACAGCAGCATATTCTTAAATAAACCCTACACCGTACCAAGTGTAGTAACGAAACGAAGTACTGTGCAACCGTTTAAAACTGGTCGTCCAGCCCGGTTGGGGTTGTCAGGCCCGATAGATCTATCAACAGGATTCGCGTTTACGCTCCTCACGTAAATATTAGCTACCAAGTATAAAGAAATATGCCATGGTACAACTCAACGTAGATTTTATTTTCGATCACTTGTGTCCATAACGTAAATCATTTATAAAAACAGCGCATGTATTCTCAGCCCAAAAATATTTAAAGTTTAAAAGGGGACTATATACTCACCATACTGTATTTTGTAGTAAAAATACATATAACATCATTGATCAAGTGTAGGGTTGGCCTCGGATTCACGAACCTATATTATTTGTATATATATTCACACATATAATCGTAATCAAATAATTTATTTATTAATTGTTATTTTAGTAACTTATATGTTTCATTAATAACTTAACTATCTATATTTATTTTATATACTTTAGATAAATAATTAGTATTTATTACAAAAATATCACTATAGTTATGTTATATGTAATAGATATATTTTTTTTCTTATAATTAATAATAATAATAATAATCTTAATAGTGATCAATGAAAATAATAACTTTGATAATAATATGATAATGTAAGTAAAATTATAAAAATCATGTTAATGAAAATAATAATATTGTTAATAATAATGATAGTCTTAGTAATAATGAAAATGATAATACATAATAATATTTAATACTAATAATAATTGTAATGATAAGTAAAAGATTAATACTTATAATAATATTGATATTGATATTGATAAAAATAATAGCAATTCTAATAATAGTAATAATTTTAATTATAATGTTAATTTTTAATATTAATGATAATAAATATAATAATAATAATGAAATAATAATAATAAGAGAATTAGTAATAACTACCTCAAAGGAGTAGCCCAAAAAAAAATGCCCAAGTCCGGGTTTGAACCTGCGACGTCCCGCTAACCCGATAACATTCTTAACTATTCCTCTGATCACGCTTTTTCTGATTATATCTAGGATTTAGATTTATTAATCCCGTTTTTTTTCTCTTTCTATATTTCTTGTCATTCATCACCGAAGGTCATGATCCTCATCGTACATATCGTACATCAAAATCCTAAATCTAAAATTTTCTACCGTGTTATTCATACTATCATCATCCTACTCGACATCATCACTATCATTATAATCATCTTCATCAATCTATATCATTTAACATTACCATATATTCGTATCTCTTCATTACCATCATAACCTAAATCATTCGTCATCGACATCCTTAGTTCGTTTCACAGAATTCATGGATTGATTCCCGGCCCCAAATTCAGAAGAGTTATACGGCCCATTCTTACACTAGTCCATCTAGCAATATATGGCCCAACTAGAAATAATTAGAGGATTAATTCAATTCATACACTATATTAATCAAACGGCCAATATTCTAGTGAAATGGAACCCACAAGTTTTCTTGGATCCCCATCTTTCCCCGTGATTCACGTCTGGTTTATCCACAAAGTGACATCATGGTTTCCTCACCAACACAACATCCTTATTATCATTTCTTTTAGGATTCTAATTATCATTATCATACTCTAATCGCCATCATTTATTTTTTTGTCACTTATATCACCATTTATATCATAATCATTTATGTATATAATCATATCATTATTACCGCATCCTCATCATATTCGCAAATAAAGTGTAGGTGGGATCGTTTTCTTGTCATACCCGAATAAAAGCTTTAAACACCAACAAGTGGGTGGGGTTATTTGCTTATTATATGTCGACCAAAAAGAAGAAAAGAAACACTCTTCAACTCATCAACTTTAATAATTAACAAATGGTTTCAGTTGTTAAAATAATGAATAGAAGCTGCAGGCTTACAAGTGGGTTCTTTTGGTTTATTTAATGTAACCACATCACAACAACAGCAGCCAAAACAACGAAGGAATATCAGTAGCTGTAGCGAATAGAGTGGCGATTTGTGTGGAGGTTTACAGCAGACAATATATATATATATATATATATATATATACACATAAAAGGGGTGGTTGTAGCGGTTTTTGGACAGTTGCCATAAGAAAGAAAAACGGCAGCAGTTGTAGTGCAATAATGAAGGATCTGCAGTTGGTCCGTGGGGTTTGAGATTAGAGGTGGTGGAAGTTTTGTGGGTTCGGACATAGAGAGAAAAGATAGAGAGATGAATGATGGGTTATGGTGGTTGTGGCAATCGACAAAGCAGAAAGAGATAGTAGCATGTTTCCAAAGAGAGAGAGAAAGGGAAGAAAAATAGGTAGGGTTCTTGTGGTGTTAAATACTGGTGTCGTGGTGATTCTAATAGAATAGAAACAGATAGAAACGGTTGTGATGACCGGTGGTTGTCTTCAAACGAAACAAGAAAGTGAATATATCGAGTGTTCTTGAGTAGCAGAAAAGTCTTTCAATGGTTTTAATGGTGGTTATTAATGATTCACGTAGAGGAAAGACACAAAGTGATCGACTTTATGATGGGTGTTGTATGATCATATGCACATATATAAATATAGAGAAGATAGGTGGTGAGAATGGAGACACCGGTGGTTGTGGGTTGTAGTGATGATGGTTGTCGTGGAATAAGGTGATGCTCAAGTTTTGGTGATTAGTTGTTGAAGACAGCTGAACTATGAAGAGAAAGAGGAAGGCAAGTGGGTGTTGATTTAACTTAAGAAGAAAAGAGATAGAGAGTGGAAGTGAATGAGAGAGATCGGAGATGGTTATGGTGTAATGAAAGATGGATATTCATTCCATATGTATATATGAATATATAGCAAATAGATGGTGTCGGTTAGTGAATATGAAAAACAAACAGAGATATATTATAATAAATCAATTTCCACATGTTTTAAATAAATAAAAACAGTCTCTTGCAATTTAACTGCCGACACAATTAATCCCTCTTAACACAAATAAATACCTCATTAAGAGAAAAAAAAATATATAACAAGTATTCCTAATAATGTATACAAAGTTTTAAAATATATAATTATATTCTAAGATATTTTGCATAACAAGTTTTCATTGTACATCATGTTTTATCTCACGTTTTGTAACTCCAACAATTATATCGCATAATATTTTATTAATGTATTACAAATTATATTTCAAATTCACATATTTAAACATATATGTATCTATTTACAAATAGTGGTTCGTGAATCGTCGAGAAAGGTCAAGGGTAACTGTCTATCTAAATATAGATTTCAGACTTTCTAGACTCAACATTAGGGTTTTTGCTTATCGTGTCGGAAACATATAGAGATTAGAGTTTAAATTTGGTCAGAAATTTTCGGGTCGTTACAGTAACCACCCGTTAAAGAAATTTCGTCCCCGAAATTTGGTAGAGGTTGTCATAAATAACAATAGGAATGTTTTCATGACAAATATGAGGTAATAATAGAGTTTTATCATTATTGAAAGATATGGATAAAACGATTCAATCATGTGAAGCGCACGAGTGAAGATATCACAAAAGAATGAAATGAGTGAATATGGAATTGTTTTAACCGATGACGTGATTAGGATTGATTTCCGGATTTTAAGGAATTCAGGGAAAATCTTACGTAATAAGATTTGGTTCTTCGGCGATCAGGATCTTCTTTGATTTAATGTGGCAATCTGTTTCGATTTCTCTGTCATATATTTTCCTATAAATTCACCCCTTCGTTTCCTTATTTTTCTCAACTCACATCTTCTACTCTTTCTCCTTAATTCCTATTTTAAGACATTTGTCAATATGCTTCATCCCATTCTGATTCTTGATATACTCTTAATTTTCACATCTGTCATTCTTCTTTTTCATCTACCACCAGAAGAATCTATTTACTTCTACTATGCTCTTGTGTTTATAGTGTTTCTAATTCTCCCGTGTCTTTATATTGCTATTTGCATCGATATACACGGTTTGTAAATTCTGGGTGGTTGTTGGGTTTTATATCTTCCTTTATACTTCGATGCTCCTGCTTCTGTCTTCTATAATCATTGTTATCCACAGTTAATATCTCCTCCTATTAGCTGTAATTTTTACACCAATTTCTATTGCGGGATTTTGTCCCTTCGTTTCTTCTTCCCGTCCTCGAGTCAAGCGAACAATGGTCCGGAATTCGTAGGTATGAAATTTGGAATGAACATAGATAATATTCTTAGAAAGAAATGGTAATGGAATGGTTTCGAATTTGTCAAATTACCAAAATAATCCGGAAAGATAGAACTATCAAGATGATATTTTCTTGATATGTTTGAAGATTAAATAGAATGTAAGAGCCGTGTAACATGGCACATGATGATGGTACTGTAAATCATCACATTCCATTAGAAACTCAACATAACTTAATGTAATATAATGAAGTTGATCAAGTTTCATTATATTATACTAATTCATGCATCAGTTTCCAACACTGCTTCAAAACATTCATATTTTATACTTGAAGGTTTTAGAACTTAAAAACTAATACAGTTTCTTTTATGTTGTAACGCAGATGTTACGGAGAGATAAATGATCCCAGATAAGAATAGTTGTGAAAATATCTCCAGAAATATGGAGAATATGTATAACGGAAGATATGAAGATATCTTATAATATCTAAGATAAGATGATGATGAAGAATATCATCTGGAAAGGTTTAGAATAAGAAGTAGGGTTCTTACTAATGATTTCAGTAGACACTGAATCATTTGGATTATTTGAAGTCAAACTTATTCTTTGTGATTTGTTCACCGCCTCCTTCATACTTTGCTCAATTCGTTTTCCAGTTCCCAACCTTCTCTTTTTCTGACCTTTACCAACATACTGTACTTTATCGTCAAACTTTTTACTGTTAAAGTCGTTTACAGTTTTTGCTGCTTCGTCAGCATTTCAAGAATTATCTGTAGTTCAAGATGTTTTTCAGAAACTTCACATTCGGAGTATGAAATTCTTAGGGATAGACATTTTAGGTATGACGAAAGAAGTTCTGCGAGATTTTCAAAATACCGATTGTTGATTCCGCCAAATGGATGACGAGCTGCTGGCACATCTGCTGATGACGTCGTGAAATATAAAAGATTCTCCGATAACAACGGCGAAAGGATGATGTATATATATCGAGATTATAATCAGGCTAATCTTTCTGAGAAATCGAAGTGGGGCTGTAACAAAATTGGTTACTTTGAAAAGGAATTGTAAGGTTGTTTTTGCTAATGAATAATAAGGAATTCGACGCGGATACGTTTTAACTATAACTTCGGTTTCGAAAGTTTTTCAAGTGCATAACTGTATGCATAAATCTTTCTTCCGTAGACGAGGTGCGGCTGGTTCAACTTCTTGATCGAGGTGTTTTCAAGAATCATGATTGGTTTGAATATGGATTGTAATTGTCGAGGTACAAATAAGGTTTAAGATGAAATCAAGTGGCAAGCTTGAATATTTATTTAATTTCATATGTTATAAACAATATTTTAATTCATTTCAATTGTCCAAAGTTAGCAGTCCAATAATCCGATTGTCCAATGGTCCAATAAATTCATATATATAAATTAAATATATAATATTCGAATTAATTAATACGTATCGTGACCCGTGTACCGATCTCAGTGTCGATCACAACTCAAAGTATATATATATTTTGGAATCAACTCCGACCCTGTATAGCCAACTCCCACCTTCACATATAGAGTGTCTATGGTTGTTCCAAAATATATATATAGATGGGTCAATATGATAAGTCGAAACCTTGTATACGTGTCCCGTTAATTTAAAGTGCGTAAAATAAATAAATATATATCATGACCCATTATACAACGTGTTGTCTCAGAATTAATCCGACGTATTGTTGTACATGTGTCCCGACAGTATGTACAGTGCAGAAATTTAAAATTGCGAGAATGTAAATTGCGATAAATTAAATGTTAATCAGTTAGCTGGGAACAGTTAGCTAGGAACAGTTAGCGTGGAATCCTAATAAAATTTCAATTAGTTAGTTCGTTTGTTTCTAACACTTTTTTTTTATATTTGTCCAATGTTTTTATTCATTATGCCACTTGTTGGATTCTGATAGGTCAAAATCCTAATTTGAATGAAAATAATTATTCGGTGATGAACGGATACGTATATCAATGGTTGTAGGTAGGATAGTAAATGACCGTTGAATCAGATTCGAAGAATGTACAGTGTAACTTATTAATGTGAAATCTAAATATTCTTCGGGTACTACCTACCCGTTAAAATATTTTTCATCATTAACAGTTTATACGAAGGAAATTTTAATTACAATCTTTATGAAAATATACTTGCATATATATTTTCTTCGGATGTAATTATGAATTTAATGAGTCAATAAGGTATTTAACTCATTTGATTTATTGTTATTACTAGATAACTTGATCTCTAAAACATTAGAGATTACATAATCGTCACGTCGATCGAAGATAAATGAGGTAGAACGATATGTAAAGCGAAAATAATCAATGTAGATCGATATGTAGAACGAAGATCATACTCGAAGTACAGGATGAGATATTAAGGCGTGTGATGTTGATATCCGAGGTACAGATCGTGATGTTGAGATTTACGACGTGGTTGTGGTTAGGGTGATAAGGGTATTGTCGACGTTGATGATGGTGGTACAGATTATGCGGCTGGTGCTGCTGCTGGTGTTTGTAACCTTCGCACCATATTTTCTAAAGCCACTACCCGAGCGTGAAGTTCGTTGACTTCTTCTCTTACACCGGGATGATTGACGGTTGGGGTGAGCGAATGAACAAGATATGAAATATGGGATAGTATATAATCGTGACGAGATATTCTAGAAATGAGAGAGAAAATGGTTTCTCGAACAGGTTCGCCGGTAAGTGCTTCAGGTTCATAGCCAAGAGGGCAATTTGATGAATGAAGAGGATCTTTGAGGTGAAACGATTTTCGGATATAAGATGATATTCTAACTTCATAGAATACCTATATATATATATATAGTACCAAAGATTCCGTAGACTACGGAGGAATTTATGACATGTGTCAGGCAATTCTACATATGCGCTAAGATATGAATTTTGTCCATACACTATCGATGCACTAAATGCAGTAAGACGTGTCTAGACTATGAATGATAAGCAGGCAATTCCCTAAGGATGATAAGCAGATGGTTTCCGACTAAAAATGATAAGCAAAACTTTTGACACGCAAACACGGTCGAAGTCCAGACTCACTAATGTATCATAACAACTACTAGTTAGACACACTAATGCAAGGCCTGGTTCGCTGAGACCACCGCTCTGATACCACATGTAACAACCCGTCCTTATCCACCTGGACGAAATCATCAACATCTGGTCCCATTGCGATAATCGACTCCAAGTACTGTCCTTAAAATGAGCAAATGCACAGCGGAAGACTTAATTCGTACCTGAGAATAACATGCTTTAAAAAGTCAACATAAAGTTGGTGAGATATATAGGTTTGATGCTAGCAGCGTTATAACAATGGACCACAAGATTTAAAGTTTATACATAATACACTTCTCGTGTATAGAAAAGGCGTTGAGCACTTGGTAACCATACTTAACATTTAAATCACAGCAGCATATTCTTAAATAAACCCTACACCGTACCAAGTGTAGTAACGAAACGAAGTACTGTGCAACCGTTTAAAACTGGTCGTCCAGCCCGGTTGGGGTTGTCAGGCCCGATAGATCTATCAACAGGATTCGCGTTTACGCTCCTCACGTAAATATTAGCTACCAAGTATAAAGAAATATGCCATGGTACAACTCAACGTAGATTTTATTTTCGATCACTTGTGTCCATAACGTAAATCATTTATAAAAACAGCGCATGTATTCTCAGCCCAAAAATATTTAAAGTTCAAAAGGGGACTATATACTCACCATACTGTATTTTGTAGTAAAAATACATATAACATCATTGATCAAGTGTAGGGTTGGCCTCGGATTCACGAACCTATATTATTTGTATATATATTCACACATATAATCGTAATCAAATAATTTATTTATTAATTGTTATTTTAGTAACTTATATGTTTCATTAATAACTTAACTATCTATATTTATTTTATATACTTTAGATAAATAATTAGTATTTATTACAAAAATATCACTATAGTTATGTTATATGTAATAGATATATTTTTTTTCTTATAATTAATAATAATAATAATAATCTTAATAGTGATCAATGAAAATAATAACTTTGATAATAATATGATAATGTAAGTAAAATTATAAAAATCATGTTAATGAAAATAATAATATTGTTAATAATAATGATAGTCTTAATAATAATGAAAATGATAATACATAATAATATTTAATACTAATAATAATTGTAATGATAAGTAAAAGATTAATACTTATAATAATATTGATATTGATATTGATAAAAATAATAGCAATTCTAATAATAGTAATAATTTTAATTATAATGTTAATTTTTAATATTAATGATAATAAATATAATAATAATAATGAAATAATAATAATAAGAGAATTAGTAATAACTACCTCAAAGGAGTAGCCCAAAAAAAAATGCCCAAGTCCGGGTTTGAACCCGCGACGTCCCGCTAACCCGATAACATTCTTAACTATTCCTCTGATCACGCTTTTTCTGATTATATCTAGGATTTAGATTTATTAATCCCGTTTTTTTTCTCTTTCTATATTTCTTGTCATTCATCACCGAAGGTCATGATCCTCATCGTACATATCGTACATCAAAATCCTAAATCTAAAATTTTCTACCGTGTTATTCATACTATCATCATCCTACTCGACATCATCACTATCATTATAATCATCTTCATCAATCTATATCATTTAACATTACCATATATTCGTATCTCTTCATTACCATCATAACCTAAATCATTCGTCATCGACATCCTTAGTTCGTTTCACAGAATTCATGGATTGATTCCCGGCCCCAAATTCAGAAGAGTTATACGGCCCATTCTTACACTAGTCCATCTAGCAATATATGGCCCAACTAGAAATAATTAGAGGATTAATTCAATTCATACACTATATTAATCAAACGGCCAATATTCTAGTGAAATGGAACCCACAAGTTTTCTTGGATCCCCATCTTTCCCCGTGATTCACGTCTGGTTTATCCACAAAGTGACATCATGGTTTCCTCACCAACACAACATCCTTATTATCATTTCTTTTAGGATTCTAATTATCATTATCATACTCTAATCGCCATCATTTATTTTTTTGTCACTTATATCACCATTTATATCATAATCATTTATGTATATAATCATATCATTATTACCGCATCCTCATCATATTCGCAAATAAAGTGTAGGTGGGATCGTTTTCTTGTCATACCCGAATAAAAGCTTTAAACACCAACAAGTGGGTGGGGTTATTTGCTTATTATATGTCGACCAAAAAGAAGAAAAGAAACACTCTTCAACTCATCAACTTTAATAATTAACAAATGGTTTCAGTTGTTAAAATAATGAATAGAAGCTGCAGGCTTACAAGTGGGTTCTTTTGGTTTATTTAATGTAACCACATCACAACAACAGCAGCCAAAACAACGAAGGAATATCAGTAGCTGTAGCGAATAGAGTGGCGATTTGTGTGGAGGTTTACAGCAGACAATATATATATATATATATATATATATATATATATATATATATATATATATATATATATATATATATATATATATATATATATATATATATATATATATATATATACACATAAAAGGGGTGGTTGTAGCGGTTTTTGGACAGTTGCCATAAGAAAGAAAAACGGCAGCAGTTGTAGTGCAATAATGAAGGATCTGCAGTTGGTCCGTGGGGTTTGAGATTAGAGGTGGTGGAAGTTTTGTGGGTTCGGACATAGAGAGAAAAGATAGAGAGATGAATGATGGGTTATGGTGGTTGTGGCAATCGACAAAGCAGAAAGAGATAGTAGCATGTTTCCAAAGAGAGAGAGAAAGGGAAGAAAAATAGGTAGGGTTCTTGTGGTGTTAAATACTGGTGTCGTGGTGATTCTAATAGAATAGAAACAGATAGAAACGGTTGTGATGACCGGTGGTTGTCTTCAAACGAAACAAGAAAGTGAATATATCGAGTGTTCTTGAGTAGCAGAAAAGTCTTTCAATGGTTTTAATGGTGGTTATTAATGATTCACGTAGAGGAAAGACACAAAGTGATCGACTTTATGATGGGTGTTGTATGATCATATGCACATATATAAATATAGAGAAGATAGGTGGTGAGAATGGAGACACCGGTGGTTGTGGGTTGTAGTGATGATGGTTGTCGTGGAATAAGGTGATGCTCAAGTTTTGGTGATTAGTTGTTGAAGACAGCTGAACTATGAAGAGAAAGAGGAAGGCAAGTGGGTGTTGATTTAACTTAAGAAGAAAAGAGATAGAGAGTGGAAGTGAATGAGAGAGATCGGAGATGGTTATGGTGTAATGAAAGATGGATATTCATTCCATATGTATATATGAATATATAGCAAATAGATGGTGTCGGTTAGTGAATATGAAAAACAAACAGAGATATATTATAATAAATCAATTTCCACATGTTTTAAATAAAAAAAAACAGTCTCTTGCAATTTAACTGCCGACATAATTAATCCCTCTTAACACAAATAAATACCTCATTAAGAGAAAAAAAAATATATAACAAGTATTCCTAATAATGTATACAAAGTTTTAAAATATATAATTATATTCTAAGATATTTTGCATAACAAGTTTTCATTGTACATCATGTTTTATCTCACGTTTTTTAACTCCAACAATTATATCGCATAATATTTTATTAATGTATTACAAATTATATTTCAAATTCACATATTTAAACATATATGTATCTATTTACAAATAGTGGTTCGTGAATCGTCGAGAAAGGTCAAGGGTAATTGTCTATCTAAATATAGATTTCAGACTTTCTAGACTCAACATTAGGGTTTTTGCTTATCGTGTCAGAAACATATAGAGATTAGAGTTTAAATTTGGTCAGAAATTTTCGGGTCGTTACAGTACACGGTTGAGACAAAATCCTTAAGCGAGTGAGTCAACCGTGTGGTGACTCGTGCGGTTAATCACACGTGTCAGCTCTTGCAGACGAGTGATCAATAAAATCAAGACAAACAAGTGAGCTCAAAGGTCCACACGGTTGATCATCAACCGTGCACTAACTCGTGCGAGTCATGTCTCACGCGTGCGAGTGACATCACTCGTGCATGTCTGATGAAACCCGTTTTAAATGCCTTTTTAAATTCAACAGAATACATGTTTGATTATTTTAGAGGCCGGTTTACATCACAATAGCATGTATAGGTTCCGATTAACTTAAAGCAATAGCAAACACAGATCAAAACAAGCTCTAATTACACAAAATTCGAGTTATATACCATTAGGGTTTCGAATCATTCAATCAACAAATTAGTGGACTAAAACTCGATCGAAAATTGAGAGAGAAAGTGAAATGGGTGCACAAGTGTGAGCTTCTGAGCTCGTCACCCCTATTTATACTCTCGTGATCAACCGTACGGTTGATCCACAATCAACCGCGCGTCTCACCTATATCACACATGCGTGTGACCCAATAGTCTTAGACCAATTTTGATCAGGGTCATCCGTACGGTTAACCTCAAATGTTTGGTTACTCGTACGGTTCACACATCAAGCATGCGTGTGAGCCACTTAGGCAATTTCAAAATTTCACAAACTTAGGATTTCGACTCGTTTAGCAATCTTAGGGCTAACTAACACTCTCATTTTGAGTCATAAATCACTAACCCTTCAAGAAATGATCATCAACACTTAGGTATATCAAAAATCCTAATCCAAACAATCATAACCTAATTGAGGTTATTACTCCAAACATTTTGTTTATCCTGAGTAAGTCCTACAGTGTAATGTCATCTTAAATTCACTAACAACCTTAAATCATTAAAGTCCTTCAAATAATCACAAGCTCTAAAAACTTCAATCTTATGGATTTAGTGGCCAAAAATATCTTGATCTCAACAAGGTTCTTTCAGATGTCGTTATGCATTTTGAGGATAACCTGAAAAAAATGAAATGATAAAATCTTTTTGGATTTTCTGATGTAAAATGTCACGCAAAAATTATGCAAATGAAAGACATTCTATCATGAAATGCAATAACATGCAAACCAAAATCTTTTTGTTATTTTTCAGTAATCAGAACAAGCTATTTAACAAGCATATAAATGAAATATACAAATTCACATTCTTTTTGTGAGCAATATGATTAATTGATATAAAAATGGATCAGAACTGACATATTGAATCAACTTCTGTTGTTCATTCCCAATTATCCAGTCTATGTCTATTATCATGCAATTACTAATATCAATCCTCATTAAACATGAACATATTCATTCTGGACACTTCGACAATCATGTTGGCATTAAGAACTTTGAACATTATAGAGCAGTGATTTTTGAGATCACGCTAAGTTCATTAATCCTTGATTCTTTCATCACTTATGATTGTGCGTTGTTGTTGGGTTGTCAATTCATTACATGTAACTTTCCGTTATCTCTTTCCATGTATTTCATTCAAATTGATAGGATGGTTCTCACGGCATTTTGAATAACCTTGTCAGCCTTTGGCTTCTATCAGTGTATTGATAATCTTCAATCTAGTTGAAATAGCAGATTTTAGAATATATTGGATTATCCGAATAGGCGCATTATTTATCGCGAGGATTGGTCTACAGTTAAAGCAGACTTGCCTGATGACCAGTTGTCACACGAAATAAATCTCAAGGCCCTTAACTTCATTATGTTCAAGTTGACATGGAAAACGGAATCGAAAGTTAAACTTTCATATATATATATATATATATATATATATATATATATATATATATATATATATATATATATATATATATATATATATATATATATATATATATATATATATATATATATATATATATATATTTAATTAGTGTATATCTAGATAAGTATCTTTCCAACTTATGGTCTTAATAGGTATAACTCTATATTACAGACGACAAGAATCTTGATAGTTCAGTGTGAATGTCGTGATTAAACAATTCAAGCTGCGCGGGGGTGTCACACTAAGAATGATCTGAGTTCTTTATGAGCACATCATGAATCAGCATTCTTCATACTTTCAGGACTTTGCCATCTTATTACGCCAATTATTTTTGACTTTGATTTTCTTTTGTTTTTTCTTTTTCAGCATATCACTGTCTTTTGATATATTGATTTTGAATGCCATCATGAATGGATTTTCCATTTTTATGCATGAACTCATGATTCTTTGTTGTGTGCTCAGATCACTCAAAGGTGTTCTCTCTAAAGTGCTTGAACGGTTCGCAATAAGGAATTATACTTTTCAACCTTAAGCGAGAAGGGACATTTACTTTCGACATAAACTAATTTTCTCTGATATTTTCGGGGTTTAGTTTCGATTATAAAGTCTTAAGCCCGTGACAACGTGGTATGCACCAGCCAAACAGATAATCCTCAACTTAAAATTCACCCTTAACTTTCTCTAACGATTATCAATTATGATAGGGGATACCCTCAACCGATTGTTGAGTTCCTCAACAATTATCATTAGATACGATTTCGGAGATAATTAGGTCACTACCTTCAAACGCAACAGATCGTTCATGACTTCTGAATCTCAGATGATCGTTATTCTTATTATGATTGTCTAATGCCAAGAATTCATAAGTCACATCTATCAGTACATCACACAACAGATAGACATAAACGTTCAAATCAGTCATTACTAATCAAATATATCAATTCTCAGTACAGTAATTTCTTCATCTCCAACAGATTAATCAAAACAAGCTCATTTTCGAATTTTTCAACTTTTTATGATTTTCTGGTGAGGCATTTTTTACTTTTTAGATATTTTCTGCCGATAACATATACTCCCCCTAAAATACTAAAACATAAAATCTTTTTGTCTTTTATCATTTTAACGAAGGAAAAATAGAAAATAACTACAGACTAGCATGCAATCATGAATGAAATCATGTAAAGAAATGCAGACAGGAAGCAAAAATATGCAATACAGATAATCAGAAACTAAAAATCTATATGCCATGTATCCTACATGCAAAGTCTAAAAGTCTTGACTAAACCTCGCACATAACATCCGAAATCACTTTGTCTCGATCAACAATGCCATTCATCTCTAGTAGGAATAAGAACCTAGGTCTATCAAAAGCCTTAGTAAATAAGTCAGCTCTCTGGTCCTTAGTACCTATTCTCTTAACCTCAATAACCTTTTACTCATGACAATCCCTAAGAAAATGTTATTTAACACCTATGTGTTTTGTTTTAGAATGTTGAACAGGATTCTTAGTGATCGCTATAGTAGCAGTATTATCAATATAAAGAGGAGAGAAAGAGATTCTTAGCCCATAATCGCGAAGTTGTTGTTGGATCTAAACAACTTGCAAACAACAACTAGCAGCAGCTATATATTCAGCTTCACATGTGGAAAGAGCAACTGCAGTTTGTTTCTTGCACTGCCAGGTCACCAGCCTTTCACCTAAAAATTGACATCCTCCTGATGTAGATTTGTTGTTGATTTTGCAACCTGCATAATCTGAATCGCTGTAAGCTACTAGATCAAACTTCTCATCATTCGAATACCAGATGCCGAAGATTTGGAGAATGCAACAAATAGCGTAGGATTCTCTTGGCAGCTGTAAGATGAACTGTATTCGGATTAACTTGATAACGAGCACACAGACATGTTGCGAATGTAATATCCGGCCTAGACGCAGTGAGATACATAAGCGACCCAATGATTGCTCGATAATACGTAGGATCAACAGGTTCTCCTTCGCACTCTAGCAAAATACCATGATTCACAGCTAATAGAGTTGACACAGGACGTTCTTGAGTCATACCAAAACGTTCCAGTATATCATTCACATACTTTGCCTGATGAAGAAAAATTCCATTTTCTGTCTGTTCGACTTGTAATCCAAGAAAGTAGTGTAGAAGACCCAATTTACTCATTTTGAACTCGTCTTTCATCACCTATTCGAACTCATCAACGAGTTCCTGCTTAGTAGCACCGAAGATAATATCGTCAACATAAATCTGGACTAAAATAATGTCGTCATCTTGAACTTTTGTGAATAGAGTACAGTCTACCGTGCCCATTTGATATCCTTTTTCGATAAGATAACTCGATAATCATCCATACCAAGCTCTAGGAGCTTGATGTAAACCATAAAGGGCTCGTCGTAGTCGGTAAACTTTGTCAGGATGAAGATGATCTTCAAAACCCGGAGGTTCGTAATCGGTAAACTTTGTCAGGATGAAGATGATCTCCAAAACCCGGAGGTTGACTGACATATACTCGTTCATTTAGCTTGTCGTAAAGAAATGCACTCTTAACATCCATTTGATAAACTTTGAACTTCATGAAAGAAACGAAAGTCAAGAAAATGCGAATCTCTTCCAATCTGGCAACAGGAGCAAAAACTTCATCATAATCAAAATCAGGATCTTGCTGATAACCTTTAGCAACTAATCTTGCTTTGTTACGGGTAACATTGCCATCTTCGTCGAATTTGCACTTCCAAACCCATTTGAGGTCGATTATTTTCGCACCTTTCATCTTAGTAACTAGCTTCCAAATATCTAGACGATTGAATTACTGAATTTCTTCTTGCATAGCCATGACCCAATCAACATGCTTCAAAGCTTCTTTTGTAGTCTTTGGCTCAATTCTTGAAATATGACATGAGTACTCGTAATATGCAGCAGCAGCTGTCATATGAGCATCAACTTGACCATCAAACTGAACTTGTCTTCTTGTCCTAACGCATGCATTTGGATCTCCAATTATATTTTCTCTAGGATGAGCAGCTGTAGTTCTGGGAGCTGGGTGTACGGGAACAGGTATCTCGTGGTGTAGATTCGTGGTATCTCCATCTTCAGGATTATCAGAATTCTCACTTGAAATATCAGATCCGCAGGTATCGTACACTGGATCAACATCTTGATCTGAATCTTGTGCTGGTTCAACGACAGTAGGTAATAGAGTTGGAGTAGGTGCAGACACTTCTGGCTCATTCTGTAAATCAAACAGCATTTGTAACTTGTAACAACCCGTCCTTATCCACCTGGACGAAATCATCAACATCTGGTTCCATTACGATGATCGACTCCAAGTAATGCCCTTAAAATGAGCAAATGCACAGCGGAAGACTTAATTCGTACCTGAGAATAACATGCTTTAAAACGTCAACACAAAGTTGGTGAGATATATAGGTTTGATGCTAGCAGCGTTATAACTATGGACCACAAGATTTCATATATAAAAATATAATACACTCGCAAGTGTATAAAATCATTCTGCTTATGTTGAGGCCTCAGTAACCAACCTTAACAATAATATAATAAGTCATCTTCGCAAAGATGGATATGTACTCGCAAGTGTATAAATAATCCTCGAAGTACTAAACATCCGCCCACTAGTTCTTATGTCTAGTGCAGCCTACTGGATGGGGGTGTTAAACCCGATAGATCTATCTTTAGGATTCGCGCTTACATACTATTATAACATATAACTAAATTACCTAGCACATCAATTCGCAGAATATCATTTTTAATCACTTGTGTCCATAACGTAAATCATTTATAAAAAAAACAGCGCATGTATTCTCAGCCCAAAAATATTTAGAATTTAAAAGGGACTATATACTCACCATACTGTATTTTGTAGTAAAAATACATATAACATCATTGAACACGTATAGGGTTGGCCTCGGATTCACGAACCTATATCATGTATATATGTTAACACATAATTGAAGTCAACTAATTTCACCTATTAATTATGTGATACATATATAATAATTGTTAATGTCTATTTAATATTTCATGTAATATTATGTATCAATATTTTTAGATGTATTTAGAAATATTGTTATTAATAATAATAAAAATGATAATTTAATAATAATGAAAATTTTAATAATAATAATTTTAATAGTAATAATAATAATTCAAGTTCAAATTCTAATTTTAATTCTAATAATAATAATGATAATAATAATAATTAATAATGATAATAACACTTTTAAATTTTAATCTTAAAAATAAGTTTAATAATAATGATAATTTAATATTAGTCTTGATGATAATACTAATAATTATAAAATTTTAATAAAACTATATTTATTGTTTTTGATATAGATAACAATAATAAAAATAATATTAATGTCAATTTATACCTTGTAACATTAAAAAGATTGAAACTGCCCAAGACGGGACTCGAACCCCCGACCTCTCGCTAGTCAATCAAACACCTAAACCACTCCATCCAACCCGTTTTTCTGATTATAATCTAACAGATATATAATATAATCGTACGTTTTCCTGTTTCACCTTCTTCTCCCTTACAACCCAAGTTTACGGTTCAAAACTAAAACAATTTCATAGTCCATTTACTATTCCTACTATGTCACGGCCCAAAAATATTTACGACCCAATAACAGCCCACAAACTGCAAAACTTTGGCCAGATTCATTAACCGTAGTGGGGGAAACATGTAGGGTTTCGATGTTGTGCTTTTTTTTTTTTTTTTTTCCGGTATTCCTAATACTCCATCCGATTAAAACCAGAAACAATAACATCAACTTCATCTTCTTTATATTATCATATTTATCGTTTCATCATCCACCTTATATCATCCCATTCGCTAATCAAAGCAAGAGTAAGAACAGGAAAAAAAAATATAGCTGCAGTAGCGAGCAAGGGAAAAAATATGCAGTTGTTGTGGCCGCAGAAACACAACGAGACAGCAGAGGTTGCAGTAGTGGTGGCTGTGACTTGCTGTATATTTAATCCAACAGGAAGCTTGAAGCAATTTTCGTGAGTGGTGGTGATTATTTTTGAAAGTGGTAGCAGGTGTAGAAGTTGAAAGTGATGGAGAGGATTGTCGATTGAAGATGATGACGGTGTTTGGTGGTGATCGATGGTTACATGGTGGTTGTTTGGAGGTTCATAAGGGGATGTTGGTGGGTTTCATTCGGAATAGGAAAACAGTAAAACGGTGGTGATTGAATGGTAATAAATTGAACGGGTTTTAGACGGTGTGGTTTGATGATTTAAATGGGTTTTGTTGTCTTATGATTTCACGACAATGTACGGGTAAAAACGAATGGGTTTCGATGGTAGAGTGAAGATAATGTTCGACGTTCACGATCGTTTAATAAAGGTGGTGGTTCGATGTGGAAAAGATAATAGAGGCGGTTTGTCACGAAGAAGGAGATCAAAGATGATGGTAGTTGATGAGAAAGAAGGGTGGCCGTGAATGGTGAAGGTATCACGATGGTTTACAAGCGAAAATGAATTTGGGTGTCGTTTGAACTCGTTAAGGATTCAGTTTTCTCTTCTCTTTTCCGAATAGCAGAACCATCGAAGGTTTCGTAAGAGTAATTGAAGGATTATAGTGGCCAACAACAATTTTATCAAGTTTGTTTTTGTAATGGAGTTGGTGTGGACATATGGGTTCACGAGTGGAACAGATGGGGAATAAAAACAAATGAACTGATAATTGATTCGCTTAAATTATGTCCCTTTTATTTATCTCTTATACAATAATTAGTAATAATAAAATGTATTTATAATAATAAATAATAAATACAAATAGTCAAGTAAGAAAACGTGTCATATAGAAAAAAAATATATTTAGTAGCCTCCTGTTCGACATCTTGTGCAGACAGTTTATCCCAGGCGGCTATATCATGTCGGGAACATATAAAGATTAGGGTTTAAATTTGGTCGGAAATTTTCGGGTCGTTACAGTACCCACCCGTTAAAGAAATTTCGTCCCCGAAATTTGAGTGAGGTCGTCATGGCTAAAAATAAAATTGTTTTTATGACGAATATGAGTTGATAAATAGAGTTTTATCATTATTGATTATTATAGATAAAACAATTCGATTACTTGAAGCGTATGAGTGGAGCTATCACAAAAGATCGAGATAGAGATTTAACTTTTGACGTAGTCGGTGGATTTTCAAAATTCAAGAAGTTTAAGGAAATCTTCTAATTAGAAAGAAAATGTAATAGCACAATTTATTAGCAACTGTTGGAATGACGGGAGAACGAAAATATCAAGGAAATATTTTCGTGGTATGCTTAGAGATCAGGTAGAATGAAAGAGTCGTGTAACATGTTACATGATGATGGTACTTTAATCATCACATTCCATTAGAAACTCAACATGACTTACTGTAATATAATGAAGTTGATCAAGTTTCATTATATTATACTAATTCATGCATCAGTTCCCAACACTACTTCAGAACATTCCTATTTCAATTTCGAAGGTTTCAGAATTTAACGTAGTTTCTTTTATTTTATAACGCAGATATTACAGAAAGATACATGATCGCAGATAGGTGTAGTTGTGAAAATATCTCCTGAAATATGGAGAATATGTATAACAGAAAATATGAAGATATCTTATAATATCTAAGATAAGGTGATGATGAAGAATATCATCCGGAAAGGTTTAGAATATCGAGTAGGGTTCTTACTAACGGTTTCAGCAGGTTCTGAATCGTTTGGATTCTGTGAAAGCAGACTCAGTTATTGTGATTTATCCACACCTTCCTTCATACTTTGCTCAATCCGTTTTCCAGTTCCAAATCTCCTCTTTTTCTGAGCTTTACCAACACATGATACTTTATCGTCATCTTTTGACTACTAAATTCATTCACAGTTTTTGTTGCTTCATCAGCATTTTAAGAACTACTTCATAGTTCAGGGTGTTTTCAGAAACTTCACATTCGGAGTATGAATTTCTTAGAAATAAATATTATGGGTATAACTGGAGAAATGCTACGAGATTTTCAAAATACTAATTGCGGATTCCGCCAAAGAGATAACGAGCTGCTGGTATATCTGCTGATGATGTCGGGGGATATAAAAGGTTCTCCAGTAACGACGGCGAAAGGACAACGTATTTATATCGAGATGATAGTAAGACTAGTGAGAAGTCAAAGTGGAGCTGTGACAAAATTGGCTACTTGAAAAGGAATCGTAGGGTTGCTTTTACTAATGGATGATAAGGAATTTTGACGTGGATACGTTTTAACTATAACTTCGGTTTTTGAAAGTTTTTCAGGTGCATAACTGTATGCATGAATCTCTCTTCCATAAACGAGGTGTGGCTGGTTCAATTTCTCAATCGAGGTGTTATCAAGAATTATGAAAGATTTGAACGCGAATTGTAATTGTCAAGATACGAATGAGGTTTAAGATAGAATCAAGTGGCAAACTTGAAGAATTGTTTAATTTCATATGTTATAATCAGCATTTTAACTCATTTTAATTGTTCAAAGTTAGCAGTCCAATAGTCCGATGGTTCAATGATTCATATATAATTTAATATATAATATTCGAATTAAATAATACGTATCGTGACCCGTGTACCGGTCTCGGTGTCGATCACAACTCAAAGTATATATATATTTTGGAATCAACTCCGACCCTGTATAGCCAACTCCCACCTTCACATATAGAGTGTCTACGGTTGTTCCGAAATATATATATAGATGGGTCGATATGATAAGTCGAAACCTTGCATACGTGTCCCGTTATTTAAAGTGCGTAAAAATAAATAACAGAAATTAAATGACGATAAATAAAATTGCGAGAATGTAAATTGCGATAAATTAAATGTTAATCAGTTAGCTGGGAACAGTTAGCCGGAACAGTTAGCGTGAAATCCTATCACAATTCCAATTAATTAATTCGTTTGTTTCTAACACTTTTTATTTTTTTGTCCAATGTTTTCTTCGTTATGCCACTTGTTGGATTCTGATAGGTCAAAATCCAAATATGAAATTTGAATAGAAATGGTTATTCTGTGGTGAACGGATACATATATCGGTAGTTGTAAGTAGGATAGTAAATGATCGTTGAATTAGATTCGAAGAATGTACAGTGTAACTTATTAATGTGAATTCTAAATATTCCTCGGGTACTACCCACCCGTTAAAATATTTTCATCATTAACAGTTTGTACAAAAGAATTTTTAATTACAATCTTTATGAAAATATACTCGCATATATATTTTCATCGGATGTAATCATGGATTTAATGAGTCAATAAAATATTATACCCATTTGATTTATTGTTAACACGTGATTACATGATCTCTAAAACATTAGAGATTACATAATTGCCATGTCGAACGTAGGTAAATGAGGTAGAACAATACGTAAAACGAAATTAATCGATGTAGAACGATATGTAGAACGAAGATCATACTCGAAATTCCGATGAGATTTTTGAGGTATGTGATATTGATATCCAAGATACCGTTTGTGATGTTGAGATTTACGGTGTGGTTTTGGTTTGGGGGTGATAAGAGTACTGTCGACGTTGGTGATGATGGTACGGATTATGTTGCTGGTGCTGCTGTTGGTGTTTGCCACCTTCGCACCATGTTCTCCAAAGCCGTCACGCGAGTGCAAAGTTCGTTAACTTCTGCTAGTATACCGGGATGATTGGTGGTTGGAGTGAGTGAATGAACAAGATCTGAAATATGGGATAGTATATAATCGTGACGAGATACTCTAGAAATGAGAGAGAAAATAGTTTCTCGAACAGGTTCGCTAGTAAGTGCTTCAGGTTCATCGCCAAGAGGCAATTTGGTGGATTGAAGGGATCTTTGTTGTGAAATGATTTTCAAATAAAGGATGATACTCTAACTTCATAGAATATCTATATATAGTACAAAAGATTATGTAGACCACGGAGGAATTTACGGCATAAGTCAGGCAATTCTACAGTAACAGATACACTAAGATATGAATTTTGTCTATACACTATCGATGCACTAAATGCAGTAAGACGTGTCTAGACTTAGGATGATAATCAGGTAATTTCCTAAGGATGATAAGCAGATGGTTTCCGACTAGATATGATAAGCAAAACTTTTGACATGTAGACACGGTCAAAGTCCAGACTCACTAATGTATCCTAACAACTACCAGTTAGACACACTAATGGGAGACCTGGTTCGCTAAGACCAACGCTCTGATACCACATGTAACAACCCGTCCTTATCCACCTGGACGAAATCATCAACATCTGGTTCCATTACGATGATCGACTCCAAGTAATGCCCTTAAAATGAGCAAATGCACAGCGGAAGACTTAATTCGTACCTGAGAATAACATGCTTTAAAACGTCAACACAAAGTTGGTGAGATATATAGGTTTGATGCTAGCAGCGTTATAACTATGGACCACAAGATTTCATATATAAAAATATAATACACTCGCAAGTGTATAAAATCATTCTGCTTATGTTGAGGCCTCAGTAACCAACCTTAACAATAATATAATAAGTCATCTTCGCAAAGATGGATATGTACACTCGCAAGTGTATAAATAATCCTCGAAGTACTAAACATCCGCCCACTAGTTCTTATGTCTAGTGCAGCCTACTGGATGGGGGTGTTAAACCCGATAGATCTATCTTTAGGATTCGTGCTTACATGCTATTATAACATATAACTAAATTACCTAGCACATCAATCCGCAGAATATCATTTTTAATCACTTGTGTCCATAACGTAAATCATTTATAAAAAAAAAACAGCGCATGTATTCTCAGCCCAAAAATATTTAGAATTTAAAAGGGACTATATACTCACCATACTGTATTTTGTAGTAAAAATACATATAACATCATTGAACACGTATAGGGTTGGCCTCGGATTCACGAACCTATATCATGTATATATGTTAACACATAATTGAAGTCAACTAATTTCACCTATTAATTATGTGATACATATATAATAATTGTTAATGTCTATTTAATATTTCATGTAATATTATGTATCAATATTTTTAGATGTATTTAGAAATATTGTTATTAATAATAATAAAAATGATAATTTAATAATAATGAAAATTTTAATAATAATAATTTTAATAGTAATAATAATAATTCAAGTTCAAATTCTAATTTTAATTCTAATAATAATAATGATAATAATAATAATTAATAATGATAATAACACTTTTAAATTTTAATCTTAAAAATAAGTTTAATAATAATGATAATTTAATATTAGTCTTGATGATAATACTAATAATTATAAAATTTTAATAAAACTATATTTATTGTTTTTGATATAGATAACAATAATAAAAATAATATTAATGTCAATTTATACCTTGTAACATTAAAAAGATTGAAACTGCCCAAGACGGGACTCGAACCCCCGACCTCTCGCTAGTCAATCAAACACCTAAACCACTCCATCCAGCCCGTTTTTCTGATTATAATCTAACAGATATATAATATAATCGTACGTTTTCCTGTTTCACCTTCTTCTCCCTTACAACCCAAGTTTACGGTTCAAAACTAAAACAATTTCATAGTCCATTTACTATTCCTACTATGTCACGGCCCAAAAATATTTACGACCCAATAACAGCCCACAAACTGCAAAACTTTGGCCAGATTCATTAACCGTAGTGGGGGAAACATGTAGGGTTTCGATGTTGTGCTTTTTCTTTTTTTTTTTTTTCCGGTATTCCTAATACTCCATCCGATTAAAACCAGAAACAATAACATCAACTTCATCTTCTTTATATTATCATATTTATCGTTTCATCATCCACCTTATATCATCCCATTCGCTAATCAAAGCAAGAGTAAGAACAGGAAAAAAAAATATAGC
Source organism: Rutidosis leptorrhynchoides (assembly GCF_046630445.1). Lineage (NCBI taxonomy): Eukaryota > Viridiplantae > Streptophyta > Magnoliopsida > Asterales > Asteraceae > Rutidosis > Rutidosis leptorrhynchoides. Next base: position 376,993,878 of record NC_092338.1, read on the forward strand.
TGCAGTAGCGAGCAAGGGAAAAAATATGCAGTTGTTGTGGCCACAGAAACACAACGAGACAGCAGAGGTTGCAGTAGTGGTGGCTGTGACTTGCTGTATATTTAATCCAACAGGAAGCTTGAAGCAATTTTCGTGAGTGGTGGTGATTATTTTTGAAAGTGGTAGCAGGTGTAGAAGTTGAAAGTGATGGAGAGGATTGTCGATTGAAGATGATGACGGTGTTTGGTGGTGATCGATGGTTACATGGTGGTTGTTTGGAGGTTCGTAAGGGGATGTTGGTGGGTTTCATTCGGAATAGGAAAACAGTAAAACGGTGGTGATTGAATGGTAATAAATTAAACGGGTTTTAGACGGTGTGGTTTGATGATTTAAATGGGTTTTGTTGTCTTATGATTTCACGACAACGTACGGGTAAAAACGAATGGGTTTTGATGGTAGAGTGAAGATAATGTTCGACGTTCACGATCGTTTAATAAAGGTGGTGGTTCGATGTGGAAAAGATAATAGAGGCGGTTTGTCACGAAGAAGGAGATCAAAGATGATGGTAGTTGATGAGAAAGAAGGGTGGTCGTGAATGGTGAAGGTATCACGATGGTTTACAAGCAAAAATGAATTTGGGTGTCGTTTGAACTCGTTAAGGATTCAGTTTTCTCTTCTCTTTTCCGAATAGCAGAACCATCGAAGGTTTCGTAAGAGTAATTGAAGTATTATAGTGGCCAACAACAATTTTATCAAGTTTGTTTTTGTAATGGAGTTGGTGTGGACATATGGGTTCACGAGTGGAACAGATGGGGAATAAAAACAAATGAACTGATAATTGATTCGCTTAAATTATGTCCCTTTTATTTATCTCTTATACAATAATTAGTAATAATAAAATGTATTTATAATAATAAATAATAAATACAAATAGTCAAGTAAGAAAACGTGTCATATAGAAAAAAAATATATTTAGCAGCCTCCTGTTCGACATCTTGTGCAGACAGTTTATCCCAGGCGGCTATATCGTGTCAGGAACATATAAAGATTAGGGTTTAAATTTAGTCGGAAATTTCCGGGTCGTTACATAACTCTACTTCATTCACCGTCTGATCTGGAGCAAGATTAAATGAATCAATCAGCTCATCATAGTTGTAGATCCAAGGATGACTTTTGGTAGCAGTCTTTGTGTAATTCCGTTGGACGTCAACTTCAGACCATTCTTCAACACATCTCGTCTCATTGTTGAAAACTCGCTTGTTAGGAGAACTATACCCTAGAAACACTCCAGTAACTACTTTCGAATCAAACTTACTTCCTAGTTTTCTCTTTAAAATGGTACACGGGGCACCAAATGGTTCTAGATGCTTCAAAGAAGGTTTTCTCCCATGCAATAATTCATAGCACGTTTTACCTAGTCGTTTAACAGTTAAAACTCGATTCATAGTGTAACAAGCATTTGCAACAGCTTCACCCCAAAAATGAACAGGTAAAGATGAATCAGCTAGCATAGTTCTAGCAGTCTCAATCAAAACCCTATTCTTTCTTTCAGCAACACCATTCATCTGTGGAGCGTATGCAGAACTGAATTGCATATTGATACCTTTTTCAATACAGAAACCTGCGAGATACTGATTCTTAAATTATGTACCATTATCGCATCGAATCTTTCTAACTTTCAAATTAAAACCTGTCTCTAATCGATTGATTAGCACTTTCAAATTCTCAAACGTATCAGACTTCTCTTTCAAAAACATAACCCATGAGAATCTTGAATAATCATCAGTTACCACCAGACAATACTTACTACCATCAATACTTTCAAACCGAATTGGACCAAAGAGATCCATGTGCAACAACTCAAGTAGAGCAGAGATTGGATTATACTTCACCAACTTGTGTGCTTTCTTGCTCTGCTTACCCTTCTTACAAGGAATACATGTGCCTGGAATCTGAAATGAACGAAGATCAACACCTTCTACGAGATTGTTGTGAACCAGATGGTTCATCTTCTGAAAACTTAAATGACCCATGTGTTTGTGCCATGTAATAGAATCTTGTTCAGTCGCTTTAGAAACAAAAGCTTGATGATGTTTAGCAGTTGAAGTAGCAACATTCATATCTAGCATGTATAAATCAGCTTGTCGAGGAGCCTTCATCAAAATCATTTCAGGAGAAATCACAAACTCTGGTTTCAAGATGTAGCTGAATTCGTCATCAAATGCTACTTTGGAGGATTTTTCACAGATTTGTGAAACTGATAACAAATTATTTGCAAGCTCTTGACAATAGTTCATTTTATCAAAACTGACTTTATCATTTTTCAATAAACCCTGAGCTGAAATATAACCACCCTTATCTCCAGCAAATGCAACATAACCTCCCTTAATTGGGTATACATCCAAAAGAAGAGATAGATGTCCAGTCATATGTCTCAAAGCGTCGCTATCCACAATCCAGGTGTTATTTGCAGGTAGCCTGGTTCCCTGCATATCACATTAAGAAAATTAATTGATAATGGGAACTCACGCCCGGACGGCAGTAGGTTGTCCATTAACACCCATAGCTTGAACTTCCATCCATTTCCTGTTTGAGTCCGGAGGAATCTCATCATTAGAAACCTTATACTTAGAAAATTTGGAAGGAGAGGTGTCACGCTCTTGGCGTTTGACATTCCTCTCTGAATCAGAATGATTCATCCATGGTCTAATTCTTGAAAAATACTTTCTTCGACTAGCTCTTTGAGATGGAGACCTCAACTTTGGTTCAAAAGGTCTACCTTGCTCACTAGCACTGGCAACATTTGCCTCAAAATTTCTTTTAGGAATTTTTCCCTTCACAGGAGAAATAGATCTATTGAAATACTTCCTTTTGGAGTCTCCAAAGACAACATTTGTCTTAGATCTTTTATCACGAAGTTCATCATTTACAGGGAAACCTGTTCGATGAACATGAGATGATCTATAATCATCATGTGATAAGTCAACTTTATGTCTCGGGGATCGGAATCTTCTAGGACAATAAGCAGCAATGTGTCCAAAAACAGCACAATTAAAACATTGTCTAAACTCCTTATGTCCTCTGAATTGATACACATTATTAGAGTTTGAAGATGAGGGGTCTTGTAATCTTACTAACACAGGAGAATCATTTGATCTCTCTTTTTGAACAGGCTTAGGGGTAACAGGACGAACAGGTCTGTTAGCAAATCTAGGATTTTTTAAAATCTTAACAGGACCTTTTGGTGTTCTAACTTTACTTGTCTTAGAGTTATCTCCTAACCCAGTTTTCCTATCTTCCTTATGATCTAGAGCACCTTCAGCAGTATCATCAGAAGTTGTATTCTTAGTTGAACTACATTTTTTATTCTTTTCAACACAATCTTCATAACTAAGAGGGATACAATCTTCTGGTCGACCGTCAACTATGTTAGCATTAATAAATGTGTTCTGAAAAGGAGGAGATGCAGAACTATATTCAATACCCTTTCCCTTGGTGTCATTAAGTTCTACCATTAATGCATTCCATTGTGACGCACTTTCCCAACATTTCATTTTGATTGAAATTGCCTCTAAATCAGCTTTAACACATTCGTTTTCTTTCTTTAGTTCATTAATTGTGTCAACACGTTTAATTAAAGTTTGATTTATGTCAAAGTTATAACATTTAAGATCATGAAGTTATTTTTTATAAACTTTGATTTGCTCTTTCAATTCATTTTCAACCTTAGTGGTCACGTGGTCAGCATGACATTTTTCTTTCATCTCCGCATATGCCTTAGTTAAATTATCTATTGTTACCTTAGATTCAGCACATTTAACACATTTAATAACAGTAGATGGATCAGAAGATACCTGTTGAGCGTTATTTGATGAGGAAGTCTCAGCCATAAATGCAAAGAAATCTGTCTTCTTCCCATCATCGAGCTCATCTTCTGATTCTGATGAGTCTGTAAGAAACTCTGATGTATCAGCATCTTTACCCAAATGAATCTGCTCAAGTCTGTCCCATATATCCTTAGCTCTTGTCAAACCAGAAAACCTTTTCAAGATCACTTTCTGATAAGCACATCTTCAGTAAATCTACTGCTTGCTTATTCAATGCTTCAAACTCAGATTGATCTGCTCCAGTATGATCAGCTTTATCTTCAACCTCTGATTCTGTTGTCTTGTCCAAATCATCAACATCTGAACTTATACTCTCAAGATCTGAACCTTCACACATAAGAACTAACATTTCCAACTCAGCAGCAAACATTTTACCCCATTTGTCTAGTTCCGTATCAGAATCAACCAATGTCTCTTCACTCTGATTAGCCTCTAGACTTTCTTCAAACACAGAGGTATCACTATAGTTAACCTTCCAACTGTTGAAGTAGTAGTCCTCTGACGATGTTGGTGAAATACTTCCAGATTCAGGTGTACGAAGAACTGAATCATGTGCCTTCTTGAATTTATCTTTAACCATCTTTTGAATCTTCTCTTTCCGAATGATTCGTGATAACTTTTCAGCTCTTTCAGCACGAGCATTCATCTTCTCAATTATACTTTGACCGATAACACAGTTTTCTTTTTATTCAGAAATCTTGGCTAAGTTAGCTTTAGGTTGTTGATCATCAACATTCAATTTGATAGACCAATCATCATCGTCTCCATGAATGATAACTAAAGCTTTGTTCGGTCCCTCGGCTGTATAAGCTTCATTTACTTTATCAGTAATGTAAATCTCACGCTTTATAGATTGACTCTGAGAACTGTAGTTCTGATTCTTGAACGGATTACGATTGCCCTGCTTCTTTTGTTTTGTGCACTGTCTTGAAAAATGACCTAATTCTCCACAGTTGTAACTAGTGACATAATTTATATCAAAACCCAGTTTTGTATCTTTGGTCAGACTGATTAGTTTTCCAGTTCGCTTTTCATAATCTCTAGCTCGTCTCATAAGATTTACCATACCCCAAATAATATCCATCTTTTCTGCTTCATCTTTATCAAGCTGATGATAATCTTCTATGGTTAGATGAATGTTACCCACACGACCATCAAGATAACTGTCATAAGAATTAACAAGGCTTGACAATAAAGCTATATCTTCACTAATCTTTTCTATTCCAGCTTTCCTCAAGTTCTCGATCTTAAGAGCAGAAAGAACATCTGATGCAGTCGTTGTAGATGACGCTGTAGTATTGGTAGTAGGCTGTGATTGAGTATTGAGAGAACATGGTGAAACTTGTGGTGGATACGAAGTTTGTTGAATAGGTGCACTGCTTACATTCAAACCATACATACTCTAATTGTTCGTAGCAAAAGCTGTTTGAAATGGTGCATGAGCCGACTTAGGTGGTGTATACCCATTTGGACAATACATTTTCGTGACTTGAACTTGTTTAGACCTCTTGACTTTGTTTAACAATTCTAACTCTTCTTCTTGAAGTCTTGCAAAAAACGAGTTCACTGTAGCAGTAGCAAGTTCTCCACTGGTCTTCATAGTTAAAACGAAACCATTCCATTCCAATGGTAATGCTCCAGCTAGACAAGTAACTTTATCTTTCTCCTCAATGGTTACATCATGCTTGTGTATTTCAGCTAGCAAATGACGATATCTTTCAACCAATTCTGTAATAGACTCTCTAACTTGCCAGTGAAAATGATCAAACTCAGCTTTTAGTTCTAACCTTTTTCTTGTTCTGTAAGATGAATTCCCTTCATTGAAGGTACGAAGTGCTTCCCATATCTTGAATGAGTTATCATGACACAGAAATTGATGGAAAATCAGACCATCAAGAGCACTTGTCAAGTTACAGTACATCTTCTTTTTCAAGTTATACTCATCACGTTCTTCCGAAGGCATATTATGTAACGTATACAGTTCATTTGTAACAGGTGAACGTGGCCATTGAAATTCATTTTCAATATACTTCCAAAGTTTCGTATCCTGACCATCAGACGAAATCTTAAACCTCGATTTCCAAGTGGAATAGTTATCCATATTCATTAACCTCGGACATTTCGTACCACTTCCTGATTTACTTTCAGCAAGAAGTAATCGTTGAGTCATATTCGTAATGCTCTGAACTAATGGTGCAGCTAACACATAGTCGTTTGAATTAAACATCTTGAGAAATTACCAAAACTGGTAAATCGTGCGGTTCAAGTTATCAACCGTGTGGTTCAGGATGTCAAGCGTACGTGTGACAGTCTCACTCGTACGTGTCACAACTCAAACGTACGTGTCACTACTCAACCAAAAGAACCAGTCACAAAGTCTCAAACGTGCGAGTGAAAATCAACCGTGTGATTACTCGTACGTGTCACTGTCAACCGCATGATCACTCGTGTGATCAGACTTGTAGTTTCTTAACCTAAAAGATTATGCTTACCCGTGCGTGTGAGTTCACAAGTGATGGTCAACCGTGTGGTCAACCGCGCGTGTGATCAAAAATCTTGACTCACTCGTGTGAACTGCTGTACAGCTCAAATCACTCAAAAACCCTAGAAATTAAAGCTAAACCTCAATTTCTTCGTTCACAAGCTGGATTAGCACTAAACTAACATAAACACACTCTCAAATCACAATTACACACGTAAAAATGATTCCTTTTTGATTGAAATCACTTTTAACTCAAAAATCCAAACAAATAAACTCTTTAATCCCCAAAAATCACTAGGATGATATTGAAATCACAACCAACGCTCTGATACCAATGATGAAACATGACTAGGAACTTAGAAATTCAACAGATTTAACTCACACAATGGCGGAATAAGTGAATCAAACCCTCTAGTAAATATGTTAAGCTTTTTGGGATTAATTAAGTCAAACCATAACTAAATCAAGTGTGATTAGATCAACACCTAGAGCTATTATTCACCACCTGGGTGATTTAGGCTGAGAGAGAATCGGAGGAGCTCACCAGATCTGAGTGTGTATAACAAATGAGAGGCTTAACCTAAAATGAAGAACATAAGACTTTATATACCCCTGATGTTGACTCACCCATACGCATCATCCATCACACGTACGAGTTGGCTTCATCAGCCGTACGGGTGATCACTCACTCGTGTCTTCTCATATAGGTTGTAATTGTGACTTAGCTCAGCATCAACCGTGCGTATGAGCCTGTCAGCCGTACGAGTGAGGCTTCACTCGTACGTCTGACTAAGTCTAACATAGTTAAACATCCAAATCTCATTCCTACAGTTCCTGTAACCACATACAAACACAAATATGATAATAACGAGCGATCATGGTGGCCTGTAAACTGTTGTACCTGCAATGGACGTGGGTAGATGTCTAGGGACTTGCATAAAATGCATCAACACGTGGTTTGGCATCTTGTTTTTAAAATAGGTATCTAAGAGCAGGATGATCAGTATAGACCACCGTTTTAGCTAGAACGAGATATGAACAAAATTTGTCAAAATCAAAGACAATAGCAAGGAGTTATTTTTCAGTAGTTGTGTAATTCGTTTGTGCTCCTTGTAATGTCTTATTTGTGTAATAGATAGATTGAAATCGTTTTTCAATCCTTTGTCCTAAAACAGCTCCCATTGCAAAATCACTTGCATCGCACATGAGTTCAAATGGTAGATTCCAATTTGGCGTTATCATGATCGGTGCATTAGTGAGTTTTTCTTTGAGAATATTAAAAGATTTGATGCATTCATCCAAAAAGATGAATGGAGCATCTTTTTCAAGGAGTTTATTCATAGGAGTGGCAATTTTGGAAAAATCTTTTATGAAACGTCGGTAAAAACCGGCATGCCCTAGAAAACTCCTAACTCCTCTAACATTTGTAGGATGTGGAAGTTTAGTAATTACATCTACTTTAGCTCTATCTACTTCAATTCATTCACTTGAAATTTTATGACCAAGAACGATGCCTTCTTTAACCATGAAATGACATTTCTCCCAATTAAGTACTAGATTTGATTTCTCGTATCTAATAAGCATTCGTTTAAGATTAACTAGACATGTTTCAAAATTATCACCTGAAGACTGAAAAGTCATCCATGAAAACTTCCATGCATTCTTCAATCATGTCGTGAAAAATCGCCATCATGCACCTTTGGAAAGTTGCAGGGGCGTTGCAAAGTCCAAATGGCATGCGTTTATAAGCAAAAGTACCATAAGGGCACGTGAACGTGGTTTTCTATTGGTCCTCGGGTGCGATTGGAATTTGAAAGTATCCGGAGAAACCGTCAAGAAAACAATAGTAACTATTCCCAGCTAACCTTTCCAATATTTGATCAATGAAAGGTAAGGGAAAGTGATCTTTTCTGGTGGCGTCATTTAATTTTCTATAATCAATACAAACACGCCATCCTGTTACAGTCCTAGTAGGAATAAGCTCATCTTTTTCATTTGTGACGACAGTGATGCCACCCTTCTTAGGTACGCATTGAACTGGGCATACCCATGGACTATCAGAGATTGAATAAATTAAACCTGCATCAAGCAGTTTAATTATTTCTTTCTTAACAACATCTTGCATATTAGGATTTAGTCTTCGTTGGCGTTGCACATATGTTTTATGACCTTCTTCCATAAGGATTTTATGTGTGCAATAGGAAAGACTTATACCTTTAATGTCATGAATCTTTCATGCAATAGCTGGTTTATGAGCTTTTAGCACAGAAATGAGTTGAGATTTTTCATTTTTTGTAAGAGAAGACGAGATTATTACAGGTAATTCAGATTCACCATGTAAATAAGCGTATTCCAAATGGTTTGGAAGTGGCTTTAACTCTAATATCGGTGGTTCTTCTATCGATGATTTATATCGATATATGTCTTCCTCTTTCAGCATTTGAAGTTCTTCTGTTGTTGGTTCGTATTCATTAGCCATAAGTGTGGCTAATATTTCAGCTTCATCAATTGGTTCAGTTCCTTCTCCTAAAGAACATTCTCCTATTCCTTGTAATTCTGGAAATTCTTGTAACAATTCTTCTTGTGAATCTATAGTTTGAACATAATAACATGTATCATCTGCAAATTGCAGTTGTTGCATGGCTCTATCAACAGAAAAAGTAACACTCTCGTCCTCTATACTTAGGGTCAGTTTCTTACCGAACACGTCTATTATTGCTTTAGCCGTGTTTAAGAATGGTCTTCCTAATATAAGAGGAACTCGAGAATCTTCTTCCATGTCCAGAATAACAAAGTCTACTGGAAATACTAAAGTACCAACTTTAACTAGCATGTTCTCCATTATCCGTCTAGGATATTTTATTGATCGATCGGCTAGTTGTATGCTTATTCGTGTTGGTTTCAATTCTCCAAGGTCTAGTTTAGCGTATAATGAATATGGCATTAAATTTATACTAGCACCTAAGTCTGCCAATGCTTCTATTGAACTAAGACTACCCAGAAAACATGGAATTGTGAAACTTCCTAGATCTGATAATTTTTCTGGTATCTTATTCAACAGCACTGCAGAACAATTAGCATTCATTGTAACAGCCGAGAGTTCTTCCATTTTATTTCTATTTGTGATTAGATCTTTCAGGAATTTAGCATATCTTGGCATTCCTGAAATCACATCAATTAAAGGAAGATTGACATTTATTTGTTTAAACATATCCAAGAATTTGGATTGCTCGGCTTCAAGTCTTTCTTTTCTCATTTTACTCGAGTAAGGAAGTGGTGGTTGGTATGGTTTACCATAAGGCTTTGCCTTAACTGTGTTATCTTTATTAACCTTTTCAACTATCGGTTCTGTTTCCTTCTCATGCTCAGGCTGTGGTGCCTGTGTAGTAGGAATAGTATACGTCTGTTTTATAGTTCAGGCTAGGGTTTCTATACCTGGAACAGACGGGGATGTCAAGCCCTATGGATCCATATATAACTACTCGCGGTCACCAGTTCTTATAACTGGCAGTTACTAGTTACCAAAGCTAAGGGATTTTTGGTTCAAACTCGGTGTAGAATTTAGTATGTACTTATGTCCATTGCGTTTAAAATAAAGTGCATGTATTCTCAGCCCAAAAATATAGATATCAAAAGCAATTAAAAAGGGATCTATAAACTCACCTTAGCAGCACATAAGGTCATTCACCAAAATGTGATCGAAACTCAGAATGCAAAATAACCGTAGATCTCAACCTAGAGAACATATGTTGGTCAATACATGTCTACAAGCTAGGTCGGGTCATAGTGTATCACAATCCTAATGCTCGAGACCGACATGCAAAAGTTAACAAAAGTCATCTCAAAAGTCAACCTGGCCCAATATGATCTTTAAATCTATACATGTTTATTAACATAGTATAAGTCTTGATAATTGAACGAATTTATAGTTTATCAAACTCAAAATATTATTTATTTCAGGAGCTATATTATATTTGAATTATCATGGCAATCGAAAATATTTTATTATTTCACATAGTTTTCCAATACTTGTAAAATTAGATTATAGTGTTTATAAAGCTTTAAAATATGATAAGACAGTCAACTTTGACAATTGTTCAACAAGACGAGACGTGCCTTATATAGAAATTCATTTACTCGATTAGTAATATTTGAAAATCCAAGTTATCAATCTTGTAATCAAGTTGTTTAAATATCAATTGCAGATTCAAAAGCAATTTCAATTAATGTTAATCACAATTCAATTGACCATAACTTTTAATCCGTTCCTCGAAAACACACGATTTCTAAATGAAAAGTTATTAATTTTTCGACAGCTTTCCAACGACATGCATATCATATACGTTATATCAATAACATATGTATCAAATTCGTAATTCATCATAAACTATCTAATGACAAAATTAAAGCATATAAGCGGCATAAACATATATACTCGAGCACTAGACATGGATACATTATTAATATATAAAAGATAAGATATGAATGCTCACATATCAATATTGTGATTCAATATTGCAGGAAAGTACGTAGACGCAACGGAGATGATAAACGCTAGGTTGACCTTTGACTCATGATCATAACCCCCAAATAATACCCATAACCTCCATAGCTATAACCCATAATTTTCTTAGCTCAATCCCGCTCGAAAAGCTTGTTTTGAAATCGTTTGGGCATAACCTCGTCGTAATATTTTATGTATAATAATACTAATAATAATAATACTTCTAGTGATAATAATAAGATTGATAATAATAATATTAATCTTAATAATAATAATAATAATAATATAAATATAAATATATATTATGATCTTACAGAAGAAAGAAAGAAAAATAAGAATGAAAGAGGTGTAATGAACTCGTTCGAATTCGTGGCTATTTATAGCACTTGGCCAGAATTTTGGGGCCATGCGATCGCATGGCTTTCCAGGCCATTTCCCATGCGATCGTATGGGGTGGTGTGCCAGCTCATTTGTGTTTTGTTTTCTTGTTTGTCGACATATTATTATATATATATATATATATATATATATATAATATATATAATTTATATTAATTATATATATATATTATATTATATTCATGTGCATAGTAGACTTGTAATTTTAGGTCCGTTGACTCGCGCGTTGATGCTCGGTTTATGTCTCAGCTCCGGATTTTCGAATTTTACTTTGTATGCTTTAATAACTTGTAATTTACATTTCGCGACGTGTACCTTTGTCAGAATATAGACTTACATTACCAATAACTATATTACCCAAAGTGTATCTTGCACGTTCGAGTGTTTTGGTCATTTGCTTCTTTAAATTACCTTCTCGTTATTTATTAAAATACATTTAATAATATATTAAGTCTTTATAACAAATCGTTTTAAATCTAAGTTTATATTATATTTTATCACGTTAAAAAACATATATTTTATCATTCAGGAATGTATAATCTGTACGTTTGAACGTGTTGGTTATTTACGTCTTCGAATCTTCGTATTTAACTTTATCTAATCATAGTCTAATGTCAAATGAATGTGTTCTCGTTATTTACTAAATAAATTTGAAACCTCATATATATCCTTATATTAAAAGTTAATAATATTTTTATTAATCTTAAAGTTTTAAAACACGTTTTACAAAACACATTTTATTACTTAGATATTTATCTGAAACAAATAAGTATAACGTTATACGTTTAACATTTCGTTAATGTTTCTAAATCATAATGTATTTCATTATTTTCATATCAATCAAATCGTTTAACGATTTATTAACATTTCTTAATTTATTACACACACATATATATACCTATATACCTATATATATATATATATATATATATATATATATATATATATATATATATATATATATATATATATATATATATATATATATATATATATATATATATATATATATATATATATATTTACAATTAATGTTTCGTGAACCGTCGAGAGTGGTCGAAGGGTAATTGAATATATAAAAGTAGTTCAAAAATTTTGAGATTCAACTTTATAGACTTTGCTTATCGTGTCGGAAATCATATAAAGATTAAGTTTAAATTTGGTCGGAGATTTCCGGGTCGTCACATAATACCATAATTAATATTTTGTTTTTGTGTTTTATAAAAGGGTTTACTATTATAATGGCGTCTTTAAATCCTATACTGACAAACTCTCTGTTTATTAAGCATATGTGTTTCTTATCAATTTTATCTTTCGAAACAAGTGGTCAGATCGACGACGGAGAGGCAGGATCCTTTTGTCTTTTAATAGATTGATTTGAAATGTTGAGAATGAGAAGTCTGAGGAATAGAGGTGCCTAATGAATTCTCTATAGACATCTAACCTTCTACTAGGATTTAACAGATTTCCAGTAAACAGAGCTTTTGTTTTATCAATATGTCATTTCTCTTTGGGATCAAATTCAAACAAGTCTGGGTAGTTGAAAATAGTTGGTTATTCTTCCCGTATTTCATCCTCCATAATCAGGAGTTCATTAAGACTGAGCCTCCCTTTTGGATCGTGAAGAGGGTCGAATCCTGGTTCATTTGAGTAAAACTTATCCAAAAGCAATGAAATCTCCAAGTCAGATGAAATTATCCAGCTTCTTGGACTACAAGGATCAAGAACTAATTCTTGATGAGATTCATCAGGTTTTAGATTTGTTTTTGTTTTATAAAGAAAACTTCTCCGGTTTCCGAAGTTGTGGGAGAGCAACTGCCTTTCTCACTTTCTTCGTAGTCGGTTAAGTTTGAACTGAAATCTACAGAAATTGATACCGTAATTAATATTTTATTTTTATAGTTTTGAAAAGAGGTTTACTATATTGGCGACTTTAAATCCTATACCGACAAACTCTCTGTTTGTTAAGCATGTGTGTTTCTTATCAATTTATCTTTGAAACAAGTGGCCAGACCAACAATGGAGAGGCAGGATCCTTTTAGTTCCAATATAATTGGAGACTGTTCGGAAAATCCAACAACCAAGTCTGTGTATAATTGTCTTTCTTAGACACCACTCAAGAGTCGCAGATATTTTGACAGAATCAACTGTTACCTTAACAGACAGAAAATTCGATCCCCAGCAGCGGCGCCAAAAACTTACTTCTACAATAATATGGCTAAAACGGACGGTTTTATTTGTGCGGTGTCGTTAAGTCGCAACACGTCAGCTTTAACTACCAAAAGAGAGTAATGGTTTTATTATTTATATTTAACTGGGGTTTCCTAGCTATAACTCACCTACTTGTCTTCCTTTTAACGAGTAAGTGGTAAATATAACTCAGGTTCGTATTTTTGTATGTTTGCTCAGTAATGTGGGACAAAAGTGCCTATATAGTTAACCCTAGTGACAAGTGGCGATAGGTTAATATTAACTACGAATATATTAGTATAACTATAAAGATAAAGATAGATAGGTATGAAGAATAGAATTCTGATGGGGAATTTTCACGAGAGTTCAACTTCCTAGAATAAACGCTAAACCTCAATCAACTGGGCTTTGAACCTAACTGATTTATCACTAAGAGTTTAGGCCTTGAAGATTCTGGCTAAGACGGATATCCCTACTCCCAACATTAACTTAAAGGGTTTAAATGACCTTATGGATGGAATCCTAGGTACATGAACAAAGTGGTATATCCCTAAAAGAAAGTCTCAGTGATGTGTGCGAGGTGGTGTATGAAATACTATTATAGTTTACTACAAAATACTATTAAATACGATACAATTTACACAAGTTATTTATTTATTTATAGAATCGATATACCTAAACCTTGCTACAACACTTATAGGCAGTGTACCTAATCGTAAAGTAATGTAGTTTTTAGTAAGTCCGGTTCGTTCCACAGGGAGCTGGTTGAGTTTACACTATATTTTTATTAACTATATTTGTATATAAATATATATATATATATATATATATATATATATATATATATATATATATATATATATATATATATATATATATATATATATATATATATATATATATATATAATTAATATTATTATTATTATAAAAGGGGGGCTTTACCGTTTAATGACCGGTTTGTCAATTTTAAGTCTTATATCACAATTAAAACCTAATGCAAAATATTAAATATAAATATAACTTAATTTAAAGCGTAAAGTAAATGACGATAAATAAAAGTGGGATAATTTAAAGTACGATAAATAAAATGACGGTAAATAAAAGTAAGATGAGACATAGAATAAAAGAATTATGCTTATTTAAACTTCCGTAATCATGATGTTTAACGTTTTAATTTTAATTTATTACCATGAGTTAATTGTCCTTTGTCCTGGATTATTTGATAAGTCCATCTGGTTTTGTCCATAATAGTCCATTGGTCATAATTATAAAGTGCGAGGGTCTTCGCCAAATTTACCTTATACCCGAAGTCAAATATTCTAACTAATTGGGGATTTAAACCGTAATAAGGTTTTAATACTTTGTTAATGATTACACCAGGTTATCGACTGCGTGTAATTCAAGGTTTTAATACTTTATTAACAATTACACCAATTACCCTTGAATGTAATCCACCCCTATTTTAATGAGTCCATTGACTATTAATCCATCCCAGTGTCCGGTCAAATGAACAATTATTACTATTTATAAATATCCCGCCTACCGTACCCGATCAAGCGTATGTGGTAATATATAAATACGTCAAGTTGTAAATCTCTATATTAAGTTAACAAGATATCATTTAGTTAATCAAATATAAAGCCCATTAATAGCCCATAGTCCAATTTGCACAAGTGTCGGTCTTTTGTCCAAACCCCAATTATGATCCAAAGCCCAATAACCCCATCTTAATATTTAGTCCAACATCACGATTACTTCGGCGCAAATAAGCATAATAATAACTTAGCTACAAGACATTAATTTAAAAAGGTTGAACATAACTTACAATGAGTATTTATCGCGTAGTGTTACATTGACAGAGTTTCGACTTACAAAACCTTAAAACATTCGCTATAATAACCTTATTATTATTAACTTAATATTAAAATTATAATTATAATTATAAAATATAAATATAAATATAACTGAGAGAGATCAGAGAGTAATTGATAGAAGAAGGTGTACATTTACTCGTCGAATTCGTTGCTATTTATAGAACCTGGCCAGCAATTTGGGGCTATGCGATCGCATGGCTGTGATGCCCAATTTCCATGC
Source organism: Rutidosis leptorrhynchoides (assembly GCF_046630445.1). Taxonomy (NCBI): domain Eukaryota; kingdom Viridiplantae; phylum Streptophyta; class Magnoliopsida; order Asterales; family Asteraceae; genus Rutidosis; species Rutidosis leptorrhynchoides. Next base: position 377,009,414 of record NC_092338.1, read on the forward strand.
GATCGCATGGAGGGCTGCTCCAGCTCACACTTCTTTGTACACTAGCTTGTCGACATATTATTTAATTATATAATATAATATATATAATTTTATATAATTATATATATATTATATTATATTCATGTGCATAGTTAACTTGTAATTTTAGGTCCGTTGACTCGCGCGTTGATGCTCGGTTTATGTCTCGGTTCCGGATTTTAGAAAGTCTTTTCGTACACTTAGATATCTTGTACTTTGCATTTCGCGGCTTGTACTCTTGTAATTTTTAGACGTTTCTTATCAATAATTTGAACCACTTGGATTGTATCTTGTACATTTGAGCTTTTTGGTCATTTGCATCTTCAAATTGTCGAATCTGTCTTTTGTCTTCACCTTTTATTATTTAAACAAATATCACTTGTAAATGGAACAATTGTAACTAAAAGCTTGTCTTTCTGGAAGGAAAATGCTATGAAATATATGTTCTTTTTTAGCATTATCACTCAGCTTTTCTTAATCCTAGTCGATCTAACTAAAGCAATATTCCACCGCTTAATACTAAGCTATGCCTTAACATTAACAGATGTGCAATCTTATATATTTTAAGGTACTGCTAATTGGATTAGAGGTCTCTCCTTTGCGATCACTTACTCAACCCCGGATCATCTAACAACATCTAAAGAACATTTCTTTTGACACGAATCATGCTTTTAAGCAGACCAGTGTTCACTGAACTCTATATTGTCTACTCTAATCACAACCTAAATGGACAACTCTTCTTTAAAGAATAAATGATTATCCGTACGAAGGTACTATATCCCCATTGTGACGTTAAGCACACATAACTACTTACCCGTATTGTAGTGACCCGAACTTTTCCATGTTTATATATATTAATTGAGATTGATATTTACATGATTAAATGTTTCCAACATGTTAAGCAATCAAACTTGTTAAGACTTGATTAATTGAAATATGTTTCATATAGACAATTGACCACCCAAGTTGACCGGTGATTCACGAACGTTAAAACTTGTAAAAACTATATGATGACATATATATGGATATATATATAGTTAACATGATACTAAGATAAGTAAACATATCATTAAGTATATTAACAATGAACTACATATGTAAAAACAAGACTACTAACTTAATGATTTTTAAACGAGACATATATGTAACGATTATCGTTGTAAAGACATTTAATGTATATATATCATATTAAGAGATATTCATACATGATAATATCATGATAATATAATAATTTAAAATCTCATTTGATATTATAAACATTGGGTTAACAACATTTAACAAGATCGTTAACCTAAAGGTTTCAAAACAACACTTACATGTAACGACTAACGATGACTTAACGACTCAGTTAAAATGTATATACATGTAGTGTTTTAATATGTATTTATACACTTTTGAAAGACTTCAATACACTTATCAAAATACTTCTACTTAACAAAAATGCTTACAATTACATCCTCGTTCAGTTTCATCAACAATTCTACTCGTAAGCACCCGTATTCGTACTCGTACAATACACAGCTTTTAGATGTATGTACTATTGGTATATACACTCCAATGATCAGCTCTTAGCAGCCCATGTGAGTCACCTAACACATGTGGGAACCATCATTTGGCAACTAGCATGAAATATCTCATAAAATTACAAAAATATGAGTAATCATTCATGACTTATTTACATGAAAACAAAATTACATATCCTTTATATCTAATCCATACACCAACGACCAAAAACACCTACAAACACTTTCATTCTTCAATTTTCTTCATCTAATTGATCTCTCTCAAGTTCTATCTTCAAGTTCTAAGTGTTCTTCATAAATTCCAAAAGTTCTAGTTTCATAAAATCAAGAATACTTTCAAGTTTGCTAGCTCACTTCCAATCTTGTAAGGTGATCATCCAACCTCAAGAAATCTTTGTTTCTTACAGTAGGTTATCATTCTAATACAAGGTAATAATCATATTCAAACTTTGGTTCAATTTCTATAACTATAACAATCTTATTTCAAGTGATGATCTTACTTGAACTTGTTTTCGTGTCATGATTCTGCTTCAAGAACTTCGAGCCATCCAAGGATCCGTTGAAGCTAGATCCATTTTTCTCTTTTCCAGTAGGTTTATCCAAGGAACTTAAGGTAGTAATGATGTTCATAACATCATTCGATTCATACATATAAAGCTATCTTATTCAAAGGTTTAAACTTGTAATCACTAGAACATAGTTTAGTTAATTCTAAACTTGTTCACAAATAAAAGTTAATCCTTCTAACTTGACTTTTAAAATCAACTAAACACATGTTCTATATCTATATGATATGCTAACTTAATGATTTAAAACCTGGAAACACGAAAAACATCGTAAAACCGGATTTACGCCGTCGTAGTAACACCGCGGGCTGTTTTGGGTTAGTTAATTAAAAACTATGATAAACTTTGATTTAAAAGTTGTTATTCTGAGAAAATGATTTTTATTATGAACATGAAACTATATCCAAAAATTATGGTTAAACTCAAAGTGGAAGTATGTTTTCTAAAATGGTCATCTAGACGTCGTTCTTTCGACTGAAATGACTACCTTTACAAAAACGACTTGTAACTTATTTTTCCGACTATAAACCTATACTTTTTCTGTTTAGATTCATAAAATAGAGTTCAATATGAAACCATAGCAATTTGATTCACTCAAAACGGATTTAAAATGAAGAAGTTATGGGTAAAACAAGATTGGATAATTTTTCTCATTTTTGCTACGTGAAAATTGGTAACAAATCTATTCCAACCATAACTTAATCAACTTGTATTGTATATTATGTAATCTTGAGATACCATAGACACGTATACAATGTTTCGACCTATCATGTCGACACATCTATATATATTTCGGAACAACCATAGACACTCTATATGTGAATGTTGGAGTTAGCTATACAGGGTTGAGGTTGATTCCAAAATATATATAGTTTGAGTTGTGATCAATACTGAGATACGTATACACTGGGTCGTGGATTGATTCAAGATAATATTTATCGATTTATTTCTGTACATCTAACTGTGGACAACTAGTTATAGGTTACTAACGAGGACAGCTGACTTAATAAACTTAAAACATCAAAATATATTAAAAGTGTTGTAAATATATTTTGAACATACTTTAATATATATATATATATTGTTATAGGTTCGTGAATCAACAGTGGCCAAGTCTTACTTCCTGACGAAGTAAAAATCTGTGAAAGTGAGTTATAGTCCCACTTTTAAAATCTAATATTTTTGGGATGAGAATACATGCAGGTTTTATAAATGATTTACAAAATAGACACAAGTACGTGAAACTACATTCTATGGTTGAATTATCGAAATCGAATATGCCCCTTTTTATTAAGTCTGGTAATCTAAGAATTAGGGAACAGACACCCTAATTGACGCGAATCCTAAAGATAGATCTATTGGGCCTAACAAACCCCATCCAAAGTACCGGATGCTTTAGTACTTCGAAATTTATATCATATCCGAAGGGTGTCCCGGAATGATGGGGATATTCTTATATATGCATCTTGTTATTGTCGGTTACCAGGTGTTCACCATATGAATGATTTTTATCTCTATGTATGGGATGTGTATTGAAATATGAAATCTTGTGGTCTATTGTTACGATTTGATATATATAGGTTAAACCTATAACTCACCAACATTTTTGTTGACGTTTAAAGCATGTTTATTCTCAGGTGAATATTAAGAGCTTCCGCTGTTGCATACTAAAATAAGGACAAGATTTGGAGTCCATGTTTGTATGATATTGTGTAAAAACTGCATTCAAGAAACTGATTTCGATGTAACATATTTGTATTGTAAACCATTATGTAATGGTCGTGTGTAAACAGGATATTTTAGATTATCATTATTTGATAATCTACGTAAAGCTTTTTAAACCTTTATTTATGAAATAAAGGTTATGGTTTGTTTTAAAATGAATGCAGTCTTTGAAAAACGTCTCATATAGAGGTCAAAACCTCGCAACGAAATCAATTAATATGGAACGTTTTTAATCAATAAGAACGGGACATTTCAGTTGGTATCAGAGCGTTGGTCTTAGAGAACCAGAAAATTTTCATTAGTGTGTCTTATCGAGTTTGTTAGGATGCATTAGTGAGTCTGGACTTCGACCGTGTTTTCTTTAAAAATGATTGCTTAACATTTTTGTTGGAAACTATATATTTTTAACATATGAATATTATGTGATATATTAATCTCTTAACGTGTTTGATATTATGTGATAGATGTCTACCTCTAGAACAAGTCCCATTGACTCACCTAATAATAATGAAGAGTCAAATGTAAATTGGAATGATTTGTGGACTGATTCACAAGTTCCCGAAGAGGAACCGGAAGAAGAGTCGGAACCGGAAGAAGAATTGGAACCGGAAGAAGAATCGGAACCGGATGAAGAAATAGAACCGGTGGGGGAAATAATAAAACGGTTAAGTAAAAGAAAATCCTCAACCAACCGACCAAAGTTAATTATGGTCAATGGTGTTTCCGCCAAGGAAGCAAAATATTGGGAGGAGTACCAATTCTCCGATGAATCGGATTCCGACGAGAATTCCGATGATGTTATAGAAATTACCCCAACTGAATTTAAAAAGGCAAAAGAAAATAATAAGGGAAAGGGCATAAAAATAGAGAAATCTAATTCCAACCCCGATGAACTTTATATGTATCGTCAACCCCCGAAGTCCTTAAGTTGTAACAATGACCCGGGAACCTCTAAACCACCAGGTTTTTCTAAACCAATGTGGAAAATTACGGCTCGTATTAGGGGAACATCATATATCCCTAGAAACTTGGCAAAACGAACCAAAACCGAAGAAGAAGAAACAAGCGAGTCGGAATAAGATAGTTGTATTCGTGTGGTGTAATATATGTAATATAGTGTGCTTATGCTTTATGATATATGTAAAAATTGCTTGTATTAATAAGTATTTTTTTTATGAATCTAACTCTTGTCTATTTTACAGTATAAAAACACAAAATGGATAGACAACCCAATATTTTAAGAGACCTACCCGGAGACATGATTGATGAAATCTTGTCTAGAGTCGGTCAGAATTCTTCGGCACAACTATTTAAGGCGAGATCAGTTTGTAAGACATTCGAAGAACGTTCCAAGAATGCCTTGGTTTATAAAAGGCTTTCGTTCGGAAGATGGGGGATATCACATTGGGAAATCCATAAGTTACGATGTGTTTACTTTGACGCATATATTGCGGGGAACCCAAATGCTATTTTACGCAATGGGTTAAGAAATTATTTTGACTCAATATATCCGAATATTGGACTTCGTGATTTAGAAAAAGCGGCTAACATGCAACATAAAGAAGCATGTTATGCTTACAGATTAGTAATGTTCGCTTCTCACCAAAGTGAGAACAAGAACATCGGGCTACAACTATTAAACAAAACATTCCCACAAGTGACGGAGTCGGTAATTGGGGTAAGAAATGAGGTTTTTAGATTATTACGGGACTGTTGGACATTACGTAACCCTCGTCCCTTTGACGACGTTACAACACGCTGTCTTATCAACGGCCATAACGGTTATGTTCCACAAGACCAAGGATGGGAAGTAATCCTAGTAAAACCAGAATGCATGACTTGTTTCTGGACGTATGAATTACGTGTCTTTATTGCCTTTGCTGAACGACTTGTGTACTAGCTAGAATTATCTTCACAACCATCTTGTATCAAATTTATTGTGTGCTATATTTCATGCTATATGTAAAATAAGCGGTATTGTAAGTTTGTAAAATATTGTGTAAAAGTTTGAACGCGAAATATTATTATAATCAGTTTTTCATATAGAATTGTAGTAGTTGAATTGTATATTAGCTACTAAGTATGAACTTAACGGGTAGGTACTACCCGAATTTAAACTTATAAAACGCTAATATGAAGAAAAAGCTTTTATAAATGAGTTCATATTATGCTACGAAATACTATTAACTACTCTTAATATTCTGTATGATTAACTTGTTCCATTTGACTATTTTGAAGGAAATGGCACCGACTACTCGACACACAGTGAATATGAATGAAGAGGAATTCCGTACTTTTCTAGCTTCAAACATAGCCGCAGTACAGGCTGCGCTACATACCAACAATAACCTTGGATCTAGCAGTACAGGAAATCGTGTAGGATGCACCTACAAAGAATTCACTGCCTGCAAACCTTTGGAATTTGATGGAACTGAAGGACCGATCGGATTGAAACGGTGGACCGAGAAGGTTGAATCGGTGTTTGCCATAAGTAAGTGTACTGAAGAGGACAAAGTGAAGTACGCTACGCATACCTTCACAGGTTCTGCGTTAACATGGTGGAATACCTATCTAGAGCAAGTGGGACAAGATGATGCGTACGCACTACCGTGGTCAGCATTCAAGCACTTGATGAATGAGAAGTACCGTCCCAGAACCGAAGTCAATAAGCTCAAGACAGAACTTAGAGGGTTACGAACCCAAGGATTTGATATTACCACGTACGAAAGACGATTCACAGAATTGTGCCTATTGTGTCCGGGAGCATTCGAAGATGAGGAAGAGAAGATCGACGCGTTTGTGAAAGGATTACCGGAAAGAATCCAAGAAGATATAAGTTCACACGAGCCCGCCTCCATACAACAGGCATGTAGAATGGCTCACAAACTAGTGAACCAGATTGAAGAAAGAATTAAAGAACAGACTGCTGAAGAGGCCAATGTGAAGCAAGTCAAAAGAAAGTGGGAGGAAAACGGTGATAAGAATCACCAATACAACAACAACAGCAATTACAACAATAATCGCAACAATTATCCCAACAATCGCAACATCAATCGCAACTACAACAAACGGCCCAACAACAACAACAACAACAACAACAGCAACTACAACAATCATCCCAACAACAATAATAACCGCAACAACAACAACAATCAGAAGCAGCTATGCCAAAGGTGTGAAAAGAATCACTCGGGGTTCTGCACCAAATTTTGCAACAAGTGTAAAAGAAATGGTCATAGCGCGGCGAAGTGTGAGGTCTACGGACCAGGGGTTAATAGAACGAAAGGAACAAATGGTGTCGGAACGAGTAATGGCGGAGCAAGTAGTGTCGGAGCAAGTTATGCCAATGTAGTTTGTTATAAATGTGGAAAACCAGGCCACATTATTAGAAATTGCCCGAACCAGGAGAACACGAATGGACAAGGCCGTGGAAGAGTTTTCAATATTAATGCGGTAGAGGCACAGGAAGACCCGGAGCTTGTTACGGGTACGTTTCTTATTGACAATAAATCTGCTTACGTTTTATTTGATTCGGGTGCGGATAGAAGCTATATGAGTAGAGATTTTTGTGCTAAATTAAGTTGTCCATTGACGCCTTTGGATAGTAAATTTTTACTCGAATTAGCAAATGGTAAATTAATTTCAGCAGATAATATATGTCAGAATCGAGAAATTAAACTGGTTAGCGAAACATTTAAGATTGATTTGATACCAGTAGAGTTAGGGAGTTTTGATGTGATAATCGGTATGGACTGGTTGAAAGAAGTGAAAGCAGAGATCGTTTGTTACAAAAATGCAATTCGCATTATACGAGAAAAAGGAAAACCCTTAATGGTGTACGGAGAAAAGGGCAACACGAAGCTACATCTTATTAGTAATTTGAAGGCACAAAAACTAATAAGAAAAGGTTGCTATGCTGTTCTAGCACACGTCGAGAAAGTACAAACTGAAGAAAAGAGCATCAATGATGTTCCCATTGCAAAAGAATTTCCCGATGTATTTCCGAAAGAATTACCGGGATTACCCCCACATCGATCCGTTGAATTTCAAATAGATCTTGTACCAGGAGCTGCACCAATAGCTCGTGCTCCTTACAGACTCGCACCCAGCGAGATGAAAGAACTGCAAAGCCAATTACAAGAACTTTTAGAGCGTGGTTTCATTCGACCAAGCACATCACCGTGGGGAGCTCCTGTTTTGTTTGTCAAGAAGAAAGATGGTACATTCAGGTTGTGTATCGACTACCGAGAGTTGGACAAACTTACCATCAAGAACCGCTACCCACTACCGAGAATCGACGACTTATTTGATCAACTACAAGGCTCGTCTGTTTATTCAAAGATTGACTTACGTTCCGGGTATCATCAAATGCGGGTGAAAGAAGATGATATTCCAAAGACTGCTTTCAGAACACGTTACGGTCATTACGAGTTTATGGTCATGCCGTTTGGTTTAACTAATGCACCAGCTGTGTTCATGGACCTTATGAACCGAGTGTGTGGACCATACCTTGACAAGTTTGTCATTGTTTTCATTGATGACATACTTATTTACTCAAAGAATGACCAAGAACACGGTGAACATTTGAGAAAGGTGTTAGAAGTATTGAGGAAGGAAGAATTGTACGCTAAGTTTTCAAAGTGTGCATTTTGGTTAGAAGAAGTTCAATTCCTCGGTCACATAGTGAACAAAGAAGGTATTAAGGTGGATCCGGCAAAGATAGAAACTGTTGAAAAGTGGGAAACCCCGAAAACTCCGAAACACATACGCCAGTTTTTAGGACTAGCTGGTTACTACAGAAGGTTCATCCAAGACTTTTCCAGAATAGCAAAACCCTTGACTGCATTAACGCATAAAGGGAAGAAATTTGAATGGAATGATGAACAAGAGAAAGCGTTTCAGTTATTGAAGAAAAAGCTAACTACGGCACCTATATTGTCATTGCCTGAAGGGAATGATGATTTTGTGATTTATTGTGATGCATCAAAGCAAGGTCTCGGTTGTGTATTAATGCAACGAACGAAGGTGATTGCTTATGCGTCTAGACAATTGAAGATTCACGAACAAAATTATACGACGCATGATTTGGAATTAGGCGCGGTTGTTTTTGCATTAAAGACTTGGAGGCACTACTTATATGGGGTCAAAAGTATTATATATACCGACCACAAAAGTCTTCAACACATATTTAATCAGAAACAACTGAATATGAGGCAGCGTAGGTGGATTGAATTATTGAATGATTACGACTTTGAGATTCGTTACCACCCGGGGAAGGCAAATGTGGTAGCCGATGCCTTGAGCAGGAAGGACAGAGAACCCATTCGAGTAAAATCTATGAATATAATGATTCATAATAACATTACTACTCAAATAAAGGAGGCGCAACAAGGAGTTTTAAAAGAGGGAAATTTAAAGGATGAAATACCCAAAGGATCGGAGAAGCATCTTAATATTCGGGAAGACGGAACCCGGTATAGGGCTGAAAGGATTTGGGTACCAAAATTTGGAGATATGAGAGAAATGGTACTTAGAGAAGCTCATAAAACCAGATACTCAATACATCCTGGAACGGGAAAGATGTACAAGGATCTCAAGAAACATTTTTTGTGGCCGGGTATGAAAGCCGATGTTGCTAAATACGTAGGAGAATGTTTGACGTGTTCTAAGGTCAAAGCTGAGCATCAGAAACCATCAGGTCTACTTCAACAACCCAAAATCCCGGAATGGAAATGGGAAAACATTACCATGGATTTCATCACTAAATTGCCAAGGACTGCAAGTGGTTTTGATACTATTTGGGTAATAGTTGATCGTCTCACCAAATCAGCACACTTCCTGCCAATAAGAGAAGATGACAAGATGGAGAAGTTAGCACGACTGTATTTGAAGGAAGTCGTCTCCAGACATGGAATACCAATCTCTATTATCTCTGATAGGGATGGCAGATTTATTTCAAGATTCTGGCAGACATTACAGCAAGCATTAGGAACTCGTCTAGACATGAGTACTGCCTATCATCCACAAACTGATGGGCAGAGCGAAAGGACGATACAAACGCTTGAAGACATGCTACGAGCATGTGTTATTGATTTTGGAAACAGTTGGGATCGACATCTACCGTTAGCAGAATTTTCCTACAACAACAGCTACCATTCAAGCATTGAGATGGCGCCGTTTGAAGCACTTTATGGTAGAAAGTGCAGGTCTCCGATTTGTTGGAGTGAAGTGGGGGATAGACAGATTACGGGTCCGGAGATTATACAAGAAACTACCGAGAAGATCATCCAAATTCAACAACGGTTGAAAACCGCCCAAAGTCGACAAAAGAGCTACGCTGACATTAAAAGAAAAGATATAGAATTTGAAATTGGAGAGATGGTCATGCTTAAAGTTGCACCTTGGAAAGGCGTTGTTTGATTTGGTAAACGAGGGAAATTAAATCCAAGGTATATTGGACCATTCAAGATTATTGATCGTGTCGGACCAGTAGCTTACCGACTAGAGTTACCTCAACAACTCGCGGCTGTACATAACACTTTCCACGTCTCGAATTTGAAGAAATGTTTTGCTAAAGAAGATCTCACTATTCCGTTAGATGAAATCCAAATCAACGAAAAACTTCAATTCATCGAAGAACCCGTCGAAATAATGGATCGTGAGGTTAAAAGACTTAAGCAAAACAAGATACCAATTGTTAAGGTTCGATGGAATGCTCGTAGAGGACCCGAGTTCACCTGGGAGCGTGAATATCAGATGAAGAAGAAATACCCGCATCTATTTCCAGAATATTCGTCAACACCTTCAACAGCTTAAAATTTCGGGACGAAATTTATTTAACGGGTAGGTACTGTAGTGACCCGAACTTTTCCATGTTTATATATATTAATTGAGATTGATATTTACATGATTAAATGTTTCCAACATGTTAAGCAATCAAACTTGTTAAGACTTGATTAATTGAAATATGTTTCATATAGACAATTGACCACCCAAGTTGACCGGTGATTCACGAACGTTAAAACTTGTAAAAACTATATGATGACATATATATGGATATATATATAGTTAACATGATACTATGATAAGTAAACATATCATTAAGTATATTAACAATGAACTACATATGTAAAAACAAGACTACTAACTTAATGATTTTTAAACGAGACATATATGTAACGATTATCGTTGTAAAGACATTTAATGTATATATATCATATTAAGAGATATTCATACATGATAATATCATGATAATATAATAATTTAAAATCTCATTTGATATTATAAACATTGGGTTAACAACATTTAACAAGATCGTTAACCTAAAGGTTTCAAAACAACACTTACATGTAACGACTAACGATGACTTAACGACTCAGTTAAAATGTATATACATGTAGTGTTTTAATATGTATTTATACACTTTTGAAAGACTTCAATACACTTATCAAAATACTTCTACTTAACAAAAATGCTTACAATTACATCCTCGTTCAGTTTCATCAACAATTCTACTCGTAAGCACCCGTATTCGTACTCGTACAATACACAGCTTTTAGATGTATGTACTATTGGTATATACACTCCAATGATCAGCTCTTAGCAGCCCATGTGAGTCACCTAACACATGTGGGAACCATCATTTGGCAACTAGCATGAAATATCTCATAAAATTACAAAAATATGAGTAATCATTCATGACTTATTTACATGAAAACAAAATTACATATCCTTTATATCTAATCCATACACCAACGACCAAAAACACCTACAAACACTTTCATTCTTCAATTTTCTTCATCTAATTGATCTCTCTCAAGTTCTATCTTCAAGTTCTAAGTGTTCTTCATAAATTCCAAAAGTTCTAGTTTCATAAAATCAAGAATACTTTCAAGTTTGCTAGCTCACTTCCAATCTTGTAAGGTGATCATCCAACCTCAAGAAATCTTTGTTTCTTACAGTAGGTTATCATTCTAATACAAGGTAATAATCATATTCAAACTTTGGTTCAATTTCTATAACTATAACAATCTTATTTCAAGTGATGATCTTACTTGAACTTGTTTTCGTGTCATGATTCTGCTTCAAGAACTTCGAGCCATCCAAGGATCCGTTGAAGCTAGATCCATTTTTCTATTTTCCAGTAGGTTTATCCAAGGAACTTAAGGTAGTAATGATGTTCATAACATCATTCGATTCATACATATAAAGCTATCTTATTCAAAGGTTTAAACTTGTAATCACTAGAACATAGTTTAGTTAATTCTAAACTTGTTCGCAAATAAAAGTTAATCCTTCTAACTTGACTTTTAAAATCAACTAAACACATGTTCTATATCTATATGATATGCTAACTTAATGATTTAAAACCTGGAAACACGAAAAACATCGTAAAACCGGATTTACGCCGTCGTAGTAACACCGCGGGCTGTTTTGGGTTAGTTAATTAAAAACTATGATAAACTTTGATTTAAAAGTTGTTATTCTGAGAAAATGATTTTTATTATGAACATGAAACTATATCCAAAAATTATGGTTAAACTCAAAGTGGAAGTATGTTTTCTAAAATGGTCATCTAGACGTCGTTCTTTCGACTAAAATGACTACCTTTACAAAAACGACTTGTAACTTATTTTTCCGACTATAAACCTATACTTTTTCTGTTTAGATTCATAAAATAGAGTTCAATATGAAACCATAGCAATTTAATTCACTCAAAACGGATTTAAAATGAAGAAGTTATGGGTAAAACAAGATTGGATAATTTTTCTCATTTTAGCTACGTGAAAATTGGTAACAAATCTATTCCAACCATAACTTAATCAACTTGTATTGTATATTATGTAATCTTGAGATACCATAGACACGTATACAATGTTTCGACCTATCATGTCGACACATCTATATATATTTCGGAACAACCATAGACACTCTATATGTGAATGTTGGAGTTAGCTATACAGGGTTGAGGTTGATTCCAAAATATATATAGTTTGAGTTGTGATCAATACTGAGATACGTATACACTGGGTCGTGGATTGATTCAAGATAATATTTATCGATTTATTTCTGTACATCTAACTGTGGACAACTAGTTATAGGTTACTAACGAGGACAGCTGACTTAATAAACTTAAAACATCAAAATATATTAAAAGTGTTGTAAATATATTTTGAACATACTTTAATATATATGTATATATTGTTATAGGTTCGTGAATCAACAGTGGCCAAGTCTTACTTCCTGACGAAGTAAAAATCTGTGAAAGTGAGTTATAGTCCCACTTTTAAAATCTAATATTTTTGGGATGAGAATACATGCAGGTTTTATAAATGATTTACAAAATAGACACAAGTACGTGAAACTACATTCTATGGTTGAATTATCGAAATCGAATATGCCCCTTTTTATTAAGTCTGGTAATCTAAGAATTAGGGAACAGACACCCTAATTGACGCGAATCCTAAAGATAGATCTATTGGGCCTAACAAACCCCATCCAAAGTACCGGATGCTTTAGTACTTCGAAATTTATATCATATCCGAAGGGTGTCCCGGAATGATGGGAATATTCTTATATATGCATCTTGTTATTGTCGGTTACCAGGTGTTCACCATATGAATGATTTTTATCTCTATGTATGGGATGTGTATTGAAATATGAAATCTTGTGGTCTATTGTTACGATTTGATATATATAGGTTAAACCTATAACTCACCAACATTTTTGTTGACGTTTAAAGCATGTTTATTCTCAGGTGAATATTAAGAGCTTCCGCTGTTGCATACTAAAATAAGGACAAGATTTGGAGTCCATGTTTGTATGATATTGTGTAAAAACTGCATTCAAGAAACTGATTTCGATGTAACATATTTGTATTGTAAACCATTATGTAATGGTCGTGTGTAAACAGGATATTTTAGATTATCATTATTTGATAATCTACGTAAAGCTTTTTAAACCTTTATTTATGAAATAAAGGTTATGGTTTGTTTTAAAATGAATGCAGTCTTTGAAAAACGTCTCATATAGAGGTCAAAACCTCGCAACGAAATCAATTAATATGGAACGTTTTTAATCAATAAGAACGGGACATTTCACGTATCCTAGGGTTGATCAAGTCCTAATACTAGATTATAACCACGTGAATAAGCGGAAAGGGTGATCCGTAAATTAAACTTCTAAACCGTCAAGGTTTCAGCATAACAATAGCATAAGTTTCAGATAAAGTATTCAACATATAATAAACATTTGCAACGGATAGATAAGCATGCAAGATGAAAGCAACCTAAGATAATTTCATTAAATTAAGGAAAGCGTTCACCCTTTACAGACGAGATCCAGACCATTACAAGTGCTGACATCCTCTAGACCGCTCCTATTACAATCTTCGGCGTTCGTCTCTGGGTACTTAATTTCCCGCTCGAAGGTGAGAAGGCCTCAAAAACTCTAGTGAGAGTAAGTGTATTGTAGTGAGAGAGTGAAGAGAGGTGTGTTGCAATTGGATGACAAAAAGCCTTTAAATAAACTTGGATTTTGCCTGCAAACAGCTGGCAGGCCGTTTGAAGGGGCCGTTTACCATACTAGCCCGTTTGCAGGGGCCGTTTGCCTTGGCCATTTGGCAGGGTTTGGCAGGCCGTTTGGCTTGCCTGGTTCCCTGGATCGTAACTTGATTTCTTGTCTTTCACCGTTTTCGCTCTAGAATCTTCGTTTTAGCTCCGATTCTCTCGATTCTTCTTGCATCACTTTCATAATTACTTTACCTACAAATTTAATCGAAAAAATGATTATTTTGCCGATAAATTTTTGAACTTTATGCTTTTGGAACTTAACATCGGGGGTAAAAACATGACTTTTTAGCCGATATCAAATATCCCACACTTAGACTTTGCTTGTCCTCAAGCAAACTTTCGAACTTTAAACACCGAAGATTTTTATTCGTAGTAATCAAGTGGTTTTTGTTCCGTAAGACACATGACCGAAAATTTGGTTTTATCCTTTTTGTTATTCCCAAACCTTTTTTCGCAAGCATGAGAGGAGGTTACATAACTGAGGCAATCTTACTCGGGTCACTCAATTCATTAATGTGTTTTGGGCGTCCTATAATTCTAAGAAATGAAATTGTCATAGCTAGTCATGTTCACATTCTTCGTCATAGGCTTGATCAAGACTCAAATCTCCGTCACTTATTTGAGAGAACTTTCGATTATGGACTCAACTTGTGTCGTGAAGAGCTGGTGGTTTTGAGGTTCTCTAGGGTGTGAAAGGTTTTGATAGGAGTTTGAAAGATCGGATTTTCAGGATCCTTTCAGCTTTTTGTCCAGAATTTCAAGATCGAGCATCCTTCCTTTTGACTGCCAGGAGTTCTTTTCTCGAATCTTCCTCTGATTCTGTTCTTCTTTCAGAACCTTTATTACATATATATATATATATATATATATATATATATATATATATATATATATATATATATATATATATATATATTGGCAAGCACTTTTTTGCTTTTCTCTTCGAGGTCTCCTTTTATCGGCGATCTCATTGATAATTGAATTGGATGCTCGCGTTTTCTAATGCGGTTTTATAGAGGCTTTCCCGAAAGGAATGATTTTTTTCGGGATTTATTTCTTTTATGAAGTGAATAGAATGGATAGGTAGTGGTGAATGGAATTGTGGAATGGAGATGGAAATGAAGGTGTGCAATGGGGGTGTTTTTGTCTTCACGAATAGCCGAGGTTCTAACTTAGTAATCCTC